>NC_134404.1:67307669-68023662 GCF_038048845.1 Mixophyes fleayi | reverse complement strand
CATTTTTGGTATCGCCTGCCTAGTGAAGTGGAATCTCAACGGGATTTGGTACCGGGGACACAATACCTCCATCAACCCTCTAAATCCCACTCCACTGATGGCGGACACCGGGCGCACGTCTAACACCAACATTGCAGTTACAGCCGCAGTTATACGCTTTGCAATAGGGTGACTACTATCGTATTTTGTGGTCATGGCAAACGACTGTTGGACGGTCAATTGTTTTGTGAAAGACTTAGCGGTCTTACGACTTCCCCTCTGGGAAGATGACCGACTAACAGCAGCAAGAGCAGCAGTGGCAGTAGTAGGCGTACCGCTGCAGAATTCCTCGGATGAATCCCGTATTGGAGAGGGCTCAGTCTGGCTGCTGACTTGGGCTGCAGGACTGAATCTGATGGAGATCATGGAGGAAGTTGACAAAGAGGGTGTTGGTGGTGTGTATCCAACTGGACCACGGGATTTAGGTGTCCCTGTACCGATGATGGTCCTAGCCCCAGTTCCTGAACTAACCACTGAACTATGAAGGTTATTCAGGTGACGTATAAGGGAGGATGTCCCTAGGTGGGCAAGATCCTTACCCCTGCTTATTTGAGCTTTACATAAGCTACATATGGCCATACATTGGTTGTCCGGATTTGGATAAATAAAAATAACTCCAGACCGAAGAGGTGCATTTTTTGGTCTTCTGACCAGGCATGACGATGGGCTTTTTCATCCCATGGACATCAGCTGTTTCCCCCCCTGGTGCCTCATTTACAATAACCACATCACCATCCTCATCATCAAGTTCCTCCACAGCGCCAGCTACATCATCAATAGCCTCCTCCCGAGCCACCTCTTCCCGTACAGTGATGGGAAGGTCAGGCTTGACAACCACCAACACCCTTGGACTCGCCTTGGGGATTTGTGATAATTTCTCTTTAGAAGGCAGAGTTGTTTGCTGTTTTGTTGCTGACAGCATAACTCTCTTCAATTTTTTGTAGGGGGGGAGGAGGAGGAGGGCTAAGATCCTTGGGTGAAGATGCACCACAAGTCATGAACACGGGCCAGGGCCTAAGCCGTTCCTTGCCACTACGTGTCGTAAATGGCATATTGCCAACTTTACGTTTCTCCTCAGATGATTTTAAGTTTCTCTTTTTGCTTTTTTTTGAGAACTTGGGCTTTTTGGATTTCACATGCCCTGTACTAGGAGATTGGGCATCGGGCTTGGAAGACGACGTTGATGGCATTTCATTGTCTATGTCATGACTAGTGGCAGCAGCTTCAGCATTAGGAGGAAGTGGGTCTTGATCTTTCCCTACTTTATCCTCCAAATTTTTGCTCTCCATTATATGTAGCACAAGATACTGCAGAATGTGTGAACTTGGTAATATTGCAGTACCAATGGGCTTATACTGCAGGATTGGTTTTGCAAATTTTGTTGCAATTAAATTTTTTTTAAATTATTTTTTTGTATTTTGTTTTATAACTTTTTTTAATTTTTTAAACACTTGGGAATATTGGGGAAATAACTATGCCCTTAGAAGCACAGAGCACAGGACACAGGACCACTGGACTGAACAGGACACAGCACACAGGACCCAGCAGCACCACTGAACTCAAAATTGACAGAGCACAGCACACAGCACCACTGGACTGATACTGCAGAATGTGTAAACTGTGTAATATTGCAGCAGTACCACTGGACTTTTACTGCTGAATGTGTGAACGTGGTAATATTGCAGTACCAATGGGCTTATACTGCAGGATTGGTTTGGCAAATTTTGTTGTAATTAAAAAAAAAATTAATTAGTTTTTTGTATATTTTTTTTATTAACTTTTTTTTAATTTTTTAAACACTTGGGAATATTGGGGAAATAACTATGCCCTTAGAAGCACAGAGCACGGGACACAGGACCACTGGACTGAACAGGACACAGCACACAGGACCCAGCAGCACCACTGAACTCAAAATTGACAGAGCACAGCACACAGCATCACTGGACTGATACTGCAGAACACAGCACAGCACAGCACAGCACAGCACAGCACTAAACAGCACAGCACAAGATCTACCAGAACAGAGGACCACCTAACACACCCTCCCTCTACCCTGATCAATGCCCGAGTGAAGATGGCGGTGACTAGCGGGGAATTTATAGGTTCCGAGTATCGCGAGATCCGACAGCGGGATTATGACTCCGAGCCTCGGTTTCAATTTTTCATTTGGCGCCAATACCCGGACCTGTCTCGGATCGGCAACGTTCGGGTGGGCTTGGATTCAGGAAATCCGAGTGCGCTCATCTCTAGTGTATATAAGCAGCAGCTTCACTTCTAGTGTTCAGACATATTGTCCCCAGACTTCAGGATTGAATGACTGCACACTGGATCCAGAGCGCCTTGCGATAAGTAACGGCTGTATTTATTATCACTTCGCTTGAGCATATTATTCTACTATTTGCGAATAAATCTTTGTGCATTGGAAACACAAATCGAGGTTCGACAATCGTTATTGGTTAGCGACAATACGCACATAACAGCTTGTTGTTATTTTTTTTAGCATATGTTTCAGATTTTCCCAACAGCTTGCCATGGACTTTCTTCAAATAGCGTAACATGGATGAGGTTCCTAGATGGTTAAGGTTTTTTTTTTTGTGTCAGAATGACAAGGTCTTGTTTGGTCATGACTGATCTTACAAGAAGATGCCTCAGTGACAGTTGCAGAACTAGCACTCACAGAGAAAGATGAAGGCCTCATTCTTTCCTTGCCACTGTGTGTTTAGCATGGCATGTTGGCAACGTTGTTTTTTTCTGCAGATAACTTTGCCTGGTTTACAGGTCTTTTTTTCATACTAGGAAAAAGGTGTTTTTTTTACATTTTTGTTTACCTGACTTAAAAACATTTTAACATTAGCTTTAGCAGATGCCGCAGAGGGATTACTATTATCATGATTGGTGCTCCTGGTCTTCTGTGTAATGCTGTGAATCCATTTTGATAACACAGTACAATGTGACTGTAGATTTTGAAGAACACTGACAGCCCTATTATTTCTATTTCAGCCATGTCAATCAGCAATGGAGCAATGGCAAGTAAACTGTAGACTGGCAACAACACTGGGACCTCTACTGTTTCTGTATGAGCTATAACTCAGTAGAATGTCACTGGAGACTTTTAAGAAAACTGCCACCCCTCCTCTTTCTGTTTTAGATATGACGCTGCCCAACTGCACAACTCGAGAGGTCCAACGGTTTGCCTCATTTTCACTTCCGAGGGCACATGAAAGTGTACTCGGATCAGCGAAGTTCAGGTGGGCTCAGTTTTCGGTAGAGATGGTCACTGACCCCCGTGTTTTGGTTTTGTATTCGGTTTTGAATCTGGATTACCTTCGTGTTTTGGTTTTGGTTTTGCAAAACCGCCCTTGCGTGTTTTGGTTTTGGTTTTGTTTGGTTTTGTTTTGCTATTTTTGAAAAAAATACAATTTTTTGGGTCTAAAATAACCTAATTTAGTGCTCCACCAGTTTCTTAGATAAGTGAGGTAATTCTAAAGCTAATAAATTATGAAAAAACAGTTGAATCCCTGGTAGGCCGTCCTTAATGCGAACACTTGTCTGCAAATTATACAGTCAAACCTGGTTGTCTACCTCCTCCATCTTTGATTATTGACAATGTAGCCATCATCTTTGGGTGTATATTAGACCCTACACTTGTAGTTGAATATTAAAAAAGCAGCCTGCACAGACTGTGGAGCTAGAAAGTAGAATTAAATGGACCACGGTACTTTGGCAGCTATCTAAGCCCCCCCGTCCTCCACTTGTAGTTGAATATAAAAAAAGCAGCCTGCACAGACTGTGGAGCTAGAAAGTAGAATTAAATGGACCACGGTACTTTGGTGGCTATCTAAGCCCCCCCGCACTCCACTTGTAGTTGAATATAAAAAAAGCAGCCTGCACAGACTGTGGAGCTAGAAAGTAGAATTAAATGAACCACGGTACTTTGGTGGCTATCTAATCCCCCCCGCCCTCCACTTGTAGTTGAATATAAAAAAAGCAGCCTGCATAGATTGTAGAACTAGAAATTCGAATATACAAAGAAATGGACAAAGGCAGTTTGGTATCTGTCTGCATCAGATCCCCTCTCCAATAGGAATAAAATAGAAAACTATTCAGCCGTTGTATAATCTAGAATATAAATAGAAATTGAGAAAGGCAATTTGGTATCTGTCTGCATCATAATCATCAACATCCTCATTAGCGCCCTCGTCACCTTCATAAATCTCCCCCTCATCCTCTTCTATTTCCAAAGTGGCATCCTCAATTTGTGTATCAGCGGCTATACTCGGGCTGTTCAGGTACACATCAGCAGAACTGCTGAAAGGGCCCTTCTTTATGGGTACACTAACAGAATGCTCACAATTAGACATACCACTGTTGGATGGACTCTCCACAGGGATCGGTGTCATTTGTCATTCAGAGCAAACATTATTCTCCAATGCCTTACTGTTATCTTGCAGCTCGGCTTTGACGCGTAACAGTAGTTGTGCACCACTTGTAGGGTCGGTAACATTTTTGGATCTGCCACTAATAGCCAAAGGTGAAGGCCTCATTCTCTCTTTGCCACTGCGTGTGTAGAATGGCATGTTGGCAATTTTTTTTTTATCGCCACTTAACCTTTGCTCAGTAACACTTTTTTTTCGCTTCAACACAGTAATTTTTTTGGGGGTTTTTGTTTTTTGCACTGATTTGGAAACACTCTGTTGTTTGACATCGCCTTGGCCAGATGACGTACTGGGAACACTAACATCAGGACTGGTGACAGAACCTGGTTGCTCATTCTGATCATATGTGGACTGCTTTGAATCCATTCTGAGCACAAAGCACTTGTAGTGGTAAAAATTATTTGGTAAGATGCTGCTGACAGATATGACTTTTGACAGCCAGAAATATTTATGCACAATTATGGGGGACACCCCAAAAGCACTGACGAGTGCTAAAAATTAGTTGGTAGATACTGCTGACAGATATGACTTTTGACAGCCAGAAATATTTATGCACAATTATGGGGGACACCCCAAAAGCACCGAGGAGTGCTAAAAATTATTTGGTAGATACTGCTGACAGATATGACTTTTGACAGCCAGAAATATTTATGCACAATTATGGGGGACACCCCAAAAGCACTGGGGAGTGCTAAAAATTAGTTGGTAGATACTGCTGACAGATATGACTTTTGACAGCCAGAAATATTAATGCACAATTATGGGGGACACCCCAAAAGCACTGGGGAGTGCTAAAAATTAGTTGGTAGATACTGCTGACAGATATGACTTTTGACAGCCAGAAATATTAATGCACAATTATGGGGGACACCCCAAAAGCACTGAGGAGTGCTAAAAATTAGTTGGTAGATACTGCTGACAGATATGACTTTTGACAGCCAGAAATATTAATGCACAATTATGGGGGACACCCCAAAAGCACTGAGGAGTGCTAAAAATTAGTTGGTAGATACTGCTGACAGATATGACTTTTGACAGCCAGAAATATTTATGCACAATTATGGGGGACACCCCAAAAACACTGGGGAGTGCCAAATATTAACAAAACATAATAAACCTCTATCCTCCTCTCTTCTCTAGCGATTTTTGTTAGAGCAATTGCAAGAAGAATATTGGATTCTCTGTCCCTGCTCTAATTAGCCTATGACTACACCCTGCTCTCTCCCTCTGTCAAATGGCGATGGATTGCTGTGGAGGCGTGTATTTATAATGTTGAAGTATCGCGAGAACCGAGCCCCGAGATCCGACGACGTCACAATGACGTTCGGCCTCGATTTGGATTCGGAACGGGCGGGAGAGTACCGAGCTGCTCAGCTCGGTACTCGGATACCCAAAGTTCGAGTGGGTTCGGTTCTCGGGGAACCGGACCCGCCCATCTCTAGTTTTTGGAGAACCGAGCCCGAGCGTCTCTACCGTAAACACATTATAATAGTGCTACTATTAAATTGTATGCATATTGCTTTATTGTATTTATTGTTATAATGTCTTATGGAATTAATGTTATTGCACTGATACCTTGCATACAAGCTACAACATTTTCTAACCCACCTTAGCAATATGGAAGGCAGTGTCATTTACCCCTATCCATTAGATTTGCTAAAGCCCACTGGCATTTTACTTTCCTGCTGCAGGCTAACAAATATGCCAGGTGCTTTTCCCCCCAGTGTGCCTCCCTTACTAACTACTATCCACGATTTAGGTGGCAGTCTCCCAAAATAACCTCTGGTAAGAGCCTTATCCACACACACATCTGTCAACATACAGTCACACCCCAAAACATGTAGGTTCAGGAGTTACAATTAAGAACCACAAAAGAACAAACTACAGTGTAAATGATGATGATGTCATTAGCCTACTTTTGCGTTACTGCACTCAGTTTTATTGGGAAGTGTATGGACTTGAAGGCAAGATAGGGCCGAATAAGGGAGTTACAAAAGCATGCAACGTGTAATGGGAGGAGTTTTGTGGATTGGGGCAGCGGAGGGCTGGCAAATTTTAGCCCGGGGGGGGCAAGACTCGACTATTAGGAACATTTTAAAGGGAAAAAAGGTGGCCCTGTGACTCAGTCCAAGATAGCCCACTAAGGGACGGCCCAGGGGGCAGATGCCCCTTCTGCCCCCCAGCCCAAAAACCCCTGGATTGGGGGAATTTCTTGTTGAATATGGTTCAGGCCCATGAATACCCTACATTTACAATAACATGCAAAAATCAGATTTCATTTTGCAGGATGAGATTATTTAAATAAAATAATGTGGTAAATTCAGCACATTTGTCAAGATGTTCCCTGTAATAAATACAGTCCTGGCATTACCTTACTCCTCACTCTCATGGTGAATTTAAGACATAAGGGAGGCTGGATCAAGCAGGGCTGGTCCTAAAGAATTAGTAGGTTGAACTTCAATTTATATTTTATTCTTTCCACTATATATTCAAATATTAAAGGAAACCCTAGTTCCAAGGTCTGCAAAGTGGAGGTGGAGTGCTGAGGAGACAAGTAGGTGCAGTTCATCACATAAGGAAGAGTTTGCTTTTCATAAATGACCCATTGGAATAGACTTTGCAAACTTTTTGCAGCCTGTGTTGTATTTTGTGTGTAACTGTTTGATAAAAGATTAACTTCAGGGCAGTGAGTGTGTGTAGACTGTAGATGGACATTCCTTAACCATTCTATATTGATTCCATTTTATTTACTGTTTAAAGTACAGCATTACATAAATATACTAAAAACTACTAAATGTCTAGACAACAAAGACTTTGTATAGTAAAAAAGAATAAAGGGTCCATACATCTGCTATTTGCGTAAAGTATGGATTTATTTTTTTTACTTAACATGCAGACCATGTGCAGCTTTTGATGCATTATACACTTTTTTTGATGTCTCCTTATGACTGGAGTGGCTGAATGGGTGAGGGAAAGGAGCGGGCCAGTGTACAGGAGGGGCAAGTTCACATATTTGCAACCTGTCAAGAACATACTCGCCATCTTCAGGAAGTTGGCATCAAGGAGATGCATGCTGGCGATGGATGTACGGGGGGCCGGGCTTGGCCAATCGTGTCATTTTGGCCCCGCTCTGTGACATAATGATGCAAACGCGTCATTTTACAGCCGGGGCAGGGACAAAATGCAGCGATTCCCTAAGAATTGTGTAATTTTGGCTCTATTTCTTCAATAGGAAGTGGGCAGATGCGGGAGACTGCCCTACTCTCCCGAGAGTCCGAGAGACCTACCCGGAATTTGGGAGTCTCCCATTCATTCCGGGAGACTTGGCAAGTATGGTCAAGAGTCGTATGTTTTGCAGGTTCTGGAGGACTGGTGCAACAAGATACATGATGATAATGATGATCAGCTGATTGTGATTGACCTCTCTAGCTGTGAATACTGATTGCTGCAATGTGACTGCTAAATTATATAAAGTTGCAGGCATCTATTCACATTAAAGGATATTTCCATTTGGACTGCGTCTATTTCATTTTTAATGGGAAAAAAACAGAGACTTGAATTTAGTATTTGATTATATTTCACATTTATTAATAACTGCCAAGACACTATTCTCTCTTGTGTATATGACATTGCATTATACTAGTATATTGTGTGCAAATAGGGTGATGCGCCTTTTACATTTACCACTAGACTATCAAGCCACAGCTAGATGCAGCTTGAGATGCGACCGACTTACCATATACACGTAAACGTGCTTTTTCATGCATATTTTTCTTCCTACAGTTCGGTCTAAATGTCCATGGATTAAATGTCTCCAGGATTACCCATAAAGGCAAATATTGACCTTATGTCACTGGTTGCAGAAATAAATCTGTAAAATTAGCTTAGTAACCCCAAAGTAAAATCAAAAATGTAAAAATTAAGAATGAAATAAAAAATTAAAAATAGATGAAACTACAGTGAATTTACAAAACCTCCTGCATCATAATTCAACAGTAAAGGTAATGATGTGTTAAATATTAAAATAAATGCATGCTTAATGTATAAAACATGAATATTTATTTAAACATGCAGGTGCAAAGCTTTAATCTACATATATATTGATTGATCAGTTCAAACCAGTACATAGACAACTAGATCTGCTCAGTAGTTTATAATAAGTAGATAAAAGTTTTCTGCTATTCAAAAGTCTGTTTGCACGTGCGATATCTCTAGATACAGGTATGCAAATTCAATTAGTGTTTCCTCACACCGAAGTCTGGATGAAGAGGAGCAGTCTCCACCCTTTAGGGAAATAAAGCAGATGAATGTTCCGTCAGTAAATGTAATTATACAGCAGGAGTGATATACGCTCCTTACTTATTCATTAGCAGCCTGTATCCTGCAGTCTGCGTCACTTTCCAATTCAGATCTACAGCGAGTTATATAACACTATACTCCCAGTGATGTTATTATTATTATCCTTTATTTATATAGCACCCACATATTACGCAGTACTGTACATATAGGGGACCCTGACACAAGATAGAAGGTGAAGGTGTCCCTGCCCAAATGAGCTTACAACCTAAGACGTGCGGGAAAGTGCAGGTGGCTATTGTCAAGCAGCAGCATTATCAGCCTCCAATAATAAAGCAGTCATTCGCGACTGGCATTTCTGTGCAGCTACCGGTGGTGCAGCGCGGTTAGGATGAGGTTGTCCGCCAGCTTGGAGTTGCTGTGTGCCTGGAGTTTTTCTATAGTATCATTTTTACTGCTGTAATTAGAGCCAGGACAGTTGTTCCCCAAGTTTGACAGCTTCTGCTGTAACCAAGGAGGCAGTGCAGATAACCAAAGGAACAGAGATGGCAAAGACATTTGACAACAGTGACAGTTGAACACACTCCAGCAGCTGAACAGTATTCAGTAGATGTTCTAAACAAGCCTTTGATATGATGATGCTCCTCAGCACTAAGTAATCTCCCACTGCAAGCATAAATGTTTAACTGACAGTCTCAATGCTGCAGAGTCACAGTCCTAATTTAAGTATCACTGCAGACGGTTAAACCAGCTAGTCTAGATATTAAAGGGGTTTGCCACTTTATTTAAGAAATATACTCAAACCCCTCACTTCCCAAAAATAAGATATGAATATTAATAGTGCTATGGTAGTGTACCCTCTCTTGGATCCTCTAGCAATCACTGTATTTAAAGGGTCCTGGACCATCAGCCATCACCTTCAGCATTGATCGTCTCTCTCCATGTGAAAGCAGTGGAGATTTGACATAAAGGGCCTGATTAATACTTAGCGCAATGTGTATTTGTTTTAAGATGCACGTAAATCACGTAAATCAGCTTTGTGTACTCACAAATTCAACAGGAAATGAATCTGAAGATACGTGCGCTGATGAACTCAGGTGTAGGTCTGCTCAGCTCTACTACACAAAACACTGCAGATACGTCCAATGCCTATGTGGGTTATAACTTCACAAAACACCGCACAGAAAAAGTGTTTTTTTTATTCCCCATGAAATACATTTATTAGGATTTTCTTAATGTCTCCTGAACATAAAATACATTTGTCACAGACAAACATTAATTGACACCTATGTTCCAGCTCTATATTAGGGGTGTGCACCGGCCACTTTTCGTGTTTTGGGTTTTGGGTTCTGATTAGCTTCAGGTTTTGGGTTCTGATTGGTTTTGCCAAAACACCCCCCTCAAGGTTTTGGTTCTGATTTTTTTTTTTAAAAAGCATAAAAAGTGCAAAAATGCATATTTTTGGGTTTTTTTCACTCCTACACTATTATTAACCTCAATAACAATCATTTCCACTAATTTCCAGTCTATTCTGAACACCTCACACCTCACAATATTGTTTTTAGGCCAAAAGGTTGCACCGAGGTAGCTGGATGACTAAGCTAAGCGCCACAAGTGGGCGGCACAAACACGTGGCCCATCTAGTAGTGGCACTGCAGTGGCAGACAGGATGGCAGTTTGAAAAACTAGGCCCCAAAGAGCACATAATGCCAAAAAAAGATGAGTTCATGTGAGATTTTCGTGATTTTTTTTGTGAAAAACGTGAAATTCCAGCAAATTTTTGTACCAATACGTGGCCAGTTCAAGCATCTCTATATGGACCCTATATGGTTGGTTGATCATATCAATCGTCATATACCAGATTTTATTAGGTGGCTTCAGGAGAGGAAATAATAACCATATTTATCCTGCAAGAGGATCCAGATTTATCCTGCAAGAGGCCTGTGGAAAACCACTCCCTTTGTCACACTATTATGTAATGTTTTACGCATCCTCGCTGTCTATGTCATGAACGGGACTGCGGAACTAACATGGCACATTGTAAATAGAAGTTAATAATAATATATGTAGGACTAGCATATATCCTGGTTTTCCCAAAATTCACCCTCCAGGTTCACCCAAAGTAAAAGGACAAGTGGAAATAGGGTAGTTCCTAAAAGGAGGTGCAGGGTTGGTTTAATGTTCAGAGGAATCTTGAGGTCACATAGATGTTACAGTATTTCCATTTAAACTATCCAATAAACAGCCACAATAATGCATTATACAGTGTCTGTGCACTTGTGAATATGTACAGAGTTAGGATGCACCATCCATCTCTTAGTGCTTGTCCTCATTTGTAAAAACAAGCCCCACCGCTCCAATTGTCACTACTTCCCTGCTCTAGTCTCCTCCATCAAGTATTCCCTCTCTAAATCGGTTGTATAAATGGGAGGTTCTGTAACGGCACTGCCAGCAGCCATTATAACCACAGAGCATGTGTAGTGTAGCCTAAACAGGGCTTCACTATGCCTGCGCCTGCAACAAGCATACTCAGAGGAGCAGAGTGAGGGTCACAGGAGGATGAACTGGACTTATTTGATGTCTTACTTTGTACATTAGGGTGGATGTTCATTAATAAAATACACGTTTCATAATATTGTAGCTAGTAAATACAGATATGCCAATAACACAAAACGAGTGACTGTAATTTATGTGTAACAATATCATCACAGAATATATTCAGTGCTACCTGTACATTTGTCCTTTCCATCTAATTCACCATCTATTTTAAGTTGCTGTTTTCTACTCTGGTTAATCAGATGGATAAGCCGCTGGTGCGGAGATTGGTCATATCTGGACTCTGACATGTCTTATGATATCCTGTTACACAAACAGTTCTGGCATTCCTAAATAATAAATAGTACATTAATATTGTATCGCTGCTCTTATAATCTGCAAAACAGACAGGTAGAATTAATTTAGAAGTTTCATGTTTTTAAATAAACTTTATATTTCAACATTGATAAGAATAATAGCATGTTCAACCAAACAGTAACTGCGATGCACCATTACCTATAAATAAAATCATTATTATTATGCATAAGTGAAATGGCCACCTTCATTGCTTCTTTACTAGTCTCATAAACAATAAAGCCTATTTACTTACACTGAAAGTAGGTGCACAAATTGCAGTGAAACACAGCAGAAATTCAGCATTTATCTGTCCAGTGCAAGTTAGACAATAAAAATAAGGGTCTGGTTGGTTTATGTAGTTAGTACAAACTTGGCACTAAAATACATTATTAGTAAATAAGATGCTTTATATGTGTGTCCTCTTATAGGAAGAGAGATGAGTGCATCTATCCAGGGTCCCTAAATATTTCTATGTTTAAATAGCTACTTGTCTGTAAGTGTTCAGCAAAACATATAAAGATAAGTTATCATTCAGGGACAACCCAAATACTGTACATATTTGCAGAAGAAGCTGCCAAAATGACATGTCTATAATCAACACCAATTAAACAGTGCCCATAGAGGCAAAATTATCATGACGGCAGAGCATGTATGCACCCCATTCCCTTAACATAGCTAATCAGGAAGACCCACAGCACAACACACAGCACAGAAAGAAATGGTCACAGACTTTCTTGCACTAAAATGTTATGAGGAGGAAATCTACCAAAGCCTCATTGTGAGGTGTTGCTACCACAAGTACCAGAACAGAAACTCACCAAACTGTCTTCCTGAAACTGCTAATAAAGCACAGCCTCCCGCTTCCCTGATCAATGCCCGAGTGAAGATGGCAGCGGCAAGCGGGGAATTTATAGAATCCGAGTATCGCGAGATTCGACGGAGGCATTTGGACTCATAGCCTCATTTTTCTCAGCGGCGGAAATACCCGAACAGTGCTCCGATCGCCCTCGGACCCGCACTGTTCGGGTGGGCTCGGATTGCGATAATCCGAGTCCGCTCATCGTTACTCTATATGTACTACTATTAAACTGTTGAATGCAGAATTTACAAATGCAGTGTGGATTGGCCATTATACGGAAAGGCAAAGAGAAAGTGGAACCGAAGATTCTACTGCCAGAACTTTGCACCAATGGTAAATGGGCTTAATTGAGTTAAACTCTAGGTGGGAGAGATAGAATAGCAGACTTTAGTATGCTTGTGGTTGGATCACTTATAAATAACTTATTTGTGGCTGGATCATGTAGAAATAACTTATTGTAGATATTTATTTTAATTAGGAGCGCAGTGCACCTCTGTATATCATTGCAAATGTACATATCTTTTTATATTGTTATGTGTGGAAATGTATTGACTTCTGAGACAGTATGTCATGTTTGGATTTTGCAACTGTTTGGAGACAGGTAATCTCATGTTAATTAGACATTTTCATTGCTGAGTGACAAAAATGTCTGTTTAACCTGAAAGACAGGAGGAGGTAATTATACTTGCTGGTAGACTCCCTATGCAAGTGATCACAGATGAATTTGAGTTTTGCAAGTTAACTTGCATTCAAAGCAAGATTAGAAAAATGTTATATCCTGATGGTAAACATTCAATAGAAAAACCTTGTTTTGGTGTCGCAAGCAGCAATATAAAAAGGTGTTAAACCCCTCCAGGATGAGTTATGTGCAGGCAGCATGAAGCACATGGATTGGTTAGAGGGGCAGGAGGTTGGATTACCTCCTGCCAGGGTATCTGTGTAAATCTGTATAAATAACGCACTGTTTAACAATGTATTACTATTATACCATCTGTAACTTCTGGAAAAGATGGCTAGTACCACAGACTGGCGTGTAACTGTCCTTATTAGGACTACATGAGCTAATCACTGCTTCAAGATCTTGCTTTGACGACTACTTATCTGTGCTGTAATTCCTCTGACCTACAGATTAGACTAATCTAATCCATTATCCGACTGTTCTGAGGTTGGAACCCTGCATCCAGTATCAACGCTCTGCCTGCTACCCTACAGCTCTGGCCAATGTGATAGGCCAGGAGGAACCATCCAGAGCAACCCTGATCTAAGGCAAGTGGTCAGGTGTACCAGCATAAAAACAGAGATTTTTTTTTCTCTGTTTTTGTCTCAAAATATTGCCTTATGTTGTCATAGCAGCTGGCCATCAAGCCTATTTAAGGCACATTTGGGTGTGGCTCACAAGCCAGCCCTTGCTAGAGGTAAACCCCTGGGAGGTGAATGCATCTGATTTTAACTGCGTTTTAATGGTGTTTAACGCATATAGGTCAGTGTAGGACCTGCATACAAGAAGGTGCCCTGGACGCTGGGTTGCAGGCTTAAATGTTTTGATCAAAATATGAACTATTACCTCATGCTTTCATTTTGCTAGATACACACAGATATGCAGTGTTAAGGGTAAGTGCTGAAAACAACTGTCTCTTTGTGTTATATATATATATATATATATATATATATATATATATGGAAAGTCAAACAAGGATACGGCGCACAATGGTGTGTTACTAGGAATTTATCCCGGGTTCAGTGGGGAAATAATAATATAGTCAATGAATCAAAGTTCCACGTTTGCTGGACGGTCTTATAGGACCAAGGGTATGAGTCCAGTTTGCACATATAAAAGACAGAATGATATAGGCATAGGATTAGTAGAAGCAGTGTGTTAGTGATAGCCCATCACCATAGTATTACACACCCAAAGGAAATTATATCGCTTATCTGTATGATTAATCCAAAGACTGGAACACAGCTTAACAACCACTTCACTTTCAATATTATGTGGTCAGCATACTCAGCAACTGCAAGTCTGGTCTCCAGTCAAAAACATCAGCATACTGTAAACATATCTCTCTTCCACTCAATGGGTAAGAAAAAAAGGAGATAATACACTATATGGTGTAGTATTTCAAGGTAACAGTATTTAATCAGGATTTTAACATATAAAATGCACACTCACAAAGAGTAATAATAATGCAAGCTTATCTGAAATTCAGGTATCAGATATACCATGTCCTCAGGTACAGCAGGAACCTCCCACAGTCTTCCGCACAGGAGCGACTAATGGTGTGGTGACCCAAATACACAGGAACAGTTGGAAAATAGCCTCTACGCGTTTCGTCCTCAAACAGGACTTCCTCAGGAGGTGATAAGTGTGGCCTCTCCAGTCAGCAGGTAGATGATCTCCAGGGTGAGATTTAATATCCTCTCACTTCTGTCCTTTTCCATCCTCAGGGAATCAGTGATTTACACAGAACGGGTTTCACCTTCAGATGACTTCTAGTAAAATATTTTCTGGTTCCTCACAGCTCAGTGGTCAGGAACTGAATAAATAAATGGTACAAAACAAAAAGGTTTATGGCGCTTTGTGTCACCAGCTTCTACCTCCACTTCATACAAAGAAGTAACCTCCAAATACCGAGAGACTAATATATTATTATAGGGAGATATTACCTCACCCCTGGGAGGTGAATGCATCTGATTTTAACTGCGTTTTAATGGTGTTTAACGCATATAGGTCAGTGTAGGACCTGCATACAAGAAGGTGCCCTGGACGCTGGGTTGCAGGCTTAAATGTTTTGATCAAAATATGAACTATTACCTCATGCTTTCATTTTGCTAGATACACACAGATATGCAGTGTTAAGGGTAAGTGCTGAAAACAACTGTCTCTTTGTGTTATATATATATATATATATATATATATATATATATATATACACTGTATATGTATATACACACTCTGTTTGAAGGTTTACCCATAGTGGTGATAGCAAGGTTCCCCAATGGAACTTTTTGTTCAAACTTTAATGTGGAAATCTTCCATTGAAATAGTAACATTTAGAAGTGTTATGTATTACCACATCTGCAGGGTAACGGTATCCACAACTCCTTTGATTTCTAACTACAACCTGAGACAGGTGTGTGTGCCCCTACTGGCCACCAAAGTTTTTACATCCAAATGACCAAAACTGTTATATTTGTTAAAAGCAAAAAACAAAACAAAGATTTACTTGTTTTAACTGTCACTGATTACCATTATTATTCTGTTTAGTATTGGAGGGGAAATGTTCATTGTATAGACATGATTTTCTTTACTTAACTTCTACTGGGGAAGTAACATTAATCTTAAAATCCTAAACTTTTAATTTCTATATGTTTAACAGGAATTTAGAACTTTATAATGTAGTGTTGCAGTTCTGATGGCATTTGTCATAACCTGTGTCACATCACATAATATCTGAAATTTTCCAAATCTTACTCCTGTACTGTCTCCTCTATAGACTTTCAAATCCGCCCTGGCCCTGATTTCATTGTTTTGATTGCATTATTGTTTTGCATTTTTCTTCCTGAAGGGTCTTGGTGTCAGAAAACCATGCCAATCAGTGGTTATATTGACACACTCAGATAGCGGTTGGGCACTTTCCCTTAATAGGGAGGTTCATTTAGTAACACTCTGCCTTGGAAAATTATAGGTCCCACTGTTTAGAAATGTCCAAATACATTGGTTTGCTATACTTCTGTTTTTTTGCAGTGGCTGATAGCTGATTGGACCTGCTTTTTATCTGACACCACTTTAATTTATTTTCAATAAAATTGTTGACCTTTCATTCGCCAAACAAGTCTTGTGTCTCTATTTAGTAGGCAGGCGCGGGCTGGGAGGTATCAGCCCAGGGGGCACACAGGCGGCCGCATCACGTGACATGCGATGCGGCCGCGTCATAATGACGCGGCCGCATCGCGTGTCACGTGATGCGGCCGCCTGTGCGCTGACGCGTCCGCATCGGATGCGGCCGCCGGTGACCAAAAAATTAATTACTGCATCCACGGCGGGGGACTGGGGGGAGGCGGCCGGCTCGAACAGCCGCTAGACTGAGCGGCCCGGGTGCCCGCTGCCCCCCTGCCCCCCGGTCCAGCCCGCCCCTGTTAGTAGGTAAGATAACTCTTGGTAAATACACTTAGATAAAAGTTAAAGTGTAAATCAACTGCTTGGTGACTTATTATATACAAGTACACACTACAATTTATTGTACTAATTACTAATGCATGTAACCCCTACTTTGTTGTGCTGTGATAAACTGGTAGTTGAGGCAGGTCAATGTGTTTCCTACCAACACTCTGGTCATGTCTTGTGCCTGTGGCTTGAAACATAAGTGTCTGTCAGGGTATTTATTACAGAGTGTGTGATGGGGTAGCAATGATGGATGGCAACTGAAATTCATTAAAAAAAATATTAGAGAATAGTTGTTCTCCAAAGTAAAATGAAAACATAAAAGTAAACTTAAGTAAGGTTTTAATCTTGACTTATTCCCATGGTAAAGGCTGAAGACAATGAGTCATCCTTGAGCAGGCACTTGAGGATAAGCAAGTAGGAGAGACAAGGTGCAGGCGATAGCCCCCTCCATCTTGACCCTCAGTAGCACTCGTTCATGCCTCCGTCCCTCTTTACATTTCTTACTTTAATTAAAACCAAATGAGTGACAAAGATTGACGTGACCCGTTTAAATAGCCAACTGGAGCAGTGTTTGTAAAACACAGAAACATGAATGGTGGTGATTGTTGGCGATGGAGGTGGGGGAGTATGAAGAAAGCCAGATTTCAAATGAAGGACAAGTTGGTTTTTAGCTACCCCATATTAGCCTGGCGAGGAAGGTGAGGGGGCTATATGAGCATTATATCCTAGGGTGGCCGGAACCCTTAAAGAGGGCCAATTAACCAAACCACTCTTCCTAAGCTCTTATACAGACCCATGCTTCTCCCTACTGTAAACGATTGGCTCTGGTTGATGTAGTCCTGTCTTCGGGGGTAGATTTCAGCTTCACTGTTTTTGACATATAAAGGGCAGAACAAGCCTTTGCTACCTGTACTTTACACATTTTTGATACTTTGAGGGGAATTCAATTCACTGCGTTGTTCTTTAGAACAACGATTGCGTGCACTATTACCATTACTACGGTAATAGTGCGCATTATTACAGTTACTACGGTAATACTACGTAGTAACGGTTACCGTTACTACGGTATTTTCAACACTGAGCACAAATCCGGATTAAGATTACCATAGTAATGGTAATAATTAGGGATGAGCGCGCTCGGATTTCTGAAATCCGAGCCCACCCGAACGTTGCGGATCCGAGTCGGATCCGAGACAGATCCGGGTATTGGCGCCAAATTCAAAAGTGAAACTGAGGCTCTGACTCATAATCCCGTTGTCGGATCTCGCGATACTCGGATCCTATAAATTCCCCGCTAGTCGCCGCCATCTTCACTCGGGCATTGATCAGGGTAGAGGGAGGGTGTGTTAGGTGGTCCTCTGTGCTGTTTAGTTCTGTGCTGTTTAGTTCTGTGCTGTTTAGTTCTGTGCTGTTTAGTTCTGTGCTGTTTAGTTCTGTGCTGTTTAGTTCTGTGCTGTTTAGTTCTGTGCTGTGCTGTGCTGTGCTGTGCTGTGCTGTGCTGTGCTGTGCTGTGCTGTGTTCTGCAGTATCAGTCCAGTGGTGCTGTGTGCTGTGCTCTGTCCTTCTGAGGTCAGTGGTGCTGCTGGGTCCTGTGCTGTGTCCTGTTCAGTCCAGTGGTGCTGTGTCCTGTGCTCTGTGCTTCTAAGGGCATAGTTATTTCCCCAATATTCCCCTGTGTTTAAAAAAATAAAAAATTTTTTTTTTTATAAAATACCAAAAACTACTTTAATATTTTTTAATTACCACAAAATTTTCACAACCAATCCTGCAGTATAAGCCCATTGGTACTGCAATATTACCAAGTTCACACATTCAGCAGTAAAAGTCCAGTGGTACTGCAATATTACAAAGTTTACACATTCTGCAGTATCAGTCCAGTGGTGCTGTGTCCTGTGCTCTGTCCTGCTGAGTTCCGTAGTGCTGCTGGGTCCTGTGCCGTGTCCTGTTCAGTCCAGTGGTGCTGTGTCCTGTGCTCTGTGCTTCTAAGGGCATAGTTATTTCCCCATTATTCCCAAGTTTGTAAAAAATAAAAAAAAAGTAAAAAAAAATAAAAAATTAAAAAAAAAAAAAAATATATAATAATTATAACCAAATTTGCAAAACCAATCCAGCATTATAAGTCCATTGGTACTGCAATATTACCAAGTTCACACATTCTGCAGTAAAAGTCCAGTGGTACTGCAATATTACAAAGTTTACACATTCTGCAGTATCAGTCCAGTGGTGCTGTGTCCTGTGCTCTGTCCTGCTGAGTTCCGTAGTGCTGCTGGGTCCTGTGCCGTGTCCTGTTCAGTCCAGTGGTGCTGTGTCCTGTGCTCTGTGCTTCTAAGGGCATAGTTATTTCCCCATTATTCCCAAGTTTGTAAAAAATAAAAAAAAAGTAAAAAAAAATAAAAAATTAAAAAAAAAAAAAAATATATAATAATTATAACCAAATTTGCAAAACCAATCCAGCATTATAAGTCCATTGGTACTGCAATATTACCAAGTTCACACATTCTGCAGTAAAAGTCCAGTGGTACTGCAATATTACAAAGTTTACACATTCTGCAGTATCAGTCCAGTGGTGCTGTGTCCTGTGCTCTGTCCTGCTGAGTTCCGTAGTGCTGCTGGGTCCTGTGCCGTGTCCTGTTCAGTCCAGTGGTGCTGTGTCCTGTGCTCTGTGCTTCTAAGGGCATAGTTATTTCCCCATTATTCCCAAGTTTGTAAAAAATAAAAAAAAAGTAAAAAAAAATAAAAAATTAAAAAAAAAAAAAATATATAATAATTATAACCAAATTTGCAAAACCAATCCAGCATTATAAGTCCATTGGTACTGCAATATTACCAAGTTCACACATTCAGCAGTAAAAGTCCAGTGGTACTGCAATATTACAAAGTTTACACATTCTGCAGTATCAGTCCAGTGGTGCTGTGTCCTGTGCTCTGTCCTGCTGAGTTCCGTAGTGCTGCTGGGTCCTGTGCCGTGTCCTGTTCAGTCCAGTGGTGCTGTGTCCTGTGCTCTGTGCTTCTAAGGGCATAGTTATTTCCCCATTATTCCCAAGTTTGTAAAAAATAAAAAAAAAGTAAAAAAAAATAAAAAATTAAAAAAAAAAAAATATATATAATAATTATAACCAAATTTGCAAAACCAATCCAGCATTATAAGTCCATTGGTACTGCAATATTACCAAGTTCACACATTCTGCAGTAAAAGTCCAGTGGTACTGCAATATTACAAAGTTTACACATTCTGCAGTATCAGTCCAGTGGTGCTGTGTCCTGTGCTCTGTCCTGCTGAGTTCCGTAGTGCTGCTGGGTCCTGTGCCGTGTCCTGTTCAGTCCAGTGGTGCTGTGTCCTGTGCTCTGTGCTTCTAAGGGCATAGTTATTTCCCCATTATTCCCAAGTTTGTAAAAATTAAAAAAAAAGTAAAAAAAAATAAAAAATTAAAAAAAAAAAAATATATATATAATAATTATAACCAAATTTGCAAAACCAATCCAGCATTATAAGTCCATTGGTACTGCAATATTACCAAGTTCACACATTCTGCAGTAAAAGTCCATTGGTACTGCAATATTACCAAGTTCACACATTCTGCAGTATCTTGTGCTACATATAATGGAGAGCAAAAATTTGGAGGATAAAGTAGGGAAAGATCAAGACCCACTTCCTCCTAATGCTGAAGCTGCTGCCACTAGTCATGACATAGACGATGAAATGCCATCAACGTCGTCTGGCAAGCACGATGCCCAATCTCCTAGTACAGGGCATGTAAAATCCAAAAAGCCCAAGTTCTCAAAAAACAGCAAAAAAAGAAACTTAAAATCATCTGAGGAGAAACGTAAAGTTGGCAATATGCCAATTACGACAAGTAGTGGCAAGGAACGGCTTAGGCCCTGTCCCGTGTTCATGACTAGTGGTCCAACTTCACCCAAGGATCAAAGCCCTCCTCCCCCCCCCCTACAAAAAATTTAAGAGAGTTATGCTGTCAGCAACAACAACAAAACAGCAAAGAACTCTGCCTTCTAAACAGATGACATCACAAATCCCCAAGGCGAGTCCAAGGGTGTTGTTGGTTGTGAACCCTGACCTTCCCATCACTGTACGGGAAGAGGTGACTCCATCCAGCATTTGCAGCACGCCCTCTGCATATGCTGGAAGGATCACCCACAGTCCAGTTACAGATTTGGCTAATGAAGGTGTGAATGTTGTGCACTGGGAGGAGGATATTGATGTAGCTGGCGCTGAGGAGGATGTTGATGATTATGATGCAGACAGATACCAAATTGCATTTCTCAATTTCTATTTATATTCTAGATTATATAACGGCTGAAAAGTTTTCTGTTTTACTCCTAGTGGAGAGGGGATCTGATGCAGACAGATACCAAACTGCCTTTGTCCATTTCTTTGTATATTTGAATTGCTAGTTCTACAGTCTATGCAGGCTGCTTTATTTATATTCAACTACAAGTGTAGGGCGGGGTGGGGGGCATAGATAGCCACCAAAGTAACGTGGTCCATTTAATTTCACTTTCTAGCTCCACAGTCTGTGCAGCCTGCTTTTTTTTATCTTCAAAGTATTTATATTTACAAGCCTTGCAATCTAAATTAACTAGAGGTAGTGACGTGGTAGAACTCCAAAAGGCAGTTTGGAAGCCCCTGTACAAACTGGCTCTATTTTACCTGAGTTGTCCCCCCTCCAGTGTGTACTCGGAAAGAGTTTTTAGTGCAGCGGGGAACCTGGTCAGTGAGCGGCGAAGGAGGTTGCTTCCTCACAACGTTGAAAAAATGATGTTTATAAAAATGAATAATCAATTCCTCAATGAAGTACAGCACTGCCCTCCAGATACTACAGAGGGACCTGTGGTTGTGGAGTCCAGCGGGGACGAATTGATAATGTGTGATGAGGAGGAAGTACACACTGTAGGGGGAGAGGAATCAGAGGTTGAGGATGAGGACGACATCTTGCCTCAGTAGAGCCTGTTTAGTCTGTACAGGGAGAGATGAATAGCTTTTTTGGTGTGGGGGCCCAAACAAACCAATCATTTCAGTCAAAGTTGTTTGGTAGGCCCTGTCGCTGAAATGATTGGTTTGTTAAAGTGTGCATGTCCTATTTCAACAGCAGACCTCTCAACTGCAGCTCATCCCTCCTCTGCGGGGATAATGTCTCCTGTGCTCTGACACGTCACTCTGTGTACTCTCAGCCTCAGGATCTGACACTACAGCTACCATGCCTCTTGTAGCAGCCCTCACTCCAGGGCCTCTTCCATGTGCAGTGTCCCCCTCTCTCTTGGGTTCACTATAGTGGCATGGAGTTCTCCCCCTCATCCAGGGCACACATTCCTTGCCCTGGCTCAGTCACCACGCTCAGACTTCCAGGCAATGCTGGGGGAGCCTGGGAGCTTCCACCCCAGGTCCCCAGCTACAACTCTCCTCTCCTGTGTCTTCTCTCTCTTTCTGACACTTGAAAGATCGTGCCTTTAAATGAAAAAGTCAGTCTTGATTGCACGACTATGTGCAAGTGCAACAGGGACATTTTTTGGGGTTTACAAAGTCAAACAATAACACTACGACCCTGTCTGTCTGGGGTCTGTCAATGACGAATTGTCCGGAGCATGTTTTGAGGAGGTATTGTGGCCCCGGTATCAAATTGGGTACCGGGGCCACCCCACTATGCAGTCCAGATACTTGTTTGGTGGAATTCCGACACGTGGAGGGTTTTTTAATTATATTGTGGCCTCGGTACCAAATTGTGTACCGGGGCCACCACACTACGCAGTCAAGATACTTGTTTGGTGCAATTCAGACCAGTTGAGGGTTTTATTATTATATTGTGTGGACCACTCTATCTATACCACACTACAACTCTATACCACTCTATTTCCTACTTTAATTCTATTTAATTCTATTTCCTACTTTAATTCTATTACTAATTAATTAACATAAAGAGGAACCAAAAAAACCAATTTTACCAAAAGTATAATATGACTTAGACTTACAAACACTACACTTGAAAGATCGTGCCTTTAAATGAAAAAGTAAGTCTTCATTGCACGACTATGTGCAACAGGGACAGTTTTTTTCTTTACAAAGTCAACTAATAACACTTGGACCCTGTCTGTCTTTAACATACTTAATGGGATCTCAATGACGAATTGTCTGTAGCATGTTTGGAGGAGGTATTGTGGCCCCGGTATCAAGTTGGGTACCGGGGCCACCCCACTATGCAGTCCAGATACTTGTTTGGTGGAATTCTGACACGTGGAGGGTGTATTTATTTTATTGTGGCCCCGGTATCAAGTTGGGTACCGGGGCCACCCCACTACGCAGTCCAGATACTTGTTTGGTGGAATTCTGACACGTGGAGGGTGTATTTATTTTATTGTGGCCCCGGTATCAAGTTGGGTACCGGGGCCACCCCACTACGCAGTCCAGATACTTGTTTGGTGGAATTCTGACACGTGGAGGGTGTATTTATTTTATTGTGGCCCCGGTATCAAGTTGGGTACCGGGGCCACCCCACTACGCAGTCCAGATACTTGTTTGGTGGAATTCTGACACGTGGAGGGTGTATTTATTTTATTGTGGCCCCGGTATCAAGTTGGGTACCGGGGCCACCCCACTACGCAGTCCAGATACTTGTTTGGTGGAATTCTGACACGTGGAGGGTGTATTTATTTTATTGTGGCCCCGGTATCAAGTTGGGTACCGGGGCCACCCCACTACGCAGTCCAGATACTTGTTTGGTGGAATTCTGACACGTGGAGGGTGTATTTATTTTATTGTGGCCCCGGTACCAAATTGTGTACCGGGGCCACCACACTACGCAGTCAAGATAGATAGATGCGTATCATAGATAAAGTACATTCAGTGGTGTGGGGCAAATTGAAAAATATTCAAAATGCACTGACATTATCAAAAACAAGAGGTTGTCACACGCTAAAACTCCAACATGTATATGATGGAGAGGATGGAGGAGCAGCCGTATGTGTAGTGTAATGCAGACCTGTTGAAGGTTTTTTATATATTTTATTGTGGTGCCCAGTGCCCACTCCTCTACGCAGTCCAGGTACATTTATTGGTGCGAATCAAACAAGTTGATGGTTTTCTTATTATATATATTGTGGTGACCCACTCCTCTACGCAGTCCAGGTACATTTATTGGTGCGATTCATAAAAGTTCAGGGTTTTTAATATATTGTGGTGACCCACTCCTCTACGCAGTCCAGGTACAATTATTGGTGCGAATCATAAAAGTTCAGGGTTTTTAAGATATTGTGGTGACCCACTCCTCTACGCAGTCCAGAAAGATACCTTTTTGCAACGTTTTGGACTAATAACTATATTGTGAGGTGTTCAGAATACACTGTAAATTAGTGGAAATGCTTGTTATTGAATGTTATTGAGGTTAATAATAGCCTAGGAGTGAAAATAAGCCCAAAAACTTGATTTTTAAACTTTTTATGTTTTTTTCAAAAAAAATCCGAATCCAATACCTTAAATCCGAACCGAGACCTTTCGTCAAGTGTTTTGCGAGACAAATCCGAACCTCAAAAATAACGAAAATCCGGATCCAAAACACAAAACACGAGACCTCAAAAGTCGCCGGTGCACATCCCTAGTAATAATGCGCACCTCGCATTGTTCTAAAGAGCAACACAGGGAATTGAATCTGCCCCTTTAAATGTAAACTATTCACTGGGTAACATTCATGTCACTTTTGCTAGCTTTGTACTGTAATGTGGTTCATGGATTTCATTCTCTACTTTTGGTATCACTTCATGTCATTCTGCCATAAATCAAAAATTTAGACAATTCAGGCAATATATATTGTAAATGGCAACTCTGTAGGTAGAAAGTTTGCTCACTGGGTATTGAGAACATGACATTGGTAAATGCTGAGACAGAATCCCACCTATGGTGAGTCCCAAGCAGGGCAATATAGTGTGTCAGTAGGTGTGAGTCATGCTCGTATTTATCAGTGTGTAAAGCATTGTCTCAATAAGCTGCCATGTAAAGGGTGTTCTCAGAAGTGACAGCTGCTGCAATGAAGATATATAGAGGCTACTGCAGTGTATAATTAGTAATGGAATAGCAATATCACCTGAAATCCAACAGCTAGGAGTCATGTGCTGGGCCTGAAAATCCATTGTATGATATTGTATTAGCTTAATATATGATTAAATATTTTAAAAATATTACAGCTTTCGTATCATCATATGCCTGCAAATTTTGCACAGTGAGTGATTTAATTTGTTATCTAGATATATGAAGGTAGACTGCTCTATTCACCTATTGTCACCATACACATCATTCCCAATGTATAGAATGCTACTGAGTTTCTTATCTGCCGCGGGCATTTTTATTTGTGTGAGCCACTAACCTCAACATGAAGAGACTGTGCACACTGCACTGTGCTTGTCTTTGCTGACACTGCCTGAAATATCTGGCATGTGGTGAGAAGATCGCAAGAGAAGGAATAGCTGCTCATCTCCCCTGCTCTTCTCTGTTTAAAAAAACAAAGTGTTCATATATATATATATATATATATATATATATATATATATATATATATATATATACATATATATATATATATATATATATATATATATATATATATCTATATCGAGTACAGGAGTGTCAAAAGTCTATTTATTCCTGGGTTTGTTATATAAAATTGAGTGCCAGGTAATAGATATGTGCATTTACTCTGTAACTACTGTAACTATTAATATAATATTTTGTCACCAATGTTCTAAAATTATTTATAATATAATGCCCAAATTTACAAAAAATTTGATCTTCAATAAAACATATAACTATCTTTTTTTGTTATAAAAATAAATTTAATAACCTCTAACTGAAGTTTATTTAACTTCATAAGCATCAAATATTCACTGAATGGATTAATTTATAATATTTGTAATTATATAATATGGCTAACAAAACACCATTCTGTCCCTCTTCTCACCCTCCTCTGCTGCTGCTATCTCTTTTCTCCCCTCCCCTCCTGCTAGCTCACCCTCCTTCTCTTCCTTCACTCCGGTATCTGCAGATGAAGTCCATACCCTTCTCTCTTCCTCTCCCCCCTCCACTTGCACACAGGACCCAATCCCCTCCCACCTCCTCCGCTCCCTCTCTCTTGAAGCCTTCTCCCACCTTGCACACCTCCTCAACCTCTCCCTCTCCTCTGGAATCTTCCCCTCCTCTTTTAAACATGCTCTTGTCTGACCCATACTCAAGAAGCCGTCCTTTGATCCCGCCTCTCGCCCTATTTCGCTTCTTCCTTTTGACTCCAAACTCCTTGAACGGGTTGTCTACAACCGTCTCACCTCCTTTCTCTCCTCTCACTCACTCCTAGACCTGCTCCAATCTGGTTTTCGCCCCCTCCACTCCACTGAAACCGCCCTCACTAAGGTCACTAATGACCTTCTCCTTGCTTAATCCAATAGACACTACTCCCTTCTTATCCTTTTTGATCTCTCTGCTGCTTTTGATACCATTGACCATGCACTCATTTTGCAAACTCTCAAATCTATAGGCCTATGTAACACTGTCTTCTCCTGGTTTTTCTCTTACCTCACCAACGGCTCCTTCTCAGTCTCTACTCATGATTCTACATCACCCCCTCTTCCCCTACCTGTTGGCGTTCCTCAAGGCTCCATTCTTGGCCCCCTGCTTTTCTCCCTCTACACCTCCTCCCTTGGGGTCCTCATCCTCTCCTTTGGCCTCCAGTACCACCTCTATGCTGATGATACCCAAACTTATCTTTCATCCCCTGACCTCTCCCCTTCCCTTCTGTCTCATGTCTCTTCCTGTCTCTCAGCCATCTCATCTTGGATGTCCCAACGCTACCTTAAACTCAATATTTCCAAGACCGAGCTTATATTCTTCCCCCTGCCAGGACTCTCCCACCCCCCCATCTCTATTTCTGTTAATAACACTACCCTTGTTCCTGTTCCCCAAGTCCGATACCTTGGGGTCATCCTTGATTCCTCCCTCTCATTCAAGCCTCACATTCTGTCCCTCTCAAAATCCTGCTACTTCCACCTTCGGAATATATCTAAGATACGTCCCTTACTCACCACGGAAGCACGAAAACCCTTGTTCACTTGCTTGTTATCTCTCGCTTTGACTACTGTAACCGTCTTCTCTCTGGCCTACCTGATTCGCGCCTTGACCCTCTTAAGTCTATCCTCAATGCTGCTGCCCACCTCATTTTTCACTCCCACCGCTCTGTATCTGCAGTCTCCCTCCAACAGTCACTACATTGGCTCCCCATACCCTACAGAATTAAATTTAAACTCCTCACCCTCACCTTTAAAGCTCTTAGTCAATCTTCTCCTCCCTACATCTCCAATCTCATCTCTACTTACACTCCTACCCACTCCCTCCGCTCTGCCTGTGACCGCCGCCTCACTACTTCACTGATCATCTCCTCTCACTCTCGTCTTCAGGACTTTGCCCGGGCTGCTCCCCTGCTGTGGAACGATCTTCCATGTTCCATCAGGTTAGCATCTACTCTCAAAGGCTTCAAGCGTGCCCTTAAGGCTCATTTCTTTATTCAAGTCCATCAGTCCTCCTCCTAACTTCCTTGTCCTGGCTCTCTCCCCCAGTTAGTACCACCCTATTTGTGTCTCCCTCTTCCCTTTAGGATGTAAGCTCTCAGGAGCAGGGCCCTCTTTCCTTGTGTGCTCCTTCTACTGTTCCTTCACCCTCTGTACCTCTTGGCCTGCTTCGCTATCCCTGTTTTCCCTGTCTTCTTAAGCTTTGGCCTTCTTCTCGCTGATTTATAACATCCCTTTCACTATCTGTCCCAGATATAATCTGATTTGCTTTACGCTGTCACTTGTGTTTGTATATATTTGTGTATCATGTTGTGTCTTGGTTCTTTTTTCTGTATATGTAATGTACGGCGCTGCGGACCCTTTGTGGCACCTTATAAGTCAGAGATAATAATAATAATATTAATGAGATTCATAACATACTATTTTATTCTATCTCATATTGATCAAGCTAAAAACAACTTGCAATGAGATGAAATAAGAAACCTCTAGTATAATTGTTTTCACTGATATGAGAAGCCAGTTGTCTGATGAACAATAGCTCATACGAAACATGTAGGGTGGATTCCTGTGCCAGAGGGGGAACTAGCGAGCTGTGGGCCCCAGGTCCCTCCTGCTTGCTTCCCTACACCAGGGCCCACAGCTCACTAGTTCCCCATGCAGTAGGCCCCATTATCTCCATGGGACCCGATGCTCCGCACCTGCTGCACCAATAGAAGTTCCGCCACTGTGCTGTACCACTACTCTGTATGCTATCATATGTTGATTGACCATGACACAAGAAGCTTCTGCACCTACCCCAGCTCCAAAGAAGATCGACCTCTGCGAGTTACTTCCATGTTTTGAATATTTTATTCATTACATGTTGTAATGGTAATATAACAGTTTTTATATACCGCGCTAGTGTAATTTCTCCAGATTTCACTATTCACGGGTTGCATCTATATAGGAACACATACTACTGCAATAACAAGTGAACCTTTCTGAATTGAAGCTACACTTCAAAATAAACCTTCCATAAATTATAGAATGCTGGAAACTCAGATATTCTATGAGCACCTATATATCTCAAGCGTCCTTCAATATTTGCGCTTTCCTTCCTTTCTAATTTATTAAATAAGTTGTATCCTTCTGATGTTGTGGATCTTATATGAATGGCAGAATAACTGGAACTGCATTATATTTATCTATTTAAACCAAGTACACGTCTATAATTTAAGTGATGATGTATAGTTGTGCTGGAAGTTTGGAGTTAATTTGTTGTCTGCATATCTGCTAGTTTGTAAGCCTCAGAATAAATCGCTTCTCCTTATAACACCATACACTTAGCCACAAGGCTTTTGCCCAGGGATAGTCACAGACCTACTGCTGTCTGCAGCTGTTCCTGGATTCTTCTTTTAACTACATCAAACTGTAATTTTCATCTCTCCCAAGGTTCCTATAATCACATTACATTTTCCACATCAAACAATTTGTTTTACCTTAAACATCAGAACAGCAGGGACAGTGGTAATTAGGATCCAAACAGCAGCATTGTTGTGTACTTAGGGTTGGCACAATTACACTTGTAGCCTTCCCTTTGGGTTGCAACAATGCATCAACTCACCCTGTACTTGAAATTCCTGTTTCTTCCACACCAATGAAGCAGAGGTGTATAGAAAAAAAAATCTCCCCCCAAACTCTATTTTAGAGCTAAGAACAGGCACCTGAGGCTACAGTAGGCACAGAATCACCAAAACTGGACAGTTGAAGATCGGAAAGCATTGCCTGGTCTGACGAATCTCGATTTTTGCTGCAACAAACAGATGGTGGGGTCAGGATTTGGAGTAAACAACATGAATCAATGGATCCATCCTGTCCTGTCTCAATGGTGCAGGCTGGGGGTGTAATGATGTGGGGAATGTTTATTGGCACATTTTAAGCCCTTAATACCAACTGAGCATCATTTAAATGCCACACCCTACCTGAGTGTTGTTGCTGACCATGTGCATCCCTTTATGGTTACAGTCTACCTGTCTTCTAATGACTACTACCAGCAGGATCCAGCTCCATGTCACAAAGCATATATCATCTCAAGCTGGTTCCGCAAACCTGACAATTAACTGTGCTTCAATGGCCCCCGCTGTCACCAGATCTTAATCCAATTGAACACCTTTGGGATTGGTGGAATGGGAGTCAACAATTACATGATGTTATCATGTCAACCAGAATCTCTAAGGAATGTTTCCAGCACCTTGTCATGACGAATTTAGGCTGTTCAGGTGGCAAAAGGGAGTCCTACCCAGTGCTAGAAAGGTGTACCTAATAAAGTGGCCACAGAGGGTATGTTGGGTATGAGTCACAATCAAACTACCTTAGGGCCTTTCCAAACAGATGTATTTTCCTGTTGTGAGGTCCTTTCTGCTATGACGCATACCATGTATCCCACTCACTTAGGACCTGATTTAGAGATAACTGGAAAATTGTGACTTTTTGGTACAGATATATTCAAGTTTAAATCTAACAAAAATGCCTCGCCATCATCGTTAACTGAGAAACTTGCTCCTGTGGAATGCACTAAGATAGGCATCCTAAAAGTTGCATCATAAACATATGTCTGAGAGAAAATCGGTCATATCTCTAAGGGGCTTGGTTGAATTGCGTCTCCAAGTCCCTACTGTACTGAACTTACACGGGAATGCCCCTGAATTATTTACAGTAGCGCATTTTGGTTCAAGTATTAGATATGTTCTACCCAAAATATGACAGCAAATTGTGTGAAGTGTGAATAAGGCTATTGTTATGTGGCACACGTGGTGCATGATTTCATCCCTATCATGTGATGGAGCCTGAGTGTGGCAGAGCATTGGGCCCCTATATCCCATATCACGGACGGCAGAGAGCAGACAGCATTTCTGGGAAGCTGTAACTGGACAACTAATACAGCGGTAAGTAGAACTTTTCTTATTGTTGTAAATTTTACTAACTATATTGGGCTTTCAGTTCCACAAATGTAGGAAAACAATATCTGAAAAGTTAAAGAAATATATCTTTCTGATAAAGAATAAGGCATTTTTTAGCGATACTAATTTGTTATTCACATGTGGAAATGGTGATAACAGAACATGTATTGCGATAAATATGAGAAACCCCAACCTAGGTGCCAACATCTTGGCATCGCTATAAAAAGAAGCAAAAACATGCAAACTGACTTTTAAATCTTTTATCATGCTGATATCATGCTAATCCTCCTCTTTCACTCAAGATACATGACAAGATATAACATATGAGCATGGATTAAAAATTATTGGTAAAAAATTATGGTCACAGTTTACAATGATACAAATTAATATTTCTGTTAACCCGGGAATATCAATAACAGACATTCATTATTCATTGTTTCCTAAGAAAATCTTAATCTTGTTGACAAACAATGATGTAATTTGAAAGGTTTGTTAGAAGACATCTAGAGGTAACTGTATCAAGCCGCCAGTTACTGGCGGGTTTGAAAAATGGAGATGTTGCCTATAGCAACCAATCAGATTCTAGCTATCATTTTGTAGAATGTACTAAATAAATGATAAGTAGAAACTGATTGGTTGATACAGGCAACTTCTCACTTTTGAAACCCGCCGGAAACTCGCAGCTTGATACATGTCATGGTGAATGGAATACAGGCCCCTGACCTGCCTAGACTAACACTCACCAGAGGCGCGGAGTCTAACGTAGTGGCTGGCCTTCACCAGGAACCGCCGCAAGGTGGTATGGACTTCGCGGCAACCGCCACGCATGTCGCGGTCCTCTGGTAGTGGGGCAGGTTTCACGGAGTTCAGTGAGTTTAGAGATTAGTGGATCCAAGAATGACTGCAGGAAGCGTGAAGCTGGGATGGTCTGCGGGTTGCAGGGATGACCGCTGGGATAGCGGAAGCTGTATGGAGCAGGAGTAGTTGCGGATTGCAGGATGACCGCTGGGATGGCGGAAAGCTGTATGGAGCCTGGAGTTGCTGCGGATTGCAGGATGACCACTGGGATAGCGGGAAGCTGGAGCAGTTGCCGATTGCAGGATGACCGCTGGGATAGCGGAAAGCTGTATGGAGCCTGGAGTAGCCGCGGATTGCAGGATGACCGCTGGGATGGCGGAAAGCTGTATGGAGCCTGGAGTAGCTGCGGATTGCAGGATGACCGCTGGGATAGCGAAAACTGTATGGAGCAGCTGCGGATTGCAGGATGACAGCTGGGATGGCGGAAACTGTATGGAGCCTGGAGCAGCTCAGACTGGAGGAGACATTCACTAGGAAAATCCCAACTGAACCTAAGAACAGGCTCAGAGGAGAGGAAGAGGCAGGTTTAAATACTGGAGGGAGATTCTCCATCCAAAAGGAGGCTGAGAAAGCCTTTAAAGCAGAAATCCAAGATGGCGGCCGCCAGCGCTACTCTGTCGGAGCGCCGGAGAGGTAAGTGAGCCGGGTCCTGGCTAGCGGGTCCCCGGCGTGTGACAATACATTTACCCCCTAGACTATTTCACCCTTACATACAGAAAAATATTATCCATACCCAACAAATATGTAACAATTGCACATAGGATCCTGGATTCCCAATTTGTATCTGGATTAACCTCGTATTTTGGTTTTGGAAAAACAACCCTTGCGTGTTTTGGTTTTGAATCCCTATTTTTTTTTTTGCTAAAATCACATAATTTTGCTTTTTTTCCCATCTACATTATTAATAGAGATGGTCACTGACCCCCGTGTTTTGGTTTTGGATTCGGTTTTGGATCTGGATTACCGTCGTGTTTTGGTTTTGGTTTTGGTTTTGCAAAACTGCCATTGCGTGTTTTGGTTTTGGTTTTGGTTTTGTTTGGTTTTGTTTTGCTATTTTTTTGGAAAATCCATGTTTTTGGGCCTAAATTAACCCAATTTAGTGCTCAAACTGTTTTAGAGACAAGTAATCTAATTGTTGAGGTAATAAATCATCCAAAAAACCAGTTTAATTCTTCGTTGGTAGGCCTATTCTACACACAAAACAGATTGTCTTCCTCTCCATCTATGCATATTGGCAATGCAGCCATCGTCTTTGAATGTATATTACACCCTACACTTATAGTTAAATATGTAAAGAAATGGAAAAAGCCAGTTTGGTTTCTGTCTCTCAAGGCCCCCCTCCACTTGTATAAAATACCAAAAAATTCAGCCATTATAGACTATACAATATTAATTGACATGGAGAAAGCCAGTTTGGTTTCTGTCTCTCTAGGCCCCCCTCCACTTGTATAAAATACTAATAAATTCAGCCGTTATATACTGTACAATATAAATTGAAATGGACAAAGGCAGTTTGGTATCTGTCTGCATCAGATCCTCTCTCCACTAGGAGTAAAATAGAAAACTATTCAGCCGTTATATAATCTAGAATATAAATAGAAATTGAGAAAGGCAATTTGGTATCTGTCTGCATCATAATCATCAACATCATCATTAGCGCCCTCGTCGCCTACACAAATCTCCCCCTCATCCTCTTCTAATTCCAAAGTGGCATCCTCAATTTGGGTATCACCGGCTACACTCGGGCTATTAAGGCACACAGCAGAATGCTCACGATTAGACATCCCACTGTTGGATGGACTCTCCACAGGGAATGTTGTCATTTGTGAATCAGAGCAAATATTCTCCTGTAATGCCTCACTGTTATCTTGCAGCTCGGCTTTGACGCGTAACAGTAGTTGTGCACCAATTGTAGGCTGGGTAACTTTTTGGGATCTGCCACTAATAGCCAAAGGTGAAGGCCTCATTCTCTCTTTGCCACTGCGTGTGTAGAATGGCATGCTTGCAATTTTTTTTTTATCGTCACTTAACTTTTGCTCAGTTACACTTCTTTTTCGCTTCAATACAGTAAATTTTTTTTTGGTTTTTGTTTTTTGCACTAATTTGAAAACACTCTGTTGTTTGACATCGCCTTGGCCAGATGAAGATTGGAGATTTTAGCAGCCTGCTTAAGTCCTTGGGCGATGAAATAAGTGTGGACGAGGTCAGGATGGCGATAGATGGTTTATCTATCAAGAAAGCCCCAGGCCCAGATGGCCTTACATCTGAGTTCTTTAAAATCTTTGGGGACATCCTGGCCTCGCGTCTCGTGGAGGTCTTTAATGAGAGCCTGGGCAGAGGTTTATTACCTCCCTCCATGAGGGTCCAAGGGGAAAGATCAGTTGTGTATTGAGAACTGGCGCCCCATCGCTCTTCTCAATACTGACAGGAAGATTCTGGCGAAGGTACTTTTTAATAGAGTGACGCAGGTTTCCGGCCGGTTACTCTCTCCTTCTCAGCACTGCACTGTAAAGGGTCGAAGCACTTTCAGTGCTGTCCTGGCGGTGCGGGAGGCCCTTGAGCGGTGCCATGAGGAGAGGTGGGGGAGGTACCTTTTAGCATTAGATCAGTCGAAGGCCTTTGATAGGGTAAATCATGAGTAGCTTTGGGCTCTGCTTCTGTGGTATGGTCTTCCGGTTCGGGTGGTGAATTGGCTCCGTACTATTTATAGGCAAGCCGAGAGCTTCCCTCTTGTGAATGGTTGGGTTGGGGAGGTCAGCTCTGGAGTAAGACAGGGTTGTCCCTTGAGCCCCCTCCTGTATGTGTTTGCCATAGATCCTTTCGTCAGAAGGGTTGGTGGCAGCTCATTGGGAGGAGTGCTGTTGGGACCGGAGTGTCTTTTGAAGGTAGTGGCCTATGCTGACGATGTTACTGTTGTCTTGTCGAGTTCCGCAGAAGCTGAGGAGGTAAGAACTCTGGTCTGTGGGTATTCCGAGGTCAGTGGCTCGTTAGAAAACCAGGAAAAGAGTAAAGTCTTCTGGATGGGGGAGGAGGGTTGTGAATTCAACCTTCCAGACAGTCTTCCCCGGGCTAGTGAGAAGATCAAAATTTTAGGGATTCATTTAGGCCCTGGCGATTATGCCAAGCAAAATTGGAAGTTAAGGCTGGAGGAAGCTTCCCGGAAGGTAGAGAGCTGGAAGAGGTGGAAACACTCTCTCCGGGAAAGGGTGGACCTGGTCAAGACCTTCCTGATCCCGGTATTCCTGTATATCAGCTATGTGTGCCTCTTGCCAGAGTCTTTATGGTCTAGGGTTTATGCAGTTTTCTTCCAGTTACTCTGGGGGAATAGGCTGAACCTGGTCAAGCGGGCTGTGACCTACCGACTGAGGAAGGATGGTGGCCTGGGTATGATTAACCCAGTGCTCTTCTTTATGTCAACTTTTCTGAAGTTACACCTGAGTAGTCTCCTAGTTGAGACCCCTCCTCAGTGGGTGGGGGGCTTCAGGGTATGGATGGATCCCTTCCTCAGTGCATGGTATGGGTGGGGTGCTGTAAAAAAGTTTCAGGGTCCGGCATGGGTATCTCCCGTCCTACGTTTCCTTGGGATTGAAAGTGACAAGGCGTTGGGGCCTGGGGGCGGGGGAAGTCGGGAGCTCTTCTAGAAGGGAGCTGGAGAAGAGTGTCCTGCACTCCCACTTCTGGGTTCCGCTGTCACTGAGGGACTGCCCAGGTGATGTGAGTTCGGTGGGGCTTTCCCTGATTAATTCATGGAGAATCCCGTTGAAGCTTTGGGACATTGCCTGGCTTTCCTTTCACGGGAGAATTTACGTGAGAGGGAACCTCAAGTACGGAAATGCTGATGATCGTGGTTGCCCACGGGAGGAATGTCGGGGGGTGGAGGAGACTATGGACCATTTCTTGCTTCAGTGTCCCTTTAACGTAAAGGTTTATAAAAGAGTTTCCAGGTCGATGGAAATCCCCTGCCTTTCGGGGCTTAGTTACCCTGAATGGGTTTAAGGGGCATTCAAGGCCAGGTGGAGGGTTTTTGATTTCTGCACCCTTTTTTTAGTCAGTCTAGTGGTCAGATATTTCACGTGGAATGCATGGTGTCAAGTGTCCATTAGGCATAAAATCCTTCCCTGTGAAGAGGTGGTGGGTAACATTCTCCATGAGGTTTGGAAACTGAAGGGTATGGAGAGACGTCGGATGTCCAAAGCCAACTGACTAAGGCTGTGGCGGGGCCTGAGACCTCCTTAAGGAGGTCAAAGTCTGGCGCTCTCTTTTCTAAATGGCTTTTCTCACTGTCTTTTCACTCCCCTAGATTTTGAAAGCTAAATATATTTTCAAGCATGGCTTACATGCACCCACAGCTTGTTTCTTTTCTTTGTGGTGGTGTTTGTGTTAGTAAGTTGAAATACGTTTGGAAATTAGTTTCAGTTTAGTGGTGGCACCTTCTTGTTTTATGTGTTTTATCTTTTTGTATATTTATATTTAGGATATATTGATGGACTTTCCGGTGAGCAAATAGCCCCCCTTTCTTTGGTCTTTGAGTTTAAACCTGATATTTTAAGAGAAGAAGGTGCCACGCTTGTAGAGTTTTTGTAATAATGTGTTGCAGGATCAATCAATAAAAATATTTCTATCATATTCTCTGTTTTGCTCACACAATCAACTTGGTGATCCAGAACTTTGTAAAAAATGACAATGACATGCAGGAGATGCTGTCTGTGTCCCAAAATATCTAGGGTCATTTTCGGGATTCTGCAACAGCATGTAGGAGAATGCAGCAGCTGCAAGAAGAATATAATTTAGGGGGAATGTCCAGCACAGTGGAGAATACTTTCCGTGTTGTGCAAGGTGCTGAAACCACTTGAAGTATCACCTGTGAAGAGAGTGCAGACACTGTTAGCTTGAGTCAAGTGATTCCCCTAATTAGACTTTTTAAAAAGAAGCAAGAGAAATTGAAGGAGGAAATTAAACAAAGCATTTCCGCTAATTATGTTGGATTTGTAGATTAAGTACTTTATTCGCTTCACCAGGATCCAATAGTTATCAACATCTTGAAATCGGATCATTTCTTTTTGGCAACTGTGCTTGATCTTAGGTTTAAGAGCTATGTCTTTTCTTTCTTTTCAACTGGCCAAGATCTAAAGAGATTCAATGAGCTCCCGGCCAGCAAGCTGACAACACAAGTGGTACATGACACAATGACATCTCCTCCTTCAGTTTCTCTGGAAATTTCTGCTAGGAAAAAACTTAGCTTTCCCAAGACACCCAGTGGTGATGCAGATGAGTCTGCACAACATTTTGACATTTGGTCTTGTTTAAAAGAATTGCCCAAAAATCGTGACAGCTCTTCCATAAGATGAGCTACAAATTCCATGAGGAAGGCCATTACCGGCAATTACATCAAAGTACACAGACTTCTGTGATGTGGATTCCAGTGGGGATGAATTAGTATTGTTTGAGGATGATGTATACATTGATGAGGATAAATATGATGACAGTGTAGATTGCAGGTTCTGAGATCTAGATGAGAGAAGGGAGCTAACTGATGCTGGTATGCTTGGTAATATTTTGGGTAGAATGGCATGTTGGCAATTTAATATTTTTCTACAGTAAACTTTCACCTTTATTAGAGAGGTGTTTTTCTTTAGAAAGATACAAGCTTTTAATTTACATTTTTGTTTCCCTTACTTAAAACCACTATGCATTTGAACTTACACTTTAGCACATGAGGTAGAGGGATTAGAATCATCATGACTGAGACTGCAGAGTGACAAGAACAATGTGACTGTCGACTGGAGAGTGACAAGGACTCTGCTAACCCTCCTGTTTCTGTATGAGCTATGGCACAGTAGAATGTCACTGGAGACTTTGAAGAACACTGACGGTCCTATTATTACAAATTCTGTTTCAGCACTGAACCCTGCCACCTCTCCTGTTTCTGAGTGAGCTATGGTACAGTAAAATGTAACTGCACATTTAGACCAAGACTACCAGCCCTATTATTTCTATTTCAGCAATGACAATCGGCAATGGAGCTCTCCTCTTTATGTTTTACCTATATATGTTTTACCTATATATGGATATATTGCGCTTCTCTGCCAACTGGAAAGAAATTGCCATTAAATAATAATAGCAAAATGAAATCTCACTTTTGCACAGTTCTGCAAAACTAGGAGTACTAGTGCAAAGACAATTAACTCCTCCCATTTGTCGGTGCAAACTTCTGCTCCTCTGCAAATGCAGCCATCTTGCTCTGCAAACCCATGCCCTCTGGTGGAAATCTAGGCACAGCTGCACAAATGAAGGCACACAAAGACGCCAAAGAGGATTTTGTCCTGTGCCTCTGCTGTTTTGCATTTAGTAAATGATTTCCACTGTGTAGATGGCAGGTGCACATTAATATTACCAGGAAAGGTTGCCAGTTAAGCTGGAGAAACATGAATATGATTTAAGTCAGCTGCATAACAACTTTGTCCGCTTTATTGTTTTACAAAAAGAATTTAATATGTATATCTGTGCCCATCCTTCTTTGCCCTGGTGTTTCTCTGACTCGGCTAGCAACTAGCAACTGAGGGAATTGGAATTTTGCAGCAATAGGTGAGCAGCAATTCCCAGGAGCCAGGAAGCCATGGCAACTTCAGTTGTACTAGCAGCAACCTTAATTTTTGGGTCAATTATATAAATAAAACTTGTGTGACAGCCCCTGGTGATATAATAGAATATGTGACTAAGTGGTACTGGCATTGGAGTAGGACAAAAAGCAGGGCTGTCTCCTACAGCATTTGCAAAAGAAACAAAAAGTACTCTAGGAAAGCATGGAGGGTACGGGGAGAAGAAAAAAGATCATACATAAAACATAATTATATTATATAACAGGCCAGATGCTGAGTTGAACTCATAAGCTTTAAAAAAACAAAACAAAAAAAAGAAAACTCATAACAAATACACATATTTACGCCCATATGCTGTGTTGGATGCGTCCAGTTCTGTAGCAAGTCACAAGCTCTAATAACTACTCATACACCAACAGGAGTACTACATGAGCCTGTCAGTGGGTTTTCATCATACTTGCCAACTCTCCCGGATTACGGGTGGGTCTCCCGGACTCCCGGGAGTGTATGGCAGTTTCGCGCATCTGCCCACTTCCTAGTGAAGCTGTCATAACTAGGGATGAGTGCACTCGGATTTATGAAATCCGAGCCCACCCGAACGTTGCGGATCCGAGTCGGATCCGAGACAGATCCGGGTATTGGCGCCAAATTCAAATCTGAAACTGAGGCTCTGACTCATAATCCCGTTGTCGGATCTCGCGATACTCGGATCCTATAAATTCCCCGCTAGTCGCCGCCATCTTCACTCGGGCATTGATCAGGGTAGAGGGAGGGTGTCTTAGGTGGTCCTCTGTCCTGGTAGATCTCGTGCTGTGCTGTTTAGTTCTGTGCTGTGCTGTTTAGTTCTGTGCTGTGCTGTGCTGTGCTGTGCTGTGTTCTGCAGTATCAGTCCAGTGGTGCTGTGTGCTGTGCTCTGTCCTTCTGAGGTCAGTGGTGCTGCTGGGTCCTGTGCTGTGTCCTGTTCAGTCCAGTGGTGCTGTGTCCTGTGCTCTGTGCTTCTAAGGGCATAGTTATTTCCCCAATATTCCCCTGTGTTTAAAAAAATAAAAAAAAGTTTTTTTAAAAAATACCAAAAACTACTTTAATTTTTTTTAATTACCACAAAATTTGCACAACCAATCCTGCAGTATAAGTCCATTGGTACTACAATATTACCAAGTTCACACATTCAGCAGTAAAAGTCCAGTGGTACTGCAATATTACAAAGTTTACACATTCTGCAGTATCAGTCCAGTGGTGCTGTGTCCTGTGCTCTGTGCTTCTAAGGGCATAGTTATTTCCCCATTATTCCCAAGTTTTTAAAAAATAAAAAAAAAGTAAAAAAAAATAAAAAATTTTAAAAAAAATATATATATATAATAATTATAACCAAATTTGCAAAACCAATCCAGCAGTATAAGTCCATTGGTACTGCAATATTACAAAGTTCACACATTCTGCAGTATCAGTCCAGTGGTGCTGTGTCCTGTGCTCTGTCCTGCTGAGGTCCGTAGTGCTGCTGGGTCCTGTGCCGTGTCCTGTTCAGTCCAGTGGTGCTGTGTCCTGTGCTCTGTGCTTCTAAGGGCATAGTTATTTCCCCATTATTCCCAAGTTTTTAAAAAATAAAAAAAAGTAAAAAAAAATAAAAAATTAAAAAATAAATAAATAAATATAATAATTATAACCAAATTTGCAAAACCAATCCAGCAGTATAAGTCCATTGGTACTGCAATATTACAAAGTTCACACATTCTGCAGTATCAGTCCAGTGGTGCTGTGTCCTGTGCTCTGTCCTGCTGAGTTCCGTAGTGCTGCTGGGTCCTGTGCCGTGTCCTGTTCAGTCCAGTGGTGCTGTGTCCTGTGCTCTGTGCTTCTAAGGGCATAGTTATTTCCCCACTATTCCCAAGTTTTTTAAAAATAAAAAAAAAGTAAAAAAAAAAAAAAAATTAAAAAAAAAAAAAATATATAATAATTATAACCAAATTTGCAAAACCAATCCAGCAGTATAAGTCCATTGGTACTGCAATATTACCAAGTTCACACATTCTGCAGTATCTTGTGCTACATATAATGGAGACCAAAAATTTGGAGGATAAAGTAGGGAAAGATCAAGACCCACTTCCTCCTAATGCTGAAGCTGCTGCCACTAGTCATGACATAGACGATGAAATGCCATCAACGTCGTCTTCCAAGCCCGATGCCCAATCTCGTAGTACCGGGCATGTAAAATCCAAAAAGCCCAAGTTAAGAAAAAGTAGCAAAAAGAGAAACTTAAAATCATCTGAGGAGAAACGTAAAGTTGCCAATATGCCATTTACGACACGGAGTGGCAAGGAACGGCTTAGGCCCTGGCCCGTGTTCATGACTAGTGGTTCAGCTTCACCCACGGATCTTAGCCCTCCTCTTCCTCCCCCCCCTACAAAAAATTGAAGAGAGTTATGCTGTCAGCAACAAAACAGCAAACAACTCTGCCTTCTAAAGAGAAATTATCACAAATCCACAAGGCGAGTCCAAGGATGTTGGTGGTTGTCAAGCCTGACCTTCCCATCACTGTACGGGAAGAGGTGGCTCGGAAGGAGGCTATTGATGATGTAGCTGGCGCTGTGGAGGAACTTGATGATGAGGATGGTGATGTGGTTATTGTAAATGAGGCACCAGGGGGGGAAACAGCTGATGTCCATGGGATGAAAAAGCCCATCGTCATGCCTGGTCAGAAGACCAAAAAATGCACCTCTTCGGTCTGGAGTTATTTTTATCCAAATCCAGACAACCAATGTATGGCCATATGTAGCTTATGTAAAGCTCAAATAAGCAGGGGTAAGGATCTTGCCCACCTAGGAACATCCTCCCTTATACGTCACCTGAATAACCTTCATAGTTCAGTGGTTAGTTCAGGAACTGGGGCTAGGACCCTCATCGGTACAGGGACACCTAAATCCCGTGGTCCAGTTGGATACACACCAGCAACACCCTCCTCGTCAACTTCCTCCACAATCTCCATCAGATTCAGTCCTGCAGCCCAAGTCAGCAGCCAGACTGAGTCCTCCTCAATACGGGATTCATCCGAGGAATCCTGCAGCGGTACGCCTACTACTGCCACTGCTGCTGTTGCTGCTGTTAGTCGGTCATCTTCCCAGAGGGGAAGTCGTAAGACCGCTAAGTCTTTCACAAAACAATTGACCGTCCAACAGTCGTTTGCCATGACCACAAAATACGATAGTAGTCACCCTATTGCAAAGCGTATAACTGCGGCTGTAACTGCAATGTTGGTGTTAGACGTGCGCCCGGTGTCCGCCATCAGTGGAGTGGGATTTAGAGAGTTGATGGAGGTATTGTGTCCCCGGTACCAAATCCCCTCGAGATTCCACTTCACTAGGCAGGCGATACCAAAAATGTACAGAGAAGTACGATCAAGTGTCCTCAGTGCTCTTAAAAATGCGGTTGTGCCCACTGTCCACTTAACCACGGACATGTGGACAAGTGGTTCTGGGCAAACGAAGGACTATATGACTGTGACAGCCCACTGGGTAGATGCATCCCCTTCCGCAGCAACAGCAACAGCTGCATCAGTAGCAGCATCTACAAAATGGCTGCTCATGCAAAGGCAGGCAACATTGTGTATTATAGGCTTTAATAAGAGGCACAACGCTGACAACATATTAGAGAAAATGAGGGAAATTATCTCCCAGTGGCTTACCCCACTTAGACTCTCATGGGGATTTGTGGTGTCAGACAATGCCAGTAACATTGTGCGGGCATTAAATATGGGCAATTTCCAGCACGTCCCATGTTTTGCCCACACCATTAATTTGGTGGTGCAGCATTACCTCAAGAGTGACAGGGGTGTGCAGGAGATGCTTGCGGTGGCGCGCAAAATTGCTGGACACTTTCGGCATTCAGCCAGTGCCTACCGCAGACTAGAGGCACATCAAAAAAGCATGAACCTGCCCTGCCATCACCTCAAACAAGAGGTTGTGACGCGCTGGAACTCCACCCTCTATATGCTGCAGAGGATGGAGGAGCAGCAAAAGGCCATTCAGGCCTACACAGCCACCTACGACATAGGCAAAGGAGTGGGGATGCGCCTCAGTCAAGCGCAGTGGAGACTGATTTCCGTGTTGTGCAAGGTTCTGCAGCCATTTGAACTTGCCACACGAGAAGTCAGTTCCGACACTGCCAGCTTGAGTCAGGTCATTCCCCTGATCAGGCTGTTGCAGAAGCAGCTGGAGAAAGTGAGGGAGGAGCTGGTAAGCCATTGCGATTACACCAAGCATGTAGCTCTTGTGGATGTAGCCCTTCGTACGCTTTGCCAGGATCCGAGGGTGGTCACTCTTTTAAAGTCAGAGGAATACATTCTGGCCACCGTGCTCGATCCTCGGTTTAAAGCGTATGTTGTGTCTCTGTTTCCGGCGGACACAAGTCTACAGCGGTGCAAAGACCTGCTGGTCAGGAGATTGTCCTCTGAAGAGGACCGTGACATGCCAACAGCTCCACCCTCATTTTCTTCCACATCTATGGCTGCGAGGAAAAAGCTCAGTTTTCCCAAAAGAGGCACTGGCGGGGATGCTGATAACATCTGGTCCGGACTGAAGGACCTGCCAACCATTGCAGACATGTCTACTCTCGCTGCATTGGATGCTGTCACAATAGAAAAAATTGTGGATGATTACTTTGCTGACACCATCCAAGTAGACATGTCAGACAGTCCATATTGTTACTGGCAGGAAAAAAAGGCAGTTTGGAAGCCCCTGTACAAACTGGCTCTATTTTACCTGAGTTGTCCCCCCTCCAGTGTGTACTCGGAAAGAGTTTTTAGTGCAGCGGGGAACCTGGTCAGTGAGCGGCGAAGGAGGTTGCTTCCTCACAACGTTGAAAAAATGATGTTTATAAAAATGAATAATCAATTCCTCAATGAAGTACAGCACTGCCCTCCAGATACTACAGAGGGACCTGTGGTTGTGGAGTCCAGCGGGGACGAATTGATAATGTGTGATGAGGAGGAAGTACACACTGTAGGGGGAGAGGAATCAGAGGTTGAGGATGAGGACGACATCTTGCCTCAGTAGAGCCTGTTTAGTCTGTACAGGGAGAGATGAATAGCTTTTTTGGTGTGGGGGCCCAAACAAACCAATCATTTCAGCCAAAGTTGTTTGGTAGGCCCTGTCGCTGAAATGATTGGTTTGTTAAAGTGTGCATGTCCTATTTCAACAACATAAGGGTGGGTGTGAGGGCCCAAGGACAATTCCATCTTGGAACTTTTTTTTTGGCATTATATGACCAATCAACAGTCGTTTGCCATGTTCAAAAAGTAAAACCAAATTTTAAAAAATTCAAGAAATTAAACCAAAAGTAAAATGCCGTGTCATAATTTAAAACAAGAGGTATTGACGTGCTCTAAAACTACTGTATTGTTGTTTATATTTTATAAACACTACACTTGAAAGCTTGAGTCTTTCAATAAAAAAGTAACTGTCCATTGCACGAATATTTGAAACAGGGACAATTTTAGGGTTAAGAAAGCCAACTAATAACACTTCGACGCTGTCTGTCTTTATAAACACTACACTTGGAAGTTGGAGGAGGTATTGTGGCCCCGGCACCAAATTTACTACCGGGGCCACTCCACTGTGCAGTCCATATTTAGGTGTATCAGATATTAAACAACGGTGACAGTTGATGCCCAATTTTTTAATTATATTGTGGCCTCGGTACCAAATTGTGTACCGGGGCCACCACACTACGCAGTCCAGATACTTGTTTGGTGGAATTCAGACCAGTTGAGGGTTTTATTATTATATTGTGGGGACCACTCTATCTATACCACACTACAACTCTATACCACTCTATTTCATACTTTAATTCTATTTAATACTTTAATTCTATTTCATACTTTCATTCTATTTAATACTTTAATTCTATTTCATACTTTAATTCTATTTAATACTTTAATTCTATTACTAATTACCATAAAGAGGAACTGCCGCTTCTATTTAATACTTTAATTCTATTAGTAGTTACCATAAAGAGGAACAAAATAAACCAATTTTACCAAAATTATAATATGACTTAGACTTACAAACACTACACTTGAAAGATGGTGCCTTTAAATGAAAAAGTCAGTCTTCATTGCACGACTATGTGCAACAGGGACAGTTTTTTGGTTTACAAAGTCAACCAATAACACTTGGACCCTGTCTGTCTTTAACATACTTGATGGGATCTCAATGACGAATTGTCTGTACCATGTTTGGAGGAGGTATTGTGGCCCCGGTATCAAATTGGGTACCGGGGCCACCCCACTACGCAGTCCAGATACTTGTTTGGTGGAATTCTGACACGTGGAGGGTGTATTTATTTTATTGTGGCCCCGGTATCAAATTGGGTACCGGGGCCAACCCACTACGCAGTCCAGATACTTGTTTGGTGGAATTCTGACACGTGGAGGGTGTATTTATTTTATTGTGGCCCCGGTATCAAATTGGGTACCGGGGCCACCCCACTACGCAGTCCAGATACTTGTTTGGTGGAATTCTGACACGTGGAGGGTTTTTTAATTATATTGTGGCCTCGGTACCAAATTGTGTACCGGGGCCACCACACTACGCAGTCAAGATAGATAGATGCGTATCATAGATAAAGTACATTCAGTGGTGTGGGCCAAATTGAAAAATATTCAAAATGCACTGACATTATCAAAAACAAGAGGTTGTCACACGCTAAAACTCCAACATGTATATGATGGAGAGGATGGAGGAGCAGCCGTATGTGTAGTGTAATGCAGACCTGTTGAAGGTTTTTTATATATTTTATTGTGGTGCCCAGTGCCCACTCCTCTAGGCAGTCCAGGTACATTTATTGGTGCGAATCAAACAAGTTGATGGTTTTCTTATTATATATATTGTGGTGACCCACTCCTCTACGCAGTCCAGGTACATTTATTGGTGCGAATCAAACAAGTTGATGGTTTTCTTATTATATATATTGTGGTGACCCACTCCTCTACGCAGTCCAGGTACATTTTTTGGTGCGATTCATAAAAGTTCAGGGTTTTTAATATATTGTGGTGACCCACTCCTCTACGCAGTCCAGGTACATTTATTGGTGCGAATCAAACAAGTTGATGGTTTTCTTATTATATATATTGTGGTGACCCACTCCTCTACGCAGTCCAGGTACATTTATTGGTGCGATTCATAAAAGTTCAGGGTTTTTAATATATTGTGGTGACCCACTCCTCTACGCAGTCCAGGTACATTTATTGGTGCGAATCAAACAAGTTGATGGTTTTCTTATTATATATATTGTGGTGACCCACTCCTCTACGCAGTCCAGGTACATTTATTGGTGCGATTCATAAAAGTTCAGGGTTTTTAATATATTGTGGTGACCCACTCCTCTACGCAGTCCAGGTACATTTATTGGTGCGAATCAAACAAGTTGATGGTTTTCTTATTATATATATTGTGGTGACCCACTCCTCTACGCAGTCCAGGTACATTTATTGGTGCGATTCATAAAAGTTCAGGGTTTTTAATATATTGTGGTGACCCACTCCTCTACGCAGTCCAGGTACATTTATTGGTGCGAATCAAACAAGTTGATGGTTTTCTTATTATATATATTGTGGTGACCCACTCCTCTACGCAGTCCAGGTACATTTATTGGTGCGATTCATAAAAGTTCAGGGTTTTTAATATATTGTGGTGACCCACTCCTCTACGCAGTCCAGGTACATTTATTGGTGCGAATCAAACAAGTTGATGGTTTTCTTATTATATATATTGTGGTGACCCACTCCTCTACGCAGTCCAGGTACATTTATTGGTGCGATTCATAAAAGTTCAGGGTTTTTAATATATTGTGGTGACCCACTCCTCTACGCAGTCCAGGTACATTTATTGGTGCGAATCAAACAAGTTGATGGTTTTCTTATTATATATATTGTGGTGACCCACTCCTCTACGCAGTCCAGGTACATTTATTGGTGCGAATCAAACAAGTTGATGGTTTTCTTATTATATATATTGTGGTGACCCACTCCTCTACGCAGTCCAGGTACATTTATTGGTGCGATTCATAAAAGTTCAGGGTTTTTAATATATTGTGGTGACCCACTCCTCTACGCAGTCCAGGTACATTTATTGGTGCGAATCAAACAAGTTGATGGTTTTCTTATTATATATATTGTGGTGACCCACTCCTCTACGCAGTCCAGGTACATTTATTGGTGCGATTCATAAAAGTTCAGGGTTTTTAATATATTGTGGTGACCCACTCCTCTACGCAGTCCAGGTACATTTATTGGTGCGAATCAAACAAGTTGATGGTTTTCTTATTATATATATTGTGGTGACCCACTCCTCTACGCAGTCCAGGTACATTTATTGGTGCGATTCATAAAAGTTCAGGGTTTTTAATATATTGTGGTGACCCACTCCTCTACGCAGTCCAGATACATTTATTGGTGCGAATCAAACAAGTTGATGGTTTTCTTATTATATATATTGTGGTGACCCACTCCTCTACGCAGTCCAGGTACATTTATTGGTGCGATTCATAAAAGTTCAGGGTTTTTAATATATTGTGGTGACCCACTCCTCTACGCAGTCCAGGTACATTTATTGGTGCGAATCAAACAAGTTGATGGTTTTCTTATTATATATATTGTGGTGACCCACTCCTCTACGCAGTCCAGGTACATTTATTGGTGCGATTCATAAAAGTTCAGGGTTTTTAATATATTGGGGTGACCCACTCCTCTACGCAGTCCAGGTACATTTATTGGTGCGAATCAAACAAGTTGATGGTTTTCTTATTATATATATTGTGGTGACCCACTCCTCTACGCAGTCCAGGTACATTTATTGGTGCGATTCATAAAAGTTCAGGGTTTTTAATATATTGTGGTGACCCACTCCTCTACGCAGTCCAGGTACATTTATTGGTGCGAATCAAACAAGTTGATGGTTTTCTTATTATATATATTGTGGTGACCCACTCCTCTACGCAGTCCAGGTACATTTATTGGTGCGATTCATAAAAGTTCAGGGTTTTTAATATATTGTGGTGACCCACTCCTCTACGCAGTCCAGGTACATTTATTGGTGCGAATCAAACAAGTTGATGGTTTTCTTATTATATATATTGTGGTGACCCACTCCTCTACGCAGTCCAGGTACAAATATTGGTGCGATTCATAAAAGTTCAGGGTTTTTAATATATTGTGGTGACCCACTCCTCTACGCAGTCCAGATACATTTATTGGTGCGAATCAAACAAGTTGATGGTTTTCTTATTATATATATTGTGGTGACCCACTCCTCTACGCAGTCCAGGTACATTTATTGGTGCGATTCATAAAAGTTCAGGGTTTTTAATATATTGTGGTGACCCACTCCTCTACGCAGTCCAGGTACATTTATTGGTGCGAATCAAACAAGTTGATGGTTTTCTTATTATATATATTGTGGTGACCCACTCCTCTACGCAGTCCAGGTACATTTATTGGTGCGATTCATAAAAGTTCAGGGTTTTTAATATATTGTGGTGACCCACTCCTCTACGCAGTCCAGGTACATTTATTGGTGCGAATCAAACAAGTTGATGGTTTTCTTATTATATATATTGTGGTGACCCACTCCTCTACGCAGTCCAGGTACATTTATTGGTGCGATTCATAAAAGTTCAGGGTTTTTAATATATTGTGGTGACCCACTCCTCTACGCAGTCCAGGTACATTTATTGGTGCGAATCAAACAAGTTGATGGTTTTCTTATTATATATATTGTGGTGACCCACTCCTCTACGCAGTCCAGGTACATTTATTGGTGCGATTCATAAAAGTTCAGGGTTTTTAATATATTGTGGTGACCCACTCCTCTACGCAGTCCAGGTACATTTATTGGTGCGAATCAAACAAGTTGATGGTTTTCTTATTATATATATTGTGGTGACCCACTCCTCTACGCAGTCCAGGTACATTTATTGGTGCGATTCATAAAAGTTCAGGGTTTTTAATATATTGTGGTGACCCACTCCTCTACGCAGTCCAGATACATTTATTGGTGCGAATCAAACAAGTTGATGGTTTTCTTATTATATATATTGTGGTGACCCACTCCTCTACGCAGTCCAGGTACATTTATTGGTGCGATTCATAAAAGTTCAGGGTTTTTAATATATTGTGGTGACCCACTCCTCTACGCAGTCCAGGTACATTTATTGGTGCGAATCAAACAAGTTGATGGTTTTCTTATTATATATATTGTGGTGACCCACTCCTCTACGCAGTCCAGGTACATTTATTGGTGCGATTCATAAAAGTTCAGGGTTTTTAATATATTGTGGTGACCCACTCCTCTACGCAGTCCAGGTACATTTATTGGTGCGAATCAAACAAGTTGATGGTTTTCTTATTATATATATTGTGGTGACCCACTCCTCTACGCAGTCCAGGTACATTTATTGGTGCGATTCATAAAAGTTCAGGGTTTTTAATATATTGTGGTGACCCACTCCTCTACGCAGTCCAGGTACATTTATTGGTGCGAATCAAACAAGTTGATGGTTTTCTTATTATATATATTGTGGTGACCCACTCCTCTACGCAGTCCAGGTACATTTATTGGTGCGATTCATAAAAGTTCAGGGTTTTTAATATATTGTGGTGACCCACTCCTCTACGCAGTCCAGGTACATTTTTTGGTGCGAATCAAACAAGTTGATGGTTTTCTTATTATATATATTGTGGTGACCCACTCCTCTACGCAGTCCAGGTACATTTATTGGTGCGATTCATAAAAGTTCAGGGTTTTTAATATATTGTGGTGACCCACTCCTCTACGCAGTCCAGATACATTTATTGGTGCGAATCAAACAAGTTGATGGTTTTCTTATTATATATATTGTGGTGACCCACTCCTCTACGCAGTCCAGGTACATTTATTGGTGCGATTCATAAAAGTTCAGGGTTTTTAATATATTGTGGTGACCCACTCCTCTACGCAGTCCAGGTACATTTATTGGTGCAAATCAAACAAGTTGATGGTTTTCTTATTATATATATTGTGGTGACCCACTCCTCTACGCAGTCCAGGTACATTTATTGGTGCGAATCAAACAAGTTGATGGTTTTCTTATTATATATATTGTGGTGACCCACTCCTCTACGCAGTCCAGGTACATTTATTGGTGCGATTCATAAAAGTTCAGGGTTTTTAATATATTGTGGTGACCCACTCCTCTACGCAGTCCAGGTACATTTATTGGTGCGAATCAAACAAGTTGATGGTTTTCTTATTATATATATTGTGGTGACCCACTCCTCTACGCAGTCCAGGTACATTTATTGGTGCGATTCATAAAAGTTCAGGGTTTTTAATATATTGTGGTGACCCACTCCTCTACGCAGTCCAGGTACATTTATTGGTGCGAATCAAACAAGTTGATGGTTTTCTTATTATATATATTGTGGTGACCCACTCCTCTACGCAGTCCAGGTACATTTATTGGTGCGATTCATAAAAGTTCAGGGTTTTTAATATATTGTGGTGACCCACTCCTCTACGCAGTCCAGGTACATTTATTGGTGCGAATCAAACAAGTTGATGGTTTTCTTATTATATATATTGTGGTGACCCACTCCTCTACGCAGTCCAGGTACATTTATTGGTGCGATTCATAAAAGTTCAGGGTTTTTAATATATTGTGGTGACCCACTCCTCTACGCAGTCCAGATACATTTATTGGTGCGAATCAAACAAGTTGATGGTTTTCTTATTATATATATTGTGGTGACCCACTCCTCTACGCAGTCCAGGTACATTTATTGGTGCGATTCATAAAAGTTCAGGGTTTTTAATATATTGTGGTGACCCACTCCTCTACGCAGTCCAGGTACATTTATTGGTGCGAATCAAACAAGTTGATGGTTTTCTTATTATATATATTGTGGTGACCCACTCCTCTACGCAGTCCAGGTACATTTATTGGTGCGATTCATAAAAGTTCAGGGTTTTTAATATATTGTGGTGACCCACTCCTCTACGCAGTCCAGGTACATTTATTGGTGCGAATCAAACAAGTTGATGGTTTTCTTATTATATATATTGTGGTGACCCACTCCTCTACGCAGTCCAGGTACATTTATTGGTGCGATTCATAAAAGTTCAGGGTTTTTAATATATTGTGGTGACCCACTCCTCTACGCAGTCCAGGTACATTTATTGGTGCGAATCAAACAAGTTGATGGTTTTCTTATTATATATATTGTGGTGACCCACTCCTCTACGCAGTCCAGGTACATTTATTGGTGCGATTCATAAAAGTTCAGGGTTTTTAATATATTGTGGTGACCCACTCCTCTACGCAGTCCAGGTACATTTATTGGTGCGAATCAAACAAGTTGATGGTTTTCTTATTATATATATTGTGGTGACCCACTCCTCTACGCAGTCCAGGTACATTTATTGGTGCGATTCATAAAAGTTCAGGGTTTTTAATATATTGTGGTGACCCACTCCTCTACGCAGTCCAGGTACATTTATTGGTGCGATTCATAAAAGTTCAGGGTTTTTAATATATATTGTGGTGACCCACTCCTCTACGCAGTCCAGAAAGATACCTTGTTGCAACGTTTTGGACTAATAACTATATTGTGAGGTGTTCAGAATACACTGTAAATTAGTGGAAATGCTTGTTATTGAATGTTATTGAGGTTAATAATAGCCTAGGAGTGAAAATAAGCCCAAAAACTTGATTTTTAAACTTTTTATGTTTTTTTCAAAAAAAATCCGAATCCAAAACCTTAAATCCGAACCGAGACCTTTCGTCAAGTGTTTTGCGAGACAAATCCGAACCCCAAAAATAACGAAAATCCGGATCCAAAACACAAAACACGAGACCTCAAAAGTCGCCGGTGCACATCCCTAGTCATAACCTGCATGTGGCTTGCTGGGCAAGGCCCTGATTTTCATAAATGGAGGGCCTTAGTGAATGACACAATGAATCATGAAAGGTATATATATATATTAATAGACATGAGCAATATAAATACCACAAAATATTTTCCCACTGGTATTCCTCAAGATATAGACTTACCACATCTGAACATGAATTCGGTCAACCCCCTTCACCATAGCCCCTCCCCTGTATTTGTGGTTTGGCTCCCAGATACCTGCTTCTGCTCTACTTGTCTCTTCAGATTAATGATCGACGCATTAACAAACCGTGTCAATCATCTGTAATGATGTTTTTCCCATTCCCCGCTGTCTTTGGAACCGTATCTTGGTATCTTTGAATCTGCACACATGTATTTACTCAGTTTACATGAATCAATAATATCTGTAACACTCTGCTATAACTGCTGTTGTGGTTGTTTTTGCTTGTTTTATTGGCTTTTATATTTTTTTTATCTGTATGTTATGTATGTTTGTTTGGAAAACCTCAACAAAAAATTACTTGATTTAAAAAAAAAAAAAAGAATCTATTTTACAGTACATTCAGCCTTCAGTTGCCACAGCCAACCCACACACCTCAGGACCATTTTAATATGGTATAAAAGGGCATTGGCCTTGAGCCTAGCATGTCAGGTTGTGCAATATTAGACTTACTAGTGAAGGAGCCTTGGGATGATGAAGAGTTGTCTCAAAGAAAGAACCTAAGGTTCCCTGTGATTAAGATATTATCATTATTATTATTATGCTTTATTTATAAGGCGCCACAAGATATCCGCAGCGCCGTACATAATACCAACAGTTGACCATACAGGGTAAAACAGAACAGAACAGTGAACGAATAAACCAAGACTCCAAGGGGGGTATTGAGGGAGCTGCGAGCTGAAATTCAGTGAGTAAATTACCGTATGAACGGTATTTACGCGCAATATTACCATATTAACGGTAATAGTTTTAGAGCGCAAGTTTTTCTGAGGTCCGGACGAACAATTGAATACTCCCCCAAGAGCTCCAAGCATAGTAAGTACAGTGAAGATGGAGGAGGAGAAAAGGTGTAAAGACAGGAGGGAAGAGGCCCCTGCTCATAAGAGCTTACATACTAAAGAAAAGGTAAACAGGCACAGGAGGGGAGTCATTAGAGGAAAACAGGAGCAAGAGGAGAACAGACAGGAAAGAGGAGAACAAGCAAGGAGATAGTTAGGTTAGGTGGATTATTATCGTTATCGTTTATCGTTTATTTGTTAGGCGCCACAAGGTTTCCGCAGGGCCGTACATGGTACAAACAGTAGACTATACAGGTTAAAACAGTACAGGACAATAAACACAAAGTACCAGTACTTCAGAAACTCCAAGCAGGCAGATACAGTAGAGACGGAGCAGAAGAACAGGTATGGAGACAGGAGGGAAGAGGGCCCTGCTCATTCGAGCTTACATCCTAAGGGAGGGTAAACAAAGTCAGGCACAAAAGGGAGCCAGCGAAGCAACGGGGAGAGAGAAAGGGGGCAGGGGAGAACCAGAAAAGGTGAGAGGTTAAGTGGATGGTTGGTAGGCCTTAAGGAACAGGTGAGTTTTAAGTGCCCGCTTGAAGGAGCACAGATTGGGTGAGAGACGAATGGAGCGAGGGAGGTCGTTCCAGTGAAGGGGGGTAGCACGGGAGAAGTCTTGGATTCTAGAGTGGGAAGAGGTGATCAGAGTGGAGGAGAGGCGGCGATCATTGGCCGAGCGCAGGGAGCGGGCGGGAGTGTGAATGGAGAGGAGGTTAGAGAGGTTAGAGATTAGCATACTAATCCTAACCCTTATACATTCCTCTCAACATTCTCAATTTGAAAATCAACACCCTCAACACAGCTATCCTGATCTGCCAAGGTCACTCCCAAATCTGATCAACTATGTTCCAAATTGTTAATTTGCTGAACATTTCCTTAAGTAAAATGCAACTGTTTGGTGTTGACCTAAATAGACCTAACAGCAGCCCACTTTCTACATAGGAATGTATCCCACGCTTTAAACACACATGGGCAGATACTGTCTCTTGAATACCTTCAGTAAATGTTCAAAGGGGGAAAACATTTACAAAAGTATGATTTATGTTTCAATAAAAATTTTAATTTCAACACATCAGTGTGTTACAATGTCATTTTCTGCTATCACATAGGCCTGAAGGACACATATCCAAAATGCCAAAAAATGTACTTTATTTACATGCACAGTATATTTTGCTCAAACCTTAGAGAAGTCAGAGGGCATCAATTACATAATGCAAATCAATCCGGGCACTGCTCAAAATCCTCTTTGGTGACACTGTACTCCTCAGTTTGAGCAAGTGCACCTATAATTCACCCAAAGAGCAGCAGAACACTTGCGATATACAGAGCATGCAGACTGTTATGCTTAGTTTTAGTGGATCAGTGCAAAAATGTAACTTTGTAGAACAAGGCTATTGAAAAGAGGGTGGAGACTTTGTATGTTTAGGGGTGCACATTTTTAGGTGTACTATGACTAATGTTGAAAAAAAACTCCAAATGCACAATAGTGCCACCTAAAATAAAGACAATTCCACATTAATCATTATTAAATTAAACAATAAATATGGCTACAGCAAACAATATTTAAGGAGATAAAATAAAAAGTTTAATTTAATGAAAGGGGTTGTTCTAAAGTGGTAGGAATTTGGAGTTTGGATGTGATGTTTACACTGTTGCACAGTGCACCTGTTCACATATGCCAATCTCTCCGCAAAAACCAGTTGCCCTTTCAGTTTTCAGAGGCATCCCCCGAGTGTGGAGAGTATGGGTCTGACTCATCAAGCCATGTATCTGATGATTTTGAACATATTGTATGCAAAATCACTGTGCATATGGCCAGAACGGACCAGTAAACGCAGGCCTGTCCACTGCGTCTACAAAGCGCAAAGGACAATTACTACAGCCTACAATTTTGGAGAGTGAACTGCGTGGGGTGGGGGCGTTTAGCCATAGACAATTTGCAGTAAGGGCGTGCCAAACTCAAGCGCACGCAGCCACGTCTGAATCAAGCTCTAGGCATGGCAAAGTTACTCATCTTTCTGCAGTATCTCTTGCTCCAGCTGCAGTACTAGTGATGACAGTCTCGTATGCATGCTATAATATGTGTTTGCAAACAGGAGCAACTGTAAAAATGTTTTTTTTTATGTTCAGTAGACATTAAGAACATCCTAATAAATGTATTTCATGGTTGGGGGGTGGATTTTCTGATTGTTATTTTTGTGAATCTATAATCCATATAGGCTCAGTATGCGTGCCTTGATGAATTAGGCCCTATGAGTGTACTTTGATATAGACTGTGCATAATGAGGACCACAGTGTATAATACATGGATGTTGATTCATGAACTGTGCAGCAGTTTAATTTTTTTTACCATTATAGTCACAGTAGGTATGAGAACTGTAGTTTGGACTGGTTATGAATTTTCCACCAGAAAATCTACTTGTGCAGGCCCACTGGTGAGATGAATATAACACACACACACACACACACACACACACACACACACACACACACACACACATTCAGAGTACTTTCAGTGTTCGTGTGTTGGTAGAGCAGAGAGGCGGTGTGATGAGTGAGTGGGTGAGAAGCTGGCACAGAGCTGTACCCTGCCGCTATATGTAGTGAGATTCTAAAACCCAGGTGCCATACACACATTGCTGCCCTGGCATCTGCTGAGGGAAACTGTGCCCAAACTCACTGTCAACTGATGTAATGAGAAAAATATTGGATGCCTTTTCTCCTGGGCAGCTAGGAGGGAATGGGAGAATGTTTGGCATGTTCTGGACTAAATCACATCCCTGAGCTGTATCTAGTGCTCTGCAACTGAAATACAGGTTGTGAAAATAGTACAATACATCATTTAATATTGATGGGCCAAGTAACATTATGCTTTAAATGGAGTGATTTAAAAAAAAACATATTTTGCAAGTCGAAATCAGTTCTCAAGTAAACTAACGCTAAATAGTTGTTTCATGATGGTGAAAGTCAGGTACTTTTCCAGGTAACATTTTAGCAAGGTGAATATGCTAGGCCAGCCTATCCTGACTTATAAGTTAATGAAATTAAATTTAGCAGCCTGTGACCTGTTTTTGCAGAACTCAAACTATCACAAAGTGACTGGCTGATGACTGGCAGAGAGCCAGTAGATAACTGTCTCGTGCCTTCATATACACTGTTACACACTCTCCAGGTGCTCAGGTGCTCTCCTCTGCCGACTGGACATCAGCTTTCCTGAGGAATCACTTACCACGTAGTACAAGCATTCTGACCTGTCTGTTTGATCATGTAAAGCCTCTTCAATCCCAGAAGTCACACTTGCCCCTGAGGGGACACCATGTATATACATAGTGCACACTTATGGCACTACAAATGCCAGCAGGTGCATGAGCCCACGTGCATGCTGGCGTTTGTAGTGTCACTAATGTGCAGTATAAATGGTGCCTCTATCATCAAAAAATAGGTATTGCACCATGGATAATAAATTATATTTGCCACCATTATCAATAACATAGTATTATAATTATATATTTATAATGCCCCTTAATAAAATAATCAATATTATTCAACTAAGATAATTATAGCTTAATATTGGCCTTAATCAATAATTAATGTTTGCTCTAATATTTCATATGTCTATTAAGTCTCCTTTATGTTCTATATAGCAAGATAGCTGAAACACATGGTTTGAGTTTTCAGACTCAAAGCCGCAGGATAGTAAATGAATAGAATATGTGACGGTTTTCAAGTCAGCATCCGTCAGCATGCATAGACTGAAAGATAAGGACAGGGACAGACTGGAAAAAATCTGAAAGCAACCTCGCGTAGACGGAAACAAATCAACTGTAGACAGAGCCAACACTAAAGTATATGGTGTTAGCATATCGTTATCCCTAGCCACATCGGTGGTAGACAAGGCCAATGCAACACAAAGTGGTAAGTGGAGTCACAAAAATCACAGATGGAGCTAACACACAAGTAGGTGAAGAATTACACTGCTAGACAGAGCAAACACAAGAAGGCACAATCAGCACACCAGTAGGTGGAGTACACACATTGGTTATGTGAGTGGTACAGCTTAATCCAACAGCAGGGAGTTCCCCCGGGTTAGTGCTAAAGTGATAATTCTTGAGTTTGGGAAGTCCTTGCCGTTGCATGAAGTCTGGCCACCGTAAGGTAGATAATTCTTACTGGGGTCTCATCCAATGTCAACCTCCCACTGTTTACAAATTCTCACTGGCAGTTTGAAAGAAAAGAAAAAAAAATTACATTGCCTCTGCCTACCTGTATGCAAAACTAGTGAGTCTCAGACATGCCCTTGCCACAAAGAAGAGGTTCCAACATCCCGATGCCCTCTTTCCCTGTTCTCGGGGGCAAGATTGGCTTTCAAATTTAAAAAACTTTACTTTCAAATATAACTATGATTAACTACATGTAAGCACTAACTGTTAAATACACCCACGAATGTGCCATGCAAACTCTATTGCAAGTATGGCAAAGCAGGTATTATTCTGTTTTAATAATCTGCCCAGTAAAATGAGTTTTGCAAGAAGTGACACAGTGTAAGGTGAAAGCAACTGATTTGCAGCATATTTTGTGTTCTATTGGTCATCATCATCAGCATCAGCAGCAGTTATTTATATAGCACCACTAATTCCGCAGCGCTGTACAGAGAACTTACTCAAATCAGTTGCACAACAATTAGAAGCAGGGAGGAGACCTGTATAGCCTAACTAGACTTGCTGCAAATAACAAATATATTACATTACAGATCTTATTTACCATCATGCAATATGCACATTTGCTGTAGCAACCTAGTGCAGTTTAGAAACTTCTAGCAAACACATTTGTGCCTGAAGCAGAATGTGTTACTAATTAGAATACCTTATAAATACATATATAAAGTTAGACAGTTTATATCAGATATCAGACCCAATATGATTTATAGCATGGAATATACAATCCATATCTCTTTTACTAAAGTGCCAGCAACTGAAAAATGGGTGTAATGTAAACCTTGCGGATGTATTTTGTCTAATGTTGGTGTGGTTTTAGAAGGCCAATAAAACACCTGAAAATGTATTATATCAAAATCATAATTAACTACAACACCTACTAGCCCTGTCTGACTATTATTCAATGTAGAGACTATTCTAGTCAGTGCCTCCCTCTCTTCTTAAATTGTGTAAGGGGGGGGGGGCAGTATTTGTGCTGTTAAAAGCATTCTAGTGACCACAATACAATACAATATAGAGAGCACCCTAGTGACCAATATGCAATATAGACAGCATCATAGAGACCATCATACAAGACAGACAACAATCCAAGGACCTATATATATATATATATATATATATATATATCATCATCATCAGCAGCTTTTTATATAGCGCTACTTATTCCATAGAGCTGTACAGAGAACTCACTAACATCAGACCCTGCCCCATCTGACCTTAGTCTAAATTCCCTAACATACACACAGATAGAGAGAGACTATTGTAAATTTGATAGCAGAGAAATTAACCTACTAGAATGTTTTTGGAATGTGAGAGGAAACCGGAGCACCCGGAGGGAACCCACGCAAATACGATAAGAACATACAAACTCCACACAGATAAGGCCATGTCAGGAATCAAACTCATGATCCCAGTGCTGTGAGGCAGTAGTGCTAGTGTGGTGGTCGAGACGGATGGGATTTCCTTCCCTTACCTTGTCCTCCAGACACGAGTCAGGTTGTTTTCTATTCGGATATCCGGTGGTCAGGAGATAAATACTTCAATGAAAGGGACAAGGATTGGTCAAACAACTTGGGTTTATTAAGAATGCGGTAAGGATCATTTTTGGTAAGCCACCGCGCCACTGACCCCTTTAGCTCAATGGTAATGGCAAAATAATCGTTTGATCAACATAGAGCACAATAGCATTTAACAGATAATATACATTTGGTGAGTATAAGGCACAATAGCTATAACATCTTCAATATCAATAAATCAATTTTTAGGTAAATCACTTAACATTAACATTCATCTAAAACATTTGGAACCAATATTATCCCTGGTAACGTTACCATATTTTACACTAAGTCCTGGGCTGACCTGTGCACAGGAATTTTGTAGTACATTAAATCTGTCAGCATGGAGGAAAGCAAGTGGAGGAATCTGTGACAAAGGTGATTTGCAGACCTACTGTACTTTCAACTAGAGTTCCTTCATATGATCGACTTCCAGCAGTAATACCTCTTATCTCTCTCAGCCTGTTCCTGAGGTAGTGAGCAGCTACTTGGAAAGATTCAACTCAGATTTCTTATCTCTCGGTCTGTCTTCTTGTCACTCATAAACCTCATCTCTCTCCCTCAGAAGTCTAGAACTTTCCTCTCCCCACTGCCTTCTGGGAGTTCACAGTTATTACAAAAGTTAGTGGACTTGTTGCTATGCCACACACTCCTCCTTCCTGCACATCCTTTTCCTGTTACTCCCCCAGCCAATCAGGGCCTTCATCCTCCTCCTGTCAATCACTCCTGGGTACGTCTTTTCAGTTCAACTGTCAACTGTCATTCCCACTGTGTCTTTCTCAGCCTCTAGTAACCCCTTGTAGCCCTGCATTTTAAAAGCATTTATGCACTTCCTCTGTGCTGTTTAATATTGCTTTGGGGCACCACACTAGCCACTAAGCCACCGTGCTGCATAATACAGAGAGCATCCTACAACTCTCTGTAGAATGAAGAGAGCATCCTAACGATTCCCATACAATACAGAGAACAACCTAGTAACCAATATACAATACATAGAGCATCATAGTGACTGATATACAATATAGAGAACATCTCAGAAACTGATATACAATTCAGAGAGCATCCCAGTGATTGCCATACAATACAGAGAGCATCCTAGTACCAACTAGACAATACAGAGAGCATCCCAGAGACCGATATACAATATATAGAGCGTTTCAGAAATTGTTGTACAATACAGAGAGCATCCTAGTGACTGCCATATAACACAGAGCGCATTCTAGTGACTCACATACAATACAGAGAGTATCCTAGTGACCACCTTCCAATACAGAGAGCATCCTGGTGTTCACATTACAATACAGAGAGCATCAGTTTACAATGTGGACTTAGCCACAGGATTAGAGTTGAGTATTGGAGATCTCCATTCCACTAGTAATTATAAAAACATTTTTATTAATAATACATTAAAAGACTTGATTCTAAACCAAGATTCTAAAGAGGTGAAAATATTAAAATCAAACCAGTGAAGTATAGAAAATAGTAAAATAATAATAATTTTCAGACCTTTCTGTGGTACCAAGATGTACGTAGGTGATGTGTTGTCAAAAAGACTGTAATCTTACAGTTTTTGGAGTGTTCTCTTATGTAGTATTATTCTGAATTTATTGAAGCCACATATTGATCAGAAAACTGGTTTCATTATTTATGTTGAATCTTATTTCAATTTCTTGTGATTAGAAAATGGGTATCAGCATGTTAAAGATAACTCCATTAACAACACATCTCATATTGCTTAATAGCATACATCATTTCAGCTGTAATGGACATACTTATACTGTTTTGGTTTTAACCTTGAAGGGAATCAATCAGCAGTATATATCAGATGGCTAGGATATTTGCATGTGTTACTAGCCAAAGTATGGGAGAATAATCATAGCTGATGTAGAACAGACTGGGAAAAGAAAAAGGATTTGTATTTTCAAACTAAATCCCAATATAGTGATTTCCCTATATAATAATTCCCTTATTGGTTCACTTGACTGGAATTTCTTATATACTAGGGTAAGGATAGGTTAATACACTTGTTTCCTATCTGTTCATGTACTTCTTTTACGTGATACATTTCTATGCCAACAAGTTGTTAGCAAACAGATGTTAAGAAATGGTGTCCTGGTCTTGTGTGTATCAAATTCCCCCAGAAGATCAAAACTCTGCATGTGCCTTCAGATATAATCACGTGGATATGGCCAGCAACTCCTGCAGGTCTGTGCACATTAATGGTGCATTGCTTTATTCACGCTCTAATGATCCACAATGTATGGACTAATCTATTTGCCTCACATTTATATTGTTAAACGTTGAGCACTCCAACTCCCTCACATTTATGGCACTTTTAATGTAGCCGACAACCCAATAAAGGTCCACTGTAATATAAGTTATTAACTGCTCTATTGTCAGATACGCTGTTCATTGCCAGACGGTCCCTACTTCTGGGTCTGTGATGTCAAAGATGACTTGCAACCGTTTCGCCGTATAAGTTTAATCATTGCTGTATAGGCTTAATCATCGCTCTATGATTAAGCCTATATGGCGAAATGTGTCGGGTTATACGTCCTCTATGATGTTGTGGAAGCACCCCATCACAGAAGATAACCCAACAGTGATGTATATATGGCAGTGAGGATAGTCCAATCCTTTGAACGGACCTAAACCCCTCATTTGTGAACAAGAATACATAGTGCATCCAAGTGACTGCCATACAATACAGAAAGCATCCTAGTGACCACCATACAATAAATACAGCGAGCATCCTAGTGACTACCATGCAATACAGAGGTCATTGTAATGATCACTAAACAATACAGAAAGCATCCTAATGACAAATAGTCAGTACAGATTACATCAAAAGATCCATATACAATACAAAGAGGATCCTAGTGACCGATATACAATATAGAGAACATTCTAGTGACCGCCACACAATATATAGAACATCCATGTGAATAATAGAAAATACAAAACTAAAATAACCATCTCAACCATCAAATTAATTTATTTTAGGCCAAGGTCATGCATATGCTGACATTGTTTTCTGCCTGACTCAGCCTTGTCTTCTTGAGACCAAGCTGCATAATGTAACGGTGGTGGCCCCATTGTTGCTGAGTGCAAGGAAACTAAGCAAACTGTTGGAGTGAGCCAGCTCCCCAATAGAGGATTCCACATTCAGTACTGGAGGTGGAGATGGAGGAAGAGGTTAATCTGCTCCCCTATGTATCTGAGGCTTGGAACTTCTGTGGGTGGAGGGGTTGCTTGGCTGCTGTTAGAGTAGGAGTAAGTGAAGACTAGTCAGTACAGGTGTCTGATCCGTTCCTCCATCCTGATGATTTATTCTTCTCACCTTCTCTCCTATTACCTTCCCTTCTTTTCCTCCCCTCCTCTCCCCTCTTTTTCCTTTACACTACTGTTTCTCCGTTTCCCCTAAGCTGTACCCCTCCAAGTGGTACAAGCCTCCCACCATCCTTCAGTATATGGGGTGCTGGTGCTGGCTCCCCACATGTGCAGTGTATAGAGGAATCTGCCTGCCACAGCATTCACGCTCTACAGGTCAGGTAAGTGTGATGATGGTGAGAACATTAATGTATTGTAGTCTGGACTCTTAATGTAATGTAGAGAACTGGTGTGGGATATTAATATAATAAAGTGTAGGGTATTAATGTAATGTGGCGGCTGGGAGGGAGGGTGTGGTCATATGTGACAAAAGAAGAGAGGGTGGAGAAGGAGAAATAGTAATGTGGGTATGATGTGTGTGATGAGGGGTGATGTGGGGACATAATCAAACTGAGTCATGTTCGGATGCAAGTCCCTTTGCGTGCTGTATCTCATGTGATTTATAGTACGCATTAAGATCCTGATGTATGTATATACATATTTTTACTAATGACTATAGCATTATGAGTTGTTAATTTATTTTATCAAAAAATAATTGTATGCGTTCTGATAGGACTTTATATTGCACATATGCATGTATGTATACTGCACTCTGCTCTGTGGACATATGGCACTTAACGTTTAGTTAGCCCATACTTACACCCAGATTTCAATCGAAACACAACTTGACATCCGATCAGATTTGCATATAGTCAAAACTATGCTCAAGTTCTGTTTTTTTGAAACCACAATTTGCTTTCGGATATGAATCAGGCCCTATATGACCCAGATCCATGTGAGTCTTGACTAAATGTCAAACATGTATTATGCAGCGGGCTACGCACCTGCAGTATGTGATGTGCCGCATACTGTACCTTTGACATGTAGTTGAGACTCATGTGTGGGGTGTGGGCCCATGATGCACGTGCATCCCAGGGCCACAGATCATTGTTATCCACCACTGTATCTGTAGCACTGAACAGTGCCAGAACACCCTTGGGTCTATCCGATCTCTTACTTCTGCTACTGCTTTTGCTTCTGCCTTACTGGCCAGCTGTTATCTTTCTGTCAAAAATGGAAATAGCTCTATCAGCATTGCCTTAAAGACAAGTTTCTTCAACTTGTCAGCTTCCTTCACTGCTAGTGTCCACAACTGTGTTGCAGGGTTACAGCCTGCAGAGATAATAACTGTTCACTGGCCACATTGAGGTCTGAACACTCCCCATTAAAAAACAATTTCATGTTCCCCTAACTAAGCCCACAAAAGCAAAGGTCTCTCGAAAGTGACAGTTTAATTCATCAACTCACGGTGCAATTGAGAGCTTGTCTCTTATTGCTCACCACTAAACTAAAATTGTAACACAATGGAGTGGTTGAAGGTGGAACAATCCAGTGTGTCCTTACTTTGGGAGGTACCAGATAATAGTTTAGGGCTATCCAGAAAATGTGAATATGAGAAGAGATAAAAGAAAACAACATATATGTATTTTACACATATATTAATCTTTCTAAGCTTATCCATTAAACTAAAAATGTAGAAATACACTAGTAGGGGAAACGACACCCCTAATAAAGGACCAGCATATTTTGAAACATGTTGGGCGAACCCTTCCTATTACTAAAGCACCTACTCCAGAGGTATGCTGGCCCAATTCTACCCACTTCACACTGGCTGGCCACCCACGGGTGCCTTACTATGCCAGGGAAGTCTACCCAGTACCTTCTAGGGTTTCAGTCACTCAGGTAAATGAAGTTAGAAACTAAAACAATACATTTATTGTAACAAACACAATCACTGGATTATTATATACACACAGTGAATAAATGCCAGGCAGGTTTACCATTATGGGAGATATATTTTTTAAAATATTTTTATTGTATCACTAATCTCTGTATATTATTCATGTTAAGGATGGTCTTGTATTTAATTATATGCTAATATATTATGTATTATTTGCTGGTATTTCATTTGCATAATTTTTGGTCCGATTATGTGATCGGAAGTAACTATATAAAGACGAACTTGGATTACTGAACATAGCACCTTGAAAAAGATCCCTCGATTAAGGATCGAAACGCGTCGGTGCCTTTGCTTATGTGTCTCCAACAAGGACCCTACCGATCTATACCTACTTTCTACGAGGACGTCAGCGATTGTTAACCCTTGTGGTGTATGTGATACGCTGACTACCTTTTACTTTCTGGTAGGAGTACCCTTGCTTTTACGTATATTTAAATAAATATTTTTAGTTACTACCTTAGAGAAGTTTTTCCTTATTTCCTCTCTACAAATATCGGTTGAGATGATCAAGGAATAAAGAATGCTTTTTGATGTGCCAAAATTAAAGAATACCGGCTGTAAGTAGAATTCCCTGTGGGAGGTCTCCCACATCACATGAAGATAAAAGATTACACCTGGTGAAAAGTTGTTTCACATATTACTGAAATCTACTTGTTGGTGAAGGATAACCTTGGGATTCTGAACGACCATCCTGTTTATATATTTTTTACTTTATTTTGAATTGTTAGTTATAAATTATATTATACAGGATTAACCTATTGTCTCCCTTCCTTTTTTTATGTTTATCATAAGGAAAATGTGAAGACAATCGAATACGACAACACGATTGAATATAAGTATCCAATTTATTTTATTTATTTTGTTTTTATGAGTTAGTGTGGAGCCACAGCGCAAAAAGATTGGTCTCCATTTGTTTCTACACCATCTGTCCCTTACCCCACTAGCTTAAGGAGTTTCAATCACCTGGCTGTCCGGACTTGACGACCCGTGGATCTGCCGATGTATTTCACTGGTAGAGAACGGCAACTCTAAAAACCAGCCACCCTGCAGATTACAGTCCCAGAATGAATCTCCCCTCCCCCCTGGAGTGGCTCCTTATATCTAGGGTCTAATATCCACAGTGTTTTCCTCTCTCTCGCCAAACCCATCGGTCTATCCTTCTTAACCATTGGTGAATGCTGTATCAGGGGGTTGGAGGGGGAGTGGAGATGAGCTTTACTTCCACAGAACGTGCTCTGCAGACAAAATGTCTGAACTAGTCATGTTGAGAACAATGGATACTAATTGGCCTCCCTACTCAGCTGTATCCTGCAACCTGATCCCTACCCATAACTGCCCTGGCTTCACTTTAAGGAAAATGGATAACAACCCCACTGCCACATCATCAATATGCAATATACATATTTACAATGAGCTACAATGTCCCCTTATCCACATGTAATTAGACACTGTAGTTATAGTCTGTTGAGCTGGGGAAGAAAGGCAAGGGCTATAAAAAGTGCTTGCTTTAATCCACATTATTTGAGAAATGAGGAACAAGATGGTTACAGTGTTATCACACTCGTTTCGTCACAGTATCTATACCTACTTAATGGTGAACCTAGTTCTTATATTTGGTGGTTTCTTTACATCATAAGTGCTAATTTATTCTAATTCTTTATTAAAATGTTTTTTTACTTTTAAAATAGCAATGAGGTCCTGGTTTGGGAGTACACAGTGATATCACTGGAGGTCCGTAAAACTATCGTGGAGTCCTTTATGGAACAACCTTTTCTAACCCATTTATTTTGGATTTGCATGGCTGTTGAAAGGATAAATTCTTTACATAGTTCTGATGATCAGACAGTATATGTTCATCTTTGTTTTGTACTTTAAATCAGCAATTGGATTACTTTTCCGCGGAAGGCAGAAAGAAACTGATTAGGTGAGCAATTAGGATTTCTTATTTAAACACTATTTGAAGGACTGTTTCTATTTTTATATGAATAGAAGCTGATGCTTTATTAATTTATTTATGTAACACAGAACTCTGAATAAATGTCAGTTTGTACCGCACAAATATTTATCCCTTATAATTATCCCTGATGGGCCTCATGTAGAGTTGGATGTAAGTCCGAAAGGGAAGTACAAAAAGCGATATTCTCTACTTCACTTGCACAGTAAAAAGCAATACTTTTCAGTATGAAGACTGAGATATATCTCCCCATTTAGCCTCTCTATATGTAGAGAGGCTAAACGGGGAAGGAAAGGGACAGGCAGACATAGCCTTAGTACAGTAAGTGCGTTCTACGCACCGTAAATCCTATATAGAGTAGGTAGCAGGCACAGATAGACTTCTTATGAAGCATAACTGTTGTGCCTTCTATGCGCCTAGTGCAAGATCTGTGCTGATGATAATGTTGATCATCAGCACGGACCTTACTTAAAAGGTGACAAAGCCTCCCAAAAAACCATATTGGGTGGGACAAAAGTGTGGAGTCTCCCCCAAATTGTCGATACCAGAACTATAGCAGGGAAATCCATAGCACAGTGCTGAACTAACTAAATAAATAAAATGCAGCTCTACGAATAACCAGCCCTGTGCCGATAGCACTAGGGGTTAAATGTATGAAGGTCCAATTTCTGCAAGTTGCCGGAAATCGGCGACAGTGCAGGGGAAATTTAAAGTGGCGATGGCTTGTAAAAGCAAGTTTGCAGAAATCGAAGCTTCATACATATTCCCCTAGAACTCTTCCCACACTCATGGTGGGGTGGGTGTGGGGCATTAAGTAAAATAAAGAGTTAATTTTCCATGTTTTCTGTGCTCCACAAGTCGTAGCATGACCAGGACGCCTTTAAGGGTTTGGGCTTGCTGGTGCTTGCAGTACTGCCAGGATATCCATGGCTTCCAGGGCATGCTGACACTTGGCACCTGTAGCGCCCCAGAGAAAAATTTAAATAAAACACATACACAGATTTAAAAATATGGGACCATTGGCATCTTCACCCCTAAACAATCCTGTTCTTCAGGGAAAAAAATAGACCAAATAGACTATCTCCTTTAAAAACTTCTGTCGCAAATAAACCCTTAGCGGATATACAGTTATATTTACAGTCGGGGTATTTCCCATTCTGTGAGGTCAGGGCTTTTTAAGCACAAATTGAATTCAACTCTACATAGGGCCCAATATATTTTAATAATCAATTTAGCGATGTTATTATTGTTCCATGCCTAGAAATAGTTTATTTGACCAAGATGGTGATAGGCAAACTAACACAAACAGAACATAATAAGCGACCATTAATTTGTATAGGTTGCTATATGCCCCCATTTACTTGCATAATGTTTAAAGCATAGAATCCACTGACACTTGGACTATTGGGCTTTTACCTGAACTTTTGTTGGTCATGTGAAACTATTTACAGTTCTATTGTAGTAACTACAGTGTTCCGTATTTATACTGCCAGCTTCAAACACTGACATTATAATGCTAGCATGATAGCCAGCGTGATATTATACCAGGGTGAGGTATACTGGTATTAAAAAAGTGAGGGTGGTGTTCTACAAAGAGGCTGTTATAAAGACAAAACACTGTATAAGGTATATTTTACTGTAGACTGCTAAGTAGTATATTTATACACAATAAGCCATCAGCCTGTACACAAGTTTCCCTGAGCGTTACGTTTTCCTTACCTCCTACTCTGCAGGTGTGTTCTGTGCTGTGTAGCCAGAAGGGCACCTTGCCAGCTTCATGTTGTTATCATCTATAAAACTAGCCAAGTTCCATCTCTGCAAGGAAAACAGTCATTAGGAACTTGCTGGGAGCCTCCAGCAAACATTATCTCTGTGCCGTTCTTCTTTATAGGACATTATCTCAGCTAAGATGAATATGACAATTATTATTATATTACAGTAGAAATAGCTTTGTACTGACAGTAAATTTGATCTTTGAGATATAGCAGATCCGTTAAGCGGGAGATTAAGGTTTATTCAGGTCATATCTGAATATAACTAACATCGTAAGAGAGACTTAATATAACTAAATCATTTCTTATGATTACATTTATAAGAATCAGGAAAGTTCAAGAAGGAAGTATAAAGTAGTGACAACTATAAGCAATTTAGTTTCAACTTGAGATCTAATGCTAGCAATAGGACCTCATGAGAGTTGCAGGAGGCTAATGAAATCAAATAATATACTCCGCTATATTCTACACCTTCTCTAATCCAGGATAAGTCCAGTCCACTACCATTAAAAAAACCAAAATATCATGGAACTATGAATCACACGTTTCCAGTAGTGTTCTATCTTATTGCACAGTTACATTGTTATATTTAAAGTTATAATATAATTATACCAGTATAAATGTCTTTTTCATCATTGCCTATTTATCAAGCTCTACCATGCAGTAAATCCTGTGAAAATACAGGGTGACCGCATTATTAAGTACCATGTCTATTTATTAACCTGGTATCTCTGCAGAGATCGCATACTTGCCAACTCTCCCTGAATGTCAGGGAGACTCCCTGAAATAGGGGTGATCTCCCTCACTCCCTGAAGAGTCTGGCATTCTCCCTGATGCTGAGCCAGTACAAGACGTGGTTGGCTTCGCCATCTGTGGCATGATGACACAGTTCAGAAATTGTGTCCTATGTCCATGTATTGATGCCTATGGAGGTGGCCATTTTCATGGAGACCAAGATTTAATCAAAGACTGACAAGTAAGACGCATGACTTTAGCAATGGAGACAGAAATGTAAAAGACACTTCAGTCTCTAGAGATTCATTAGCTGCTTTTCTTTAACGCATAGTTGCCTGATCTCCCAGAATGTCCTGGAGACTCCCGCATTTCTGGGAGACATCCCGGGCTCCCAGGAGAGCAAAGCAACCTCACGGTTCTCGTCCCCGCAATAGATAAGTGGCGAGGGGGGGCATAATGATGCAAATATCGCGTTATCTTAGCCCCACCCCCTGCTGTAATTGGGCAAAATTGTGAGTCATTTAGGGGCGGGGCCAAAATGATGTGATTTGTCAAGCCCCGCCCCCAAAATCCCACCTCTCCCAGGATCTCCCTGAAGCCCCAATGAGGAAAAGTTGACAAGTATGAGATATCGGAGATCTTAAGTTGGTGCTAACAACCGAAGGCAAACTCGAAAAGCTTACCTTGTTAAATAGGGAGAGCTATGGGGATTTTGCTAATTGAACGCAGCTTTTACCTCATTGTAAAGGCCTGTCAGAGACAGAGTAGAGGAGTCTCTTCAGATCCCTCCCCTGTAGGTTGCACGCTCCTCCTGTCCTCCTCCCGAGCTATAGACAGGGAACCGATACCAATCCAGCTTGACCAGAACCTATTGTCAGGATAGTAAGCACTCTACTATCATATCCTGGAATGCCCATCACATAAAAATCACCCCTCAAACTAACGTCATCTCAACCCTGCACCTGAAATTCCCCAGGTTCCAAGCACTTGTCACTGTGAGCAGGACTATTAGCAGGATTGAGAAAAAACTGTGGGCTCCTCTGTCTGTGCAAACTCCTTTTCTGGGACAGTCACCTTTCCGAAGCTCTGTCCTGGCTTCTGCAAAATGTTAAATAGTCCCGAAAACTTGACTTAAAGAGATGAGAAAGGAATCAATAAATAAGAATAATAATTGATAGGCTCTTTTATTCTAGGCCTATATTTGAGGAAAGGCCACATAGGAAGACAGAACTGCAGGAGTGCTACGTAGGTGAGAACAGAACAGCTCTGGCTGTTGAAAGAAATAAAATCCTTTATTGGTCATTTGTAGACAAATTCTGCTCATATATTACTGTATATGTTATTAAAGTTGACTATAATAAATCGCATTCTGTCATGTTAATTTTGTCAGAGAGGGGGCATGGTGTTTGAGGGGCTACATCTTAATATGTATTATAGCTATTGAGCTGATATTTGGCATGCAAATTGGGTGCTGTATGCCACATTGCAGAATAAAAGAAACAAAAATGACAAATTTGGAATAGTCCAAAGTTGAAAATGTTGACATATTTGGTAAAATATGTGCGATTTCAAAGATTGGGGATTTCCTAGCGTTGCTCATGTCACATAGAGGTGTGTGCTGCGTTTACTAAGAGTGGCTTCACTTGAGAGTACAAATAGGGCTGACTTCTCTGCATCAAAATTTACTTCTCTGGGTGGGAGTGTATTAGACATATTTGTCAGTCACAGGGTTTGTGTTTTAGGGCTGAGGGGGGAGGGGTGACACCCATTAAATATATTTCATATATTATATTGTTATTTTGTAGTTCTTTTTTTTTATATGAAGTTGCTCTACTATCTTTTTCTAAGAAACTGAGGACCTAAATTACAATAATGCTAAAGTAAAGAAATATAATAGTACTGTACGTGTGTATTCCAATAAAGCATTCTCAGGAACTTTGCAGCCAAATGAATCTGTACCCACATGTAGCGAGCAAGGAACACATACATTAAGGCTTCTGCCTTATTCATCACAATCTTATTGCTTTTTGGAGTCTGAGTGGAAGAGTTGCAATAGTTTTCTTAAATTTTAGATGGTAAGTGTAACAAGCCTTATTCAGACATGTAAAACCTTACGGTTTCTTTGACTATAGAATATATATATATATATATATATATATATATATATACATACTACACATACATATATTGCATATATTCATATATTGGATATATATATATATATATATATATATATATATATTTATAAATTTTTTAAGTAAATGTCACATGGAGGGAGATAGCAAGAACAGTCTTGAAAGTATAACATTTAAATGCAGAACTACATTATGATGTAGTTAGCTGCCTTAATAATTGATCATTTAGGAGTAAAGAAGAGGTATCATCTATGGCATTTAGCAGAATTACAGTGATAAAATTATTCTGAAATCTTTGCATGTGTGAATGCAGCATGACATTCTTTCACAATTTATCAATGTGTATTTTATTTGTTGTTTTCCTCTGAACATAGTCTGCAACGCTTGACCAATCTGCCTTATATATTGCTGTTGAAAGGGCAGACTTTTACATGTAAATTACTCGGCATCAAGCAAACACAGTCTGTCAACACTAAATTTAGAATGGCAATAAATAGCACGTGCCTAGCTCTGGTGGTACAGCAAATGCTTGGGCATATTAGCTGTGATTGTGAGAAGTCTGTGTAATTATTTCTAGAAATGATTTAATGGCGAGTCCTGAAAGCAGGTGAACATTATGCTGCTCTAAAAATAACAGTCAAAATCACAGCTATCAACGATCTATGCAGCACACTACAGAATTAATTTCCTTTTAATAGCTTTATTAATGGTGATAACCCAGTAAATTATATCAATAGTTACAGTAAAATAACACAGTAAGTGATTGTAGAACTACAAAATAGTAACTTGTTATAGGGCTGTGCTTTTCAACATTGCTAGAAGAAAACACAGCATAGCTGACACACATGAGAACAGTGCAGTTACTTGTGCCTACCCAGAGCATACTTGCCAACCTTATGTTGGCTGGGTCCGGGCGATCCTGGAGGGCATCAGGGGTGGAGGGGGCGGGGCTTTGCCAATTGCATAATTTTGGCCCACTCCCGGCTACGTAATGCCTGTTTTGGGTCTCTTTACAGTGGTAAAAAGACCCCAAACAAGCATTACATCACTTGGGGCGGGGCCAAAATGATGAAAATCGTGACGCCCCGCCCCTCTGCCCGTACATGCCGGCTTTAATTTAGTCAAGTTTGCAGATGTGGGAGAGTCACCAGCTCTCCCGGGATTCCGGGAGACCTACCCGAAATTCAGGAGTCTCCCGGATATTCCGGGAGAGTTGGCATGTATGGCCCAGAGACTCTGACCCCAATCATGTGGTGGGAGTAAGTCTGTCACCACTCGCCCATAATCTTCCTATAAAATTTGACCTTGAGCCATAAGTGACTCGAGCACCTGACAGGCTATTTGAACTAAAACAGACGACTTTTTTGCGGAGTCAGTCTGAAAGCAGTACAGCTGAAGAGAGGAGCTGTGGAGGACCAAACAGAACAAAAAGAGTGCACAGACAGATGAAGAAAGACAAAGACATCCAGGGTCAGTGCTACTATTAAATGAACCTCGGCAGACACCTTGGGTGCCAAAGGTTAGGAGTCTTCTTAAACATACTTGCCTACTCTCCTGGAATTTCCGGGAGGCTCCCAAACTTTCAGGTAGAGGACAGGAGAGAAGCGAGGCAACTAGTGAATTGCAAAGTAAAAATAATACCAGCGATACCTTACAAATTATATCATTATATTATTAATTAGTTACAATTGTAATACTATACTTACATTAAAGGCACAGTGGCTTAGTGGTTAGCACTTCTGCCTCACAGCACTGGGGTCATGAGTTCAATTCCTGTCCATGACCTTATCTGTGTGGAGTTTGTATGTTCTCTCCATGATAGCATCGGTTTCCTCTGGGTGCTCTGTTTTTCTACCACACTCCAAAAAAAACCCCAACATACTAGTAGGTGAATTGGCTGCTATCACATTGAGCTTAGTCTCTCTCTCTCTATGTATATGTTAGGGAATTTAGACTGTAAGCTCCAATGGGGCAGGGACTGGTGTGAGTGAGATCTCTGTACAGCGCTGCAGAATTAGTGGCGCTATATAAATAGATGATGATGATTAAAGGCCACTCAACAATATCGGAAATGCAACTGAGCAAGAGAGAAACTGCGATATCTCTCAAAATAATTAGATAAAGGACTAGTAGATAATGTTCACGCAATATTCAAAATGCTCAGTGCTCTAATTTAAATGTAATTCTCAACCAACACCCAATTTTATCATAATATTATCTCATAAAGCACATTAAATACACGGGCAAATAAACTCAAGTATTAAAATGTCAATACATTGCAAGCTACCACAACAGCCTATTAACTAATCGTTATATGAAAAGTCTCTTTAGCTCTTATTGTGTAATGAGCCACTGTACAGTGGTCCGGCAGACAGAAAAAAGGAAGACGTTCAATAGCTCCTCATCGCCAAGAAATCCAGTTTAACTGATGAGTATAATTGTTCTTAAGGGCTCAAAATAACATATAGCACGACTTGCACACACTGACAGAAAATCATGACTAATTATCAGTAAACAGCTAGTCCTGTCATATATAACAGGTGCATAATGTATCAAATATCAGTCCAGAATTTACAATTGGAAAATCAAGCACTTTTGCCCCGTTAGCAGCCTTCAGTAATAAAGAACAGTGCTTTTCAATCCAAGTCAATCAAACAGAGACCATCAGCTTTTATAAGACAGAAACAGTCCAAGTAGCAAAAAGTAACCACAGTACACAATGGCAGACTATGTGCTTCAGCCCTTGTTAAAAAGCTGGTCTCTAATAATTGGAATGGTGATTTGCAAATATGCAGCTGCAATACATTCAGATGCGAGTGCACTCATCATTGGATCAGTATTCAAACATAGTTTATAAAATAGCCAGAGTCAGTGTCATTTTGAGAAAATAAAAGTTCTTGTCTTTGCCCAGGGGATAAAAGAATTTCTAACTCCCCACCAATTGTAAAGCGCTACGGAATTTGCTGGCGCTATATAAATAAATGTTGATGATGATGATCCAGACGGTTTTCTTCAGAGGAAAGAAATTTCAAAGTATATTTACGCAAGATCCTGATTCTAATTTCAATGCGGTTTTTGACCAATCGTAAGGTGGAAAATAAATGCCTTCACCCTTCAGCATAAATTTTAATACTTAATACATAATATTCTCATTTCCAGTTATCATACAGAATAGTTATATTGTTGTATTAAGATTTATGCTGGATGGCCTCTCGTGCTTGGTATGTGTCTGGGAGGATCACAGTATGGGCAATTTGCCAATTTTTTTGGCATATGAGCACCATCTGAAGCTTTTTGAGAATATTTTTAGAGATGGAAAAAAGATCTAAAAAATGTTACCACTTGTGGATTGGATTCCTTCATGGATTGTTTACATATTATAGGATTTTGTGTGTGCATTTTAAAAAAGACGGTCTTACTTTCATTCATACACGTGTAGGCACTTTATATCTGCTTTATTATATGAAGCCTAATGTGGCTGATTCAATATGCAATCTGAGGGAATAAACTTTGCATATTAAAGTCCTATTTTCCTATAGATTGTGAGCTTGTGATCAGAGCCCTCTTTGTCTGTTTGTTAATAGACAGTCTTGTTTAATTATTGCATATGTTTGAAGATGCAAATCTCTGTGGAGTACGCTAGTGCTATATAAATAAACATTAATAAACAACTAATAAGTAAGCTCCTTTGGATTTAACATATGGAAGAGGGTCATACAGATGGCTGGAAGGTCACCTAAAGTGCCTGAGGAGCACAAAAGCTGTTTTGAAGTAGTAACCTCGTGGATCTGGTCCTGAAAGTCGCATTTATTATGTTACATATTCTGAATAAAGTATCTCTATACTAAAAAAATGTACACATCTCTCATAATATTTTGCATACACTGTATTCCACGATAAGACTGACCTGGGCATGTATGACATGTGAGTGTGAAAGGTTTAGTCAATGCAAAACCCCCTGGTCTGACTAAAAATGGCTAAAATCCCCCAAACATATCTCTCACACCAGGACTGGATTTACAGCTAGGAAACCTAGGCACCTGCCTAGGGTATGGCCCAGCGGTTCCCAGGGGGCTCGGTGGCGGGGGGGAAGGGGGAACGCCAGCCAAGAAAAAAAAATATTGCTGAGGAGAAAGTAAAAATAATAATCACCTGATTGAGGTGGCACCGGTAGCCTTCTCCCCTCCTCTCTTCCCCACTGCGTTCCACTAAATGTTGGACGTGATTCACACCGCGTGACGTCATCATGCCCGATGAGATATTCAGTGAAGACTGATTGAGGAGCGGAGAGGAGTAGCACGCTCAATGGCAAAAAAGAAAACAGAACAGAAAAAGAGAAAACAGAAAAAAGAAAAGAAAAAAACGAAAAGAAGAAAGTAATAGAAAGGTAAGTAAACTAACGGAGGCACAATGTCACACTATAATAAAGGGGTAAAAAGTTGTTTCAAACTAAATTATTAAGGGGCAGAGTGTTAATATGAATAAGGGCACATGTGCTATTGTGAAGTTGCACAGCGTGATAATGGAGGAACAAAAGTGACAATGAAGGGGCACAATGTGATGATGGAGGGACAAACATGACAATGAAGGGGCACAGTGTTATTGTGAAGGGGCACAGTGTTATTGTGAAGGGGCACAGTGTGACGTTGGAGGGACAAAAGTAACAATGAAGGGGCACAGTGTTATTGTGAAGGGGCACAGTGTGACGTTGGAGGAACAAAGTGACAATGAAGGGTCATGGTGTGATGATAGAGGGACAAAAGTGACAATGAAGGGGCACATTTGATATTGTGTAAGGGCACAGCGTTATTGTGAAGGGGCACAGTGTGATGATGGAGGGGCACATCCTTGGATTTATGTGTATTATTATATATCATGCTCCGGCGAGTGGATGCTGCACACTTCTGCCAATAGTGTATGCAGCAATGCAGGATTTTTTCTGTAGGAGGGTGGCCTAGCACTTTTTCACCTGCCAAAGATGCAAGCTACGCCCCCAATTGTAAGGCCACACCTCCACTTCGCGGCGGCGCATAGCTTACCCTTCCACTCAACTATAGGGATATGTTCTATGCTTAAAAAATATAGTGCTATGGGTGGTTTCAGGGATTTAGGCCTTTGCCTAGGACCCCACGAGGTCTAAATCCGGCTCTGTCTCACACTCACTATTTACCAACAAGCACCATCAAGCCACAACTAAGATTTAGTTCAAGAGCTCACACTCTGACAAGTCTGTTCTTGACAGTAAAGTGTATGTGACAGATCTACAAGAGTAGGTCAGAGGGAAAGCCATCAACAAATTAACAAATTGGACATCCCCTTTAAAAATGTAAATAGTTTATATGGCACACAAATGTTTTACATTGAACACTTCAATAATATACAAATGTCACATTTGGTGAATGAATATGATTTATTAGAGAACACTAAAGTCACTTTCCCATACCGTACCTGCCAAGGGCAACTAAGGCTTGGGGCCATTCAGTGAATCACGTCAATCCAAGCCTGAATATACAGTGTCAATGTTCTGCTGAGCATAGGAGAGCAATTAAAATGGACTAGAGACTATAAACAAGAAAATTATGTTTCCCTTTAAGCTGGGTGCTAGTACAGTAGAATCTTTAGTTAACTTGAAGAAGACTGGAAGAGAATTCAAGGAATATACCTTAATGAGCTCCTGCTTGCTGCTCCTAATAAAATATTTGAATACAACATTTTGGTTTTTATATTAAGAATAAAAAAAGATAATAATAAAAGCCACCTACCCTCTGAAAGGTTTATATTTAGTATGTCTTTCTGGGCTCTGAGCTACGCTTGCACAATGATAAAATGTTGCATATTGATATTTTTTCTCTATGTCTGCAATTGTAAATTGCATGATTATTTTTCTAAAGCCAGCAACCTATTAACAGATCCATGCAGTTCATTTTCATTTCTCAGATAACAGCAGAGTTTTTGAGCGAGAGATTTCACCTGCACGTAATTGTTTCTTCTATAAGAAACTCGGCTGCTGAGAGCAGAAATCTCAAAATAAGATTGAGGGCAATCTGCCAAATGCCAGCACAGACATTCTCATAGTAAGCAATAAATAGAGAGTCAGATGTCAGATATCAGAGTAAAAAGGGGTAGCAAACACCATATGGAGAAGAGGATCATAAAGATGCAGCTAAAGGTCAGCTAAGGTGCCCGAGGGGCACAGAAGCTGGGGTGACTTGTCGGTCATGGAATTCCCATTTATTATGTTACATTTTCTAAATAAATTAGCATTAAAACAGTAGTTAACCTTACCTTTACAAGCCGGGTCCGGCTAGTAAAGGTAAGGTTAAACCTAACCCTAACTCCTAACCATAACCTTAGCTCCTAACCCTAACTCCGAACCTTAACCCCTAATTCCTAACCCTAACCCCTAACCTCTAACCTTAACTTCTAACCTTAACCCCTAACCCTAACCCCAACCCTAACTCCTAACCTAAACTCCTAACCTTAACTCCCAACCCTAACCCCTAAAATAATACTTACATTGGATAAATGGCAGCCGGTTCCGTCCATCGGCGCTTAAGAGGAGTCGCGATTAGACGTGACGTCATTTTCCTCAGTCGGAAACACAGCGGGTCGTCACATCCCATCATCTGTGTCATGGTAAGTCATTTTTTTTTTCAGGTTGGTGTAGTAGTCTTCAGAATTGCCATGTCGTTGTACTCGCTGTTGGTGTAGTCAATATCGTTAAATGGTACCACAACCTAGCGGGAGAAGTGGACAAGGTGTAAGTGACTCGGTGGTGGTCATATTAATGACTACCACCATAACAACATCACTTACATCTACAAAAAAAACCGAATTAAACAATGCCTACAAAACTAAAATATTGACTTATAATGAAAATGACAGTGCACATCCTCGGCATGCTTACGCTGCATACCGATTTCTCTGAGAGACGGCTCTTTCAAATTACGTCACTCTCCCTAGCCAGACACATATCTCGGTATTTAAAGCAGCAATGTCTAACCTCAACGTGTAACTGAGATGTTAAAGTCATGGGGTTAGGCAGTGCCACTTTAAATATGGAAATATGTGTCTGGCTATGGATAGTGACGTAATTTGAAAGAGCCGGCTTTCAGAGAAATCAGTATGCAGCGTAAGCATGCCGAGGATGTGCACTGTCATTTTCATTGTAAGTCAATATTTTAGTTTTGTAGGCATTGTTTAATTCGGATTTTTTTTGTAGGAATTACCGACATCGGAAAATGGTCCCCACCCAAGTGACTGAAGCCAACATTGCCTTGTGAACTAAGATATTCTCAACTCAAAGGTACCAAGTGTATCAAAAAATTCTTCTCTTCAATTATCTTCTCATTACTAAAATTCCACCAAACATTTTGATTATTTCTGCTCTGGACATATGAGATCTCTTCCAAGAGAAAGTTATTGAGTATCTAGTAAGTGCAAAAATATGTCATACCAACTTGGACAAGCCTGGATATAGTTTATCGAAAAGAGCAGTTTGAAGGACACAGGTTTGGCCTCATCTTTACACCCCCAGTAACAATAAATGGACAAGACAGCAAATACAGAATGAAGTTTCAATGATAGAATATTCTGCAACATACGCTCTTTAATTAAAATGGTTAGTGAAGACTTACAGTTGAAAACAGATTTCGATTGTTTGTCATTTAAACTGAAAACTAGAGATCACTTCCAAGAATTTATTTGAGTGTTTCAGAGCTCTTGCCACTCATCACCTAACGAGAGATATGCAAAACCCCCCAAATCCTATTTGTGATGCTTCATCTGGGGTTTCTACCAGTATATTGCTGATTTGCTCCTATTCGCTTTTCCAATTAAATTGTTATTCTCTCTCCTCTAAAAATGTAAGTGTTTTTGTGACTGGGACTAGCTGTATAAATGTGCACTTCTCACTCCTAATAATTTAGATTCCGTAAAAGGGAATCTAATTCTTGCATTGGGTTTACAAAACTATGTACACTGTGCACGCCTACTCTTTTCAAGGAGCACCATCTCTCTACTCATCTCCTCCCAACTGCCAGTGCAAAGCGAAGCATATCAGAGCAAATGAAGGCACTCGACATTAACAAAAAGATTTTGCACTCCGCCTCAGCATTTTTGAGCATTGTAAATGAATATATCCCAATAGGGTTGTGTTGGAAATGAAACAATTATGGCTAAAAAAAAATATTTGCAGTTTGATATATGAAATCTAGTTTCTGCTTTTCGCTGAATATTTGCTTGACTGTAAAGTTACCTCTACAGAACATTGTTTACACAGTACATAGTTCATTGTTTATAGCTAATCATTTATAAATTTGACATTGTTCTTGCATGGGCAATTTAAAAGTATTCTATGATCAATTAATTTTTAGAAATCTCAGCATTACCTCTTTTCCACTACATTCCATTGGCAGCCCTGAACATGTGCTCAGACAATGCCCTAGAAATTAGCCAGGAAAACTTTTCAATGAAATATTTTCATGATCCTAGACACTGATGGAAGTACTATAGTGCAATTCAGTTTTTGTGTCCATAAGTTGCAGAACTGGGGGGCTCTCCAGCCGCTTTTTAAAAATTACTTTTGCGTCATTCCGATCAAAATACATATTTTTGAATGTTAATTGATTTTCTCTTTCCCCAGTTCATTACCACTGACATAAAGTTGCTGTGAACGCACTGATGCATTGTATCGCTGACATTTCTGTTTGTTCCGCTGTATGAATGATTGAAGAGTTTGTGTAAGTGTTTCTTAGCAACGTGTAACCACTGGCTCCCTTTCAGATGAAGAAAAAAGGTGGCCATTTTTCTCTTGTAGGGTCTTAACAAATATGGTGGTTGATATCAGAATGAATTGTCTGTATATTTCTACATCTCGGGCCTGATTCATGAAGGAGCTTAAGGAAACTTATGACAGCTTAAAATTTGAGGGGCGGAATGCAGGGCCGTCTCTTCCATTTGGCACGAAGGGCAGGTGCCCGGGGGCCCTGCAGGCAAGGGGGGCCCGTCCGAATCCTAAAAAAAAAAAATATATATATATTTTTTTTTTTAAATACTTACCTTGCGGTCACATCAGCGGTGATCCGGCTCCCTCCCTGGTCCCCTCTTCCGTGCTGTGCTCACAGTGAATGCTGGGCGTGATGTCACGCTCAGCATTCACTGCAACCACAGCACGGAAAAGGGCAGAAGAGACTCAGCGGCGCGGAAAAAAGAAGAGGATCGGACTTAAGGTAAGTTAAGGGGGCCCCTATATATATATATATATATATATATATATATATATATATGTATATAATTATATATATATATATATATGTAAAAAAAAGTGATTATATATATAATCACGTTTTTTTTTACATACATATATATTTTTTTTACACACACACACACTATATATATATATATATATATATTATTTTTTTTAGGGGCCCGGTACACTGCATTGCCCGGGGGCCCATAAAGTTGTTAAGGTGGCCCTGGCGGAATGGGAAGGTTAATGGGCTTATGCACGTAGACTATGTACAGTAAGTGTGTGCCAAGCTCAAGCGCATGCAGCAGCATCAGATTCAAGCTTTGGGCATCTCTAAGGTACGTGATTTTCAGTCGTATCACTAGCACCAGCTATAGGTCTGCTGTAAGTGTCGATCACTAGTGGTGATGGCAGTGTATGCAGCTAGAACATATGTTTGCAATCAGGAGCGAGTGTTAAAATGTATTTTATGTACAGTAGACATTAAGAACATCCTAATAAATGTAACGGAAAACAATAATTAAACAATTAATGTTTTGTCGTTAATTATATTATTAACAGATGACATTAACTGAATATATGTTCTTTTGTAACTTGATATTCCACATATGTATTGGATGTGTCATGCAGTGACTTGTTTGTTAGCGCAAAGCAGACCTACGCCCGTAGTCACCAACAGGCGTATCGTCAGATACGCTCCTTGTTGAAGTCGGATGTGCGTATACCCAATGTATATGCTTTTTTTTCTCCATAAAACACATATTACGTTTGTTTTGCGTTTGTTAATGATTCCTACCCCTGGTGAGGATTGGCACAACTGACAAGAAAAAAGTCAGTCAGGGGGGCGAATATATCTGAGTCCCATAGAAAATTTAAGGAACTAGTGATGCCATTCTTGCCTCCTGGAGCCTATTGTGAGCAGAGTAAGGAGCCTCTTGTGATCATGCGCTGTTAGATGCATGTGTCAAATGCACGTGCGCCACTCAGAAGATATATTTTCAAGAGGAGCGGGGGCCTCACCTCAGGGCCACTTAGCTGCCGCACCACCTATTGTTACGTCCCATAGAGTCACTGTATTTAAACAAATACACTTGTTGTACTTTACACTAATAGAAAGTACAGAAAACTGAAAAAAAAACCTGAATGAATTACTTGTGTATTTCTACACATAGATAGCCAAATCAATTTTATTTTGTGGATGTCATTGTGTTGTAGTGAGGGTATTAGATATGCAAGAATAAAAAAAAAAGATAAGCCAGGCAGGCAATGCTGCAGTACTGTTGACATAGCTATGTAGCAAATGCAAGTGGACAGTAGCCTGGGCTACTCACAGTCACAGACATTCTGGCCTACAACAAGCCAGGAAGAATGAGTGTCTAAGAGGCTGTCAGCTCATTTTATAAGGCTACAGACAGTGGTCGAAGTGAAAATCTAGAATTGCTGGTATGGAAAATGTAAGTAAATGGAATGTTATAGTTTTACATTAACAGCAGGAGGAGAAGTGGAGGTACGGTAAACCACTGTATACCGGCTCTCTTTGACCACTGGCTGTAGACATATGACATTTGTAGAAGCTTGCTGATTAATTTACTTCTAAAGCTGCATTTATTATGGCCCAATTCTCCAGTGGTTGTTATTTATTATACAGCGTTTTGGCAAAACTGTAATGACTGACAAACTAATTTGCTAATGGCAAATCCCATAAGCAGGAATTGATTCAATCAGCTCTAGCCATAACAAGTAATAAAACGCTGAGATCAGGCGACATTCAGGTAATTCTCATGACAAGTAAAGTTGAATTTGGGCTAGCTAGATTTCTGAGATGCGCTTAGGCCTATTTTAGCAATTAGGAGGCTTGCAAGTAATTCAAATTATGGTGCTACGGTTTAAAAAACATCTTAGCATTGAGTAAGCTCATTAGGATGCAGTTCAAGTCAAGTTATCAGCTTTGGGCATGTTCAAGCAGCCCAATTCATCACACATGGAGCTGTGGCTGACTTGAACATTTTTGATGCACCTACTGCAACACAAATAATTAAATCTGCAAAGCCTTCCTGCCTATCTGTCTGCTTGTTTAGTTAAAGAAGCATCTCCTGATCTGTGCTACTTCCTCTTTATTTGGTTACTTAAAGTAGTTCTCTATTTCTGATCTTAGCTTATGGGCTATAGGGTCATATACAAAAGGCAAATGTACAGTCATGGCCTAAAGTTTTGAGAATGATGCTTATTGCTTTTCATAAAGTTTCCTGCTTCAGTGTTTTTAGAACTTTTTGTCAGATGTTACTATGGTGTACTGAAGTAAAATTACAAGCATTTCAGAAGTGTCAAAGACTTTTATTGACAACTACATTAAGTTTATGCAAACAGTCAATATTTGCAGTGTTGACCCTTCATTTTGAAGACCTCTGCAATTCACCCTGGCATGCTGTCAATCATTCTTGCCTAATCAATGCTTGGAATTTGTCATAAATTTGTTTTTGTTTGTCCACCCGCCTCTTGAGGATTGACCACAAGTTCTCAATGGGATTAAGGTCTGGGGACTTTCCTGGCCATGGACCCAAAATGTCGATGATTTGATCCCAGAACCACTTAGTTATCACTTTTGCCTTATGGCAAGGTGCTCCATCATGCTCGGAAAGGTCTTGTTTGTCAAACTGTTCTTGGATAGGTGGGAGAAGTTGCTCTTGGAGGATGTGTTGGTACCATTCTTTATTCATGGCTGTGTTCTTAGGCAAAATTGTGAGTGAGCCCACTCCCTTGGCTGAGAAGCAACCCCACACATGAATGGTCTCAGGATGCTCTACTGTTAGCATGACACAGGACTGATGGTAGTGCTCACCTTTCCTTCTCTGGACAAGTGTTATTACAGATGCCCCAAACAATCTGGAGGGGATTCATCAGAGAAAATGACTTTACCCCAGTCCTCAGCAGTTCAATCCCTATATCTTTTACAATAAGTCTGTTCATGACGTTTATCCTAGAGAGAAGTGACATCTTTGCTGGACTTCTTGATACCAGGCCATCCTCCAAAAGTCTTCGCCTCACTGTGCGTGCCGATGCACTCACACCAGCCTACTGCCATTCCTGAGCAAGCTTTGCACTGGTGGTGCCCCTATCCTGCAGCTGAATCAACTTTAGGAGACGGTCCTGTCGCTTGCTGGACATTCTTTGGTCCCCCGAAGCCTTCCTCACAACTATTGAAACCCTTGAAGTTCTTGATGATCCGAAATATGGTTGATTTAGGTGCAATCTTACTAATTCTTGCCCGTGAAGCCCTTTTAGTGAAAAGCAATGATGACTGCACATGTTTCCTTGCAGGTAACAGTGGTTAACAGAGGAAGAACAATGATTTCAAGCACCACCCTCCTTTTAAAGCTTCCAGTCTGTTATTCTAACTCAATCAGCCTGACAGAGTGATCTCCAGCCTTGTCCTCATCAACTCTCTCACCTGTGTTAACGAGAAAATCACTGATCTGATGTCAGATGGTCCTTTTGTGGCAAGGCTGAAATGCAGTGGAAATGCTTTTTGGGAAAAGTTCAATGTCATGGCAAAGAGGGACTTTGAAATTCATTGCAATTCATCTGATCACTCTTCATGACATTCTGGAGTATATGCAAATTGCCATCATAAAAACTGAGGTAGCAGACTTTGTGAAAAATAACATTTGTGTCATTCTCAAAACTTTTGGCCATGACTGTAGTACAATTGATATTTTTCTCTTTAGTGTAATTACTGCGCTTTTTGTGTACTTTTTGCCTCTTTCAGCGAGGTGCTAAAATGTCTTGAAACAAAATGTACACGAAAATATCAGTTTGGTGATGAGCACCAATTTTACCTTGGTTGACGGTTTTTAAGCATGACTAGTGCAATATATGATTAATATTAACAGGTTGCTTTGACCGTGTGATATTTAGTTGAAAAAAGAGAGGGAGCGAACCTGAAGCCATGGCAATGGGATGCACAGCTGTGCCAGAGCAAAATCATGATGGTTTTCTTCAAGTTGAAAAAATACATATTTAAAAACGACTAGCATAAAACCTTCACAATGCCGCCATTTTGTCCCCTTACTTTATTGAGTACTTTAATCAAAATATGAGGGTGGGCCAAGGTATTAAATTGGACTATGGGGCATTTGTTGCAATGAGTGATGTGGGTTAAATTCAAATATAGGCTTTCCTTATATATCAGTGCGGCCCTTTGCTTCTAATGTATATATGAAGCAAAGGAAGGGCTTGCAATCAAATCTTATTTTGGCTGCAAGATTAAGCAAAGGTGTACACATTGAGGATGTGCACACTTGATTGCATATACAAAAATACAAGTGCATCTATGCACCGAGCTCAGTAAACTATCCTGTGTGTGTATAGAATGTTCCCCATATACTGTAACCTATACCAAAGTATATTCCCAACATTAATGTCACAGTGAAACAGTTTCCACATATTTGAAATCATGCTAAAGTCAAATGGGAGATTAAATAGTTATTCACCTCCTTGCGCTCATTGCTTTGATAGATAAATGACATCTAAATTCCTGTTAGTTTTGGATTAATGCATTATTCTACAATAACATGGTAATAAATGAGTTAATAGTTGTCTCCAGTATGATGTTGGCATTTAATACATCATTAAATCACTGTTCTTCACGATGTTACACAGCATTAGTCCTATATTACACACCACATTAGGTTATGGAGAAATGGAGGTTTGGTTTATTTTTAGTATGTATGTTTAAGTGAGTGTGAAAGTGTTTCTATGTTGTAGTTAGTGTGTAAATGACGTGTGCCAAGCTTTGGTGTGAGAATGTACATGTAGAAGGATTTGTTAGTAACACTAAGGTGCTAATAGCGAGGCAAATACTCTAATTGCCATTAAAAAAACTAGTAATTAAAACTATCCTACAGTCTAACCACTGGGAGCGGGATGGAAAGTGTGTCATTCTATTAGGTGTGTTTTGCCTTCTCTAACTGTTATAGGGTGAAATTCTCTATTGTATAGATTTTTAACGTGAGAGATATCTGTGCAGAGCTACCTCAGTGCAGTAAACCTTGTTTGAGACCTGAGCCACATGGTGACTGGAGCTTATTGCATTGCGAACTTTGTGGGGGAAAAAATTGGAGATGCTCAGGATCGGTTTTCTGAAAACTGTGCCCACCCGAACTTAGGGGATCCGAGCAGGTTCGCGGGCTGGCTCGGTACATTCTCGCGTCCTCGGATCTGAATCAAGGCAAAATGTCATCCATGTGTTGTCGAATTTCGCGGGCTTTGGAATCCATAAGTATCTACCCAGGAGATTCAGCGCCATTGCTCACACAGAAACAGGGGTAGTAGTGTTCTTTTCACTCTCCAGTCTCCAGTGCCATTGCTCAAACAGAAACAGGAAGGGTAGCAGTGCTCTTGTCACTTGACAAAAATTGACTGGAAATGACTGGAAATTAATGTTATTGAGGTTAATAATAATGTAGGAAGAAAAAAAGAGCCAAATTATGTGATTTTAGGGAAAAAAAGGAATCCAAAACCAAAACCAAAATACACAAGGGTGGTTTTGCTAAAACTAAAACACGAAGTTAATTCAGATCCAAAACCAAAACCAAAACATGGGGGTCAGTGAACATCTCTAGAAAAAATGAGTGAAAACATAAGTGGAACTTGGGTGGTGTGATTGGTTAGTTTCTATCGCCCTCTGAACTCTAGCCAATCAAAGTACAAGGTTTGTGGCCTTTTCAAGACAAACCCATTTTAATGATGGATCTTTTTACCATGAAATAAAAATCAATACATTTAAAGTATCACTCTGGCAGTCTGATGTTACTTACAAGATTTTTCAATATCTCTTTTCTTCTCCCTTTTACCATTAAACATATAAAACTAGGTTATCCAATATGAAAAAGAGGATAGTCAATAATTTGATTTACTTGACATTGTAGGTAATTGTCTTATCTAGCTGAGGTAAAGCTAGAGTCCTCCTTTGTTTTCAATTTTAGGTTTCATGTTGTACCCTGCAGTGTTTTCAATAAGCTGGAAGACGGAATTTTATGTCACACTATATTCACGTATTTATTTTAAAATACACACAGAGGAGGTTACTTTCAAATAGAGATGGGTGTGTCCGGTTCCCCGAGAACCGAACCCACCCGAACTTTGGGTATCCGAGTACTGAGCTGAGTAGCTCGGTACTCTCCCGCCCGCTCCGAATCCAAATCGAGGCTGAACGCCATCGTGACGTCGTCGGATCTCGGGGCTCGGTTCTCGCGATACTTCAAGATTATAAATACACGCCTCCACAGCAATCCATCGCCATTTGACAGAGGAAGAGAGCTGGGTGTAGTCACAGGCTGATTAGAGCAGGGACAGAGAATACAATATTCTTATTCCAATTGCTGTAACAAAAATCGCTAGAGAAGAGAAGAGGATAGAGGTTTATTTTATTTTTGTAAAATTTGGCACTCCCCAGTGCTTTTGGGGTATACCCCATAATTGTGCATAAATATTTCTGGCTGTCAAAAGTCATATCTGTCAGCAGTATCTACCAAATAATTTTTAGCACTCCTCAGTGGTTTTGGGGTGTCCCCCATAATTGTGCATAAATATTTCTGGCTGTCAAAAGTCATATCTGTCAGCAGTGTTTACCAAATAATTATTTAGCACTCCTCAGTGCTTTTGGGGTGTCCCCCATAATTGTGCATAAATATTTCTGGCTGTCAAAATTACTATCTGTCAGCAGTATCTACCAACTAATTTTTAGCACTCCCCAGTGCTTTTGTGGTATCCCCCCTAATTGTGCATAAATATTTCTGGCTGTCAAAAGACATATCTGTCAGCAGTATCTTACCAAATAATTTTTACCACTACAAGTGCTTTGCGCTCAGAATGGATTCAAAGCAGTCCACATATGATCAGAATGAGCAACCAGGTTCTGTCACCAGTCCTGATGTTAGTGTTCCCAGTACGTCATCTGGGCAAGGCGATGTCAAACTACAGAGTGTTTCGAAATCAGTCCAAAAAACAAAACAAAATTTTTTTTTTTACTGTGTTGAAGCGAAAAAGAAGTGTTACTGAGCAAAAGTTAAGTGCCGATAAAAAAAAAAATTGCCAACATGCCATTGTACACACACAGTGGCAAAGAGAGAATGAGGCCTTCACCTTTGGCTATTAGTGGCAGATCCCAAAAAGTTACCGAGCCTACAATTGGTGCACAACTACTGTTACGCGTCAAAGCTGAGCTGCAAGATAACAGTAAGGCATTAGAGGATAATGTTTGCTCTGATTCACAAATGACACCAATCCCTGTGGAGAGTCCATCCAACAGTGGTATGTCTAATCGTGAGCATTCTGCTGATGTGTGCCTTAATAGCCCGAGTGTAGCCGGTGATACCCAAATTGAGGATGCCACTTTGGAATTAGAAGAGGATGAGGGGGAGATTTGTGTAGGCGACGAGGGCGCTAATGAGGATGTTGATGAGGATGAGGTTGTTTGTGTAAGTCCTGCACCAGTGGCAGCAGTTCTGGCACGTGACAAGAAAAAGGCCATTGTCATGCCTGGGCATAAAACAAAAAAATCCACTTCTTATGTGTGGAATTATTTCTACCCAAATCCAGACAACAATTGTATAGCCATTTGTAGTGTATGTCAAGCCACAGTTAGTCGAGGGAGGGACCTTAACCATCTTGGAACCTCGTCTATGTTAGGCCATTTAACGAGAGTTCATGGCAAAGTGTTGGGAAAAGCTGAAAGTTCTTCCCAAAAAAATACAAGCATTCCATCATCAGCTAAGACCCTCCGCTCACCGACATCCCGACTGCTACAAAATACACCCACCACACCATCCTTATCAATATCTTCAGTAGCGCTCGGAGTTAGCCCAGCATCCCACTTAAGGCTGGATGACTCCTACTCTATTATTGATTCCTCTGAAGACTGCTGCTGCTGGGGGTGAATCGTCATCCCAGAGGCAGGTCAAGAAAATAAGCAGTCCTACATTTCAGCAATTAACTGTGAAACAATCATTTGCGAGGGGAAGCAAATATGACAGCAGTCACCCAGTCGCCAAGCGAATCACAGACGCCATGGCTGCATTGTTAGTGTTAGATCTGCGTCCAATCTCCACAATAAACGCAGCTGGTTTTTCACAGTTAATTGAGGTTTTGTGTCCGCGTTACAGAATTCCATTGCGACACCATTTCTCCCGTAAAGCAATTCCACAACTATACCAAAAAGTGTGTAAAAATGTAGAGATTGCGCTGAAAAATGCCATTCTGCCCACTGTTCACTTAACCACAGATATGTGGACAAGTGGAAGTGGCCAAACCAAAGACTATATGACTGTGACAGCCCACTGGGTTGGTCATTCACCTTCACCAGCAGGAACAGCAGCAGCATGTACACCACTACATAACATTTGTCACAGGCAGGCCACTCTTTGTATCTCCGGCTTCACTAACAGGCATACAGCTGACAATTCGTTACGCAAACTGAGAGATGTGATTAATGCATGGCTTATACCACTTGGACTCTCCCCAGGATATGTCATTTCTGATAACGCCAACAATATAGTGCGAGCATTACAGCTGGGTGATTTCAAACATATTCCCTGTTTTGCTCACACCATCAACTTGGTGGTGCAGAGCTTCCTACGAAATAACCGTGAGGTGCAGGAGATGCTTTCGGTGGCACGTAAAATTTCAGGCCATTTCAGGCATTCAGCCACAGCATGTAGGAGATTACAGCAGCTCCAAGAGCAGTTTAACTTGCCCTGCCACCAACTTAAGCAAGAGGTGGTAACTCGGTGGAATTCCACCCTGTACATGCTTCAGAGGATGGAGGAACAGCGCAAAGCCATCCAAGTGTATTGCACAAGCCATGACATTGGGAAAGGAGGGGGGATGTATTTCACTCTTGCACAGTGGGGAATCCTTTCAGTGCTGTGCAAGGTGCTGAAACCATTTGAAGTTGTGACGTGTGAGGTGAGTGCAGACTCTGCTAGTTTGAGCCAAGTCATTCCTTTAATTAGACTATTGGAAAAGCAGCTTGAGAAAATGAAGGAAGAGCTGAAAGCAAGCAATTCAGCAAAGTATGTTGGCCTTGTCGATCAAGTACTTAATTCGCTTCACAATGATCCTCGAGTTATTAAGATCTTGAACTCGGATCAGTACGTTTTGGCCACTGTGCTTGATCCAAGGTTTAAAACCTACATTGAGTCTTTACTTGTAAATGAGTGAGATGTGAACTTTTGCAAGGAGCTATTGCCCACCCTCCAGTGTGTACTCTGAACGAGTGTTCAGCACAGCAGTGAACTTAGACAGTGATCGCCGTAGAAGGTTACTTCCCAAAAATGTGGAGAAAATGATGTTTATAAAAATGAACTACATCTTCCACGAGGAAGGCCTTCCCCATCCAAGACATCCAAGCACTGACTGTTCTCTAATGGCTGATTCAAGCGGCGATGAATTGATAGTCTGTGATGATGACGTACACACTGATGAGGGTGAGGATGAAGCTGAAGATGATGATGATAACATCTTTTTAAAACTTTCTATGTAAGTGTAGGGTGCAATCTACCCCCAAAGAGAAAAGGGACTTGTGGCATTTCCATATCACGTAACGTCTTGAAAGTCTGCTGTTTGGGCAATTTCTCCTTAAGGGTAGGGTGTCATAGACAGAGTGACCCCAAACTGGCTTTGTCCATTTCTCTTAATATTGTACAGTCTATAACAGCTGAATTTTTTTGTATTTTCGACAAGTGGAGGGGGGCCTAGAGAGCCAGAAACAAAACTGGCTTTGTCCATTTCAATTAATATTGTACAGTCTATAACGGCTGAATTTTTTGTTTTTTTAAACAAGTGGAGGGGGGCCTATAGAGACAGAAAGCAAACTGCCTTTTTCTATTTCTTTACATATTTAACTATAAGTGTAGGGTGTAATATACATCCAAAGACGATGGCTGCATTGCCAATATGCATAGATGGAGAGGAAGACAATCTGTTTTGTGTGTAGAATAAATGAAGGCCTACCTACCAGGAATTAAACTGTTTTTTGGATGATTTATTACCTCTACAATTAGATCACTTATCTATGAAACAGGTGGAGCACTCAATTGGATATTTTAGGCCCAAAAACTTTGATTTTCCAACAAAATAGCAAAACAAAACCAAACAAAACCTAAACCAAAACCAAAACACGCAATGGCGGTTTGACAAAACCAAAACACAACGGTAATCCAGATCCAAAACCAAATCCAAAACCAAAACACGGGGGTCAGTGATCATCTCTACTTAAAAAAGGGCAAAACAACTGGTCAGCAGCACAAATATAGCTTTCAACCTACTGTGCTCCTTGGTCAGTGCAGATTTCTTATGGGGAATATAGATTTGTGGAGCAATGGATGCATTTGCCTGGGAACAGAACTTTTTAGAGCCAGAGGGGAGACAATCTGTGGTGTGAAAATGCCCCCAAAGAATAATAGAAGAGACACCCCTGTGTGTCTTACTCTGAGCAGTGTAGAAGCTAGATTTCCTTTTGTGAAGCCAGATTACTCTAATGATATAAAATGGTGGACAGAGTGTGCACACCCCTCTCCAGAGGCCAGCTTCATGCTGAAAACCACTACGCACACTATGAATGTCTAAATGATCAAAGCTGGGATTCTCCAGGATTCACCTTCGTCCACAACCAATCACAAGCGTTTTCCTGTTACCGCCACTTGAGACGGACTTTGGTTGAAGCAGAGACCAGGCTGCTCCCAGTTATAGTCATTTCACAATTTTCATTTGTAGTTTGATTTAAAGGGTATTTTCTCTGCAGTGATTGCCCTTTGGACTATGATGGATCGAGAAAGAAGGAAGGAATATTGTATTTTTTATTTAATAAAGTACTGTGTAAGGTTGTTGGGGAGTTGTTTATTAATTTACATTTTATTTGAGAATTGTATGTTTGTCTTTTTAATGTTTTGAAATCTTTAGGTATAATAGGTAAGGGTCTTAGGGACCATTTCCATTATACTGGACCCAATGGCCAAGTTGCCGCACCTGGGGTCCAAATCTTGTTAAGTACCCCAGCCACCACAGCCCATGGAGGTTGGTAACAACCCCAGCACTTTTATCCTGGGGCTGGTAGCCTCTGCACATATGTCATTTTAGGTTGGTTGCTGCCCCTCCTCCTGTATTACACCATGTGACTTGTATTCTGGAAAATGCCCACCATCTATTTCCATCATATTTTAATATGCTAGATCAGGCCTAGCCAACCCGTGGCTCTCACAGGGCCGTAATGAGTGCGACCACCCAGCGCGCAAGGCCGTCGGGGCGCAATGCCCGCCCGTTATATGCAGCCCCCAGATGGTCCCATCAGACTCACCGCCGGGCTGTCGGGATGTCAGGACGCTGTATAGAGGAGCCAGCATGGAAACAAGAAGCAAAAAGAAGACAAAAGAAGACAATAACAGAGCAAGGATCAGACAGCACAAGAAAATGACAGAGTAAGAAGCAGCAGGAGTGAGACATAAGAGAAGCTGAGGAGCCCTAAGTATATTGCTGTAAGGATAGCGAGGACAGGGGAGAGAGGGGGCAGTAAAACAGGGGTGGGGAGAAAGCTGTAAAAAAATGGGGTTTGGGGGGTAAGGGAGCTGTAAAAAATGGGTATGGTGGCGAAGGTTCTGTAAACAATGGAGGGGGGCTGTAAAGAAGAGGGGACGCTGGAGGTTGGAGAGGAGTAGGGGGTGCTTTGGAGTACATAACTATATGATACAATAATACAGTAAACACATAATAAGTGCTTAAGTATAAAAAAAATTAATAAAGTACAATATTAAAAAAGACAGTGATGTGTTTATTGATAATGATAATCTCTATTAATTGTGGTGGAAATTTGTAAGCCATTAATTTGATTGTGGGACTGGTAGGGGAAATAGGCATTTGTATTAAATTGGAACGCTATTAATGCTGGAGCTGGTGGGGGGTGAAATTGGTTGGTTTATTAAATGTGACTGCTATTAACTTAATGTTGGGTTGGTGAGGGGGATGTGTCTGTTTATTAAATGGGAATGCTATTAATTTAATGTTGGAAATGATGAGGGATGAAAATAGTCTGGGAAATAAATGGGAATGTAACTAATTTAAAGCCACAGCTCTTGTGAAGGGGGTATGTCTGTTTACTAAAGGGGAATGTTATTAATTTATTATTAGGGCTGGTGAGAGGTGAAATAGGTATGTTAATTAAATTGGGATGCTATTCATTTAATGTTGGGACTGGTTGGTGAAGAAATCGTTCAGTTTATTTAATTATAATGCTATTAATAATTTAATGTTGAGGCTGGTGTGGGGTAATCATCCTCATCATCAGCACCATTTATTTATATAGCGCCACTGATTCCGCAGCGCTGTACAGAGAACTCATTCACATCAGTGCCTGCCCCATTGGAGCTTACAGTCTAAATTCCCTAACATACACACAGACAGACAGAGAGACTAGGGTCAATTTTGATAGCAGCCAATTAACCTACCATGTTTTTGGAGTGTGGGAGGAAATTGGAACACCCAGAGGAAACCAATGCAAACACGGGGAGAACATAAAAAAAAACCAAACAGATAAGGCCATGGTCGGGAGTTGAACTAATGACCCGAGTGCTGTGAAGCAGAAGTGCTAATCATTTAGCCACCGTGCTGCTTATTAAACGTAAATACTAATGTCTGGCCGGTTAGGAGGAAAGAGGCCTAATTATTAACTGCAGGTGCTATTTAAATTAATTTTGGGGCTATATGGGGTAAAAATAAACATATTTATTTAATGTGAATGTTATTAATAAAATTCTGGGGCTAATTGGGTTCCAGGAGGCCTGTTTACTGAACAAGAAAAGGCTAATGATTTAATGTTGGGCTGCTTGGGGCTAGTGTAGCCGAGTCTTTAGTCATTGCTCGACTTTCCAAGAGGTGAATAATAACTATCTCTTTTCCAACCAGGACCCCAACATTCCAGGATCCGACCAGATAGGAATGTCTCCTCTGGGCATGTGTTCCCTTGAGTGTGCTTTGGCCGGGAGGAGGGGACCAGTGCTCTGTCTTGCCGAGGGTACTAAAATATTCAGTTAACCCTCTGGCTCTCCAAGTATTGTGAAACTACAAGTTCCAGCATGCCCTGGCAGCTATAAGCTGCCTATTTACTAGAAATGCATGCTGGGGCTAGTAGTTTCACAACATATAGAGAGCCACAGGTTGGCAGAACTGTGCCAAATATATTTACAGATTTTCTATAGTAAGGGCAAATGCTGACAATCATTATGTTCATTTTTGTAATGCTTTAGTGCATTCATATTGCCAGCTGGTAACATAAAGAAATATAGGTGTGGCCAAATGCTGGAATATTTCTTTACTATATTCCATTTATTTCTACTTTGTCCTATATAATCATGTGGTTTTCTCATATCTATTGTTGTCTTTGGCAGAGTTACAATTAATTTCATGCAGCTTTAAAAAGAAAAGAAAAACTTTGTGTGAAGAGCTGGGAAAAGTGTACCCTTCAAGTCACCGATTGTTATCTGAAATTGGGCACATAAATTGAGTTCTTTTCACCAGACATCTCTAGATATGTTTATTGTCCCTGCAGAACATTCAGAAATATACAGTGTGAAAGGAAGGTTCTGAACTGAACATGTCACACATATTAAATGCTTCAGGCAGGATGATTGCTATTAGGTGCTTTAGCTGTGTTGAAAAAAAATATTTTTCAAAGTTTTTCTTATGAGAAGTTAAGACTGTAAAGTAACAAGGTTTATTCCAATAAACAAGATATCAAACTGTTCTAGTTAAGTCGTTAATAGACACTACTTCTACAATAATGTAGTGGTAATTACAACCATGATAATTTCTACCTGTCATCAAAACAAAGTTAATTTAGTGACTGTTCTGTTCTCACTATCACTTCCCTTTGACCTGAATATAATCAGACAGCATAACCACTCCTACTTTAATGTTGGAATACATTTACAACATGAAAAGATGCAATGTAATGCAAACATAAAAAACATGGCAAAAGTGTATAACTAGGGAGCAATCTTATCATCAATGCTGTGCTAAGAGGATAGATATACTGCACCTCTTACTTCATAGCATGTAATATCTAAAATGGAGACCTCCTGTAATTACCCATGGTGCACTGAAAACTAAACTACAGAGGCCCTGAGAGTTCAATTTTAAGCTAATACCAGACTGGCCACTAGGTGGAGTTTACACTGAATACATGTGTTATGATCTGCCTTTTTTCTTTGTGTGCATTTTTGTTATGATCTGCCCTGTTTCTTTGTGTGCATTTTACCCTGTGTTATGATTTGCCTTGTTACCCTGTGTGCACATATCTGTGATTCTCCAGAGGAGCTGCTGTCCGGCCATTCCTCTATCAGGGGTTAACTAGCACTGCTAATTAATTATCCTCACCTGTCTGTGGCCTATATATGCCTGCTTATTCCTGAATCCTTTGCTGGTCATTGATGTTCCTAACCAGCTCATGTGTTTCTCTGTTCCTGATTTACCTGCATGTTTCTGACTACTGCTGCAAACTGGTTTCAGTTAAGTCATCTGCTGCATTTCTTTATTATTTACTGCTTGTTTGTCAAGATCTGGAAATCCATTGTTCGATTCAGCCTGAACTGTTAGTGTTTATTTTTGCCTTACCTGGACTATACTTTTCTGCAATAAACAGTTTAAAACGTTTATATCACGTGTCTGGCTCCATGGCTGTAATTAAGGAAGTGGTTGTGAACAGAACCCTAACAACATGCATATATAAATTTAAAAATGCTGAAGGCATAACAGTGACACTAAAACAAGATTTCTGTCACATCTTTGCTGCAATGTGTTTTGTGGACTTTCCAGAGACACTTCGCAGCTAATTGAATCTCCCCTATAGAGGAGCAGATTCAATTCCAGGTGAACAAACTGCCAGTTACTACCGTAGAGGAATCTCTGTGTCACTCACCGGACTGTGAGTGCCATTTCCCGTGTGTTCAGGAACCGTGGCCGTCTGCCATCCTGAGGGTCTGCGCATGTGCAGCCCTTATCAAGCCTTCAATACCTGTTGCTTTTAATTGATTGGATGATCAGGCAACCCTCCCTATTTAAACCACCTGTGATCATTACCTGGTTGCCTGATCTTGGAGTCTCATTCCCCATGAGCCTCTGAAGGTGTTCCTGTGTTCCTCGTGTATTCAGCTTCTGCTGATTCCTGTTTACTGCTATTGTGGTTGCCAGACCACTTCAACTCTCCTGTGTTCATCGTGCCTGCACTCAGCTGATTCCTATCCGCTGCCTCCGTTACTACTACAGAGTTCCTGCTCACTTCAACTCTCCTGTGTTTATCGTGCCTGCACTCAGCTGATTCCTATCCGCTGCCTCCGTTACTACTACAGAGTTCCTGATTGTCTCAACTCTCCTGTGTTTATCGTGTCAGCTCTCCGCTGCCTCCGTTACCACTACTACTGGATACCAGACCGCCTCAACTCTCCTGTGTTCATCATGTTTCCAGTTTCACTTACTACTGCTTCCTGAATATTGCTTCTTTGATTCTGGATTACCTGCCGTGCGCTGCACCAACCTGATTACCGCTTCCACCCTCCAGTGGTCTCTCCTCCTGCCGGCCTTCAGCCTCCAGGTATCCCTGCACGTCGCTCTGACAGCCTGCTCTCCTGAACCGCGGTATGCATACTTTCCATTGACTTTGCTTTTGTATTGCATATCCATCTGGACTGAGTTGTGTTCTTCTCCGGAGCCTCCTATCCACTGAAGCTATTGTTACCATTGACTTTGTTTTCTATTGCCTGGATTGCTATTGAGACTTTGTATACTTCAAGCAGCGCTGGTCAGTTATTGTTGTATTGTGGATATCATCGTGGGATCAAGTTCTGTGTGCCCCGTGTATACTCTGCTTTACATTCATCTCCTCGTGCCCCTCCTCACATATATATAGCAGTGGTACAACTTGCTGACGCAGACCACTGACTCCTGTTCCCTGTGACACCAGTTTCAAGTATCCTCTCACATAGCAGTGGTACAACTTGCTACTCACAGACCACTGACTTCCCCGTTACCTACCTTCACCTGGATTCCATTCCTTCACTATAGACAGCGGTACAACTCAGACCGCTGACTCTCACTACCTCCTCGCTACTCCTAGACATTCCTCCTCACTTAAGCAGTGGTACAACTTGCTATACGCAGACCACTGACTCTCCTCACATTTCCTTGTCCATCTGGATCCTCGTGTACATTCATCTACTTATTACCAGTTGCTGCTAGTCATAGACTTTCCTTGAGCATTCTCTCACCATCTGCTGTTCCGTTGTCACCCTGCTACCAGAGAACCATAATACCAGCTATATTACTCTGGTAAGTCCATCATCTGGTGATATCCTGGGCAAAGACTCCTAGTGCCCGTGACACTCTGCTTATTTTTGCTTCCACCATATTTTCCAGTACTGTTCTACCTCAACATCGCAGACTTCTACTTGCACCCCTATGGGAGTCTGCAATGTTACATCACCACGGAGTGCCTCCGTGACCGCGTTCCAGAGGCACTCCATGGCTAATTCAATATGCCTCTATGAGTTGCAAGCAAAAATAAGTGACGATTTCAGGACGTACTTTGCTGTGGAGACTCTTCGCTGGCTTTGCAGAGGCACTTTTACAGAAATTAAATTGCCCCAGAAAAGATAGACAGCTTGCATGAGGAACAGATAAGATATCAAGCACTAAAACATAGGTTAAATAGAAAGTTTATGGTACAGAGCCTGAGAGAGAGAAAGGAAACACAGAACAATGCAGATGTACAGAAATTGATAGGAAAAGAAAGTGGTTGTTCCTGAAGAGAAGGAGCAAGAATGAATAAACCGGTTGAGAGGAGAAACAAGGAGAGATTGACAGGATTTGTAGCTACTAGAATTTAGTCAGACCAGAAGTTCAAACAGAAACATGACAGGTAGAGCAGGATATGTAGAGAAAACACCACATGGAGAGTTGGGAAATGAAGAGGTAAAAGTGCAGTTAAGAGAAGAGGATAGAGTAGAGAGAAAAGGACAGCAGCAGCAGACAGCACAAGCCATCAGGACTGCAGGAAGGAATCCAGCTGCAAGCAGTAAAATGCCCATCTGCCCAGAGCCAAAGGAGGATCCCAACTAACAGCTTCATCCTGCTAACAAAGCAGATGAGTAGTACCATCAAATGCTCACAACTACATCCTCAAAAGTCATAATCACCACACACGTCCTGGCCAGATGAATCACTTTAGAACATTGACATCTTTAAACATCTAGGTACTATTTTAGCAGGAGAAAAGACACTAAGCAAAAACTGTGTTTCAGAATAAGAAGTTTATTACTGAGATTCAACACTTCAGAAGAAGACAAAGATTAGAACTCAATCACAATAGAATGGAACGCTTAGTAATTTATAGTGGTTTATTACCTGTAATTGAAAAGGGCAGGTTTTGTACAAATACGAAGTAACTGTATATGTATTGATGGTATAAGAGCATGTGTATTAATGCAAATTTGATTATAAATCACAAAGAGTTTAGAGAGCAAAATATTTAGTATTTCCTTTAAACTAAGGCAGTAAATTAAGTAAACCTATTGGCAACACTCCCTCTCTGGAGACAGGAGCAAAGCGGCAGCTGTTGACAACAACCCGACTAGAGCACTGGATTTTTAATGTAACAGAATATCTGATTATTATTGCAAAACAGATGTGTCCATGTTTGGTAATAGTGTGCCCATCTGCGAAAGAGCGTCTTAGGCATAACAATGCTTAATGCCACTAGGGTAGAAAAGTCCTGGAACATAACCATGTATTTAACTTAAGTGGCTTCCCTAATTACCAGATGTCAATCAATTTGTGGGATGAGATGAGATATTTACAGTACAGATCCATCAGAAGGTAATCTGCAACAAATGTGGGAAACACAGAATACAATGTGATTCATGATCCCTGGGCTCTACTTTTAAGCCCTTGAGAAGTTCATATGTCCCAATTTGTTGAGTCTTTCTAAGGGGAAATATGAGTTCAGCTTAGTATTAGGTACATGTAGCTGATGTATTGGCAATTCACTGTACTCCTGATATATGTATTGATCACAATTTTAGCTTGTTAAATTGGACAAGACCGCAGTTCCCTTAGAGGATATGGGGACTGTGGTACTGAGAGATAATTGTTTGAACACTGGAGATATCTGTTGTGAAATGGCCCTAATACAAAAAAAAAATGCCTTAATCCAGTTTAAACAGAAGTTTCCAGGATGTAAGGCAAAATACTGTTTGATAAATAGGTCCCCTAAAGAGTAATAAGCAGTTTAGAATTATTTTTAATGAAGCATGGCACAGCACTATCGCTACTTTTGGTTATATAAGCATAAAGGGCTCACTGTGTATGTTCCCGTAAACCTTACATCAACCTTAGAATTCTAAACATTTTGCATGCAAATAAACACACGGAGACTTGTATAAGTTATTAAAAATTGCCAGAACTTTTATTATGATTTTAACTTTAACTAAAACCTATGGTGGCGGAGAAAGGGCACTGGGAAACAACTCTCAAGCTGATAACACTATCACGAGTGGACTGGCGCAAACCGCCGTACGTCCACAACCACGGGGAACAAATCCCAACATAAATTTGTGCTGAGTTGGCGTCAGAGTGACTGCCCCTTTAAAACTCACGCTGCCCTCCCTCACCGAGCCGGACAGGGACCCTCCTCACCGAAGGGCCAAAAAGGGAGTTACTGGTGCCTCAACGGGGGCAGTGACCTACGACAACTACCTGTGCGCCCACAAATCAGCCGCTGAACGCAGTGCCTTCCTACCGCAACATAAACCCAGAAATACTCGCAACTAGGAGTGGGTGGGTGGGATCTCGTGCTGTGGAATGAGGCAGAACAGGAAGTACAGCCTACTATACCAATCAAGGTCCCTCCCACTGGAGCACACATTGGTCGGGCCAAAACCTATGTTAACCCCTTCAGGTAAGATTTCAGCTTACTACAAACCCTGTCGCCCTTTAAGTGCATTCGTCCTATGCAGCCTCACTTGTCATTAAAGGGAAAATATGTCTTATTTCTAAACAGTTCCTTTATTTGTCTGAGCACCAGATGGTGGGCAGCTCACCATTCAACAAGAGAAGATCACTTAGTAGCATTGTGCACTAAAAAATAAAGAATAGGATAATAAGCTCATGGTAAAAGGGTAATAGAGAAAGGGTAATCATATCGGGCCTGATTCATGTTCGAACGCAACCTGCACGCAGCCTACGTTCAAAAATGATTGCGGAACTCCGAACGTATTCAATCCAAGCGGGTTTCAAGATACGTTTCAGATTGAATCTGGGTGTAAGTCCGCTCTGCCTAAATTTTTCCTGCCATATGTTGACAGACAGAACACAGTGCAGGATATGCAATATAAGTTCACATTAGAATGCATGCCCAGTTTTTTTTTATAAAATAAATTAACAACTCATACTATAATGATTAATAAAAATGTGTTTTAAAAATATATATAATTTTTTTCTGTTTTTACATTAAATACTTAAATCAGGATGTTCTTAATGTGAATATAAAAACTCATTGTATGTACTGTACGCACAATGCATCTTTATATTCTCATCTACTTGCATACAAATCTAAACAAGATACAACCTGTGTGTCTAGCGCTTCGTTCGGTACTGCAGCCCTAAGTATGTATTTAGAGTTCCACTAAAAACTCTCACATATAACAAACTATAGAAATGGTTTAATACATACACAAGGGCGCTTCCCTAGTCGCACTTCAAATCACGTCACTGGTGGTATGAACGTGAACTTCAGCATCTATTACATGTACTGAAACAGAAAAAGGGTTTTCATAGCGCAATACTGTCTAACACATGTGTCGGTGGTCTAAAAGTGAGGGAGATCATATATCTCAGTCTGCGGGTCACCACCAATCACCCGTGCTCCCCCTTCAACTTCACACCCCATTGCAGCTGGTACCATATATAATGTGGGATGTACCGAGCGCGGGCTTATTTTTCTCTGGTTTTGTTTCAAAATATTGCCTTTTTGTCATAGCAGCTGTCCATCAAGCCTATTTAAGGCACATTTGGGTGTGGCTCACAAGCCAGGCTTTGCTAGATGTAAACCCCTATACCTGGGAGGTGAGTGCATCTGATTTTAACTGCATTTTAATAGTGTTTAAAGCATATAGGTCAGTGTAGGACCTGCATATAATGAGGTACCCTCGACGTGGGATGCAGGCTTAAGTCTTTTGATCAAAATATGAACTAATACCTCATGTTTTCATTTTGCTAGATACACACAGATATGCAGTTTAAAGGATAAGCGCTGACAACTTTCTTTCTGTTTTGTATGTCAACTATTTATACTTAAACCTAATATTTTATTCTAGACATATTTGCATTCAGATTTCGTTCTGATTTACTGACTGAATTAACCTGAGATTAATTGATGTCAAAGACTTGTATTATATCAAATAAACTCAGTTAAATCGGATTAATATAGTCCGAGTGTCAGTGCTAATTTTGGGAGCAGACAAATATTGTCTGGACTGATGTTGATGCAGATACACTTACTGTGATCTCACTGGTCATACTCATGTGAATCCGACAACTGGCAGGCAAAACATTTCTGTTACCCCTGACAGCTCTGGCTTTGGATCCTTTTCCATACCATCATCTATGGCTATTTTGTTTTGAGCTTGTTGCATCAAATCTATTAATTTAGATATCATGACAAATACAACACACAAGGGTGCAGTCTCATTCAATAAATGGATTTATACATAAAGCACATACCGCACGCTGCCAAACTTACACCAAAAATTAATTTGCGGATATAACGTTCAAGGAGAATGCCACTACCAAAACTGCTTATCTATTTCCTAGTTAACACATTGTATATGCAGCATATGACTCCCAAATCAGTGCAGGTAATAACATTGAATAGCAAAATAGTCCCTAACTAATGTATTTATTATATATGATCAATGTGCTGTAATAGTATAAAGAACAACCACTGATAGCAAATGAAAGGCAATGCACCACCACACTGCAAAACAATATACATTCTGGGGATTTAATGCAAATCCAGTGGTCAGCAATAAAGCCAACCATGGATTAAGTGATATTAAAATTTTTAACATGTACTGGTCCTCTAAGATTAGGTACATTTTGCTGTTAGATAGTTGTCATTAAAGGTACCATTGGAAAACAAAAACGTGACTGCTACTGGGGAGAAGATGGCTAGCGTGAGGATGTTCGAAAGTAGACATTACTTTTATCAATTTCTAATATAGAATTGTGTTCTGATTGTCCTGAAACTACTGTTCATAGGTAACGTGTGTCTTGTGTAATGGTCAGGATGCACAGAGGAGCTTAGCTGTAATATGTAACACACAGTTTACTCTGCATTGTCAGGAATCCTGCATTTAGATGCAGTACTCAGTATCTATCATTCACAGGTGATGCCAGTTCATTGGGATGCTGTCAGGTGATTGCTGATTTCACAGAGTTGAACTCCCAAAGAGTATCAGCTTTGCTGTTCTGAACTCCTGAGCATGTTATCCTGTTTACTGCTTAATTCCTGATTATTGACCCGACTTGTTCCTGACATTGTGATTCCTCAGTCATGATTTTTGTTACTGCGCCAACAGATTGGTTTTGGCCTATAGCTTTTACTGACTACTCCTCTGCTTGCTGATTCTGTTCATTTTACCTGCATCCTGCTGATCTCGGCTAGTCTGACTATTCATCCTTCAGAGCTATTGACTTGTAGTGCTCCACCCGCCACGCTAAGGGCCAGTTCAGTGGATCACCACTTGCTTACTACATGCAGCCAAATCCATCCTGTTTTGCGGCGGGCTCTGATGAACACCAGTAGTAACTTAGACCACTGCTCTCTGGCTGTGTCAGTCTTGGCCATACTTACTAACTTTATGAAAATGTTTTCCGGGAGCCTGCCAGGGGAGGTGGGCGTGAGGGGGTTGGGCCCTCCCCCTGTGATGTAATGACGCAAACGCGTCATTTTACACCAGGGGCAGGGCCACATGCCGCGATTCACTGAGAATCGCAACATTTTGGACCAAATTAAGTGGGCAGAATTTGGGAGAGTGCCATACTCTCCCGGGAGTATGTGAGACTCTTCCGAAATTTGGGAGTTTCACGGACATTCCGGGAGAGTTGGCAAGTATGACCTTAGCTGGTGTTGTACAGTCAACCATGATCAACATAAAAATGTACTTAAAACAGCAGCAACCAAGATGTAACTTCTTACTCATAAGTGTTCAATGGTCTTTTCCATAGTGCCACCTAGTGTCATAATCTGGTAATACACCACAGTGTGGTAATAGCAGCAGGCAGGTGTAACCATTTTTCATTTTAGCTAAAAATACTAGATAAATGAAGGAAGTGAGAGATCTAAAGTACATCTACTTGAATCAGATCTGTAAACTAATTGTTAGTTACAGATTCCAAGAAAAAATATTTAATTTTGAGTTAACCTGTGGTAGGTATCCCGACTCCCAAATCCCATCACTATCAAGTTCAATTAAAGCATTTAAAAAGCCACTTAAACTGATTGGTGCCTATTTAATTGTAGCATACATCACCATCCGCACATTGAAAGTGTTACTGAGGTTGGTCCTGACAGTATCAAGGGGCGTCTGTTGTGCCAGGTAGAAGAGAATAACAAAGATATATAAAATTATTGTTTTTACTTTTAAAATAAACTGGGTTCAGCTACACTGTACATCATGCAGCATATGACAACAATGGTATATTGTTTATATTTTCCATTTATAGAAGAAAGACAGAGATTTTGCAGAAGAGCTAAGATAAAAGACATTGTATAGGCAATAGCTTTGAGGTTTAAACCTGCTGGAAAATTCTCTAACAGATTTTGAAGCCAACTGTAATTTAACAGCGGATAATTTATGAAATGCCAGTGTATATTATGAGCAATAAATGCTGCGGGTATTAAAGAGCACTAAAAAGCGACATATATAGCTACAGACACTGCAGGAATATGTGTTTACACTACAAGGGTAATTACATTGCTGGTCTGTCTCCTGCCTAAAACATGCAAGAACATTATGCTATGTATACAGGAAGAGTCGGCACTGATACCAGTGTAGACGTACGTAGTGCCTCAATAGTTAAAGAGTGTAGTAGAGAAACAAAGCATGTATATGGGTAGATAACTGCACTAAAGATCACTCTGCTAATCCAAAGGTGGAGCTACTGGGACAGGTGAGTTATCTCAGGACAGTGATTCAGTTCTGAATCTAGTTATACACTGAGTGACTCTGAGACAAAGAGGTGTGCAAACGTTACCATGGTGCTGTATCCTCAACTACACTTTAATATTCATGTGTGTGACAAACTGCACCATTACACTTCACATAGTGTACAGTGGCTGAATATGTTGGGTGTCGTTTGTATTGTTTCCAACTGATTAGCAGTTTTAATTAAATGACCACAATTCATTGCCAACTTGTCCTTTGTAATATAACTTATTATGTATAAATGCCATCATACCAAGGGGAAAATGTAGCTAATATTTTTGTCCAGAATAATAATCTAGATATTTAAGTGAGGTTTTTGAAGCAGAGCCATCTGAAGGTATATTGATAACTTACAACACATTATTTGTGGGGGCAGATTTTGTGTTGAGAGTGGTTGGATACTAGGGGCAGGCTGGGCTGTGGGGCAGGGGTCCCATAGTGGGCTACCTTGGGCTAGGTCACTGGGCCACCTGCATTTATTTTCCTATAAAATGTTCCTAATAGGCTGCTGAGTAGAGTCTTGCCCACAACCACCCCATACGACAGAAAGAGCAGCCCTGTCCGCTCCGTCTTTGTACGCAGAGGACACTTACTACAGTCTACAATTTCAGGGAAGGAGCGTGGCTAGAAAGGGGCGCTTGGTCATAGTCAGTGTACAGTAGGCGCGTGCCAAACTCGAGCGCACGTAGTCACGTCCGAATCAAGCTCTGGACTTCTCAAAGTTACTTGTTTTTCTGCTGTGTCTCTTGCACCGGCTATAGGGCTAGTCTAAGTCCTAGTGATGTCAGTATCGTATGCATGCTACAACATGTGTCAGCAATCAGTAGCAACTATAAAAATGTCTGTTATGTACAGTAGACATTAAGGACAGCCTAAAAAAATGTTTTTCCAAGGAGAAAAAATAAATTAAAAAAAAAAACTTTTTTTTTAAAATTTCCATTTATAATCATAAATGACTATATTAATGACAGGTAGCATAAATTGTTTAATATATTTATTTTCTGTGCATTATTTTGAGATTGTCTATTCCACAGAGGTATTCTATGTCTCCTGCAGTGTCTAGTAGAGCAGAGTAAAACTACATCCGTAGTCAACACCACACGTATCTTTAGATCAGGTCCAATTTACGTGCAGTCTATAATAAACGCACATTATGCGCTCAGTATCTGTGCTTTAATGACTCAGCCCCACAGACTGTTATACAGATGGAAATACATATTACCAGATTCACTCTATAATTCAGTTGGTGACATAAACAATAAGTGCATCTGACCTTTTTAAAACCCTGTCATTAAACTACCATGTTAGAACCGTGGGCACTGTTAAATTGACCCTTTTCCTAATTGGTTGTCAATTAAAAATATGAGTAGTTCCAGTGTTAAGGCTCTTTCAGACGACTGTATACAAAGAATACACTCAAGCCACGTTCTAAATAGAAGTGAAATCCATGTTCCAGAGAAACGAGCTTCACACTGTTCCGCCATTTAGACTGCTAGTGAGGGGAGTGCAGGTGCTCAGGTACTTGAACTAACAAGTGATTTATTGAGTGGTTATCTAGTGCTTGGTACATGACGTAAACAAAACCTAGCAAGCGTTCATCCAAACAATCCATTAAAAGAAATTTTCTTTAACATTCTTACACCCCCAACATCTGTCAATTACTTGAGACATGAGGACCAGAGAGAGAGCATTCAGGGTTTTACAATTGCCCTCATCAAGCACCTGTGAGGCATGACGACAACATGTTTCCGGGTCACAATCTCTTAATACACCCTTCTCTCTCTGTCATCTGTCCTTTAATTAGACAAATGTTCATTAATCAATCGCCTCAGCTCTCCACCGTTCTAATGCTATACAGAAGTGCCACTGTCATAGACTCAGATGTATTCACTGCCCCTTTCTTAGTTACAGTGTTAGGCTATCGAAGATGTTCCTCATTTGCAGAGCCGTCATCAGAGGGGGTACAGGTAGTACAGCAGTATGGGGCCCAGCAGCAGAGTGGGGCCCCACCAACCCTGGGCCCAAAGAATGTATTAAGGGAAGAAGCATCTGCAGTGAATTAAGGGAGGTAGCAGGTGCCGTTTCTAGGTAGCAGCTACTCCTGAGATGTGAGAGGGGGTGTGGGGAGAGACCTCTGCACGCAATTAAGAATGCGGCAGCGGGCCCCCTTTGAGACATGTCTTTCTCCACTTCCAAGATGTCGGGGCCCCACAGCTGCTGTTATTTGCTCCAGTCCCAGCCCACAGGTGCCCGGCTCCGGGACAAAGAGCCGCGACAAGGCAGAGAGGCTCCCTGCAGCATTGCTGACGTCATGTAGTTAATAATGTCACAGCGCTGTCAATAGTGAGGAGCCTAAAGGAGACAGCAAGATGATGCAGAGAGGTAAGTAAATTACTGCAGGGGTTAGGTGGAGCCGGGAATGGAGGGTGACTGTAAATGGGGGGAGAGGCAAATGTTGGGTAGAGAAAAATTTAAAAATGAGGGTGGGGAGAGAGAAGGAAGGAGGGGCGCCCTGCCTGTTACATTTGTGCTGGGCCCCGCAATTTCTGGTGGCAGCCCTGCTCATTTGTGTTCAATGTATTGCAATACAAAGGCTGATATCAGTAATAGGACTGGGCAATGTAACTATCCTATAGGCAGAGATGCAATCTGAGAATGAAATACATACTGGTAGGCTTATTGGCTTCTGACTAAACTTGTGTTTGTGTGTTAATGAAATTAGACTGTAAGCTCCAATGGTGCAGATACTGTGAATGAATACTCTCTGCACAGTGCTGCATATTATATCAGTGGCGTATAGTGGGGTTTCATCTGTTGAACAGTGCCTTCGTGGTATCTGGGCCACATAAAAACATGGGTTGTCCTTAGGGATGAGCGGGCTCGGATATCTGAAATCCGAGCCCACCCAAACCTTGCCGATCCGAGCCGGATCCGAGACAGATCCGGGTATTCCCGCCAATTGCAAAACTGAAAGCGAGGCTCCTAGTCATAATCCCGTTGTCGAATCTCGCGATACTCGGATTCTATAAATTCCCCGCTGGCCGCCGCCATCTTCACTCAGGCATTGATCAGGGTAGAGGGAGGTTGTGTTAGGTGGTCCTCTGCCCTGCTATATCCTGTGCTGTGCTGTGCTGTGCTCAGTCCAGTGGTGCTGTGTCCTGTGCTCTGTCCTTCTGAGTTCAGTGGTGCTGCTGGGTCCTGTGCTGTGTCCTGTTCAGTCCAGTGGTGCTGTGTCCTGTGCTCTGTCCTTCTAAGGGCATTGTTATTTCCCCATTATTCCCAAGTTATAAAAAATTTAAAAAAAAGTTATAAAAAAAAAAATTAATTATAAAAAAAAGAAATTAAAAAAAAATATCCAAAAACAATCCTGCAGTATAAGTCCATTGGTACTGCAATATTACAAAGTTCACTGATTCTGCAGTATAAGTCCACCAGTGGTACTGCAATATTACAAAGTTCACTGATTCTGCAGTATAAGTCCAGTGGTACTGCAATATTACAAAGTTCACTGATTCTGCAGTATAAGTCCACCAGTGGTACTGCAATATTACAAAGTTCACTGATTCTGCAGTATAAGTCCAGTGGTACTGCAATATTACAAATTTCACTGATTCTGCAGTATAAGTCCACCAGTGGTACTGCTATATTACAAAGTTCACTGATTCAGCAGTATAAGTCCAGTGGTACTCTCCTGTGCCGCATATAATTTTTAAAGGCTTTGCCGAGTGTGTGTGGCTTAGGGGTACGCTCTCTTGTGCTACATATAATGGAAAACAAAAATTTGGAGGATAAAGCTGCGAGGAAAAAGCTCAGTTTTCCTAAAAGACCCGCTGGTGGGGGTGCTGATAACATCTGCTCCGGACTGAAGGACCTGCCAATCATTGCAGACATGTCTACTGTTGCTGCATTGGATGCTGTCACAATAGAAAAAATGGTGGAGGATTATTTTGCTGACACCATCCAAATAGACATGTCAGACAGTCCATATTGTTACTGGCAGAAAAAAAAAGGCAGTTTGGAAGCCCCTGCACAAACTGGCTCTATTTTACCTGAGTTGTCCCCCCTCCAGTGTGTACTTGGAAAGAGTTTTTAGTGCAGCGGGGAACCTGGTCAGTGAGCGGCGAAGGAGGTTGCTTCCTCACAACGTTGAAAAAATGATGTTTATAAAAATGAATAATCAATTCCTCAATGAAGTACAGCACTGCCCTCCAGATAGTACAGAGGGACCTGTGGTTGTGGAGTCCAGCGGGGACGAATTGATAATGTGTGAGGAGGAGGAAGTACACACTGTAGGGGGAGAGGAATCAGAGGTTGAGGATGAGGACGACATCTTTCCTCAGTAGAGCCTGTTTAATTTGTACAGGGAGAGATGAATTGTTTTTTTGGTGTGGGGGCCCAAACAAACCAATCATTTCAGCCACAGTTGTTTGGTAGGCCCTGTCGCTGAAATGATTGGTTTGTTAAAGTGTGCATGTCCTATTTCAACAACATAAGGGTGGGTGGGAGGGCCCAAGGACAATTCCATCTTGCAACTCTTTTTTTGGCATTATGTGACCATTCAACAGTCGTTTGCCATGTTCAAAAAGTAAAACAAAATGTCAACAAATTCAAAAAATTAAACTAAAAGTAAAATGCCCTATCATAATTTAAAACAAGAGGTATTGACGTGCTAGAACTACTGTAGTGTTTATATGTTATAAACACTACACTTGGAAGTTGGAGGAGGTATTGTGGCCCCGGTACCAAATTTAGTACCGGGGCCACTCCACTATGCAGTCCAGATAGAGGTGTATCAGATATTAAACAACGTTGACTGTTGCCGCAAAATTTTTAAATAATATTGTGGGGAACACTACACTATGCAGTCCATAAACTTTTTTGGTAGAATTCAGACCCGTGGAGGGTTTTTTAATTATATTGTGGCCCCGGTAAAAAGTTGTGTACCGGGGCTACCCCACTACGCAGTCAAGAAACTTTTGTTTTGGAATTCAGACCCGTGGAGGGTTTTTTAATTATATTGTAGGGACCACTCCTCTATGCAGTCCAGGTACAATTTTTGGTGGGATTCAGATCATTTGAGGGTTTTTAAATTATATTGTGGTGACCACTCCTCTACGCAGTCCAGGTACATTTTTTGGTGCGATTCATACCAGTTGATGGTTTTCTTATTATATTGTGGTGACCACTCCTCTACACAGTCCAGATACATTTATTGGTGCGATTCAGACCAGTTGATGGTTTTCTTATTATATTGTGGTGACCACTCCTCTACGCAGTCCAGATACATTTATTGGTGCGAATCATACAAGTTCAGGGTTTTTAAATTATATTTTGGTGACCACTCCTCTACGCAGTCCAGGTACATTTTTTGGTGCGATTCAGACCAGTTGATGGTTTTCTTATTATATTGTGGTGACCACTCCTCTACGCAGTCCAGGTACATTTTTTGGTGCGAATAATACAAGTTCAGGGTTTTCTTATTATATTGTGGTGACCCACTCCTCTACGCAGTCCAGGTACATTTTTTGGTGCTATTAAGACCAGTTGATGGTTTTCTTATTATATTGTGGGGACTACTCCACTACGCAGTCCAGAAAGATACCTCGTTGCAACGTTTTGGACTAATAACTATATTGTGAGGTGTTCATAATACACTGCAAATTAGTGAAAATGATTGTTATTGAATGCTATTGAGGTTAATAATAGCGTAGGAGTGAAAATAAGCCCAAAAACTTGATTTTTGAACTTTTTATGCTTTTTTCCAAAAAAATCCGAATCCAAAACTTTAAATCCGAACCAAAACCTTTCGGCAGGTGTTTTGCGAAACAAATCCGAACCCAAAACATCACGAAAATCCGAATCCAAAACACAAAACACGAGACAAGTCGCCGGTGCACATCCCTAGTTGTCCTCTAAATTATGAGCTCAGAAGCTGTAATGTGGGAAGCCCTCGCAGGGCAGCTATATTGATTTTCCTTGCAAATCATTCTTCCTCTGCTGAGCCACTCTGTCAGTCTCAAAATTGGTTGCCTGTTTTTTCCAAAATCCAATATAAAATTCTTCTACAAACATACAAGGCGATCAACAAAACTGCACCAACATATAGCTCCTCACTTGTCTCAAAATATCTCCCAACTCAACAACCCTGTTCTGCACAAGATCTGCGCGTCAGGATTCCCAATAGAAACCACAGAGAGAACGTAGTGAAATTAAGTATTTTTTAATAACACCGGTTACACAGGTTTCAGGTTTCAGTATGGTAGGGTATGGCAGAAATAGCTAAAGAACACTGTGGATAACATGCGCAGAATTCGGTGGTCCGCAGGACTTTACCACAAAGTAGTGGAGATAGCACACAAGGTGCGATGGTCTCAGAAGCAAGGCACTGAAGACTCAGAGAACAGGTAGCAATAATATGCAGAGCGTTACCACAGGATAGTGGAGTAGACACAGTGGCTGAAATGATCTGTGGATAGATGTGCTGGGAACTTCAGACAACAGGTAGCAATAATATGCAGAGCATTACCACAGGATAGTGAAGTAGACACAGAGGCTGTGATGATTTGCGGATAGATGTGCTGGAGGTTCAGTAAACAGGTAGCAATAATCTGCAGAGCGTTACCACAGGATAGTGGAGTAAACACAGTGGCTCAGATGATCTGCGAATAGACGTGCTGGAAACTCAGAGAACAGGAGCCAGAGAACAGGAACAGCAACACGGGTAAATGCAACAGATGATCTGGCCAAGGTTGCTTGGGACAGGCAGGCTTATATAGGACAAAAGCAGGTGTTTAAGCTTCCAGCAATAACGAGGCAGGTAAGAGCAGTCTAAGTACCACAGTGGCCCCATTGGTGGACAGTGGTACTACAGGCAGGATACAAATATATACAAAGGTCCAACAAAGTATCTGCAGACAGGATCTGCAGGATGCAGGTCGTGACACTACATTTCTCATCCACTCTCATCACATCCTCCCATTCCCGGTTACAGGACTTTTTATCGAGCTGCACCCACTCAATTTCCTCTCTCACACAATAAGTCTTTCCTCTGGTCTACAAACTTTCAAGCGTTCTCTGAGAACCCACCTTTTCAGGCAAGCTTTTAATATTCCTCAATTACCCTATTAACTTTTCTAGGTTACCCTATTACCACCACTTACATAATTCATACAAGACAACAACCGTCTGCCCCAGATCAACATAGCTGTGTGACTGGATCACATAGCATATGAATCACTTTTTAACTTTTCAATCTAGCTTGACTAATGTGTAATATGTAGATTTAACCTCAAGTATCTGACTCCCATTGACCTATAGATTGTAAGCTTGCGAGCAGGGCCCTCTTACCTCTTTGTCTGCTTTACCCAGTATTGTTTATTACTGTGTTTGTCCCCAATTGTAAAGCACTACGGAATTTGCTGGTGCTATATAAATAAATGATGATGAGGATGATAAAGGGTCATATTCATTTTTACTTCCACTAGGTGATTTGAGTGGTGGTTATTTGAAATGTCATTTACCCATACTGTCACAGAAACACCACGACCAGTATCTAGCATTATAACCATAAATTCCACATAACAGAGTAATGTATTAGTTAAAATTCATACAATTATGTATTCAAATAGAAATGTTTTCCAAGCAAGTTGCTATTAATTTGTAACTCCCAAGTTCAGGATCAATAATTGCCTAAAATATCATTGAACCCAAGAGGACCTAAGGCACTAAATTGCATTATGGAACAATGGAAAACCCATATAATTCATGTAGGAATATGTCATGTTTGTGTTGTGTAATAGAAGAGTTATCTCTCTATATAACCACAGTCAGGTGTAAATGTGATAAGCCAGCATAATTTGTGTTGTGGGTAAATGTTTTGATTTGATTTTCTATGGCAATTAATATCTACTGCATTAATTCCCAATGTTATGTATGGCAATCTGATTTCAAATATGACAATTTGTGTCTTCTTTATCTTTGACAGCTGGAAAGGTTACCTGTCATGTTATATATCTTCTGTCAGCTTTTATTATTAATATTGTCCATGTGGACTGCCCATCAAGCTGTACTTGTTGACTAGTTAAATGCAGAGGCACAAAAATATTAACATTTCAAATACTGTATATTTGTTTTTAGCGTTTGGCTTGCAGCTAAGTATGTGCAACACATGTGTCATCATCATATGTTTTCTGACTGCAAAGAGCAAACAAAGGCATTTAAATTATAGTTTGTTTGGTGGTGGCCCTCTATATAATTTGCTTACTAGTGTCACGAGCACCGTGGCTCACTTGTGCCCCTGGGTTGCGTCCTGGCCGTCGTCATGATGACCGGAACGTCACTTCCATTTTTCGTCCTGGCTATCACTATGGCAACGCCTAGGATGCTCTGTTATTCACCACCGCGACGCGGCCAGCTGGGCAGCCGCTCGTGTGCGCAATTATAGATAATTATTATATTACCGGGGATTATCCTCCCTCCTGTGCCTCCCTGTTTTTGATTGGCCCTTTCATGTATTTAAGGCAGGGAGGGCTTAGCCTTCCTGCCGGTTATAGCATCCACTGCCTGTGTGTTGCTGGTCTGCTTGTTTCCTGGCAATCCTGATTGATTCTTCATTGTGACCTTGCCTGAACTCTTGGACTTTGCCTGATTGCCTTTTGCCCTGACCTTTTGTCTGGATTTTGGATATTGCTTCTTTGCCTGTGACCCTGACCTTTGCCTGAATTTTGGACCTGCTTGGTTGCTGCCAGCCCAGGTCCGCCACCCAGGTCTGGCCCCCGGCCACAACCTCCAGTCTTCCAGTTACCTTATACTACACCACGGTTATCCTGGCAAGTCTCTACTACCATAGATTTAAGTCTTGGGGGCATCTGAGTACCGGTAAACGTGTACAGTTCTATGGGAAAGGCGGCTGCTATAGGTGAAGACCTCTACTAGATCAGTTCTAAAGGCTTATCAGTAGCTGTGATCCTAACAACTAGTTCTATGGCGCACTAAGCCAATCACTGAGAGGGTCTCATGCTCAGCAGGTGATGCACTGCTGGCTATGTTTCCTTGGAAAGCATACACCTACAGTTGTGAGCTCTGCTGTACTGGGATGTGCCAACATGGGTGTGAATGTCACTTGTGTGCTTCGACCTGCTTGCCAATAACATAACTTTGTATTTGGACTATTCTCCTGGATGCTGCTATCTCTGCCTTACTGTTGATGACCTTGACTTGACTTTGGATAATGATCTGATGCTGCATTTGACTGACTGTTAAACCTGACCTGACATTGACCCTGACTTCTGTGCCTCTGAAGTTAGAGCCTGTGCTATCGCTGCAGTTTCCTGGGTCTTCTACTCTGAATTCCTTGTTGTTAAACGCGTCTCATTTATGCTTAAATCCTGGGCAACAGAGTTTTCGGAAGCACAACTCAGCCTAAGGGAAAGGAGGGTATTATTAACTGAAGAGCATGTTAGCCCCCAACATAACTGTTTATCACCATAAAGTGGCCCAGAGGTGACCGTTTCATCTATATACCTAATTTAAGTATTGCATAGCATACTATAATCCAAACAAGTAATCAAACCCCTAGAACACCCCCTTTCCATTCAACCCCTGCAGGACTAGCATTATTGCATTGTGGATATAAGTTTAATAAATAGTACATAAATGTTTCAGTTATATATATATATATATATATATATATATATATTATGCACTTATTCTAAACTTACAAAAGCAACAATTAAGGCTATGTTTACATAACTAAACTGTAATATATATTAACTGTAAAACAATTACTGTTGTAAGACTGACATGATAATGTATTTTACATGAATTCTGACACATTAAAGAGCTTGGCTAATGTATCGTAAAACATTTTGCATGAATATGTTGTATAGGGGATTTGGGTAAATAGTATTTTAGGCACACTTAAGATTTCCAGCAGAATGTGCTGCCAGTTTAATAAAATATAATTATAACCTCCAGTGTGTGACTTGTAACTTCTTTTCATTACACAGCTATCAGATTAGAAAGAAGGATGCTACCATTACAAACAGGATTGTCCAAATGGCCACTGACATTATAAAGCATTATCTAGTTTGTGTATATGAAGTGATTGTAATTGAAGCTCTTAATGAATGGCATGTAGAGAGTGTGGAAAGCTGCAAGGTCACCTATCAACCTGTGCCTGAAATTTTTCCAGCAGACTAACACACCCCTGGCAGACTGTACACTAGTGGATGACTGAACCACTGATTAAGATAGCCGTACTAAACTGGAGATGCCAAGAATTATAAACTTTACTTGTTGCACAAAAGCCTAAGGGGTCTATTTATCATTGGTTGATAGTGGGTGGCATGTAAGTATCATTTTGTGTTACTGCAGACCACAGCAATACAAAAGGGGCTTCGGCCGATCTTAACCAAGGCAGGGCTCATTGGCAAGCCCTGGCGAACCCCCTCTTCCTAAAGTAACAAAATACTTCTTCACTGGCTGCCTAACACTGCTGGTGAAAGGCAAAAGTGACCCCTGTTGGCTACTGTGCAGCTTAAGTTCTTCTTGCACATGGTGATGGGACCCAGCAATGGATCCGGATAGGTTACTCCAGTAGTGATGGAGAGCTATGCACTCCATTGAAAAGGTATGCTAATGCCATCTTGACTTTGCCAGTCCTTGCATTCAGATAGATGGTGGAAGGGGGTGTGGTAATGTTACAATAAGGGCATGGCCATGTCATGATGGGAGGAGAATTCTATAAACTTCAGATCTGTTTATTACACCCACGGTTCACTCTAGCTATCTTCTGGTCCCGGATGTTGCTTATCACTGAACGCTCGCACTCTTCCTATCCTGACTGTTGCCTAGCAGCTGGGACCCTGTACTTTGAGGAATTCCTGTTCTGTCCCGACTGGCTGTCAAATCTGGGATGTGCTGTTCTGTGATTGCAGTCACATGATTACATTCATCAATCGTTGTTTAGTGGGCTCACTCCTTTTGAGCATTCCTATTGACCGTATTGCCAGCTGTGTTGCTGATATCCAATTCTGCTGATGGTCTGCCTATTGCCTGACCCTGTTTGTTCCTGGATTATTCTAGTTTGTTGCCAGTCTCAACCCCTTGGCTGTGTTATTGAACCTTTCTTGCTTGCTGCCCGCCCTGACCTTCTGGCTTGACTTTCCAGTTTGCTGCCTGCCCTTGACCATTTGCATCGTCAATGGTTCCCTGTGTATACCGCCTGCTGTACTACTACTCCTAGCCTCCATTACCCATGGCTACCTGGTTACTAAGATAAGCTCTTACTACACTTATTAAAAGACCTGGAGGCATCTAAGTACATGTGAGTAAATCATGCACTATGGGAAAGGCAGCTTGCTATAGGTGAAGACCTCTATCTGCTTTGATCTAAGAGCTTATCTAGTTTACAGTGGGAACCATAACAGAAACGCAACAAACTGCAGTACCAAACAAAATAATACAAAAACAAAATCCTAGATAATATCCCACTAAGTCCCTGGACCTATGTAAAAATTAAAATAAATTGATAGTTTAGGTCCTTCATGCCACCAGTTATTCAGTAGAATAATTCTGTAAACAGCCATTACCTTCTCCTATTCATATAGTTATAAAGTAGGATTTGGGAAAATCTGGTAAGGTAAAAGTTACCCACCTTATTCATAACAAAGAGGACATATCTAACCAGGTGTGGGAACCATACTTATAAATACTCTCTAATTATATATTTCTGTGGACTTACTTTTTGAACTATTAAAATACCTACAACATTGCTACTTTCAATAAAGTTATTATACCTTAGCTATAATGCAATCCCTTCATAGACAATGTGCCGCGTCCTAATTTCCTCACATAGGGCCTGATTCATTAAGGAACTTAAATGCTGATAGGTGCTGTATTTTGCGTTAAATTGCAGAAACGGACTATACACCAGTGAACGCAAGAACATCCAATTCATCTTCAAACGTAAAGTACACTTCCGACAGCCTACACTTTCGGGGGCGTATGTACGTAGTCAATATACAGTAAGGATGTGCCAAGGTTGAGCGCAAGCAGCAGCATCTGTTTTAAGCTTTGGGCATCCCTAAGGTACGTATTTTTCAGTCGCATCACTTGCACCAGCTACAGGGCAGGTGTAAGTGCTAAGTGATAGTGATAAGGGTCGCGTATGCATTGCTAGAACATGTGTTTGCAATAAAGAATAACTGTAAAATGCATTTTATGTACATTAGACATTAAGTACATCCTGATAAATGTATTTCATGGGGGAAAACAATGATCATAGATATGATACACATCAGTGGGTGCTGCACTATAAGTCCGATACAAGATATTAAAATGTGGATACAACCAAAATATTTAAAATCCAAGAACAACAATGCAGAATTGCTACAACATCGTTCCATTATTTACAGTGATTTTTAGTCCATTTATAAAATCAAATCCAATGATACATTGTGCTTTTTTATGAAAAAACATGATCATGGGAGCATACACACTAATTAGATTTTGGAGCTAACAATCATTTATCGTGTGATTGGCACAAGTGAAAACCTGTAGTGTGTACCCAGCTTAACTCTAATCTTCAGGGAAAATTTTCCCTTTGATTATTACAGCAGGTTTTTTGAAGGGCCCCAAGAAATGCAGTGAGGCAAGGGTTAAAGTGTGACCAGGGTGAAAGTCCTTAGATTATAGAGAGAAATCTGTAGCTAATGCATTTCAAAGACCTCTAGGGGGGGGGGGGGTCACATTTTCTATGGACTTGTATTTTTTGGACTATAAATATTTTGGTTGTATTCACATTTGAATATCTTGTATCAGATATATGGTATAGTGCCCATTCATGTGTATCATATCTATGTATTTTCAGACAATCGAAAGGTCCAGATGGGAGCCAGAGATCAAGAAGCGGAGAGGGAGTCCTCCAGTGACAATGGGTCAAACACGAGTAACCAGCCAGATGAAGTAGAAACTGGTGCAATTACCTTTCAACTTGCTAGGGGATGTTTGGTCGCCAATAGGGGATGTTTGGTCTCATAGGGGATGTTTGGTCGCCAATCTATGATGTATGAGAAATAGACATGCAGAAAAACATTGTGTCTATATGCAGAAATGTGTGAACAACACATCTACCATCAATTTTTTTACCACTACAAATTTCACCGATAATGCAACTGAATTGCCTCCATTTGAAATTGCACCAGCTGAAGATATGAGAGAAGAGCAGTTCTGGAAAATTTGCCTTTTTTTCATTCCTTAGTAAAAATGAGGAAGCGACAAAGAAGTGTTATCAGTGGCATGTACAGCTCATAAGCAAAGCTAGAAATAACATTAACCAACAGACAATGCTTGCATGGTAGGTTTCAATTTACCAAACCATGTCTTCTGTAGATGTGCCGGCTGCAATTTCTCTCTTGCCAATTCTTCTTGGTCTCCCACCTGAGGACAGACTCTGGCTCAATGATGAATTGATAGAGGTGATAATACGAAGAATCCTCTCTAGATCAGACTGGAAATCTCCCGGGACTGTACCCATCTTGCCAAGTGAAACAAGCATTCAGGGTGAGGAGCCAGTGGCACCAGTCCATCGTCTCTCCGGTAGGTGGTTCTCCTTCTCTCTGTACCACCTCTACCTTCCACCGGCAGTGTGCCGTGGGGGCGGGCCAAAGTGACGCAATTCACAGTGTCACTCTACCCCATACTTGCCACTCCCTGAAGGCAGAGTCATAAAGTTGGCAAGTATGATTTACCAATCACTGTCGGTCAGCAGCACAAAGACCAAAGCACCTTTATTAAAGTAGAAAACTGTCAGTAATATAATATATTAAATAAAGCTGCTCACTTCCCAGTTATCTGAGGACACACTGAGTATGTATAACACCAGCTAGACAGCACACAATACCTACAAAGCCTCGTGATGTGCTGCCATCAGGCAGGGGAGTAGTTAATCTCATTATTTTTCATGTGCAGAACACCTTGTTTTAGACATGAATAAATGTACAGAAACATCATTTATTTCATTTGACTTGTTGAACTGCTAATTTCACAGTAGGAGAAACACCTTTTATAGTTTCAAGAGAAGCCTGCTGCTTCTGTACTATAATTAAGTTAAAGCACCTTTTTTATATGATTACTTTTGAATTTGACTCCAAATTAATGGTTCTTTTATGGAATAATTAGATTTTACCATAAATTATATATGTTGGCAATGGTCGAGGTTGTCTCATGTCCATAAAATCCCTAATTACAAGTAACTATGTGTTAGATTGACACAATGAGGCAGTTGACAGGAAAGTAGTTAAAAAGAAAATAATCACACAAAAAAAAATCTAAGAAGTTGAATTAAACCTTAACACAGCTCACACACAGTTCATGGACATGGCCATTGCAAAACAACCTCTATAACACAGTAAAATCCTTGTACCCTCTGCAGTATAGAACCTTGGGTACTGGAAACTGAGCTAGGTAGATCTACATAAGAATTCTTAAAAATGGGTAGGATTTCCAGACTGAACATTTAATACTAACCATATATGGAAAATAAATGTTGCCTTTTCCATTGCAGGAAGTGTGTGGGTTTTATACTAAAAGCTGACACCATGCAACATGAATCTAAACCAATTGCAATCCAAATAAGTTGCTGGTGTGTCTCATATATGGCCAGTATTAAATGGCCAATCTGACAACCTTAAAGGCAAATGATAAGGGATAGGGATGGCTATTCCAATCATGTAAAGTTCAGGGGCCTACTGGATTTCAAGAGGATGTGAAAAACATCTGTTCTAAGTTCTAGAGAATCTATAAATTAATGGACTATAACAGGAGGACACTGAGCACAAGACTCTGGGTCCCTTGGATAATGACTGACTTGAATTTGACTTTAGAGGGGTGTGTAACTGTCATTCCTGCAAAGTTTAGGAGACCATGACCTATCCATACAGTGAACACTAGTCTTGGTCTCCTATCAGTGTAGAGACTAAGGGCCTGATTCAGTAAGGAAAGTTAAGCAAAAGTAAGTAAGGCAAAACCATGTTGCATTGTAGGGTGAGGTAATTTTAAAATGTGATGGCAGATTTATATTTGGGGAAGGGCATATCTTAGGTCAAATTTAAATTTCAGTGTACAAATAAGCTATTAAGTATTTGTTTGCTACATGAAAAAACTGACAGTATTTCGGGTATGTGCAAAATAATAAACTCATTTGTACCCCTTGCATTGCAACATGGTTTTGTCCAGAAAACTTGAGTAAGAAAACTTACTCAATTTTTTGCTTAACGTTCCTTGATGAATCAGGCCCTAAGTGACTTTCCTTTATATTTCCCATCTGGGCTGGTAGATTGAAAGCCCCATCTTGGCCTTTCATTTGGTATGACTGGGAAAACCAACACAGGATTTGTAATCCAAAGAGGTGCCTACTGCCCCCCAGCCCAGCCAGGCCCCCCTACCCCCCCCCAGTGAGCTACTTTGGGCTGGGCCACTTGCATTTCTTTTCCTATAAAATGTTCCTAATAGGCTTCTGAGGTGAGTCTTGCCACCCAGGCTAAAATTTGCCAGCCCTCCCCTGCTTCCTACTATGCATGGTAGAGCCTTGGCATTCTTGCGTGAATGCGTTAAGATAGTAAAAACTCTACAAACTGTCACCTCCTCATTAAATCTAAGACTGTATTGTCAATCACTGAGTCATCGACTCAACAATTAGAGGTCTGTCAAGTCTTGATGGTGTATCGCTCCTGTCAATGTGTTTTACTATGAAGAAAAGAAAATCAGGGTCCAGTTTAATCGTCACAGGGACGTTAGTTTCTTCACATATCTTACCAATATTGAAAGCCTAGCACAGTGGGACATTGCAAGGTCGAGCATCTTATAGTTCAGCAGCAGCTTAAGCGACAAAGTTCTGCACACCTCCTGGCTCCGGGCCCCTGGCTTTTCTCTGGACTTGTTATTACTTGAGTCCATGGGTTAAATTTATCAAGCTGAGAGTTTGAAAAAATGGTTCTAGTTATCATTTATTTAATACATTCTACAAAATGACAGCAAGAATCTGATTGGTTTTTCAAACCCGCAGTTTGATAACTTTATTCCCCAGACTCACTCCCTGTAGTTAAAGGTACAGTACACATTTTCTTACTAAAATTGTTCCTGCCATGGGAATCCACCAATCAGTATCTGCCATACAAATACCATAATCCCTTACATTCCACAATTGCAGCATTGGGAAATCATGGTTAAGCAAGTGGTGGAAGGTAAAAACGCAGAGGTCAGAATCACATGGACAGTTCAAGGTTGGTTTTGGAGAAGCAAACAACAGGAATTTTGTAGCATAAACTACCCATTGGCTTGTTGAAGAGGCCATGTTTAAACAGCTAGAAAGATCCACTGATTAGTAGAAACTGATAAACTACAGCAGGAGAAAACGCAGGATTTGTAGAGGGGGGTTTCCACACCCTGCCACCAGTGGGTGTGACCAGCATGCATGGGGGAGTGGCTATAATATTAGACAGTGCTTGGCTGCTCTCAAACTCTTCCTATCCCTATAATATACATGCGCAATGCTGCATACACTACTGTTAGGTATACGCAGCACTCCCTTTTCAAGCAGAGCCATGTGAAGCGGGGGCAGGGCCCAGCCACCTCAATTACACAGTGCCCCAGACTTGGAGGGGGGGTTCCCTGGCTCACAACTATGGAGGAGTGCAGAAAAGTATTGGTTGGCGCAAATCCCACATGTTCACTGACTGCTTGATGAGAATAATTGCAGAATAGTTGCAGCAACACAAGTTCTCTATTTATCAAAACCCAGCGATATGGAAAATATTTTGCCATCTGAATTTACTAATAATTACTAATTTACTCAATTTTGGCAGGGCAACTGAATTCTACTCACCTCCCCGGTGATCCTAGCTGGCAGTAGTAAGGCTGATCTTAGTCTTTGCCAGGCCAGTGTATTATTCTTAATTGTAATTAATACAAAATAAATAACTTTAAACATAAAAGGTAATTAGTGAATTTGTTAGGTTTTTAAACTGGACACTTTATATCAGGCAGGAATCACAGTTTGCATGAAATTTAGCTGAGAATGAAAAAACAGCCAGTCCTGCTAAGGTTTAGATTCTGTGTCAGAATGTTCTATGCTTGTGTAACTATGGTAAGTTGGTGACCAAATTTTAGATGTTTTGCAAATTATGAACAGTATTGCAGGTTGTTACAAACATAAGGTCTGATTCATCAAGGCACGTATCTGCCGATTTAGAATATATTGTACACAAATCACTCTGCACATGCCAAGAACCAGACAATGCACCAGTAAACACAGCTATGTCTGCTCCACCTTACTACAGCCTATAATTTTGCGGAGTGAACCAGGCAGGGAAGGGGCATTTGGCCGTAGTCAATATATAGTAGAGATGGGCGGGTCCGGTTCCCCGAGAACTGAACCCACCCGAACTTTGGGTATCCGAGTACCGAGCTGAGTAGCTTGGTACTCTCCCGCACGTTCCGAATCGAAATCGAGGCCGAACGTCATCGTGACGTCGTCGGATCTCGTGGCTTGGTTCTCGCGATACTTCAACATTATAAATACATGCCTCCACAGCAATCCATCGCCATTTGACAGAGGAAGAGAGCAGGGTGTAGTCACAGGCTGATTAGAGCAGGGACAGAGAATACAATATTCTTATTCCAATTGCTGTAACAAAAATCGCTAGAGAAGAGAGGAGGATAGAGGTTTATTTTATTTTTGTAATATTTGGCACTCCCCAGTGCTATTGGGGTGTCCCCCATAACTGTGCATAAATATTTCTGGCTGCCAAAAGTCATATTTGTCAGCAGTATCTACCAAATAATTTTTAGCACTCCTCAGTGCTTTTGGAGTGTCCCCCATAATTGTGCATAAATATTTCTGGCTGCCAAAAGTCATATCTGTCAGCAGTATCTACCAATTAATTTTTAGCACTCCTCAGTGCTTTTGGGGTGTCCTCCCTAATTGTGCATAAATATTTCTGGCTGTCAAAGTCATATCTGTCAGCAGTATTGTCACGGGCACTAGGAGTCTTTACCCAGGTATCACCAGATGATGGACTTACCAGAGCAGTATAGATGGTAATATGGTACTCTGGTAGCGGGGTGATAACGGAACAGGAGACAGCAGATGGTAAGAGAATGCTCGTGGAAAGTCTATGACTAGCAGCACTGGTAATATATAGATAATTGTACACGAGGAACTGGATGGACAAGGAAACGTGAGGGTAGTCAGTGGTCTGCGGATAGCAAGTTGTACCACTGCTATAGTGAGGAGGAATGTTCAGAAGTATTGAGGAGGTGATGAGAGTCAGCGGTCTGCGTATAGCAAGTGGTACCGCTGTCTAGGTGAGGGAATGGAATCCAGGTGAAGGTATCCGGGAAGTCAGTGGTCTGCGTTAGCAAGTTGTACCACTGCTATGTGAAAGGATACAGGAAACTGGTGACTCAGGAAACAGGGAACAGTGGTCTGCCACTAGCAAGTTGTACCACTGAAATATATATGTGAGGAGGAGCACGGTGAGGTAAATGCAATGCAGAGTATACACGGGCACCCTGAACTTGATCCCACGATGATATGCACAAAAATAGTAATAACTGAACAGCACTGCACAATTATACAAAGTCACAAGAACTATCCAGGCTAAAAGGTAACACAGTCAAATGATGGCAATAGTCTCAGCGGATAGGAAACTCCAGAGGAGAACAACTCAGTCCAGCAAGATATGCAATACACCAGCACAGTCAATGAGAAGTATGCATACCGTGGTTCAGGAGTGCAGGCTGTCAGATAGAAGTGCAGGGATACCTGAACGGCTGGAGGCCGGCAGGATACGAAGTCCCAGGAGGGTGGAAGCGGTAATCAAGTAGGTGCAGCGCACAGGTAGGTATACCAGCAGGGATAGAAACAATACTCAGGAAGCAGTAGTATATAGAACTGGACACCTGGAGAACACTGAGGAGTAGAGATGGTCTAGCCGAGATGAAAGCAGCGGAGCGTTGATCCAATGCAGACAGGCAAGTTGACACAAGCGGAGACACTGTAGAAGCACGGAGAGCGGATCAGCTGGCTGCAGACACGAGGAGTACTGGAGGGTTGCGATGAGCAGGGCACTGCAGATACACGGAGGCAGCGGATAGGAATCATCTGGTGCAGTCACGATGAAACACGGGAGAGTTGAGGTGAGCAGGATACTGTAGATACACGGAGGCAGCGGATAGGAATCAGCTGGTGCAGTCACGATGAAACACGGGAGAGTTGAAGTGAGCAGGATACTGTAGATACACGGAGGCAGCGGATAGGAATCAGCTGGTGCAGTAACGATGAAACACAGGAGAGTTGAAGTGGTCTGGAAACCACAAACGAACAACAGGAATCAGCAGGAGCTGAACACACGAGGAAACACAGGAACACCTTCAGAGGCTCATGGGGAATGAGACTCCAAGATCAGGCAACGAGGTATTGACCTCAGGTGCTCTAAATAGGGAGTGTTGCCTGATCAGCCAATTAACTAAAAGGAACATGTACTGAAGGTTTGAAAGGGCTGCACATGCGCAGACCCTCAGGATGGTGGATGGCCACGGTTCCTAAACACACGAGAAGTAGCACTCACAGTCCAGTGAGTGACAGTACCCCCCCTTTTAAAGGTGGGCACAGAACACCCGGAACCGGGTTTGTCCGGAAATTTGGAATAAAACTTCTTAAGAAGAGCTGGAGCGTTGAGATCTTCAGCTTTGATCCATGAACGCTCCTCAGGACCAAAGCCCTTTCAATGAACGAGGAAACGAAGAACTCCTCGCGAAATTTTTGCATCCAATATATGAGTAATCTCAAAGTCTTCCTCCTGATGAATTTGAACTGGCCGAGGTGCTGAAGGAGGGACCGAGAAACGGTTGATGATGAGAGGTTTGAGCAAAGACACATGGAAGGCGTTGGAAATACGAAGATTCTTAGGAAGTAGAAGTTTGAAACAAACTGGATTGATCACTTGAATGATCCTATACGGACCAATAAAACGAGGAGCAAATTTCATAGATGGGACCTTCAAACGAATATTTTTGGTAGATAACCAAACACGATCTCCAATTTTCAGTGGTGGAATAGCCCGCCTCTTTTTATCTGCAAAAGACTTATATTTGGCAGATGTCTTCTTTAAACAGGTTTTGACCTGAGACCAAATATTTTTGAAAGTTTGACAAACAGTCTCTACAGCAGGAACTTGGGTGGGAGGGAGGGCAGGAAATTCCGGAAAAGACCTATGGTGACCGTGAACCACAAAGAATGGAGTTTTAGAAGATGACTCATGGTACATGTTGTTATGAGCGAATTCAGCCCAAGGAAGCAATTCTACCCAGTTGTCTTGATTGGCTGACGAGAACATCCTTATAAACGTCTCAAGATCTTGATTGATCCTCTCAGTTTGTCCGTTTGATTGAGGATGGTAGGAAGATGAGAGTGCTAATCGTATGCCCAAGGTCTTGCAAAGGGCCCGCCAGAATCTGGAAACGAATTGTACGCCTCTATCTGACACAATCTCGGACGGACATCCATGAATACGAAAGATTTCTTTGATGAAATGCTCAGCCAGGGTAGAAGAGGAAGGTAAACCAAACAAGGGGACGAAATGCGCCATCTTCGAAAATCTATCCACCACTACCCAAATAGTATTGCAGTTTTTACTAGAAGGAAGATAAGTAACAAAGTCCATACTAATATGGGTCCATGGCTTGGACGGAATGGGTAGTTGTTGAAGCAAACCCGCTGGGTCTTGAACTGAGAACACAATTCACAAGCGGCTACAAACTCTTTGACATCTCTCCTCATAGAAGGCCACCAGTAACTTCGAGAGAGAATCTCAAAGGTCTTGCGTTCACCAGAGTGTCCAGAAAAACGAGAAGAGTGGAACCACAAAAGGATTTTCCTCCTAAGAGTAGGAGGCATGAGGGTTTTCCCAAATGGTAGCACCTAAGTGGAAGAAGCAGCCAGCGAAACACATTTGGGGTCTAGTATAGAGTGGTTGGAAACCTCTTCAACGTCAGAGGACGTCACAAAGGCTCGAGATAGAGCGTCGGCTTTTTTGTTCTTTGCAGCTGGTTTGAAGGTTATGATTAACTCAAAACGAGAAAAGAAAAGAGACCATCTTGCTTGACGAGGATTCAAACATTGAGCAGACTGTAGATATGACAAGTTCTTATGATCCGTGAAAATTGTCACAGGATGACGAGCTCCCTCCAACAAGTATCTCCACTCCTCTAATGCTACTTTAATAGCCAGCAACTCCTTGTCCCCGATGGTGTAATTCTTTTCCGCAGGCAGAAGACCCCGAGAGTAAAAGGCACAAGGATGGAATTTCTGTTGCTCCGATCTGTGGGAGAGAATGGCTCCTAAACCAACATTAGAGGCATCTACTTCTAGGAAGAAGGGAAGCATCACATCGGGCTGTCGAAGAATGGGAGCAGAGGAGAAGGACTCTTTAAGAAATTGAAAGGCTTGAAGAGCCTCAGATGACCATTGTTTAGTATTGGCCCCATTACGAGTCAGGGCCACAATAGGAGATGCAATCGAAGAGAAATCTTGAATGAAGCGTCTATAGTAATTGGCAAAACCTAAAAAACGCTGAATGGCATGAAGAGTAGTTGGCTGAGGCCAATGTAACACAGCATTCACCTTTTATGGATCCATTTGTAGACCAACTACGGAGACAATATAACCCAAAAATGGAATCTGGGGCAACTCGAATGAACATTTTTCTAATTTGCAGAATAATGAATTTCTCCGGAGTCTGGACAGAACTTCTGCCACATGTTGGTGATGAGAAGGCAGGTCCTGTGAAAAGATCAATATGTCGTCCAGATAAACGACGACACATACATATAACAAGTCCCGGAAGATCTCATTAATGAAGCCCTGGAAAACAGCGGGGGCATTACATAACCCGAAAGGCATTACTAAATATTCATAATGCCCATCTCTGGTGTTGAAAGCTGTCTTCCATTCGTCACCGGACCTGATTCTAATTAAATTGTAGGCACCACGAAGGTCCAACTTGGTAAAGATCCGAGCTCCCTTAATCCGATCAAATAGTTCAGTAATCAGAGGAATGGGATACCGATTTTTAATAGTAATGGCGTTAAGTCCATGAAAATCTATGCAGGGGCGTAGTGATCCATCCTTCTTTTTTACAAAGAAGAACCCGGTAGTAGAAGGTCGAATAAATCCTCGCTGGAGATTCTCTTGGATGTATTCAGATGTATTCAGATGTAGCTTGAGTTTCAGGCAACGAAAGTGGATACACACGACCCCTAGGAGGAGTCTTGCCAGGTAGAAGATCAATCGGACAATCCCATGAATGATGAGGAGGAAGACGTTCAGACTGAGTTTTATCAAATACATCGGCAAATGAAGCATACTGAGGAGGGAGTCCCGGTGAGGAAGGTGAAATGGAAGATTGCTGTATTTTAAGAGGAACGACTTGGGAGAGACAACGATGATGACATTCAGCTCCCCAAGACGTAACTTGAGGAGTGCGCCAGTCAATCTGGGGAGAATGACATTGAAGCCATGGAAGGCCTAGAACAATCGGACTTGTAGTAACAGGAAGAATTAAAAACGAAATTTCTTCTTGGTGTAGCACACCAATCTGAAGCGTTACTGGAGACGTACTCTGGGTGATGAGACCATTGATAAGACGTGATCCATCAATAGCAGTCACAGTAATAGGTGTCTTCAGGGTAATCACTGGTAGGGACCATTGATTCACTAGGGATTTAGAAATAAAATTTCCCGCAGCTCCAGAATCAATAAGTGCTTGGGACTCAAAGGATTTGGTAGCGAAGGAAATTGTAACATCAAAAGCGCAGACTTTTAATTTCGTAGAACATGGAGAGGACTCCAGGGACCCTAACTTCACCTCTCCAGAACTAGTTAGGGCCTGGCATTTCCCGATTTTTTTTTTTTTTTTTTATTTTTTTTTTAGGGCATGAATTGAGCATATGTGTGGAATCAGCACAATAGATACAAAGTCTATTCTTTACTCTTCGGTTCCTCTCTTCAGTAGTTAATTTGGAGCGTCCTATCTCCATGGGTATTACAGGAGATGAAGCTGGACGAAGTTGAGAAGTTGAGCGAAGAGGTGCTTTAACTGAAGTTGTTTTTTCAGACTCCCTTTCACGAAATCTCATGTCTACATGATGGCAAAGAGAAATCAAATCTTCTAAAGAAGTAGGTAGTTCTTGAGTAGTCAGTGCATCTTTAATTTTATCCGAGAGCCCCTGCCAGAAGGCGGCAATTAACGCTTCAGTGTTCCACTGAAGTTCAGAGGCTAATATCCTAAATTGAATGACGTACTGGCCTACTGTACGAGAACCTTGACGTAAACGGAGAATGCTGGATGCAGCGGAGATGACACGACCTGGTTCATCGAATACACTTCGGAACGTGGAAATAAATTTGGCACTATCCTGTAATAATGGATCGTTTCTTTCCCACAGAGGGGAAGCCCATGCGAGAGCTTGTCCAGAAAACAATGAAATAAGATAGGCCACTCTGGAACGATGAGTAGAGAAATTTTGAGGTTGGAGCTCAAAATGAACAGAACATTGATTGAGAAAACCCCTACAAGTTTTGGGGTCTCCATCATACTTTGACGGAGTAGGCAGGTGAAGCGTGGAAGCCGTAGACACCTGGGATGGCACTGGGGAAACTAAGGAAAGCACAGGAGCATCAACATTAGCTGTGATATTCTGTCCAGATGTTCCTTGGGAGGCTAACGCCTGGTAACATTGTAACAACAGCTGTTGGCGAGCATCCTGTTGCTCCATACGGGTGACCAGATGCTGCAGCATCTCTTTAGCTGTAGGTTCCGAATCTGGGTCTGTCATGGCCTGATCTTACTGTCACGGGCACTAGGAGTCTTTACCCAGGTATCACCAGATGATGGACTTACCAGAGCAGTATAGATGGTAATATGGTACTCTGGTAGCGGGGTGATAACGGAACAGGAGACAGCAGATGGTAAGAGAATGCTCGTGGAAAGTCTATGACTAGCAGCACTAGTAATATATAGATAATTGTACACGAGGAACTGGATGGACAAGGAAACGTGAGGGTAGTCAGTGGTCTGCGGATAGCAAGTTATACCACTGCTATAGTGAGGAGGAATGTCCAGAACTAACGAGAAGGTGATGAGAGTCAGCGGTCTGCGTATAGCAAGTGGTACCGCTGTCTAGGTGAGGGAATGGAATCCAGGTGAAGGTATCCGGGAAGTCAGTGGTCTGCGTTAGCAAGTTGTACCACTGCTATGTGAAAGGATACAGGAAACTGGTGACTCAGGAAACAGGGAACAGTGGTCTGCCACTAGCAAGTTGTACCACTGAAATATATATGTGAGGAGGAGCACGGGGAGGTAAATGCAATGCAGAGTATACACGGGCACCCTGAACTTGATCCCACGATGATATGCACAAAAATAGTAATAACTGAACAGCACTGCACAATTATACAAAGTCACAAGAACTATCCAGGCTAAAAGGTAACACAGTCAAATGATGGCAATAGTCTCAGCGGATAGGAAACTCCAGAGGAGGACAACTCAGTCCAGCAAGATATACAATACACCAGCACAGTCAATGAGAAGTATGTATACCGTGGTTCAGGAGAGCAGGCTGTCAGATAGAAGTGCAGGGATACCTGAACGGCTGGAGGCTGGTAGGATACGAAGTCCCAGGAGGGTGGAAGCGGTAATCAAGTAGGTGCAGCGCACAGGTAGGTAGACCAGCAGGGATGGAAACAATACTCAGGAAGCAGTAGTATATAGAACTGGACACCTGGAGAACTCTGAAGAGTAGAGATGGTCTAGCCGAGATGAAAGCAGCGGAGCGTTGATCCAATGCAGACAGGCGAGTTGACACAAGCGGAGACACTGTAGAAGCACGGAGAGCGGATCAGCTGGCTGCAGACACGAGGAGTACTGGAGGGTTGCGATGAGCAGGGCACTGCAGATACACGGAGGCAGCGGATAGGAATCAGCTGGTGCAGTCACGATGAAACACGGGAGAGTTGAGGTGAGCAGGATACTGTAGATACACGGAGGCAGCGGATAGGAATCAGCTGGTGCAGTCACGATGAAACACGGGAGAGTTGAGGTGAGCAGGATACTGTAGATACACGGAGGCAGCGGATAGGAATCAGCTGGTGCAGTCACGATGAAACACGGGAGAGTTGAAGTGAGCAGGATACTGTAGATACACGGAGGCAGCGGATAGGAATCAGCTGGTGCAGTAACGATGAAACACAGGGAGAGTTGAAGTGAGCAGGAAACTGTAGAAGCACGGAGGCAGCGGATAGGAATCAGCTGGTGCAGTAACGATGAAACACAGGAGAGTTGAAGTGGTCTGGAAACCACAAACGAACAACAGGAATCAGCAGGAGCTGAACACACGAGGAAACACAGGAACACCTTCAGAGGCTCATGGGGAATGAGACTCCAAGATCAGGCAACGAGGTATTGACCTCAGGTGCTTTAAATAGGGAGTGTTGCCTGATCAGCCAATTAACTAAAAGGAACATGTACTGAAGGTTTGAAAGGGCTGCACATGTGCAGACCCTCAGTATGGTGGATGGCCACGGTTCCTAAACACATGAGAAGTAGCACTCACAGTCCGGTGAGTGACAAGTATCTACCAATTAATTTTTAGCACTCCCCAGTGCTTTTGGGGTGTCCTCCCTAATTGTGCATAAATATTTCTGGCTGTCAAAAGTCATATCTGTCAGCAGTATCTACCAATTAATTTTTAGCACTCCCCAGTGCTTTTGTGGTGTCCTCCCTAATTGTGCATAAATATTTCTGGCTGTCAAAGTCCTATCTGTCAGCAGTTTCTACCAACTAATTGTGAGCACTCCTCCGTGCTTTTGGGGTGTCCCCCATAATTGTGCATAAATATTTCTGGCTGTCAAAATTCATATCTGTCAGCAGTATCTGCCAAATAATTTTTAGCACTCCTCTGTGCTTTTGGGGTGTCCCCCATAATTGTGCATAAATATTTCTGGCTGTCAAAAGTCATATCTGTCAGCAGTATCTATTAAATAATTTTTAGCACTCCCCAGTGCTTTGCGCTCAGAATGGATTCAAAGCAGTACACATATGATCAGAATGAGCAACCAGGTTCTGTCACCAGTCCTGATCTTAGTGTTCCCAGTACGTCATCTGGCCAAGGCGATGTCAAACAACAGAGTGTTTCCAAATTAGTGCAAAAAACAAAAACCCCAAAAAAATTTACTGTATTGAAACGAAAAAGAAGTGTAACTGAGCAAAAGTTAAGTGACGATAAAAAAAAAATTGCATGCATGCCATTCTACACACGCAGTGGCAAAGAGAGAATGAGGCCTTCACCTTTGGCTATTAGTGGCAGATCCCAAAAAGTTACCCAGCCTACAATTGGTGCACAACTACTGTTACGCGTCAAAGCCGAGCTGCAAGATAACAGTAAGGCATTAGAGGATAATGTTTGCTCTGATTCACAAATGACAACAATCCCTGTGGAGAGTCCATCCAACAGTGGGATGTCTAATCGTGAGCACTCTGCTGATGTGTGCCTTAATAGCCAGAGTGTAGCCGGTGATACCCAAATTGAGGATGCCACTTTGGAATTAGAAGAGGATGAGGGGGAGATTTGTGTAGGCGACGAGGGCGCTAATTAGGATGTTGTTGAGGATGAGGTTGTTTGTTTAAGTCCTGCACCAGTGGCAGCAGTTCTGGCACGTGACAAGAAAAAGGCCATTGTCATGCCTGGGCATAAAACAAAAAAATCCACTTCTTATGTGTGGAATTATTTCTACCCAAACCCAGACAACAATTGTATAGCCATTTGTAGTGTATGTCAAGCCACAGTCAGTCGAGGGAGGGACCTTAACCATCTTGGAACCTCGTCTATGTTACGCTATTTAACATTGGGAAAAGCTGAAAGTTCTTCCCCAAAAAATACAAGCACTCCATCATCAACTAAGACCCTCCGCTCACTGACATCCCGACGGCTACAAAATACACCCACCACACCATCCTCATCAATATCCTCAGTAGCGCTCGGAGTTAGCCCGGCATCCCACTTCAGGCTGGATGACTCCTGCACTATTATTGATTCCTCTGAAGAAAGTGTTAGTCCCACTGCTGCTGCTGTTGCTGCTGCTGGGGGTGAATCGTCATCCCAGAGGCAGGTCAAGAAAATGAGCAGTCCTACATTTCAGCAATTAACTGTGAAACAATCATTTGCGAGGGGAAGCAAATATGACAGCAGTCACCCAGTCGCCAAGCGAATCACAGACGCCATGGCTGCCATGTTAGTGTTAGATCTGCGTCCAATCTCCACAATAAACGCAGCTGGTTTTTCACAGTTAATTGAGGTTTTGTGTCCGCGTTACAGAATTCCATCGCGACACCATTTCTCCCGTAAAGTAATTCCACAACTATACCAAAAAGTGTGTAAAAATGTAGAGATTGCGCTGAAAAATGCCATTCTACCCATTGTTCACTAAACAACAGATATGTGGACAAGTGGAAGTGGCCAAACCAAAGACTATATGACTGTAACAGCCCACTGGGTTGGTCATTCACCTTCACCAGCAGGAACAGCAGCAGCATGTACACCACTACGTAACATTTGTCACAGGCAGGCCACTCTTTGTATCACCGGCTTCACTAACAGGCATACGGCTGACAATTTGTTACGCAAACTGAGAGATGTGATTGATGCATGGCTTATACCACTCGGACTCTCCCCAGGGTATGTCATTTCTGATAACGCCAACAATATAGTGCGAGCATTACAGCTGGGTGATTTCCAACACATTCCCTGTTTTGCTCACACCATCAACTTGGTGGTGCAGAGCTTCCTACGAAATAACCGTGAGGTGCAGGAGATGCTTTCGGTGGCCCGTAAAATTTCAGGCCATTTCAGGCATTCAGCCACAGCATGTAGGAGATTACAGCAGCTCCAAGAGCAGTTTAATTTGCCCTGCCACCAACTTAAGCAAGAGGTGCTAACTAGGTGGAATTCCACCCTGTACATGCTTCAGAGGATGGAGGAACAGCGCAAAGCCATCCAAGCATATTGCACAAGCCATGACATTGGGAAAGGAGGGGGGATGTATTTCACTCTTCCACAGTGGGGAATCCTTTCAGTGCTGTGCAAGGTGCTGAAACCATTTGAAGTTGTGACGTGTGAGGTGAGTGCAGACTCTGCTAGTTTGAGCCAAGTCATTCCTTTAATTAGACTATTGGAAAAGCAGCTTGAGAAAATGAAGGAGGAGCTAAAAGCAAGCAATTCAGCAAAGTATGTTGGCCTTGTCGATCAAGTACTTAATTCGCTTCACAATGATCCTCGAGTTATTAAGATCTTGAACTCAGATCAGTACGTTTTGGCCACTGGGCTTGATCCAAGGTTTAAAACCTACATTGAGTCTTTACTTGAAAATGAGCGAGATGTGAACTTTTGCAAGGAGCTATTGCTCAGCAAGTTGGCCGCTGAACTGGGCCTCGGCTTGACGACGTGTCCTCCTTCACTTTCTCAAGCTGCTGCTGCTCGTAAAAAATTTAATTTCCCAAAAAGAAGCAGGGAAGACACAGGGGGCAAACCAGAACAATTTAACATCTGGGCTGGTTTGAAGGATTTTTCAAAAAAATGTGTCACTTTGCCTATAACTCCATCCAATACGAGTATAAACATGCAAAGGATGGTGGAGGATTACTTTCAAGAGGTAGTTGATATGGAAATGTCAGACAGTCCCTTTCCTTACTGGGAAGAAAAGCATGCCATTTGGAAACTTATGTACAAACTTGCTTTGCAATACCTAAGCTGCCCACCCTCCAGTGTGTACTCTGAACGAGTGTTCAGCACAGCAGGGAACTTAGTCAGTGATCGCCGTAGAAGGTTGCTTCCCAAAAATGTGGAGAAAATGATGTTTATAAAAATGAACTACATCTTCCACGAGGAAGGCCTTCACCATCCAAGACATCCAAGCACTGACTGTTCTCTAATGGCGGATTCAAGCGGCGATGAATTGATAGTCTGTGATGATGACGTACACACTGATGAGGGTGAGGATGAAGCTGAAGATGATGATGATAACATCTTTTTAAAACTTTCTATGTAAGTGTAGGGTGCAATCTACCCCCAAAGAGGAAAGGGACTTGTGGCATTTCCATATCACGTACCATCTTGAAAGGCTGCTGTTAGGGCAATTTATCCTTAAGGGTAGGGTGTCATAGACAGAGTGACCCCAAACTGGCTTTGTCCATTTCTCATAATATTGTACAGTCTATAACGGCTGAATTTTTTGTTTTTTTAAACAAGTGGAGGGGGGCCTATAGAGACAGAAAGCAAACTGCCTTTTTCCATTTCTTTACATATTTAACTATAAGTGTAGGGTGTAATATACATCCAAAGACGATGGCTGCATTGCCAATATGCATAGATGGAGAGGAAGACAATCTGTTTTGTGTGTAGAATAAATAAAGGCCTAACAACGAAGAATTAAACTGTTTTTTTGGATGATTTATTACCTCAACAATTAGATTACTTATCTCTAAAACAGTTGGAGCACTAAATTGGGTTATTTTAGGCCCAAAAACATTGATTTTCCAACAAAATAGCAAAACAAAACCAAACAAAACCAAAACTAAAACACGCAATGGCGGTTTTGCAAAACCAAAACACGCCGGTAATTCAGATCCAAAACCGAATCCAAAACAAAAACACGGGGGTCAGTGACCATCTCTAATATATAGTAAGGGTGTGTCAGACTCAAGCGCACACAGCCACGTCCGAATCTAGCTCTGGCCGTCTTAAAGTTACTGTTTTCGCGGTATCTCCAGCTACAGGGCCAGTCTAACTCATGAGAACTAGTGATAATATGCTCATATGTATGCTATATTATGTGTTTGTAAACAGGAGGAACTGCAAAAATGTATGTATTATTGTAAGTTCAGTAGACATTAAGAACATCCTAATAAATGCATTTCAAGGGGGAGGGGGAATCAGTAAAAGAAAGAAAAAGTTTTTTTTTTTAATAAATACCTAAATTAACAGGTGACATTAATTTTAATATAATTCTTTTACGTTCTTTTGCAAATTTATAATCCACACGTGTATTGGACCTATCCTCCAGTGTCTTGTGTAGTAGTGCACAGCAGACGTACACCCGTATTCATCAGCGCACGTATCTTCAAATCCTTTCCTTGTTGAATTCAGGCAGTACCAGTGGGGACACTTAAAGAAAGGCTTTAGTTATTTAAATGTAGTCTTTCTTTGAATCCGAATGGTCTGATTCAAGTTTTCTATATATTTTTTTAAACATCTTAGAATTTTTTTAATTTGTTTTGTATTTTTTATTTTTTTTAGCGAATATGGAACTGGAAGCTCAGATCTGGGGGTAAATGTATCAAGCTGAGAGTTTTCTGGCGGTTTTGAAAAGTGGAGATGTTGCCTATAGCAACCAATCAGACTCTAGCTATCATTTTGTAGAATGTACTAAATAAATGATAGCTAGAATCTGATTGGTTTTTCAAAGACGCTGGAAAACTCTCAGCTTGATACATTTACTCCCTGGACTTCCAATTTCAGTGCATGACCTGTCAGATGGACTAAAGACTAGCTGGAAAAACTAGTCCTTTTACCACAGCCAGTATTGCCGTGGAGATGAGCATTGCTCAGCTGCCGTGGGGAAAGTTTATTCTTAAATTGAACGAAAGTAGAAAATCTTTCATATCGCCTATCACCAGAACCCATTATAGAGTTAAAAATAATATATTTTATTTACCATACATATTTTATACTATGGATGCATGATAAATAATGATTTTGTGGGCTATAAAATAAGTTTTTCCATATTTTCTTTGTATACAAGGTTCTAGAAGAGCCCACTACAGCTTGGTTTACTGGATGAACTTTTGGTAACTTTAATTGTGAATGTGATTCTGTGCACCATTGAGTTTGATTTTGTTATGTATGGGTAGCCCTAAAGCATTTGACCGAAGGCTAAGGACCTAAACACCCCTGCTGTAAATTACTTGTGTTAGCTGAGATAATCCACAGATCAAAACCTCTGAATGTCGATGTGTAGATGAGAGGAGGCTAATAAGGAAGAGGCAGGAAGTAAACCAGAGCTATATCCAAGAACTGGACAATGATCAGGCTGTCAATCAACTTCTGGACCACCTACTAACTGATGGCTGGATACTCTTGCCTAATCAATGCTTGGGGTTTGTCAGAATTTGTGGGTTTCAAGGTCTCGGAAGTTTCCTGGCCATGAATTCAAAATGTCGATGTTTTGATCCCAGAGCCACTTAGTTATCGCTTTTGCATTATGGCAAGGTGCTCCATCATGCTAGAAAAGGCATTGTTCGTCACCAAACTGTTCTTGGATGGTTGGGAGAAGTTGCTCTTGGAGGATATTTTGGCACTATTCTTTATTCACGGCTGTGTTCTTAGGCAAAATTGTGAATGAGCCCACTCCCTTGGCAGAGAAGCAACCCCACACATGAATGGTCTCAGGATGCTTTACTGTAAGCATGACACAGGACTGAAGGTAGCGCTCACCTTTCCTTCTCCCAGACAAGCGTTTTTCCAGATGCCCCTAACAATCTCAAAGTGGATTAATCAAAGAAAATGACTTTACCCCAGTCCTCTGCAGTCCAATCCCTGTACCTTTTGCAGAATAGCAGTTTGTCCCTGATCTTTTTCCTGGAGAGAAGTGGCTTCTTTGCTGGCCTTCTTGACACCAGGCCATCCTCCAAAAGTTTTTGCCTCACTGTGCGTGCAGATGCACTCACACCTGCCTGCTGCCATTCCTGAGCAAGCTCTGCACTGTTGGTGCACTGATCCCGCAGCTGAATTAACTTTAGGAGATGGTTCTGATGCTTGCTGAACATTCTTGGGTGCCCAGAAGCCTTCTTCACAACTATTGAACCTCTCTCCTTGAAGTTCTTGATGATCCGATAAATGGTTGATTTGGGTGCAATATTACTAGCAGCAATATCCTTGCCTGTGAAGCCCTTTTTGTGCAAAGCAATGATGGCTGCTTGTGTTTCCTTGCAGATAACCATGGTTAACAGAGGAAGAACAATTATTTCAAGCACCACTCTCCTTTTTAAGCTTCTAGTCTGTTATTCTAACTCAATCAGCATGACAGAGTGATCTCCAGCCTTGTCCTCGTCAACAATCTCACCTGTGTTAACGAGAGAATCACTGACCTAATGTCAGCTGGTCCTTTTGTGGCAGGGCTGAAATGCAGTGGAAATGTTGTTTTTGGGATAAAGTTCATTGACATGGCAAAGAGAGACTTTAACATTAATTGCAATTCATCTAATCACTCTTCATGACATTCTGGAGTATATGCAAATTGTCATCATAAAAACTGAGGCAGCAGACTTTGTGAAAAATAATATTTGTGTCATTCACAAAACTTTTGCTCATGACTGTACATCTTTATGCTTTCTCTGTACCATCGCTATGTTTTCATGGGGTGTAGGTATACACAATTTTTAGCCTGGAGTAAATGCTACTGTTTTTGAGTTAGATGCATCTTAAGATACATCTGTGTCAATGCATGTACAAAAACATAGTTATTTTCGTACGTTTTTTCCTGCATACATTCTGGGCCTGATTCATCTCCGGACGTAAGTCCTATTGCTTGCCGTATCTTGATGAAATTGCTTTGCGCATGCTCAGAAATGGACTTTATGCCAGTGAAAAGCAATTGTATCCAACTTATAGCTCAAACAAAAATGAAACTTCCAACTGCCTATGACTTGAATGGAGGAACTGGAACAGGAAGGGGACGGACACAGGTAGGCAATGTACATAAAGGGCGTGCCATAGTTGATAGTTGAGCACACTCACATAAATCTGATTTAGGCCCTGGCCTCCTCTTAGGCACGTGTTTTTTAGCCATATCACTTGCACCAGCTGGCAGGTGTGCGTGCCAACTGATAGTGATGCCAGTTGTGTATGTAAGCCTGAACATGTGTTTGCAAGTAAGAGAAACTATAAAAATACATTTTATGTACAGTACACATTAAGAACACCCTGAATTATGTATATCATGTAAATAAAATATATATTTTTACATATATTTTTATTTATGATTACAGTATTAATAGCATACTTGCCTACTCTCCTGGGTATCTGGGGAGGTTCCCGAATTTTGGGGACTCCTCCCGGACTCCTGGAAGAATAGGCAAATCTACCGGATTCAACGAAATTCACGGCATTGAATGGCGGGAACGGGGCTTAATTGAGTCATTAAGCCCCAACCTCGTTATTCAATGCCGTGAATTTTGGCATTTTATAGTAGGGACCGCCCCCTCCTACATCCCAGTCACATAACTCCCTGGGGAGAAGTTTTGAAAGTTGGCATGTATGATTAATACAAAAGTGGAAGCTGCTCAAATCAATTTATAGGCCATAACAGGTGCTGAAAGGGTGGGGTTATCCTGCAAGGAACATACACACAACATTTTTTCCCCCAGCACACTGCTATAGCCAGCAACAGATCTGCCATTTCTACTGTAGATAAAAATGCAAAAGTCTTTGTTGCACACATTTGCAAATGTATGTTTAAGCCATCCTGCCACGCCAAGGCGCTTTTGCATATAGGATGGTCCTACTCTAAACAATGAGAGTCCCTATATTTGGGCCATACATATGTGTTTTTAAATTGAGAGCTAACTTACCAAAGAGGTACCCCAGAAGCCTCCAAATAGCAATCCAATGTCAGCACTCCCCCTCAGCTACTGACACCAACATGCCTCTCAGACAAATACAAAAGTGGAAGCTGCTCAAATCAATTTATAGGCCATAACAGGTGCTGAAAGGGTGGGGTTATCCTGCAAGGAACATACACACAACATTTTTTCCCCCAGCACACTGCTATAGCCAGCAACAGATCTGCCATTTCTACTGTAGATAAAAATGCAAAAGTCTTTGTTGCACACATTTGCAAATGTATGTTTAAGCCATCCTGCCACGCCAAGGCGCTTTTGCATATAGGATGGTCCTACTCTAAACAATGAGAATCCCTATATTTGGGCCATACATATGTGTTTTTAAATTGAGAGCTAACTTACCAAAGAGGTACCCCAGAAGCCTCCAAATAGCAATCCAATGTCAGCACTCCCCCTCAGCTACTGACACCAACATGCCTCTCAGACAAATACAAAAGTGGAAGCTGCTCAAATCAATTTATAGGCCATAACAGGTGCTGAAAGGGTGGGGTTATCCTGCAAGGAACATACACACAACATTTTTTCCCCCAGCACACTGCTATAGCCAGCAACAGATCTGCCATTTCTACTGTAGATAAAAATGCAAAAGTCTTTGTTGCACACATTTGCAAATGTATGTTTAAGCCATCCTGCCACGCCAAGGCGCTTTTGCATATAGGATGGTCCTACTCTAAACAATGAGAGTCCCTATATTTGGGCCATACATATGTGTTTTTAAATTGAGAGCTAACTTACCAAAGAGGTACCCCAGAAGCCTCCAAATAGCAATCCAATGTCAGCACTCCCCCTCAGCTACTGACACCAACATGCCTCTCAGACAAATACAAAAGTGGAAGCTGCTCAAATCAATTTATAGGCCATAACAGGTGCTGAAAGGGTGGGGTTATCCTGCAAGGAACATACACACAACATTTTTTCCCCCAGCACACTGCTATAGCCAGCAACAGATCTGCCATTTCTACTGTAGATAAAAATGCAAAAGTCTTTGTTGCACACATTTGCAAATGTATGTTTAAGCCATCCTGCCACGCCAAGGCGCTTTTGCATATAGGATGGTCCTACTCTAAACAATGAGAGTCCCTATATTTGGGCCATACATATGTGTTTTTAAATTGAGAGCTAACTTACCAAAGAGGTACCCCAGAAGCCTCCAAATAGCAATCCAATGTCAGCACTCCCCCTCAGCTACTGACACCAACATGCCTCTCAGACAAATACAAAAGTGGAAGCTGCTCAAATCAATTTATAGGCCATAACAGGTGCTGAAAGGGTGGGGTTATCCTGCAAGGAACATACACACAACATTTTTTCCCCCAGCACACTGCTATAGCCAGCAACAGATCTGCCATTTCTACTGTAGATAAAAATGCAAAAGTCTTTGTTGCACACATTTGCAAATGTATGTTTAAGCCATCCTGCCACGCCAAGGCGCTTTTGCATATAGGATGGTCCTACTCTAAACAATGAGAGTCCCTATATTTGGGCCATACATATGTGTTTTTAAATTGAGAGCTAACTTACCAAAGAGGTACCCCAGAAGCCTCCAAATAGCAATCCAATGTCAGCACTCCCCCTCAGCTACTGACACCAACATGCCTCTCAGACAAATACAAAAGTGGAAGCTGCTCAAATCAATTTATAGGCCATAACAGGTGCTGAAAGGGTGGGGTTATCCTGCAAGGAACATACACACAACATTTTTTCCCCCAGCACACTGCTATAGCCAGCAACAGATCTGCCATTTCTACTGTAGATAAAAATGCAAAAGTCTTTGTTGCACACATTTGCAAATGTATGTTTAAGCCATCCTGCCATGCCAAGGCGCTTTTGCATATAGGATGGTCCTACTCTAAACAATGAGAGTCCCTATATTTGGGCCATACATATGTGTTTTTAAATTGAGAGCTAACTTACCAAAGAGGTACCCCAGAAGCCTCCAAATAGCAATCCAATGTCAGCACTCCCCCTCAGCTACTGACACCAACATGCCTCTCAGACAAATACAAAAGTGGAAGCTGCTCAAATCAATTTATAGGCCATAACAGGTGCTGAAAGGGTGGGGTTATCCTGCAAGGAACATACACACAACATTTTTTCCCCCAGCACACTGCTATAGCCAGCAACAGATCTGCCATTTCTACTGTAGATAAAAATGCAAAAGTCTTTGTTGCACACTCCTACATCCCAGTCACATAACTCCCTGGGGAGAAGTTTTGAAAGTTGGCATGTATGATTAATAGTTATAAATTAATTTTATGAAATCTTTTTTTGGAAGCGCTCTGATGGATTTTGTACATATGTATGTGCGTATCCTGCACTGTGTTCTGTCTGCCTGCATATGACAAGTCTTGTATAGCCAGAGCTTATACCCAAATTCAAATCGAAATGTTCTTTGAGCACTGCTTGTACTTGAATATGCGTGCATCCAATTTTTTTAAATGCAAGTTGCGTTCACATTGTGTTGGAATCAGACCGTCTGAGCTCAGACGCATCCCCTCAGAGGCACAGAAACATAACTCCTCCCACTTTTAACAAAACTGTATTCTACGATCAGGAACAACCTCTCCAATTACTGTAACTCACTCTCTGGAATAAGTTAAATATTTGCTGTATGAAAAGGTCAAACTAAAAATAAAAGGAGTTGAGAAGTCCATTCAAGAGGATAAAATAAGATATTTTGGAAAATCACTCTATTACGAAACTAGACAGTGTGACCTTTGGAGTGTGGTAAATCCGTGATAACATCAGAAGAGAAATATTGAAGAGGCAAAGGAATATGTGGAGATGGTGAGCTAGCATATGTTGCATGCAAAAAATATAACCCAGTACATACCAAGTTGAGGGACAATAAAAACATAACTTTTATTCTCACATTAATGTTTAAATAAATATATTTTCTAATATGACACTGGAGGCCTTTGCCCTTTTTCTGCATTTACATCATCGTCATTTATTTATATAGCACCAGCAAATTCCATAGCTCTTTACAATTGGAAGCAAACACAGTAATAAAACAATACTGGGTAATACAGACAGTCAGAGAGGTAAGAGGGCTCTGCCCGCTATTCTCCTCTCAGTTTGGATAGATATTGTTTTGTGCCGTGTATAAGCCTCCTGGTGTGAATCATGCAGTGTAACGCTGCCACAAGACATTATATACATAACATTTAATATTGTCTCAGGACACTTTAGCTTGTATCAAGAGTCTACAAAAATTGTACATATTTTCTCAAAATCAGAATACTAAAATTGTCTGGCATTGGCTGTATGATAGGTTTCTTGCAGTAGTCTATATCTAATATATATGTATATATATATATAGATATATATATATATATATATATATATATATATATATATATATATATCTCATAGTTGCAAACATTGGCGCAGCTTGTGTCCCGGGAGTCCGGGAGACTGACCCAGATTTCGGGAGTCTCCCAGAGACTCCGGGAGAGTTGGCAAGTATGATATATATTTTACCATTCAACTAGAATTATACTTTCTGTATTATGGGCTCTATGCATTAAAATGTAGTGATAGTATTGAGTTTCTGTTGTCACTTATTGCGGAGATGGAATATCACCTAACCCCCCAATTACCGCTAAAACACAGCTAAACGATACTCAGCTGCCACTACTGGCTCGGAACAGTAAGGGTTAACTTACCGCTTCCCCAGACCAGTCTTAGGGGAACTGTGCCATTCGCAGTAGGACTGAAAGCCAGGACTTTGGCTTCCTCCTATTAAAAAAAAATTTGGTAAAAATAGATTTAGGTTATAAAAAATGTTTCAAAATATAAACTATAATAATATATTTTAACAAAATAAAAAATACTTTTAAAGTATCCCCAATTGAAAAAAATGCTTTATTTAAATTAGAGATGCTCAAGCTCGGTTCCCCCGAGAACCGAGCACACTCGAACTAAGCAGATCCGAGTACCAAGCCTACTTTTGTGCGCTCTTGGAATTGAAAACTAGGAGAATGTCATTGTTACGTCGTCACATCTCGCGAGTTTTGGATTCCATAAGTACCGCGATCCAGCACCATTTCACGGAGGGACACGGAAAGGGTAGCACAGTTCTTGGCAGTCTCTGGTGCAGTTGGGCAGCGTCATAGGTAAAAAAGAAAGAGGAGGGGTAGCAGTGTTCTTCAAAGTCTCCAGTGACATTCAGGAGAGCTCCATTGCTAATTGTCATGGTTGAAATACAAATAATAGGGCTGGCAGGCTTGGTCTTCTAAATCTGCAGTCACATTGTACTGTGTTATATAAATAACACACAAAGAGGAGAGCTCCATTGCTAATTGTCATTGTTGAAATACAAATAATAGGGCTGGCAGGCTTGGTCTTCTAAATCTGCAGTCACATTGTACTGTGTTATACAGGTAACACACAAAGAGGAGAGCGCCATTGCTAATTGTCATTGCTGAAATAGAAATAATAGGGCTGGCAGGCTTGGTCTTCTAAATCTGCAGTCACATTGTATTGTACCATAGCTTATTCAGAAACAGGAGAGGTGACAGAGTTCAGTGCTGAAACAGAAATTATAATAATAGGGCTGTCAGTGTTCTTAAAAGTCTCCAGTGACAGTCTACTGTGACATAGCTCATACAGTAACAGGAGAGGTGGCATTGTTCTTGTCACTCTCCAGTGTCAGTTATGATGATACTAATCCCTCTACCTCATGTGCTAAAGCCTATGCTCAAGTGCATAGTGGTTCTAAGTCAGGGAAACAAAAATGTAAATAAAAGCTTGTACCTTTTTAAAGAAAAAAACACCTCTCTAATAAAAGTGAAAGTTTACTGTAGAAAAACAAAAAATTTGCCAACATGCCATTCTACCCGAAATATTACCAAGCATACCAGCATCCGCTAGCTCCCTTCTCTCAGCTAGATCTCAGCACCTGCAATCTACACTGTCATCATATTCACCCTCATCAGTGTGTACATCATCCTCAAACAATACTAATTCATCTCCGCTGGAATCCACCATCACAGAAGTTTGTGTACTTTGATGTAATTGCCGGTAATGGCCTTCCTTATGGAATTTGTATTTCATTTACAGAAGAGCTGTCACGATTTTTGGGCAACTCCTTTAGATCAGACCAAATGTCAAAATGTTGTGCAGACTCTTCTGCATCACTACTAGGTGTCTTGGGAAAGCTAATTTTTTCCTAGCAGCAATTTCAAGAGAAACTGAAGGAGGAGATGTCATTTTGTCATGTACCACTTGAGCTGTCAGCTTGCTGACCAGGAGCTCCTTGCATCTCTTGAGATCTGGGTCAGTTGGAAAGAAAGAGAAGACATAGTTCTTAAACTTAGGATCAAGCACAGTTGCCACAATGTAATAATCCGATTTCAAGATGTTGATAACTCTTGGATCCTGGCGAAGCGAATAAAGTACTTAATCTACAAGTCCAACATAATTAGCGTAATTGCTTTGTTTCATTTCCTTCTTCAATTTCTTTTCAAAAAGTCTAATTAGGGGTATCACTTGACTCAAGCTAACAGTGTCTGCACACTCTTCACAGGTGACTATTTTGAGTGGTTTCAGCACCTTGCACAACACGGAAAGTATTCTCCACTGCACTGGACTAAAGTACATTCCCCCTAAATTCTATTCTTCTTGCACCTGCTGCATTTTCCTACATGCTGTTGCAGAATCCCTAAAATGACCCTAAATATTTTGGGGCACAGGCAGCATCTCCTGCATGTCATTGTCATTTTTTAAAAAGTTCTGTACCACCAAGTTGACTGTGTGAGCAAAACAGGGAATGTGATGGAATTCCCCCCACTGTAATGCTCTAACAATATTGGTGGCGTTTTCAGAAATCACATATCCTCAGGAGAGTCCAAGCAGTATATGCCATGTTGCAATGATATACCTTAGTTTTTCAAACAGGTTGTCAGCAGTATTACCTCTGACCTGGGCCTTGTCTCGTCTCTGATAACGACCTCTCCCACCTTCAATACTTCTTCCGTTCTGCTTCCCACTTATGGAATTCCCTACCACGCTCAATCAGACTTTCCCACAGCCTTCAATTCTTTAGATGTTCTTTGAAAACACATCTATTTTTTAGAGGTGACCTTATTCTCTATAACACTATTGACACTTATGCACCCTCACAGCAATCCCAATCTCTACTCTGAGCCACACTCGCTCCTCTTGTTACAGCTGTGCCCTCTTCACTTTAGAATGTAAGCTCTCTCATGAGCAGGGTCCTCCATACCCTTTGTTTTCATGTCTTCATTTATTTTGTTTGCCTTGTCTGTTCTTGTTTTACATATGTCCTGTTTTATGAATATCCTTGTCTTCCCTAATGTACGACGCTGTGGAGCACTGTGATGCCTTGCAAATCTACGATAATAATAATAATATGCCTCTTAGTGAAGCAGATGATGCACAGAGTAGCCTGACTCTGAAAAATGTGAGGTTCTTGGGTACATGCTGCTGTTGTTCCTGCTGGTGAAGGCGAATCACCAACCCAGTGGGCTGTCACAATCATATAATCTTTAGTTTTCCCAGTTCTGCTTGTCCACATATCTAACGTTAAGTGTACAGTGGGTAGAATGGCATTTTGTAGCCCAATAATTACATTTTTACAAACCTTCTGGTAGAGGTGAGGAATAGCTTTTATAGTAAAATGGTGTCATGATGGATAATGGTAATGAGGACAGAAGGCCTAAAGTAACTGTCTACAATCGGTTGCATTAATAGTGGATATTGGACGCAAATCTAATACTAGCATAGTCGCCATGGCGTCTGTAATCCTCTTTGTGAATGAGTGACAGCTTTCATACTTGGTTCCTCTTGCAAAGGATTGTTTAGCAGTCAATTGCTGCAAACTACTAGTAATCTTCTTCTTGGTCTGCTTCTGGGTTGAAGATCCACCCCCAGCAGCAGGAGCAGAAGCAGTGGGCCTAATGCTCAAAGATTCTTCTGAGGAGTCCTGGATAGGGGAGGAGTCATCTCGCATTAGCAACTTGGATGCAGGACTAACTCCGATCACTGGTGAGGATATTGATAATGAAGGTGTTGGGGGTGTAGATTGCAGGTGATGGGATCTATCTGAAAAAAGGGAGGTAGCTGATGCTGGACTGCTTGTTGTTATTTTTTAGCATAAGTTTCTGATTTTCACAAAAGCTTTCCATAAACTCGCTTCAAATGGCGTAACATGGATGAGTTACTAGATGGTTAAGGTCTCTACCTCTACTGACTGTGGCTTTGCAGTGCTACAAATGGCTAGCCAACTGTTGTCAGGATTAGTGTAAGAATAATTCCACACATAAGAGGTGGATTTTTTGGTTTTATGCCCAGGCATGACAATGGCCTTCTTCTTACCACTGGCAGGAACTGCTTCCACTGGTGCATGACTTTCCACAGTAGAGTTCATTAACAGCACTGTTTGCTTAGGTGCCTTAAGCCCATTGTTAGCTTGTTTTGTGGGGGCCCAAACAAACCAAGCACTTCAGCCACAAAAGTGGCACTGCTTGTCGCTGGAGTGTTTGCTTTGTTAAACTGTACATGTCCTTTTCAATATTTTACATAAGGGTGGGTGGGAGGGCCCAAGGACAATTCCATCTTACACCACTTTTCTTTTCTGCCACTGCTGTGTGGCAATGTTTCCTAGATGTGCTTTGAACTGCCGTGTGTTTGTGTCATTGCTCTGTCGCTTAGTATCCAGCCAGATCGCTGCAGTCTTTGTTTGAAAGTGTATGAAAATAATATTGTGACCTGTGAGGTGGTCAAAATTGATTGCAAATGATTTGAAATTAGTGTTATTGAGGTTAATAATAATGTAGGGGAAAAAAAGAGCAAAAGTATGTGATTTTAGCAAAAAAAAAATATTGATTTTAGAAAAAAATTGGGATCGAAATCCAAAACCAAAATACGCAAGGGCGGTTTTGCAAAAACCAAAAACAAAACGCATAGTTAATCCCGATCCAAAACCAAAACCAGAACAGGATGGTCAGTAAACATCTCTCATTTAAATTACTGGTACCACCACAATCCTTGTTAAATAGGCTTCCCCGTGCTTTTCATGGGGTAGCTTTTGTCAGTGAATATTACTGCCGGCGGTGTCTCCTTGATGTATAGGGAGAAGGTCTAACTCCAATGTAAACACCCATTTTCACTGGAAATAGGACTTTTCACCATGTAATAAATAGAGTCCTATGTTTGTTTCATTGCTAAAGAGATCAGTAATGTTGAAATTGAATAAGTCATATTTAATTTTTATACATATTTTCAAACATATTTTGTGATAGTTACCTATATATCCCAGACCCCTTGGTTTGTTCAGATATGTTCAAGTTAATATTTCAGTAGAGATAAATATCTTCCCAAATGCAGTTGTTGCCAATAATCATATAGATCAACAATGAAGCCAGGAGTCCACATTCTTCTTGGTCAGTGTATCGAATGGTCATCATAAGACATCTGCTTTTGCATTCTCTGACCTAGGCTAAAATGTTAGAATGAGATTAAAACAAACTTACCTACTTTCAGCAGGCGACATCCAGGAGAGGGGCGTGACTAATAGGCGGGAGGGGGCGGGGCGCCTCGAATCGCGTTATTTGACGCGTCAAAATGATGTGATTCTTGGTGAATCGCGTCATTTTGACAAGGGAGTCCAGGGATGTGGGAGAAATGCCACCTCTCACGGGAGCCCGGGAGACTGACCCGAATTTCGGGAGTCTCCCGGACTTTCCGGGAGAGTTGGCAAGTATGGATTAAAATGATGGGGTTTCCTATATGAGAACCCATCAGGGACAGGTGCAATGCATTGGGCATTACAAATTTGCCATTCATCAAAAATTATTATTGTATTTATGTGCTGTGACAGAAGCCCTGGGAAAGAAGTGAATGGCAGGTACATGAGCCCTAGATTCCTGTCATTTGTATTTTAAAACACCAGGGAGATTGTGTCTGAGGAAAAGCTTCTCAGGATGTGTTTCTCAGCTTCAGGAAAGGTTGGTAAGGGTCCCTGGTGTTTGGTATGAAGAGAGTAGGGTGGGCTCAATACAAAAGGCCCAGTGGACTAATTATAAGCTGCACGTGAGGGGTGCCTCAGTCTGGGGAGGAGGTCAGATGGCTCCTGAGAGAAACTGCAACTTTGTCCTGTGAGTTCTATTTGTTTGGTTTAAGTGAGGGACACTAGGCCCCTCACTCTAGAGAGGGAATACATTTGTATTAGCTAGTAGTTGGATGGCTAGGAGTTTGTTTGTTTTTGTTCTGTTTGCAAGCTGGTGAATAAAACTAGCTGAGGCTATTGAACCTGATGAGGCGATTGAACCTACCAATGAAAAAGACAATATATAATATATTGAAATAATATATGCATCCTGCTCTGGCGCAGCCTACAAATGACACACCCCAGAGGGTAAATGTATGAAAGTCCGATTTCTGCAAGTCGCCGGAAATCGGCGACTTTGCAGTGAAAATTTAAAGGTGTGATGGCTTGTAAAGGCAAGTTTGCCTTTACAAGCCATCGCCGCTTTAAATTTTAGCTAGTCACTGGTGTACCCTGTACATCAGTGATGGGCAAATTGCAGCCCCCCGAGCCTTCATCTGCAGCCTCACCTCCTTTCAAAATGCCTTCTGATATGTTATTACAGATAGTATCTTTCTTTGATTGAATTTGTTGTTTTAATTTATTCATTAAATTAAAGTTAATGTGTGGCCCCTGGATAGTATCAGGCTGCCTAAAACTGCTATGTGCAGTATTTCCCCCTGTAAATTATGGTTTATCTCATACTTGCCAACTCTCCCGGATTGTCCGGGAGACTCCCGCATTTTGCGAGAGTCTCCCGGACGAGTGTGGCAATCTCCCTGATAAGAAGTGGGAAAAATTCAGTTTAAACGCCGCGATTCACCCGGAATCGCGGCGTTTAGCCCCGCCCCCGCTGTAAAATGACGCGATTTGCGTCATTCCGTCACGGGGGGGCGGGGCCAAAATGACGCGATTTCGCCGCCCCGCCCCCTGCACGCCCACGTCCCAGCCGGCATCTCCCGGAAAAAGAAAAAGAAATGTTGGCAAGTATGGTTTATCTACATTCTTTGCAAACATTTTTTTGATTGCATTTTCAAAAAACAGTATTTTTAAGTTTTCAAGCTTTTTAATAAACTTGGATCCTGCCGGCAAACAGCTGGGAATGATTGCGTTAAAAGCCCGGATGAATAATCATGCGTGCATCCATACCTCATCTCATTTTACAGAAATCTAGCCATTATCCCACACTGTCTGATTTCCTCTGCTGAATGAGCATGTTATAGACAGCTCTGTACTACCTGCAGATTTCATAACCACTTGCAAACCAAGAAGGTCTGCCATCTGGTCTAGACAAAAATAAAGGGTTTAGCAAAAATGCAAGTTGTACTAGTAAGTTTTCATGTTTTACAGAGTTTATCATAACATTAAGGCACAGTTAATGGAGTGCAAGGATAGGTCTCTATATTATGCATGTACAGTACTGGAATCTGTGTGAGATGTCTAGAGTATGTTCTGTTCACTGTCTTTTTTTTTAGGTGAAAAACATGCCCATAAGTCATTTACTTAATTCAGTGTAACAACTTACACAATGACACTGAGGGGTATATTTACAGAACTGTGGGTTTGAAAAAGTGGAGATATTGCCTATAGCAACCAATCAGATTCTAGCTGTCATTTATTTAGTACATTCTACAAAATGAGAGCTAGAATTTGATTGGTTGTTATAGGCAACATCTCCACTTTTTCAACCCTGCAGTTTAGTAAATATACCCCTGTGTGTTTGTTGTGGGTGATTTCTATTGGTTAATAACAATCTGATGATGTTCATTTTGTATTCAGAAGTATTTCATTTTAAACAAACTGTCCTGAAGTTGGTGCATTTGTGGCATCAAAACGATTGTCCTGAGTTAGCAAATCTAATTAAATTTGATTGGACAGAATGAAAGTAGGGCAATTTTACTGTATGTGCAGGCAGGTAACATGGCACTCCTTGCCATCCGTTTGTTCAGTCTAACTATAAAACATCCACATATGAAGCCACAAATGTGGTTGTGCAGTGAATGGGCCAAATCATTAGTGAGGTGGGAGGGGGTATTTTTGGGGCAATATATATATATGCTTGCAGTGTTCTTTGTCAGGTTTGGAGAGTTCCCATCTATGCAAAGTTATACATAGTTTATATAGAGAGCAAGATAGGAATAAAATTGTTTTAATCCTTAAAAATAATTTTAAAACTTGCCATAAGGGCACATTCCTATAGTGTTCGCCTTAAGGAATTCTTGTAGCGTACACACTATCAAATGCCCCTGTGGCAGTTTTCATATTGGAGAGACCACATGGAGTCTAAGGGATCTATTTATTAAAGTGAGATAAACCCTAAATTCTGTAAAGAGGAGCTTTTGCTGGATTTAGAGAGCATGTTGGACCCTATTTATTAAGAGCAGCCGTGGTACAAGTACTGATTGCTAACATCATCTCAAGATGGCAGGGTGATGTTAGCAGGGTCGGTGGTAATCGTTAATACGATTACCACCATTACGACACCCACTTTACCTACAAAGAAAAAACGAAGGAGTTAAAAAACTATATAAATATTAATAGACTTACCTTTAAAGCGACTCTGATGATCACGGATGATGCAAATTTCTGAACGCAACTGGTTTCTACTCTTGAGCTGTCCGGCACTACTGTTTCCTGTCATCGCGACTTGTATTCATCTGAATTGAAAGCGGCAATATCGGGTTAAGTGTTTCAACACTCAACCTGTGGGGGCCCGACATTGCCGCTTTCAATTCAGATGAATTCTACTTATTAATGAGAGGTATAGACAAGCAGTGGCACCATTGCTGTATGTGGCAATAACTACACATATAGATATTGCAGCTGCAATTGGAATTCTCTGTAGACAATCTCACCAACCAGATTCTCAAGAGTAATTCAATATCTGAAATCGCCTGAAGACATCAGGAATGGGTTAAACTTGTGTCACTATTGAAGATGTTTGGGCTGCTAACTCCAGTGATTGAAAAGTCAACAAGTGAATAAATTAGGGGATAGCCAAATCTCTTGGTCCAACTGAAAGCAAGTTTCAGTAGGTTTCATCAGCTTATGGTATACAACAAGTGATGTATATGAGCTAGCAATGGTATACAAAGATAATTGTATACCAAGGTTGCAAACAGTTAGAAGATCAATGCAGGGAGCCAAACGTATTGATGGCAGAAATCAACACCAACAGGACCTAGTGGAACACCATGGGATTGGGTTTACTGTGGAACTGACAATATTATAATTGAGACTTTAACAAAGATACTTCCTGAGTGGTGATGTTAGAATAATAGTTATTCATATGTTTATGGAGACAACTACTGTACTGTATGCAGAGCCGGATTTAGACCTCATGGGGCCCTAGGCATGATACTGGTTTGGGGCCCCCTCCCTGAAAAAATTCATAGCACTATAGTTTTTTATCATAACATATACCCCTATTCAGTGGCTGGCTGGCAGATTTTAGCCCTTGGGGGCAAGCACATAGCAGTGGCCCATAAGCAGCAGCCTATTTTTAAAGGGTGGTCTCACCGCCAGACTAGGTTGCCTAGTGGTAAATCCGGCCCTGACTGTATGTGTTTAGTTGTTAAAGTTTAATAATATAGACATGGAACTAGAAACTGACAGCTGACTGAGATGTGTGTTGCTGCTGTGTAAGAAACTGCTTGTAAGATTTGCTCATTAATAAAGACATTTCACCTTCAACCCACCTTGACACTGCTCCGCCTATATAATGGTTTGTGTTTCTATGAAGTTTTTATTTCTTTCAAATTTTGTAATATGTAATTTCATTAAAAATGTATGAACTATGTCCTGTTTTCAATTTCACAAGTATGCAGTATGTTTCTCACTCCTCCCAATAAGAATCATGACTTTTCTCTCTATGTAGGTTTTTATTAGAGATGCTCAGGCTCAGGTCCTCGAGAACCGAACACACCCGAACTTCGGGGATCCGAGTACCAAGCCTAGCCAGCTCTGTACTTTCGCGCTGTTTTGGAATCGAAAATGAGGCAAAACATCATTGTTAAGTTATGTGATCGGATCTCGGATCTCGCAAGTTTTGAAATCTATAAATACTGCCCTCCACAGCGATCTAGCGCCATTTGAAAGAGAGACACAGAAGGGGTAGCACACTGTGTAGAGCAGTTGGTCAGCCAAATAGATAGAATTGAAAGAGGAGGGGGGTAGCAGTGTTCAAGAAAGTCTACAGTGACATTCAGGAGAGCTCCATTGCTAATTCTCATTACAGAAAAATACAAATACTAGTGCGGTCAGGGTTAGTGTAATTGTGCAGTCAAAGTCTACTGTGTTACATAGGTAACACACAAAAAGGAGAGCTCCATTGGTAAATCTCATTGCAGAAAAATACAAATACCAGTGTTGTCAGGGTTAGTGTAATTCTGCAGTCAAAGTCAACTGTGTTATATAGGTAACACACAAAAAGGAGAGCTCCATTGGTAAATCTCATTGCAGAAAAATACAAATACTAGTGCTGTCAGGGTTAGTGTAATTCTGCAGTCAAAGTCTACTGTGTTATATAGGTAGCACACAAAAAGGAGAGCTCCATTACTAATTGTCATTGCTGAAATACAAATACTAGGCCTTGCACACTTTACTTCTGAATTTGCAGTCAAAGTGTACGGTGTTATCAAAATGGATTTACAGCAGTACACAGAAGAGCAGGAGCACGATGCAGCTGCTGCCACCAGTCATGATGATACTAATCCCTGTACGTCATCTGGTAAGGCATATGTAAAAGTACATAGTGTTTTTCAGTCAGGCAAACAAAATGTCAAAAAACATCTTTTAACTTGGTCAAGAAAAAAAGAGCTGTAATCCAGGCAAAGTTATCTGCAGAAAAAAATAAAATTGCCAACATTCCATTCTACACACGCAGTGGCAAAGAAAGAATGAGGCCTTCGCCTTTCTCTATGAGTGTGAGATCTGAAACTGTTACTGAGGCATCTTCTTGTAAGGTCAGTCGTGACCAAGCAAGACCTTGTCATTCGGAGTCCAAAAGTGGTGCCCAAATACTTTTACGTTTAAAAGCCAAGCTGGAAGAAAACAGTACGGAATTAGAGGAAAATGTATGTTCAGATTCAGAAATGACACCAATCCCTGAGGAGAGTCCATCCACCTATGTGTAATGTGTAATTGTGACCATTCTGATAGTGTACCCATAAAGAAGGCCCCTTTCAGCATTTCTACAGATGTGTGCCTGAACAGCCCAAGTGTACACCAATTGATACACCAATTGAGGATGCCACTTTGGAATTGCAACAGGATAAGGGGGGTATTTGTGTAACCGACGAGGGTGCTAATGAGGATGTTGATGAGGATGATATTGTTTGTGTAAGTCCTGCACTGGTGAAAGCAGTTCTGGCACGTGATATGAAGAAGGCCATTGTCATGCCTGGACATAAGAAAAAAAAAATCCACTTGTTATGTGTGGAATTATTTTTACCCAAATCCTGTTGGCTAGCCATTTGTAGTGTATGTAAAGCCACAGTCAGTTCCGGGAGGGACCTTAACCATCTAGGAACCTCATCCATGTTACGCCATTTGACGCGAGTTCATGGCAAGGTTTTGAGAAAATCAGAAAGTTATGGTAAAAAAATAACAGCAAGCAGTCCATTATCAGCTAGGACCCTTCTCTCGCCTACATCCCAACGCCTGCAATCTACACCCAAAACACCGTCCTCATCAATATCCTCAGTAGCGACCAGAGTTAGTCCTGCATCCAAGTTGCTAAGGCTAGATGACTCCTGCACTATCCTTGATTCCTCTGAAGAATTTTGGAGCGTTAGTCCCACTGCTGCTGCTGTTGCTGCTGCTGGGGGTGAATCGTCATCCCAGAAGCAGACCAAGAAGAAGACTACTAGTAGTTTACAACAATTGACTGTTAAACAATCCTTTGCAAAAGGAAACAAGTATGAAAGCTGTCATCCAGTCGCAAAGCTGATCATCACAGACGCCATATGCTAGTATTAGATCTGCATGTAATATCCACTATTAATGCAGCTGGTTTTAGACAATTACTTGAGGTCTTGTGTCCCATTTACCAAATTCCATCACAACACCATTTCAGTCGAAAAGCTATTCCTCACCTCTACCAGAAGGTTCGTAAAAATGTTACTATTGGCCTGCAAAATGCCATTCTACCCACTGTACACTTAACCACAGATATGTGGACAATCGGAACTGGGCAAACTAAAGATTATATTACTGTGACAGCCCACTGGGTTGGTGATTTGCCTTCACCAGCAGGGACAGCAGCAGCATGTACCAAAGTAAGTCACATTTTTCAGAGGCAGGCTACTCTGTGTTTCACCGGCTGCACTAAGAGGCATACAGCTGACAATCTGTTACAAAAACCAACATGGCTTATCCCGCTTGGACTCTCCTCAGGATATGTCATTCTGATAGCGCCACCAATATTGTGAGAGCATTACAGCTGGGTGAATTCCATCACGTTCCCTGTTTTGCTCACACAATAAACTTGGTGGTGCAGAACTTTTAAAAAAAGACAGGGGCATGCAGGAGATGCTGTCTGTGTCCGTAAAATATATAGACATTTCGGCATTCGGCAACAGCGTGTAGGAGATTGCAGCAGCTGCAAGAGCAATTTAATTTGCCCAGCCACCAACTAAAGCAAGAGGTGGTAAGAAGGTGAAATTCCACCCTGTATATGCTTCTGCGGATGGAGGAACAGCGAAAAGCCATCCACGCTTACTCAACAAGCCATGACATTTGGAAAGGAGGGGGATGTATTATACTCAAGTGCAGTGGGGAATACTTTCTGTGCTGTGCAAGCTGCTGAAACCATTTGAAGTAGTCACTTGTGAAGTGAGTTCATTCACTGCTAGCTTGAGTCAAGTGATTCCCTTAATTAGACTTTTGGAAAAACTAAAGGAGGATATTAAACAAAGCAATTACGCTAAGTATGTCGGACTTGTAGATCAAGTACTTTATTCTCTTCGCCAGGATCCAAGACTAATCAAAATCTTGAAATCGGATCACTACATTTTGGCGACTGTGCTTGATCCTCGGTTTAAGAGCTATGTCTTCTCTTTGTTTCCAACTGACCCAGATCTGATGAGATGCAAGGAGCTCCTGGTGAGCAAGATGACAGCTCAAGTGTTACATGACAGGACGACGTCTCCTTCAGTTTCTCACTCAACTGCTACTAGGAAAAAACTTCACTTTCCCAAGACACCCAGGGTTGATACAGATGACTCGGCACCAAATTTTGCCGTCTGGTCTAAAAGAATTGACCAAAAAACGTGAAACCTCTGCCATAACTCCACCTGATCATACTATCAACATCCAAAGGATGGTGGAGGATTATTTTCACGACAGAAATAGACACATCAGACAGTCCCTTTACATACTGAGAGGAAAAAAAGGGAATTTGGAGACCCATGTACCAATTCGCTTTGCACTGCCTAAGCTGCCCACCCTCCAGTGTGTAATTGGAAAGAGTTATCAGCACAGCCGGGAACCTTGTCAGCAATCGGCGTAAGAGGCTACGTCCTCAAAATGTGGAAAAGATGATGTTCATAAAAATGAACTTCAAGTTCCACGAGGAAGGCCTTTCCCGCCAATTACATCAAAATACTGAGACTTCTGTAATGGTGGATCCCAGCGGTGATGAATTAATAATGTGTGAGGATGATGTACACACAGATGAGGATGAGGCTGAGGATGATGACAACAACATTTTGCACAGTAGAGTTAATTAACAGCACTGTTACCTTAGGTGGCTTAAGGCCATTGTTACCTTGTTTTGTGGGGACTTAAACAAACCAAGCATTTAGCCACAAGGAGTGGCACTTTTGTGGCTGAAGTGCTTGGTTTGTTAAAGTGTGCATGTCCTTTTTAAGATCCAACATAAGGGTGGGTGGGAGGGCCCAAGGACAATTCCATGTTGTACCACTTTTCTTTTCTGACACTGCTGTGTGCCAATGTGTCCTAGATGTGCTAGGAACTGCCTTGTGTTCGAGTCATTGCTCTGCCGCTTAGCATCCAGCCACGTCGCTGCAGTATTTGTCCGAAAGTGTATGAAAATAATAATGTGACCTGTGAGGTGGTCAAAATTGACTGCAAATGACTTGAAATTGGTGTTAGTGAGGTTAATAATAATGTAGAATCAAAAAAGAGCAAAACTATGTGATTTTAGCATATTTTACCAATTTTTCTAAAAAAAAATACAGAACCAAAACCAAAATATACTAGGGTGTTTTTGCCAAAACCAAAACAAAAACGCAAAGCTAATCCAGATCCAAAACCAAAACCACTTCACGGGGGTCAGTGAGCATCTCTAGTTTTTATGCAATCTTTAATTGGTTCTGAGACTGCAACTTTTTTTTCCTTTGAAGTATTTTTAGAACATCCATCAGATCCAAAACCAAAGCCACTTCACAGGGGTCAGTGAACATCTCTAGTTTTTATGCATTCTTTAATTGGTTCTGAGACTAACTTTTTTTCCTTTGAAATATTTTTAGAACATCCATCAATTTCCATCAAAGTCTGTCTGCATTTACATAATAGCATGTTTTTACATTTACATACCTGGTAGCGTTTTAGAAATTGGCTTATTTTAATGAATATATAACTGCATTGATTATGTTGCTGTTAGTATTTCCAACTCAAAGGTAACTACGAAAGTGTATGGAGACCAAGTAGGAATATGAAGGCAATGATTAATCATGTATGTTTGTATTTTGTACTTTGTGTTATAATTTGTATTATGGTTTGGAATGTGCCTGGCTTTGTGGGATTGCTTTCAATGATCCATGGGTTCTAAGATCCTTCCCCATGGTTACCACTTTTGAATGAGATACTAGCTCTTGGATGCTTCTCCATGGTTTTCACTTTTGGATGTGATGTTATGTTTGTAATTCGTGAGGGTCAGCGCTTGTGTATGTCTTTCGAGAATTCCATTTCTCAGCCACCCCCACTGTTGCAGATCCGATTGGCTAATGATACCGAAGAAGAGCAATTTTGGAGCAAAAACAATCAAGACATAGGTGTCCATTTATCAAATAGGGACAAGCCCTAAATGCAGCAAAAAATGTGATAAGCAGCGATTGCAAAGCTTAATGATGGAAGGATCTTGATAACCAGACCCCTCAGACTGAATCTATCCATATACCCATGGACCATATACACTGCATTAGAGCAGTTTGGGATTCAGTATCGGACACTGAGAGCTGGTATTGCATGGTTTTGGAGTGTATTGTTTTTAATTTAATTGTAAGTCTTATTGCATTTGTAAGTCCTGGCCGTAAGTGATTATGCATTATTATTAAATATATGAGGTACCTGAAGTTATGAAAAATGGGTGGAATGGGGAAAATAAATTTGAGATGTACAACACCTTTCCCAGCTCATCAGATTTATTTAAAATGTGATGTGTTTTAAACTTAAATGTGCTGTAATATATTAAAAATAAATATTTAAGTTTACAAACACCCTCTGCAGTTCACTTCTTGAATAGACGTACAAAGTCATAGCAGCTTACATTATGAATAGAGAATACAAATATTGAACAAACATGGAATAAGTAAAGTATTTATAAAAAGAAGAGATGGAGAGGGAATAGATTAAGTAAGTGTGAGGAGGTAATAAATGAATTATATGAAGGAGAGAGTACAACAAAACTTGTTATTTGGAATGTCAGCATATATCGCAGGCTTTCCTGTACTCCTGACAGGTACTCCCCTGTAAATTGCTGCATTCACCCTTCGTCCCCTTTTAATGGCATTTCTGTAATGTGGATCCCTGGTGTTCCATCCGTAATATCTGAGTCTGAGAAACTCGCCCAACGGGACACATTCCTGTCCAGCATCTGAGCAGACATACATTTAATTTGCAGCTAGCTGTCAGATTACTCTGCCGATATTGACCCCTTTAGTCCTGGTCTTTAGTGCATGTTTACAATATAGCGCTTATATAAAGTGTTGCATGTCCTCAATTGATACTTAACTGGCTATCAATGGACACCTTATATTTGCAATAAAAAAGTTAATACTTTTTCTTGCATTGTTAAACACACGCAGAGACCTCTGCACAGATAACGGAGCACACCTGTATATTAAGTATCACCTCTGGCAACTTCTTCTGAAGATCTACGTCCTCCTTCAGACAAATGTCACATATCTACAAAATGGCCTTTAAACTCACACTCTTATCAGTACATTGACAGGGTGACTAACTCCCACCCGATCCTAACCCCTCATCCTCCCGGCTCCCCTTTCTCTTTTGCACTACTTCCTGGTACAAAAAACTCAGCTCAATAATGCTGTGTGACTTGACTCCTATATCCTTTGTTCTTCTTCTCCCTCATTTCTTCCTTATTTTGCATTTTATATATATCTCATATTCTACAAAACGTCCAGCATGAGTTATAGACTTTATTCCACAGATGTACAAACACATTATCACAGTTTACTATCTTTCAGCACACATATACTGATGCTATGATGGGGGTTGGCCTTGTTAAAATATATTTGTGTAGTGAAAGGCACAGAAGTGCTTCTAATTCACTATAAACATTTTTAAAGCATCAGAGTCGAGGAAGTAACAGCTAGTATTTTGAGATGACCTGATGGCTATACAGAACCCTCCAATCCTCAAATCTCTGCTGGCTGCAGGCACTCTCCTCTTCCCATTAACTTGACACGCTCTTCTCTGTTTGAATTTTTAGCAAGTAGTCTAGTCAAAACCATTAAATTTGCCTCAGCACTGTGGGGAATAGCACCATCCAACCATCAATTGGCATTGAGTGCTGAGTATGGTTTAGTGGTTATGACTGCTTCCCGACAGAGGAGTAAAGTCATTCAAGAGGCGGTATAAAGTAGTCTCTGCTATGCGACTTTGTACTTTCTACTGGCCGCAGTAGCAGGAGGAAGCAGGAGGAAGGAGGAAGAGTTTAGGGGATGTCCCCCTGGAGGATCTTTCGGGGTCTCCCTGACAGTCCGTAGGGGAGATTCAGTTTGGTGTGAGGTGTCTCCAGAATGTCCACGGAGACACCTTGTGCCGATGTTCTGTCTGGAATCCTACCGTAATTGCTTGCAATGTGCACAGCAGGACATTGCGGTGATGTAATTAGTGTAAAATCACTGCAGAAAGTTTCACCCATTGCTCAGAAAGCAGGTGGTGAAAGGCACTAAAGTGATTTGCTGTAAGTAAAGGAACAAGTCACTAAAGGGTAATGCAGGATTTCAGAGGAGAATACAGTTTGAGAGGAGAGATGTAAACAGAAGAATTAAGAAATCCAGATAGGCTAAATGAGGATTGCAATATTTGGTAAGGTTAAGAGAGAGGGATAAAACTGACCTCCATTCGGTCAAATGAAGAAAGTGGGTGGATGATACTGAAGATTCAGAGCACACTAGAAGAATACATTGGTAAAAGTAGGCAAACAACAGATGAAAGAGGATATAAATGATAGTGAAGGAGGAAAAATGAAATAAATGAGAAGTAGAGTTCAGGAGTAGGTACAAAATGAAAAATGCAGAAAAGTGAGAGGAAGTAAAGGAGGCAAAAGAAGCTGGTCAAGAAATAAATGGAGGTTGGGACATACAAGAGACATGTGGCCAACATTGGGAACAACATGGGACGTGCAGACAAGATAAAGGGGGATAATTTGACATATAACTGACAAGGGAAAATGCAGCAAAGTTTAGGTGGTACTAGCAAATGGGCAGAAAAGGGGTAATGTGTCAGCAGAAGGCGACAGGTTGAGTATAGCAGGTAAAGAGTGAGGCATGGAGAAACTAGGTGTAGTGGGCAAGGTAGCAGGGAAGACAATGGTCTGTAGACAGTCGGTAATAGGTAGCAAGTAATGACAAAGGGTCTCATTATGTTAGTGAATTAAGCAGAGCCCCCACCACCACATCCCACCACTAGAAACAAAAGTAATCACAAGAGAAAAGGTTGGGTTCCAGATCAATGGACTTTGTGTGAGTGTTTAATGTGCATGGTAAATGCTACAGTGATTGAGGTTATTTGATGTGTAGCAATATGGGACAAAAGACATTCCATTAAAAGTTTTGGCAAAGTTCTGATTACTATTATGGTCTCCATGATGGTGTATAATTGTGGCATTTTGCATAGCTAAAAAGGTTCTATGAGCTCCCACTGAATTAGAAATGAGTGTAAATATGAGTAGTGTCCACTTTTTTGAAGCTCATAATTTCTTATCCATATTTAAATGTTCTTTGAATTCTTGCATATAAATGATCACATTATTGAACATATCCTGCATTCTGCATAGATGGCCCTAATCTTCTAATGTCCAGCAAACCCCACTCATCACAAAGAGGAAAACCTGCTTCTCCTACAGTGGACACCACTTTTTCAGTTTGAACCTATACAAGGAAACTACATCTCATTTTACTATGGGAAATGGGAAGGACAGGGTGGGTTGGGAGGTGACTTTCAATGATGGGACTGGATGTCTAAAGTAGAAATTGCAGAATGACCATAATTTTTACTGTAAACTGGAACATGTGTGATGTATGTAATTGGGAACTACAAGAGAAATGTTATGGAAAGCTAAATATTTTCTTAAATAAAATGAGATGATGTCATTATACATCTGGCAGTAATTAGATTTTCCTCCAGTGAAACATATCAGTATTAGATATCATTATCACACTAATTATTCTCACAGTTCTAGAAAAGATCCCACATTTTGGAGAAATCTTCTTTTGGACTGTTCTATATCAAATTCTTTAAGGTGTTCATATGACTCGGGGCATAGCTACAATGACTGCTGGGGATGTATTCTACTGGGATCTAAATACTTTGGTCCTAATTTAGAATTATATATAAATACATTTACACAAAGTGATGTGGTAAAATCTGTTGCACTGCCCAGGCACACAACTTACGCCCATATTTTGAGTTAAGCTGTATTATACTTGGGGCCCCTTTTGTTTGGAGAGGTAGACCAGGTGGGTTCACGTGTAAATTTTTACAGTACAATTCAATTTTGATCATGTATTGCTAAGATACACTTTTTAGGATCTTGGCATATTTCATAAGCAGGATGAAAGTTTCCGAGTTCATGATGGATGGCTTCATTTTTGTATTTCCATTTTGCCATTGAAAATATAGTCAGAAAAACATAAATGTACCACATTCTTGCCACTACGTAAAAGGCACATTTTTATGTATAACTCTAAATCAGGTCCTTTGTGGGTCCAAAACACATGCAGTGCTCTCATATCTTAATCCATTATATTCTGCTTTATGATACAATTCATTGTCTTTAAATAACCCATCATCATTATCATTTATTTATATAGCACCAGAAAATTCCGTAGCGCTTTACAATTGGGGAAAAAAACAATAAACAAACAAAACTGTGTAAAACAGACAAAGAGGTAAGATGGCCCTGCTCACAAGCTTACAATCTATAGGTCAATGGGAGTCTAATACATTAGGTTAAATATACCATCTAGTTCCTCAAGCAGAGCAGAGGTGAGCGATTCAATGATGTGCCCAAACATATATATTAGTGAAAGATTACTTTAGAAAACTCTGTGTCATTTTGGGAATCAATCTGGCTTAATTGAAAAATGTAATTCCTAAGATGGGGTGAAGAGCCTGTAAGAAGTGTTTAAAATCATCTGCTTTAGTCTATCAAGACTGGAATGTCCCATATTTTTCACTTGTGTTCCCTCACACGACAGGGGGTAAATGTATTAACCTCCGGATTGTTGAACTCCCGCGAGTTCGGCGTCTTCAGCACTTAAATTTAAAGCGGCGTTGCCTTGTAAAGGGAAACTTCCCTTTACAAGGCAGCGCCGCTTTAAATTTAATACATTTACCCCCAGGTCTTAACTAGTTAAGATGGATTTTCATCTTAACTTAAGAAATTCTTCACTTACGCAGAGAATTTTGCTTCTTATCTCCCTTTTCTGAGCATACACAGAGTGGATTTGCTTAAGATAAGCAAAAAAAATAGCAGATTAGATCACTAATGAATCAGGCCCTCTAATTTTATGTCATGTTTTATTTTCTGAAACTTATTTGTGCAACATATTGTATGTCTTGATAATTTTTCTAACTAAGCCTTGGAAACATTTTTCAGATTAAATAAATTTAATCTAGTGTGTTCTCCGTGATTTTTTGTGAATTTACGAAGTCCAGGGAGGCTCATGCTACATGTGTATATGATTTAAGTGTGAAGAATTAATAAGTGGTTCTGGTGAATGTAAGGACACCATAATAAATCCTTTGTGGTGGCAGAAAAGGTGTATTCATTGCTAAGTTACTAAGCTGTTCAGATTGCTGTATCTGGGACAGGCTGAGCGTTCGTGACAGAGGGAATTAGACTGTGGTCATCATCTCCCGCAATAGTCAATGCGGGAGATGATGAGCGCATGAATTCGTTTTTGCAGTATCTTGTGTCATATATGTGCATATTCTGGAAATGTTTTTTTTAAAACATGTAACATGATTTAGATATAGATTCAATGTGTATGGGATTTATGGTCATGTTGTCAACAGAAATAGAAATGTCAGGTAAGTAACTTCTGTTGGCGGGTGGGTATATTATTAACTATGTTTTTGAAAGATTGAGTTTGAGGTGGCGAGAGGTCATCCAAGATGAAATGGCAGAAACACAGTCAGTAATGAGAGACAACAAAGATGGAGAAAGATCAGGAAAGGATAAAAAGATTTGGGTATCATCCACGTAGAGATGACACAGAAATCCAAAGAAGCTTATTAGTTTTCCAAGAGAAGTTGTATAGATAGAGAACAGTAGAGGACCCTGTACTAAACCTTGTGGTCCTCCAACTGATAGAGGAAGTGGAGCAGAAGTGTATCCAGAGAAATTTACACTGAAAAAGGGATTAGAAAGGAAGGTTGAGAACCAGAATAAGACAGAGCCTTGAAATCCTAGAGATTGGTGTGTGTGTGTGTGTGTATGAGAAGAGAGTGATCAAGTGTCAAATGCAGCAGAGAGATCCAAGAGAATTAGAAGAGAGTAATGACCTTTGGTTTTAGCAGTGATCAAATTATTGACAACCTTAATCAACGCAGTCTCTGTGGAGTATTGAGAGTGAAAGCCTGACTGAAGTAGATTCAAAAGGTTATTTACAGAAAGCAAGCATGTGAGGCAAGTGTAGGCAAGTCTCTCTAGAAGCTTGGTGTCAGGATCTGCTTTGCTTCCTAACATGCTGCTTCATCTTGCAGCTTCTGCCTCTGGGATTTATTGGACTTTATATTTGTGTTCATTCAATGTTTCTCCTGCAGTACCCCTTATCCGCCAGAGGTGATGCTATTGTGCTTGTTTCTTCCTACTACTAGGAGTTGCTTTGCTGCACTAATTAGTCACCAGCACCTGATTGTCTCTCTATTTATACCTGCCACTCCCAGTATACCTTGTTGGTCGTTGTTGTATGTGGTGTGCTCTACCCTGCTGTGCTCCTGGTTCACCTGTTCCCTGGGATTTTTTCATACTACTTGTTCACCTGCATCAGCTGTGTTCCTGGTATTTGCTTTCTGCACTTCCCTGCAATCCTTGTCCTATATCTACACCATCCTGCAACAAACATTGTATGTTTTCACCATATTCTGGGATCCTTACCTGTGATTTCTGCATTAAAGCGTAACACTTGGAGGGGCATGGGGGTTGAGAAATGGTACAGTCATTTAAGAGAGAGTTAGGGTCGGAATTTTTTTTCAGAATAGGAGTAATCACTGCATGCTTGTATAATGATGGGAAGATACCAGTAGGGAGAGAGAGATTACAGATTTTAGGTAGAGGTGGAATGAGCGCAGGAGTCAGGGATTTACCAATTTCTGAGGGTATAGGACAGGAGATAGAGAAGGAAGATAACACTACAAGAAGAAATACTTAATCTTTATTTGTGGGATCAAATGTAGAGATGTTGTCAGAGGGTGCTGGGAAGGAACTGAGCTGATTGCTTGTTGAAGAAGATAATACCATATTTAGTCTGATCAATCTTGTCCTTGAAGTAGGAAGCAAGATCCTGGGAGTGTTTGGGGTTGGAGGGTTGAGCAGAGATGTAAAATGTGTTAAACAAGCATTTGGCGTTTGAAGCCTGAGCATAGATGAGAGATTGGTAGTATGTTTGTTTTGCAGTGTCCAGAGCATTTCAATAGGAGTGGTTAATAGAAGTATAGGTGAAGAAATCAGAGTTACGAGATTTACGCCAGTGACGTTCTGCTTTATGGGAAAGATTTTGTGTTCCTTTAGTGTGCCATGACTGGCATCGAAGTTGAGGTGAAGTATGAATATTTAATGTAGCCATTTGATCAAGGACTGTTGCTAATCATCCTTCTCTTCTCTTTTCATCTCCAGGTATGTCCAGCCTCTACTACTCTGAACTATATTAATTTGTGTATCTCATTTCTGCAACTGTGTGTTTAAAAAGTATGTTATAGGAATGTGTTACCTGTTTTAACTTAGGTTGGCCAGAGTCTTTTATTGATGCCTAATTTATGATAGGTGTCTGGCCTCCTCTAGCCTTTTCGACAAATGTTTTATTTTCCTTTGATTATCTGACCAATTAGCACAGCTGTAGTGTATTCCTAACTTATCCTGACTACATATTAGCTTCAGTCTAAGGGGTGACATATGTGGGGTGAGACATGTGTGTGTGTTTTCTACACTAAGTGGGTTTTCTCACAAACTCTATGAAAATGCACAGTTAGACAACACAGTTGGACAAACATTGGACAACATTTGATTACTTCCAGGAACAAGCTACATCTTCCAGAGTCCTTTTCTGCAATACTTACCTAACTATACGGAACACTCCAAACAGGTCATTCTTTAAAATCCCCTAACTTTTTTGCTTTTACTCTTTTATCAAAATGTTTAACAAATTGCTTTTCTTGGGGGGGTAAATGTATTAAGCTCCGGGTTCTTCAACACCCGCGAGTTCGACGTCTTCAGCGCTTAAATTTAAAGCGGTGCTGCCTTGTAAAGAGAAACTTCTTTTTACAAGGCAGCGCTGCTTTAAATTTAAGCTTTGAAGACGACGAACTCGCGGGTGTTGCAGAACCCGGAGCTTAATACATTTACCCCTTGGTCTCTTTCCATGGCATTATCTTTAGGACTGTATCAACTTTCACCCCTCCACCAACACAAACATTTGTCCACATTGTACCTGCATTACTCCACCCACCTCTAGTTGTTGTCCTATTTATTATCTCTAACAAGTACAGCCTTCATCTGTCGTCAGAAAATAAAAGGTCACACATCTTACAACCTTCAAGCTTCCTGCAACACAAACATTTGTCCACATTGCCCCTTCATTACTCCACTCACCCCAAGTTAACACGATTGAACTTTTGTACTATTTCTCTAATTGGAACAGCTTCCTCCGCTCACCAGAAAATGAAAGGTTGCATACTTTACAATCCTCTTACCTATCTTTCTCTCTGCTTCTATTAGCCGGAAATATATCACCTAATCCAGGTCCCCCACACTCCTCACACACACATACATAAGAACACTACCGCTCTATAGCAAACCTCAAACACATCACCTGTTTCCCCTCTCTTCCAAAGTCCTTTAAATGTGCTCTTTGGAATGCACGTTCTGTTTGTAACAAACTTACCTCCATTCATGATCTCTTCTTCTCAAAAAAACATTCTGGCAATAACAGAAAGATGTTTCATGCAATCAGACACTGCCTCACCTGCAGCACTTTCACATGGTGGCCTCCATCTCACCCACACCTCCAGACGTGAAAGCAGACAAAGAGGGGATGGTTGGACTACTTCTCTCCCCACAGTGCACGTTCACAGTATTAAAGTAATTCTATCGTTTTCAAATAAGCATTGCATAGGCGATTGCGTTGTGTTTCCAACGCACAAAGTGATTTATTTTAGCAGATGTAAATAGTTAACAATTCAATACATTATTATATTAAGATACAGTACAGTACAGTCAATACCAAAAGATACATACATACCGCTGCGCTAACCACGGGCACCAGTGAACAGTAATTCACCCTTGAATACTGTGATCAGAGTAGACTGAGGCTAGTGGGGGTGCAGCTATGATTATATATACAGTCAGTGTTGCAGAGTGAACAATAGAGAACACGTGGCTTGCTTCTATAGGTCCAGACATCAGATGGGTCCAGGGTAAACAGGTCATAGGCTGGTTCAATCTAAGGAATCCAAAGGTGGGGGTCGTCTCTCCAGGGGATGAGCTATGTTCTTCCCGCCTGACTCTCCAGTTACAATTAGTCTATTATTAACTGAACCTTAAATAACACTGAAGTGTACATATAATCATTATTATATAAACTAATATTAAACTAAATACTATCTGCTCATAAATTACAGTATAACGGAACCAATATGAATATGAATTACATAAATAACTAAATGTTGTAATGCGAGTGTACGTGCGTATTTTACCGTGCGATCGCAATATGCCACGTGTAGCATGGCATACTGAGTGCAATCGACCGATAAAACAATATCATCCAATATACTTTCGTTCATCCAATTATACGACTTCAACAACAGTTCTACCAAATGTCCCATCACTCGCGTTCACATCTTTTTGTAGTACATGCTATTCACATTTTTAATCCATTCTCTCTGCGTAAATCTTGCACCTCTAATGACTTCTTCACATATACTTCTATCTACCGCTATTATCGAGATGCTCTGGACACTGCAAAACAAACATACTTCCAATCTCTTATCTATGCTCAGGCTTCTAACCCCAAACGCCTTTTCAATGCATTTAAATCTCTTCTCAATCCTCCCATCCCGAACCCTCCGTCTACTATCAGTGCCAAGGAACTTGTTTCCTACTTCAAAGACAAGATTGATAAGATCAGACTAGAAATGGTATCTTCTTCCTCGACAAGCAATCAGCTCAATTTCTTCCCACTACCCTCTGACACCATCTCTTCATTTGACCCCACAAATGAAGAGGAAATTTCTACTCTCTTCTTATCTTCCTACTCTACCTCTTGTCCTCTTGATCCTATTCCCTCGCAAATTGGTAGATCCCTGTCTCCTATGCTCATTTCACCTCTAACTAAAATCTGTAATCTCTCGCTCTCTACTGGCATCTTTCCATCACTATACAAGCACGCAGTGATTACTCCTATTCTAAAAAAACAAGATTCTGACCCAAACTCTCTCTCAAATTACCGTCCTATCTCTCAGCTCCCGTGCCCCTCCAAGCTTCTAGAGAGACTTGCCTACACTCGCCTCACATGCTTCCTTTCCGCAAACAACCTGTTGGATCCTCTTCAGTCTGGCTTTCGTTCTCAACACTCCACAGAGACTGCGTTGACTTAGGTTGTCAATGATCTTATCACTGCTAAAACTAAATGCCATTACTCTCTCCTAATTCTCCTGGATCTCTCGGCTGCATTTGACACCGTTGACAACTCTCTTCTCATACAAACGCTGCAGTCCCTGGGTCTTCAGGGCACTGTTCTATCCTGTTTCTCATCCTACCTTTCTAATCGCTCTTTCACTGTTAATTTCTCTGGGGCCACCTCTGCTCCGCTTCCTTTATCATTTGGAGTACCGCAAGGCTCAGTGCTAGGTCCTCTGCTGTTCTCTACCTATACCGTTTCTCTTGGAAAACCAGACCAGAATGGTATTATTTATTTTGTTGTTCTGATACTTAACTGTATATAACATAAGATGCGTTAGGCCTGAGGCTTTAAAAGGTCAATATATGTGTCTGATGTAATTTTTGTTCTTGTTTTAACTACAGCACATGTAGTCTAGACTCATTTTATAGGACATTTGAAATGTTTAGTTATTCAGTCTGCAGTTGACAAAGCAGAAATATTTTCTTGACTGAATGTATTTCTCCCTAACCTCCATCTGATATTTCTGGTTTGCACTCCAGAAACATTAAATTAATCACACCAGCCAACACCAACTCATATTCTTATTCAGCATGTAAAGTTTCCCCAACTGTTAAACAAGACAAATGGGGAATAAATTCAACCACAGTGATTATTGATTTTATCAAATAAATATTTCATTTTCTGATGTGTTATAGATACCCATAAAATAGCTTTCAGCCTGTGTAATTGGTGAAGTCAGTGAAAATCAATGAAACAATCCAGGGCTTTGACAAAATTACTTTTTGCCTACAAGTTCAATTGATCATTTTAATAAAACTACATAAACTGTGCAAAAAGTAAGTACTATAGAGACAGCCGGCTGCTTTAGGCAATTTCCATATTTGTTAAACTTGTGCCATCGATTTCAGCAGTGTAATTTCACTTCATTCCTTTTGTCGTCTTTATTTCTTTTTTGTTTTTAATGTAGCATTTATTATTAGGGGAAAGCTTCTGTAATACAAAATTACAAGCTAACTCAATATAACAGGATTTCCTACTGCAACACAAATAATTGTAGCCCTGTCTGTTCTGTATATGTAAATGTTTCTCCACTTTGATGAAAGGTGGCAGAAAGGGGGCATTTTTTTTCATTCTCGGAGAAGAATGTGCACCATTCAGCTCGGTGTGTAATAGACTAGCATAATGGAGACAAATGTTGAGTGAGCGAACAACATGTAAGAAATTGTAAAAGGCAAACAAACAGTGAAGGGATAATAGGGCTTCCTTGTGTTTTGCTCAGGCCTGCACTTTATCACCCTTTTCTTGCAATCACTAATGTAGAAAAATGAAAATATGTTTTTTAGGACTTCTAAAATACAAAAATATTTCTTATAAATCTATTATCAAAACAATAAAAACACATACATAAATACCTCTACCTCTTAATTAATGAATAATTTATATAACTGGGAAATCCAAATATTAATAAATAATGTATACATATCTAGCTCCAAAATAATAAGAAGTCAATTCTAATAGGCAGTGACAAGTGAATAGTCATTGTTGATGAATATAAGATACATCCTTACAATATAATTAAAATCCAAGCAGACATAATCCTTCTTCAGGGGTGTCACTTTAAAGGGCTATTTATTAAGACCCACTCAAATAAGATTTTCTATAGGGCAATTTGTTACATCACCGCTGCCAGCTAGCATCACTGGAAGAGGAACCTGGGAACCTCGGCACATGCTTGAGCTGGCATGCAGGCTCGGGTATGGAAACTGGAACTGGAAGCCCTGACTTGGGTTTCCAGTTCTAGATTTTACATTAAACAAAATAAAAAAAAATTATTGAAATAAAACCAACCTAAACCTTATTTTAATAATTAAGCATTTTTTTCTTTGGTCATCCCCAGTGCTGTCCTTGGTGAATAGATTTCCCCATGCTTTGCATGGGAAATCATCGTAGAAGGCACCTGGTGATGGCTACCTGCCTGCAATAGCAGGCAATACAATACAAATCAGAAAGGTTGCGCTCTACTCCTCTGGGGGCAAGAGTAGCTCTACTAAAAAGGGATATCCCTCCCCTGATAGCAGACGATAGCCTTTACCGCTCAGGTTGGTATAAAGGGAGATGTCCTAAATTCTGCAATAAATCCCCTTTATTCAGGATTTAGGACTTATCTCTCTTGTCGAAGTTGAATAATTGGATGAAGTTTTTTTATATTAATAAATATCGGTTGTTATAGTTTTCCTTGTGATTAGTACGCTACGTCATATGAGGGTTAATTACACAATCGCAGAGGTAAACAGAGCAAATACACTTACACTCACACTTGTAAATAGTTCACTTTTATTAAAGTTCCAACTCACATTCTTTTATGAGTAAGACTGAGCAATTATTTATACAAAGATAAACCTACATTAAAGATATTGATGGTTCAAGTTCTAAGAAATGTATGGTGTTCGGTCTTATATTAATCCACATTTCACCAGCAGGAATTCTTTATCATTGGATAAGCGATTGCACATTGCGTTGGCAAGTTATGATTAGTATAAGATTAATTCTCAAAGGTACTTTGTAAATGGGTATATTAAAATGGATTTTTGGCAGTTTCCTGAGGCAAAACACTTACACAGCTGATGGAGTGAGTTGGCCCCACCTGTCATGAGCCGCGGCGGTACGCCGTATCCTGGAGTGAATTAGCAGCCGGGCGCGTGCTTTAGTTTCTATGCTCTGTTATTATCCTTGTGGCATAGATGTAGGAGGGTGTAGGGACATCCTCCAACACCAGGGCTAGCTCTCATATGATTTAAACTGGCTCATTTATATTTTTATACATGCTTCCTGGTTTATGTTATTACCTATGCTAGTTCTAGCTAGCAATTAATTAGCTGCCTCCTGAGGCTGATTGTCAGCCCTGTCCTCCTCTGTCCTGATTGGCTCTTAGTATCATTTAAGGCAGTGAGATCTGAGCCTCACTGCCGGTTATAGCGTATCTGTCCCAGTCCTGCTGACCTGCTCCTGTTCACTTGTCCTGTCCTGTGGATACTCTGTTTGATTCCCCGTGTATGACCCCTGCTTGGATTATTGGACTCTGCCTGTTTTTCTCGTGACCCTGACCCTTCTTGTCTGTACCTTGGACCTCGCTACCGTGCCTGTGACCCGACCTCTGGTGTGTAAATCGATTACCCTGCTTGCCTGTGACCCTTGACCTTGGCTATCGTATTGACTACCCGCTGCCTTCTACCAGTCTCCTGGCCCGCCGCTGTGGTCCTGTATTTCCAACCCACACTACTCTTGGAGCTAAGTCCTGGGGGCATCCAAGTACTGGTGAGCGCATCAAGCTCTAAGGGAAAGGCGGCTGCTATAGGCGAAGACCCCCTCATCTGGTTCTGTGGGTTGGGGATCAGGGCCAGCAGCCTAACACCACCTTTGGAAAAGCATAGTTTAAACTGACCTATGAAGAACTCTCTTAGTGTTCTCTTTGTATACATTTCTTGTATTTTGTTATGCTTTGCTATATTTTGCTAATAAATATTTTTGTGCGTTGGAACCACATAAATCACATTGAACAATCTTTATTCGTCACGATAGAAACGGACATTACATTTTTTAATAAATCAACCCTTAAGAGTAGTCATATCCCCTATTGTTGGTAATGCCACTTTAGAAAACACAACCATGCCAATGGTCAGACTAAGGTGGGTGGAGAATAAAATCTGTTTCACAACACACTCTACTTTATCCACCTATTACATTATACTGAGATGTAGATTCATTTACTAAGTATGGTAGATTCTTTTTTTCTTAAAAGCACAATCTCAGAAATCACCTTAATTGTCATTCATCTTTATGCTCCTAACAGCACCATCAGCATTTGTTACATCTCTAACAGATTCACTGTTACATCCCAGTTACTGATCCTAGAGGCCAACTTTAATGCAGTACCAGATATATTTCTAAATAGACTACAATCTACCCAAATACTATCCACACCCATAAAACGTCATCTGCAGACTCTTTCAGGACCCCAGATTGTCAGACTTCTGGCACTACCTTCACACTAAACATTGGGACTATAGCTTCTTCTCCCATCCTGAACAATCATGTTTCCACATTAACTTCCTTTTCATTCCTCGTCGATTTCTAGCAAAACTGGCCTCTGCCACCATACATGAGATCATGTTTGGACGTACATTCATTAGCATAGCGTATCTTGTGAGAAATAGCTCTGGGATATCCAAAAATGAACATTACGCTAATGAATTTAATTGTATGCAATTCATGTTCAAACACAAATATCACTTGTTACTACTGCCTACAACTTGAACAGGGGAGGGAAAGGACGGACTAATGTAGGCTATGTACAGAAAAGGCAGGGCATTCCAATGCAGATGCGGTCGATTCAAGACCACTCATAAGTACTCTTGGTTTCACCCCTACCATTTGCACCCACTACAGGTCAGGTGTAACTGCTGATTGATAGTGATGACTGTCACAGCATAGTCTTTGAATTAAAAAGTGGTCAGTTTATAAATATGCATATACAGCAAGCATTGAAAGAATCTTTATGTAATTAAAAAATATATTAAAATAATGCAAATACATTTCTATAAATGATTACACTGTTAATAGTTGTTATTTTATTTTATGTTAAAAGAATGTGTTTTGCTGTGACCTTTGATTTTACTTACACATGCGTGTATACTGCAGTCTGTTCTGTGTGTCTAAGTAAGGCTATTACTGTTTAGTATACTTCCACCCAGATTTAAATAGAAATGTATCTTGAGATACGCTTGGAATGAATACGCTCAGAACTATGCACAAGTTCCGTGTTCTTTTTTTGTTGCACTCAGACTTGAATTACAAATTAGCACTAATTACTCCAAAGCTGATATATCCCTTTCTGATGACCTAATGAACCTAGCCACCACCTCACCTCCATCCTGGTATTTAAATAATACATTAAATGATACAAATGATACAAAATCCAGCTATAGTGATGGAGGTTGGGCTGAACATTATTGCTGCAATTACCTCACCCACACTCCGGGCAGCACATAAAGCAGAATTTGGATCCATTGAAATATGATTAGTATGGCAAACACGTGCAAATAAACCTTACACTTCAAGAGTCCCCAGATCTGACTCTACAGTTCAAAGCACTAGAAAGGGAATACAGCCATACCCAGTCTAAAAATGTACTATAAAGTAATCCATGTCAGGGGTGAATTAACTTCTTACTCAAGATATCTAGAAGGCCCTTCAATGGTCAAAACAATTTTATTTCAAAAGTATAAGTCTTACATCCAACACACTAGTCTGACTGCAAATATACAAAGGCACTACTGTATCCAAACCACAGGAAATTATAAAAAATAGCTTTTTCTTTATACACAGCTAAATAAAGGCTACAAAAGTGATTCTTTCTTAAATTACCTTCCGATTCTACCGATAGTGACTAAAAAAACATCACTGGCTTAACTAAACCTCATCAACCCATGGTCCAACGACATTGTGTCCAAGAGACAAATATCAAATTAAATACCCCATCCCGCATATCTGTTATTCATGGAGCAGAGGAAGATGCCGCTATGGCAGTTATTGATCAACATTCATTATGAATTCAGATATCAAACTGTGCTAAGATTTTGGCATTGCCTGCTCTCTATATTACACAGCCTTTTCCAGGTCAGGCAGGTTTCATCGGCAGAAGAAAGGTGTGAGAGCATTTCAGAAAACACTCCAGCTTCTACATATAGCCTTAACCAGCGTGTTCCCTCTGTCCACTGTCTCACTGTCATTATATGCTGAAAGAGCTGACAGGATGGACTGGGATTGTATGTGAGCAATAATGAGCTGTCTCTGCTTGCTTGATCTTTTTCTGACTGGACTACAAACAATTTAAAGATCCCCTATGGCAGAAGTCCAATCGATGGATCATCTTTTCACCCTTTCCTATATTGAATGGGATTAGACAGGGATGTCCTTTCTTGATAACCCCTCCCTTGCAAGCACCTGCTGTGAACCTATAAATTGATTAGAGAGTAAAGTTTACCTTTTTGCAGATGACACTAAACTCAGTAAGGTAGTACAATTAATAAAATCAGAGCAAGATGTAGCTTCTCTACAGAGGGACTTAAATAAACTGGAGGATTGGGTGGCCAAATGGAATATGAGGTTTAACATAGATAAATGAAAGGTTATGCATTTAGGAATCAAAAACAGGAATGCAAACTATAAATTAAATGTGATTAATTTAGGGGAATCTATAAAGGAAAAGGGTTTGAGAGTGCTCGTAGACAGTAGACTTAGCAATTTTAGCTCAATGTCAAGCAGCAGCTGCAAGGGCAAATAAAGTATTGCCATGCATAAAAAGGGGCATAGATGCAAGGGAAGATAATGTCATTTTGCCACTGTATAAATCGTTGGTAAGACCTCATCTTGAATATGCAGCACCACTCTATAAAAAAGATATTTTGGAACTAGAAAGGGTTAAGAGAAGAGCGACAAAATTGATAAAGGGTATGGATTTGTTAAGTTATGAGGAAAGGTTAGCCTGTTTAGGAATGTTTACTTTAGAAAAGAGGCATCTAAGAGGAGATATGATTACTATGTACAAATACATTAAAGGTCAATACAGAGAACTTTCAATGGAACTTTTTACTCCAAGGACTATACACAGAACACGCGGTCACCCCCTAAGGTTAGAGGAGAGGAAGTTTTACAACCAGCAAAGGAAGGGGTTCTTTACAGTAAGGGCAGTCAATATATGGAATTCACTGCCAGGGAAGGTTGTGATGGCAGTTTAAATAGATATGTTTAAGAAAGGGTTAGTCAATTTTTTAGCTGAAAACTGTATCCAGGGATACGACCGGTAATTAAAATGAAGCATAGTATTGGATATAGGGAAAAAATAGGACTGCAATATTGGGTCTGGAGGGATTCTTCCCGATTGAAACAGATTGGTGGTTGCTTAATCTGGATCAATTTCAAATATGAGTAAGGGATCGCAGGAGATCCAAAATAGGTTGACTGGTGTCTTTTTTTCAACCTTATCAACCTATGTTACTATGATTGCGCAACTTTCATTTCTATATTGTTGTTTGAGAGGCATGTTTGGTATCAGTAGCTGATGCATAGTACTTGTCCTCTATTGCCTTTTCCTGGGGTGCCTCTTCGTAAGTTAACTCTCAACTTAAAAACACATGATTATATGACCAATATAGGGACTCTCATTGTTTAGAATTAGCACCACACTATTAGCAGAAGCACCTTAATGGGGCGGTGGCTAATTATACATTTGCTAATGTGTGTTACTGAGGTTTCTGTATTTTGCATACAAGTAAAATAGCAGACATTTTACTGCTTCACAGCAGTGTACTGGGGGATTTTTCTCTGTATATGTTCGCATGTTCTTTTCATTGTGTGTAGAAAAACTGGTGTAGCAGTTCTAGATAGTAGAGTAACAGGGAATCTAAGGTGTGCCATTTCCTCCTCCCCCCTGACATCCCTGCCTACTCTCATTTCTCTTCTAGATATATGCCACACCCTCTCAGGCATTAAAATCAAGTCCAATAAAAGTGAACCCTGAATATGCCGATTGCCATAACTATTATAAAAGGCAATTTATTTTACTCTTGAACTAAACTTGATCTTCCTGAGCATTCCTAGCCATCTACCCAACTTATGTCACATTAATTATATGTTCTGCTGGGAAACCTTGGATCCTGTTATTCATGTGGATGGTTGTGCAACATGTATCACCTACTTAAACATTGTTGCAGACCAAGTACACCCCTTCATGGCAATGATATTCGCTGATGGCAGTGGTCTCTTTCAGCAGTTTAATGCGCCCTGCCACACTGCAAAAGCTGTACAAGACTGGTGTAAGGAACAAAGAGTTCAAGGTGTTAACTTGGCCTTCAAATTCCCCAAATCTCAAGCCAATCGAGCATCCATGGGATGTGCTAGAAAAACAACTCCGAACAGTACTTAAAGGGTATGCTGCTAACGTCTTGGTGCCAGATACCATGGCCAGATACCACGGGACACCTTCATAGCTCTTGTGGAGTCCATGTTATGGTATGAAAAATGTAATGGCAATGTAAGTGAATGGAAAGTAATAATTTTACAATGAAAATAATAAGAAAAGTAGTGAGATATATATGTATATTTATGTATATATATATATATATATATATATATATATATATATATAGTAACCCCCGCCACTGTGTGTAATGTTGAGGTGCACAAACTGCGCACCTCCTTCTCAACCCTGGCTAGCTCCTGGCGTGGATGTAGATGACCAGAGGGTCCCGGCACATGCAGGTTATTTCTACAGAATCTCTGGGAAGATGTTGGGACACAGGTGATGTAACTTGGGGTGCAGTGCAGTCAGATGTCTCAGTAATTTGGGTGCCAGACCATCTCTATATTACAAAATAAACTCTTTATTTACACTCCTTCACTTCAGCATATTCTTAAATGATTGCAGTGATAACGTAAATATGTACAGTTCCTATATACATCTCCTGTCTCCTCCTGTACAGTGCTTAAGGTCTGTATGCACAGAATATTAATGGGGCAGTCACATTTAAAATTTGTTCACATTTCTTTCTCAGAGCAGTGATCACTCATCCCTCTTCTGGGGGGGTATTATCTCTCTCCCCTCCTATGTAGGGTAATAACTCTAGCTCCTCCTCTGGGGGGGTATTATCTCTCTCCCCTCCTATGTAGAGTAATAACTCTAGCTCCTCCTCTGGAGGGGTATTATCTATCTCCCCTCCTATGTAGGGTAATAACTCTAGCTCCTCCAGTGAGGGGTATTATCTATCTCCCCTCCTATGTAGGGTAATAACTCTAGCTCCTCCAGTGAGGGGGGGGGGCAATATCTCTCTCCCGACCTCTGCAGGGGTAATATCTCTCTCTGTCCTCTGTGGGGGTAATATCTCTCTTCTGTCCTCTGTGGGGGTAATGTCTCTCAACCCCTACAATGCTTGCTGCCTCTCCTTTCTATCATCCCGTCATTTTCTGAGGTAAGTTATCCCTGAAATCTGCCCCATGTCACTAGTATTCTGTCTTTGTTGTTTTACTATGGCCCCTAGTGACAGCAGGCAGCTCCCCAGATTATAAGGGGGGTCCCAGGACCTCCTCCCCTCTGTCCTGGGCCCCTGGCTGACACACTCTCTCCACACACAGATCGGAACCCCCTCATACCTGCCTGATATTGCTAAGCAACCTTCCTGGTGTATCTCCTCTTGGTCCTAATGCTAGGCTACATATTCAGTCACTGGGAGGTGTGAACAACAACACCAGAGGGGGTGTTACAATATCATAACTTTATAACTTAGCCATCCATTCTGGCTGCCGGAATGGGGCTCTGAGAGCCTTAATGATCCATTCTGACTGCAGAATGTAGATCTAAATACATTAGTCATCCATTCTGGGTGCCGGATCGAGGGTCTGAGCTACTTAACCATTCATTCTGTGTGCTTGAATGAATCTGCAAACACCTTAACCATCCATTCCGGAATATGGCTCTGAATACCTTAGCTATCCATTCCGGGCACCTGAGTGGGTCTCCGAATGCCTTAGACATCCAGTCCGAGTTCTGAATGGGGCCCTGACTGGCACACTCTCTCCACACACAGATCTGAACCTCTCATACCAGCCTGATGTTGCTAAGCAACCCTCCTGGTGTGTCTCCTCTTGGTCCTAGAGGAAAAAAGCAAACAAGCTGCAGCGCCACCTGCTGGGCGGAGTTATACACTGACCTACTAAATTCTTAGCATTATCTAATATATAAAAGTAAAAGCCTAGCGGCGTGTGTTAGTGTGTGTAAAAAACTATTTTCTCAGAAAGGGCTCATCCATTTGACCTGAAATTTGGTATACTGACATTACTTGACAAAAAAATTAGAATAGTGAAGTCAGTTAACTTCCATCATCCCCCCTCCCCCCCCCCCATGGGAGGGGTAGTAAAGGCTAAATTTACGAGTTGAGGGGTCAAACTCATTTTTGTGAGGTAATTTTACCTCATGAACACACATTAAAAAGGGCGCTTGCGTCGGGAAGTAACGCTCTTCCCCTGAGGAGGCCTGGGCTAGGCCCAAATGCATGACAAGAACCTTTTTAAGACCTTAAGTAGCTTGATTTGACTAGAATGCATGAGTATCATGCACGGGTTAACTTGTATATATATATATATATATATACACACACGCACACACAAATATACATATACACACATGCACTATATATATTATGTGCCATAATTCTGCCAGACGTAGTGGACATATATATATGTATGAAAAAACACTACACAGAGAGCAGGGAATATATATGACTACACTATACAGGGAGAGAAAACACAGCAAGCTTCACTCAAGACACTATTAAAGTAATGTAATTGTTTTCCAATAAGCATTGTCTATGCAATTTGTGTGGTTCCAAAGCACAAGCAATTTATTTAGCAAAAAGTTTAGCAGTTCAATAAACAAGTACAATACAGCCGATACCTGATACATATATACATACATACGCCACGCCCGCTGCGCTCGCTGAATTTAGCTACAGTCTTTCAGTCCAGAAGACTGTGGTCAGAATGACTGCAGCTAATTCCAGGGAGCAGTATATATACACTTAGTGATACAGTGAAAACAATACAGATGATGTGGCTTGCTTCTATAGGTCCAGGCTTCAGGAGGGTCCAGTGTAAAGCAGTCCATAGGACAGTTCAAAAAATTCCCTCCAAGGGTGGGGGTCAACTCTCCAGATGATGCATACTTCGTTTCCCGCCATGGACTGGTTCAAACTGGTCTATTAGCACTACACAGACAATATCATTCTAATCATTTATTACCTATCATCGATAACTAGCGCACACAATGTTTGATCATTTCGGCGAATGAACCGGACAACTGCGGATAAATAGGGGATTAGAATGATACCAAACATGACATACTTCCCGTGACCTGGACTTAAAATATCACTAAAGTGTACACATAACCTTATAATAATTAACTATAACTTAAATAGCAATTGCTCATAAACGACTGTGGAATGGAACCATGATAAATATGAAATATATATATAAATGAAAGTGAAAGTGGGAGTTTATGCGTGCGTGCTTTATCGTGCGATTGCGCCATGACACGTAACACGTGGCGTACTGATCGCAATCACACGGTAAAACAATATTAATCAATATACTTTCTTTCATCCAATTATACAACTTCGACAACACCAAGCTGCAAAGTGCACTGCAGGGAGCTAAATCATTCTGGTGTTCCAGCATTTCCAGTTTTCCCCCAAGCCCCATACCAGATGTCTACTTTTTAGGTGATACCTTTGCTCAGCTCCCCTCTCCTCCGAGATGCTTCATTTATCCTTTACTGGAATGTCATTGTTTTACCTGCAATGAGAAATGTCCACCTCATCTTTCTTTCCTTTTTCTTTCTTTCTCTCTCTCTCTCTCTCTCTCTCTCTGCTCCGAGTGCTGCTCTTTGCATTTCAATAAGAGAACATATGGAGCATGATCAGAATGCTGACATGCGTACAGTCTCTTGGAGCACACATGCAGAAGACATGACAAGGCCAGCATGTGCTTTGCTTAGAAAGCAACAGCAGTGTCAATGCTAGATACAGGCCAACTATTTTCACAGAGAGGCAAACAAAATGTCTAAGCTGGAACAGGGTGGCCACCACATTATGGCTGGAGAAAGCAGAGAGCTGAAGCCCGGAGTAGAGGGGAGCACTGATCCCAGCAGCGACAGGAGTCCCAAAGGGAGGGGTGACCCTACAGTTCAGTTAGCTGGGCTGGGCTGTATCTCATTGCTTTCATTATCAGCCGGATACAGGGATTTCTGTGAACATAATTAGCTGCAATAATTTCCTAGCAACAAGAGTTTGGAGGAGATTCACAATTAATATGAAAAGAAGTTGCCTCTAAGCGGTTTAGTACTTTGTTATACAAGTGTATTGTATATAGAATCTATAATGCCCTCTCAATTTGTCAGACTGCGGAACTTATTTCTGATGCACCCCATTTTATGCACGATTGATTTCAATCCTCATCGCATAGATATATTAAATTAAATGTCTGTGTAGAGCAGTCCCCACACACATCTATGATATCTGCTGCGATGCAGTGTTAATACACATGCACGATACTTAGATTTGAGTCTGAATTTGTATAAAAATAAGGATTAATAAATAGACCCCTGTGAAACTAAATTTACACTGTAACTCCCCGAGCAATAATTGAGTTGGTCCCAGGCGCAATAGGTACGTGTGAATAACGTAAAAATGAAGTAACACAGAGTGAACAAGAATCTGACCAAATAATGGTACAACAATATATATTGATTAATCCAATTAAAATCCAAGTGCACTGGATGAAGTAACATATACAAAAAGAATATATAATCCTAGGTTGACATTGTAAGCAACAAGCAACCGTATTGTAACATAATGCTCATACATAACTATAGTGAGTGCATATGCGGTCAGACATATTTGCTGAACAATTCAGCTGTTAAAGTCTGTTTAGCCAACCTCCATCCAAGTGGGGAATATTATAAATATAGCTGTGGGTATAATTGTCCTCTCCGGAGTATATAAATCTTCAGAACAATAGGAGTGCTATGCAAGTACCAACAACCACCGCAGTTGGCAATCCTGCCTAGTAGCTGCGATGTCAGTAAACGGCTAATTGAATAGTTCCAGCTGAAACTGTACAAGCCGACAGACACAGCTGGCCATGTGTGATTGGCTGTATATTCACAAGCAGATAAACAGCAGCCTTTCCCTTAACGTTTGTCTGTTTAGATTGATTTAGTGCATGAAATTTTATATGTTGATTTTTGTGAAAAAAAAAAATTAAAAAAAATAATTTCATGATGTTATTGTTTCCTTTAGTGAGAGGTGAACACATTAAGTTGACATGTTATTAAAATTATGAATATAATCAAATGTTTTCTAATATATATATATATATATATATATATATATATGTATATATATATATATATGTACAAGATTTATAGTTAAGCTTAAATTTTTCTACGTTTTAAATTTGAGGGTCAATACAGTTAATTTAGTATAGGGTGCATAAAATATAGTACAAAAAAATCTGAAATTTAGCTATTAAAAAAAAAGTATATTACCGTAGTTTTGAATACTTTCAAAAATGTCTGTAGTTTGGGAAACAAACACCTGCTGTTTGCGTGGGTTTCCTCCAGGTGCTCTGGTTTCCTCCCACACTCCAAAAAACATACTAGTAGGTGATTTGGCTGCTATCAAATTGACCTTAGTCTGTCTGTGTTCGTGTATGTTAGTGAATTTAGACTGTAAGCTCCTAAGGGGCAGGTACTGATGTGCGTGAGTTCTCTGTACAGCGCTGCGGAATTAGTGGCGCTATATAAATAGATGATGATGATCTAAATTCTTTTACAGTATTTAAGGAGACCACAGCTGGTCATTAATGCTTTCTAAGGTCTCCTTAACACTAAGGGCTAGATTTACTAAGAATCGAGTATGGTGGTGGTTTTAAATCGCCACACTTTGCCTGGCGATTTAGTGGTGCAAACCGCCGCATTTACTATAGGGAGGTTTGAGGCTGCAATTTAAATTGTCTGGCGATGTTTGGCAGATTGAAAAAGCTAAACCGCCGTTGGTTTTGTTTGGTGAAAACGGTCATCCAAAAGATAGGACAGGATAGTTTTAATACCTGCTTCTGAATGACTTAATAGCTCAAATACGCTGTTTGAGCTATTTTGCCATTCAGAACATAAGAGAAACCACCATTGACATTTAAATTATTGAGGTAATCATTATTTATTGATTAAGGGGCAAAATTAAGTTAATATTAACTTATGGGGGGATTTTATCCCCCCATTGTATTAAGGGGACAAAATTAGTTCAATATTATATTATTCGGGCACTATGTAATGCCAAATTGTGCAACATAAATAATTATATCCACCATTAACAGTCAGTTAATAATATTATATATTCACATTTCCCCATAATATAATGCTATCCTAGTGTCCCCTTAAAAAACAAAAATTCAGCCATAAGTTAATATTAAATTAATTTTGCGCCTTAATCAATAAATAATGCTTGTCGCAAAATTAAAATGCCGATGGTGCTTCCTCTTATGTTCTGATTGGCAAAATAGCTCAGACATAATGCTGTTTGTGCAATCTCGCCACTCACAGACACTTTTTTTTTGGCCAATTGTATGGCGGTTTTGCGTTGGTTTTGCAAAATCCCAGCCTAGTAAATCTGGCGGTTTGTATGTTGATCATTGCTAAAATCGGGATGGCGATTTGTAATGGGTGGTTTTGAAAAATGTCAAATCTGGCCATTTTAATGGAAGTTTGGGCTTTAGTAAATTTGCCCGGAAATATTGCCGAACAATGGGGGTCTCACCAAACCGCCCTTTAGTGAATCTAGCCCTAAGAGGTTATACTTCATCAGCATACCCTTCTGTCATCAAGCCCCTTCATATTTATTCCTTTCACCACCCTTCGGTATTCTTCATTTTATCATTATCCACTTTTCATCATCCCCCTCTCACCATTGTCCCCTCCATCATTTACCTCCATTTATCATTACCCTCCTTCAGAATTCACCCCTCTATAACAAAATCCCAATTTATTATCCACTACCTTTATCATTATCCCCTTTCCATCACCCTCTTCATCATTCACTTCCTCCTTTACCATTATAGCTTTCATCATGCTCCCCCTTTATCAGTATCCCACTTAATTATTACCCACGTTTATCATTATGCCTTCTGTGTCAGTCCCATTCATCATCATCCTTTTATGTCCGATTAGGCCCTTACACATCAGTCCCTTCTAAGTCTAAGTGTAGAGCTCAGGGCCATAGAGTGGGAACGGAGACATACTGCACAGAGGGCAACTTGAGGGGCTCCACAATATTGTTCGCAAGGCATTCTGGGACTACAAAAGTAAATGTGATGTTGGCTGTCACAGCAGAGAACTAATGAGCTCACTGGTACTCCGGGACTTCACAGCCCATCTCATTGAACACTTTCACATAGTTATTAAATAAGGACAATGCCTTACTAAACACCTTAAATAATGCTCAAGCATTACTAACAGTTGAAGAGATGTTGCTTACTGTAGCTAATTTGCATAAAGCATTGCTGCTTACCTAGGTTCTTTTGTAATCTTTGTTAAGTAAAGTGCCCATAAAGGCCCTTAATAAAGTTTAGTTTAGAGTATGTTTTGAGGTACATTTTAGTTTACTTCCAATGAGGGTGAATGCCTCTCATAACTGAAACTGGGTTCAGAGAAAGCACCCATGTGTATGTTCGCTATGGATATGTGACATAGACTATCTAGTAATACATTTTTCATTCTGGTGTACTGTACCTGTCTGCGTTTTATAATATCTCTGATTTTTCTGTATATAGGGTTAACGAAGACTGTGTGATGTTAGGCTTAGAAACAAACAGTCTTACAAAAAAAACTTGAAAAAATAATGGTATACAAAATAACAAGGATTCCTGAAGACAAACAGGAAATCAATGTAATCCCTCCCTTCTGTCATCTGGATAGAGAATACAGGTTTCTGTTTTCTAGAAAGCTTTATGCAGCAACTGAAAGTAACCCCCCAGCCCCACCAAAAACAGAATATAAAACAAAGCCAATTAAATTACTTCAGGAAACTTGCTGGAAATGTTATCCTTTCTGTTGTCTTTACAAGTGTCCTATGCATTTTTAGTTTTTAAAGATTGTACTGATAAGTTGCGGGAAAAACATTGCTTTCCTTTTAAAGTAGGAAATACTTCATATTCAAAAATTGTCTTATACTGTTACTAATAACATTGTTCTAGAAGCAGTGATGAGAAGTAGTAGTTAATGCCAGTAACTGAGATGACAGAAATACCATACTTACCTACTTTTGAATTCAGCTGTCCAGGAGGGGTTCCGCCGAGGGGGGCGTGGCCACGCGTGGTGTGTCGTTAGGCTCCACCCCTGTCAATCTTCGGTAATTCTAGCCAATCACAGCAGGGGGCGGGGCCCCGATGGTGCATTTAGCCCCGCCTCCACCATCTACAAAAACGGGGACCGCTAAATCCGGGATTTTTGCCTGCTCTCTCGGGAGTCCGGGACAGCGGGGAAGAGAGGGTGACAGCTGGGGCAGAGAGGGTGACAGCGGGGAAGAGAGGGTGACAGCTGGGGCAGAGAGCGTGACAGCTGGGGCAGAGAGCCTGACAGCGGGGAAGAGAGGGTGACAGCTGGGGCAGAGAGCATGACAGCTGGGGCAGAGAGCGTGACAGCGGGGAAGAGAGCGTGACAGCTGGGGCAGAGAGCGTGACAGCTGGAGCAGAGAGCGTGACAGCGGGGAAGAGAGCGTGACAGCTGGGGCAGAGAGCGTAACAGCGGGGAAGAGAGGGTGACAGCTGGGGCAGAGAGCGTGACAGCGGGGAAGAGAGCGTGACAGCTGGGGCAGAGAGCGTGACAGCTGGGGCAGAGAGGGTGACAGCGGGTGACAGCGGGGAAGAGAGGGTGACAGCTGGGGCAGAGAGCGTGACAGCGGGGAAGAGAGGGTGACAGCTGGGGCAGAGAGCGTGACAGCGGGGAAGAGAGGGTGACAGCTGGGGCAGAGAGCGTGACAGCGGGGAAGAGAGGGTGACAGCTGGGGCAGAGAGGGTGACAGCGGGGAAGAGAGGGTGACAGCTGGGGCAGAGAGCGTGACAGCGGGGAAGAGAGGGTGACAGCTGGGGCAGAGAGGGTGACAGCGGGGGAGAGGGTGACAGCTGGGGCAGAGAGCGTGACAGCGGGGAAGAGAGGGTGACAGCTGGGGCAGAGAGCGTGACAGCTGGGGCAGAGAGGGTGACAGCGGGGAAGAGAGGGTGACAGCGGGGAAGAGAGGGTGACAGCTGGGGCAGAGAGCGTGACAGCGGGGAAGAGAGGGTGACAGCTGGGGCAGAGAGCGTGACAGCGGGGAAGAGAGGGTGACAGCTGGGGCAGAGAGGGTGACAGCGGGGAAGAGAGGGTGACAGCTGGGGCAGAGAGCGTGACAGCTGGGGCAGAGAGCCTGACAGCGGGGAAGAGAGGGTGACAGCTGGGGCAGAGAGGGTGACAGCGGGGCAGAGAGCGTGACAGCGGGGAAGAGAGCGTGACAGCTGGGGCAGAGAGCGTGACAGCTGGAGCAGAGAGCGTGACAGCGGGGAAGAGAGGGTGACAGCTGGGGCAGAGAGCGTGACAGCGGGGAAGAGAGGGTGACAGCTGGGGCAGAGAGCGTGACAGCGGGGAAGAGAGCGTGACAGCTGGGGCAGAGAGTGTGACAGCTGGGGCAGAGAGGGTGACAGCGGGGAAGAGAGGGTGACAGCTGGGGCAGAGAGCGTGACAGCGGGGAAGAGAGGGTGACAGCTGGGGCAGAGAGCGTGACAGCGGGGAAGAGAGGGTGACAGCTGGGGCAGAGAGCGTGACAGCGGGGAAGAGAGGGTGACAGCTGGGGCAGAGAGCGTGACAGCGGGGAAGAGAGGGTAACAGCTGGGGCAGAGAGCATGACAGCGGGGAAGAGAGCGTGACAGCTGGGGCAGAGAGCGTGACAGCGGGGAAGAGAGCGTGACAGCTGGGGCAGAGAGCGTGACAGCGGGGAAGAGAGGGTGACAGCTGGGGCAGAGAGTGTGACAGCGGGGAAGAGAGCGTGACAGCTGGGGCAGAGAGCGTGACAGCGGGGAAGAGAGGGTGACAGCTGGGGCAGAGAGTGTGACAGCGGGGAAGAGAGCGTGACAGCTGGGGCAGAGAGCGTGACAGCTGGGGCAGAGAGGGTGACAGCGGGGAAGAGAGGGTGACAGCTGGGGCAGAGAGCGTGACAGCGGGGAAGAGAGGGTGACAGCTGGGGCAGAGAGCGTGACAGCGGGGAAGAGAGGGTGACAGCTGGGGCAGAGAGCGTGACAGCGGGGAAGAGAGGGTGACAGCTGGGGCAGAGAGCGTGACAGCGGGGAAGAGAGGGTGACAGCTGGGGCAGAGAGCGTGACAGCGGGGAAGAGAGGGTGACAGCTGGGGCAGAGAGGGTGACAGCGGGGGAGAGGGTGACAGCTGGGGCAGAGAGCGTGACAGCGGGGCAGAGAGGGTGACAGCTGGGGCAGAGAGGGTGACAGCAGGGAAGAGAGGGTGACAGCGGGGAAGAGAGGGTGACAGCTGGGGCAGAGAGCGTGACAGCTGGGGCAGAGAGCGTGACAGCGGGGAAGAGAGGGTGACAGCTGGGGCAGAGAGGGTGACAGCGGGGCAGAGAGGGTGACAGCTGGGGCACAACGGGGCAGAGGAGTGTAACAGGGGCAGAGGAGGGTGACAGCTGGGGCACAACGGGGCAGAGGAGTGTAACAGGGGCAGAGAGGGTGACAGCTGGGGCACAACGGGGCAGAGGAGTGTCACAGGGGCAGAGGAGAGTAACAGGGGGCAAAGGAGAGTAACAGGGGGCAGAGGAGGGTGACAGCTGGGGCACAACGGGGCAGAGGAGTGTAACAGGGGGCAGAGGAGTGTAACAGGGGCAGAGGAGTGTGACAGCATGACAGAGGGCAGAGGAGGGGGACAGCGTGAGAGAGGGCAGAGGAGGGGGGACATCGTGAGAGAGGGCAGAGGAGGGGGGACATCGTGAGAGAGGGCAGAGGAGGGGGGACATCGTGAGAGAGGGCAGAGGAGGGGGACAGCGTGACAGAGGGCAGAGGGGGCAGTGTGAGAGAGGGCAGTGTGTCTGGATGTAGAGAGGGCAGTGTGTCTGGATGCAGAGGAGGCAGTGTGTCTGGATGCAGAGGGGACAGAGTGCCTGAGGGCAGAGTGTCTGGATGCAGAGGGGGCATTTTTGCATACAACTAAATAGCGGCAGGGGCAGAGAGGGTGACAGCTGGGGCACAACGGGGCAGAAGAGTGTCACAGGGGCAGAGGAGAGTAACAGGGGGCAAAGGAGAGTAACAGGGGGCAGAGGAGGGTGACAGCTGGGGCACAACGGGGCAGAGGAGTGTAACAGGGGGCAGAGGAGTGTAACAGGGGCAGAGGAGTGTGACAGCGTGACAGAGGGCAGAGGAGGGGGACAGCGTGAGAGAGGGCAGAGGAGGGGGGACATCGTGAGAGAGGGCAGAGGAGGGGGGACATCGTGAGAGAGGGCAGAGGAGGGGGGACATCGTGAGAGAGGGCAGAGGAGGGGGGACATCGTGAGAGAGGGCAGAGGAGGGGGACAGCGTGACAGAGGGCAGAGGGGGCAGTGTGAGAGAGGGCAGTGTGTCTGGATGTAGAGAGGGCAGTGTGTCTGGATGCAGAGGAGGCAGTGTGTCTGGATGCAGAGGGGACAGAGTGCCTGAGGGCAGAGTGTCTGGATGCAGAGGGGGCATTTTTGCATACAACTAAATAAGTATTTCTGTCCTGACCTAAAAACTTATTACAATTTTTTGACCCAACTACTTCTAAAACAGGACTGCTCAATAATTATTTTGGAGGGGTGCCTTGAAAAAATTTGGAGACTCTAAGGGTGCTGCGAACTGCAAAAGTTTGGGAACCACTGTTCTAACCTGAATAATCTTTAAAGGTAAAAGTTACAAGTATACAGTAATCAGGGATCCACCCTAAGTAGCTTGCTTTGTGAATATGCTGTTCAGTACTACCCTGCACAATCCATTGTTTTCTAATAAGTTTACTATAATACTTCCAAAGTGACGATTTCAGTGTAGTGCAGTAAATGGAGTTTTTATTTACTAGGACACAATTATTTAAATAAGCCAAAAGGAAGAAGATATATTTACAGGGCTATATTCTGCTTCTCTGGAGGGTGCAGCTTTTTTTTTATCTGCAAAAGAATTGCTTTTCCTGTCAAGAATTGATTTTCCTGTCACCTTGGAGGTGTCACCGTTTGTGTCCCATCCTATCATTTTAACGGGATGCATTTATCCCCTTCAAGATGCCTTTTTGTGGGAAAATGCATTTCAAAGCGTACTTACAACGATGTAAGGACACCTACACCAAAGCTTCAAAGCCTCAAACTGACACAGGTGATAACAGTCCCGATGGACCCTCATTCTCATGATTATTTTAAAACATAACTCTGTATTTTAGGAGAAAATAGTGTATTTGAATATAGGGGGTTATTACCGTAAATAGGTTGGCGTCTACACCTGAAAGTAAACAAACATTTTTTAAATAGTTAAATAGTGAATTACCTTTCTAAAGTGAACCTATCACCTACACATATTGGGCTGAATTAACATTCATTAGGATGCAGACTATATCTCATTAATACTAGTCAGGTCATTATGAATATTAGTCAGGCCAAGCTTAAGTGATGTTGCTGTTTCCTTGTTGCTTACTTGGTTTCGCCAATATAATGCATGCCTCCAAATTGTGTAGGTGATAGGTCTCCACCAACTGAAAGGCATTAGTTATTATACAGTAATGTAGCCAAAAGCACAGCTGTACATAATTAGTAAGTGTATAGGGAAAATGCTTGAAAGTAAATATACTGTTGTAGAAACGCTAGCATGCAGCTCCATCTGAACAAGTGCACCATGATGAAGTAGAAGGGCTTCCAAAATTTAATAAGGTTGCAGATGATGAATCTCACTTTACTTTGAAAAACAATTATATATATATATATATATATATATAAAACACATAGCTGTATTGCAAAGTTGTTAAATATTGTTATTATATATTTCCAGAGGCAGGGTTTCAGAAAGGGGATATAAGAAAATAATAGTATCATGAGAACAGTTTAGCAAGGGGTAACTAAAACGCAGTTTGAAGTTTGATGTGTGGGTTGCAAACAGTGCTGTTTATCAAAGTCAAAACTTCACATCACACAGCCAGATCTCAAACTGTAATGCTGGCTAAGAGAAATAAGAACAGAGGGCTGTATATAAGCTCGAGGGATAATAAAAGCTAAGGATGTATTGAACTGTATTGGTACTCTGGGGGCTAATTTGGGTGGTCTGCTCATGACGTCCGGATGAGTCATGGGGAGGAGTTACGGAGGTTATATATGGAATGGGCGGAGAAGAATCACTCTCTTAGACTGCTGGACGTTGCCCACCCTCCCTCCCTATGGATCGACAAAGATGGTCATTTGCAGTGATACTGTACCGGTACAGTTTGGCGGTGGTGGTTATCTAGAGTAGCAGTGGCCGGAAATCGCAGTACAGTCGATGGCCAGTGGTAAGGGCACATGATGGTATCGGGCACGCTTAACCCACCGGTTTTCAAATGGAATAGGCTATTAGTCTCGGTCCAAGTACTTCCCGACCGGGTTGACTTGTGGTTGCTTCTGTAAGTCTAGAAAAGGGGAGGGTTCTGTAGTGCCTGGGGCGGTAGCCCTGTTTAGGTAGATATGTGTGCCTTGGGGTGTGTGGTTGTCCCCCGTTTGCGGATGCCCCCTGGAAGGCTTGGGGCATCCTGGTTGGCCTGGCGGATGTCGACTCGGACTGCTCTTTCTCCACCACCATACCTGGCAATAAATCCCGTGTTACTTTCCCCACATTTAAGTTGTCGTGTCTTTATTATGGTTGTGGTTAAAACGATAAGAGTATAATGTAAGGAAAGGTTATCAGCCGTTAAGCATTTTATGGTTCATCATCATCATCATCATCTATTTATATAACATCACTAATTCCACAGCGCTAAACTCACTCACAACAGTCTCTGCCCTATTGGAGTTTAAAGTCGAAATTTCCTAACATACACACACACACACACAGACAGAGAGACTAAGGTCAATTTTAATAGCAGCCAATTAATCTACTAGAATGTTTCTGGATTGTGGGAGGAAACTAGAGCACCTGGAGGAAACCCACACAAACACGGGGAGAACATACAAACTCCACGCAGAAAAGGCCATGGTTGGGAATCAAACTCATGACTTCAGTGCTAACCACTAAGCCACCGTGCTGCCAATGTCCAATCTGTACAGTTTATCAAGTGGCGGTTCGGGAAAAAGTCAAATATTTTAGATCTGTTCCTGATAGGTGTATACGGTTTGAGCAATGTGAACGTACCAAAAATACAATGTCTTTCTTATTCCATCCTAAAATCATGACCTGGGGACGTCTTCCGTGGGTCAAGTTGTTTAGGCAGAGCCCTAACACTTTTCAATGCAGAGCTGGTAGTGTCTGTGAGGGGAACACACTGCTGTCTTTACCTCCCCTTCTTATAGAGCCTCCCTCCCTGTGCTGACCAGGATGGGACTGATCTCCACAATGACAGGAGGACCCCATGCTTCTCATTCTCCCTGTTTCTGTGGAAACCAACCCTGGGCTATATAACGCTGGGGCTAATTAAGGATGTTATGGGGTGGCATGCTGCCAATGTAGTTAATTACTTCTTTATTTTTTTTTAAAGACTTTGATACCCTATGATTTATGTTTCGTCCACACATCAAATGTAATGTCATGCAATCCTCAGTCTGATGCATTGCATATATATATTCACATACCAAAATTCAGATTAGATCACCCCTCCCCCCAAAGTAATTTAATGACATTATTGATGTTTTCAAATTATCAATATTAATAATATTGCATAAAAATATTGTACAAGGTGCAAACAAGTTTGGTCTTGAAATTCCATATTTTTTTGTGAGATACACTGACAATGTGTGAATGAATGACATTTTCCATGTATAAGAATGCACATCCTAGTAAATACAGACATTACATAAGGATACAGTGATATATATTCTATCTGCTCTGAGTTCCATATTATTATGTGTCACTCAGGCAAGACAGCTTCTTGGCTTCAACAGCTCCTAACAAATCTGTCTATGTGTCTTGGTAATGTGCATAGTGTTTAAATGATCGGACTGCTGTATTCCTCTGGTGCTGACCAGGGTACACACACAATTTGTGTGTTTTATACTAGAATTAAATGTTTCCTTCTTATGATTCATTGTTAATAAGTTGCATTTTATGCCTTTTTAAAATGTATATCCCACAGCTGATCAGATGATTTGCAAATTGTTATTAATTCATCTGCTGTATTCTTCAGAAAACATAGCAATCTGGCTATATATTTTATGCTATTGACTAAAACACAATTTAGGCTGTGGGGAAAAAGTAGACAACCTTATTAAGATAAATCAACTGGTCAAGAAACAGATAATGTAGGAGGTTTGCAAAGGGACCATATTAACTGTGGGCCCTGTAACCTTGTCCATGGGCTTCTATAATTATATGCAAAAGTGTATCAATAATCTTATTTGCATTTCATTGTTGATTGAAACAATGTCACTGAATTTTGCAAAGCAGGGTGACAATATCTAGACAGCCTTTATTTTCGGAGTGCACATGCTTCATATATTTATATTCCCATAAAACACTGTTAAAATGTATTTATTCATTTCTATAGGGAATCTGTAAGAAAATACACAGAAAGTCCTAACAGCATTTTCCATTAATGAGAAGCTGGTAAGAATAAAAGTTAGCTTCAAACTAACTAACTAAACGAAGAAAGTTTATTAATAATGTTTGTAAATCATCTTATTAATTGGAATATATTAATTAAAAATAATAATTATAAATGTAATAATAATGTTCTGCTTTTAATCTTAGCATTGTTTCCTAGTTGCCAGTGTCTCTTCATTGGCCTGTGAGTCACCTGAGTCAGGGGCAGTTTCTGAGTTCAGCAGGATGTCTCCTCTGGTGGGGGCATTGTGCTCACTCATGATTTTCATTCCCCTGCTGGTGTTTTGCTGCTGACTTAATGCTCAGTAAATGAAGATGTTGCTGCTGATTCTCCAGGAACGCAGGTTTCTACCAAACAGCAATTTATTTATTTACATTGTCAGGGAACATTTAAGGTTAAGGACATACTCAGACAATCAGCATTAGTCAGGAATTAATACACCTACACTGCACATGGAAGAAGATTAATGATGCTCTAGAATGATTCCATTGCTTGAACTTTTCTCTAACTTTTCTCTTTGATAATCATACATAAAATGTATTCACCATTTGCCCCATATTTGACATATAATTAGACAGGGTTTGGACTAGAGATGCTCACTGACCCCCGTGTTTTGGTTTTGGTTTGGATCTGGATTATCGTCGTGTTTTGGTTTTGATTTTGCCAAACCGCCCTTGCGTGTTTCGGTTTTGGTTTTGTTTGGTTTTGTTTTGCAAATTTGTTTAAAAATCAATGTTTTTGGACATAAAATAACCTAATTTAGTGCTCCACCTGTTTCTTGGATAAGTAAGGTAATTCTAAAGCTAATAAATTAGGAAGAAAACAGTTTAATCCCTGGTAGGCCGTCCTTAATTCTGCACACACACCTGATTGTCTTTCTCTTCATCTTAGCCTATTGGCAATGCAGCCATCATCTTTTGGTGTATATTACACCCTACACTTATAGTTAAATATAAAAAAGAAATGGACAAAGGCAGTTTGGTTTCTGTCTCTCTAGGCCCCCCCTCCACTTGTAGAAAATACTAAAAAATTCAGCCGTTATAGACTGTACAATATAAATTGAAATGGACAAAGGCAGTTTGGTTTCAGTCTCTATAGCCCCCCCTCCACTTGTAGTTGAATAGAAAAAAAGCAGCCTGCATAGACTGTAGAATTAGAATATACAAAGAAATGGACCAAGGTAATTTGGTGGCTGTCTATGACCCCCTTGCCCTCCACTTGTAGTTGAATAGCAAAAAAGCAGCCTGCATGGACTGTAGAATTAGAATAAAAAAAGAAATGGACCAAGGTAATTTGGTGGCTGTCTATGACCCCCCCCCCCCACCCTCCACTTGTAGTTGAATATAAAAAAAGCAGCCTGCATAGACAGTAGAATTAGAATATAAAAAGAAATGGACCAAGGTAATTTGGTGGCTGTCTATGACCCCCCCCCCGCCCTCCACTTGTAGTTGAATAGAAAAAAAGCAGCCTGCATAGACTGTGGAATTAGATTATAAAAATTAATGGACAAAGGCAGTTTGGTATCTCTCTGCATCAGACCCCCTCTCCACTAGGAGTAAAATAGAAAACTATTCAGCCAATATAGAGTCTAGAATCTAAATAGAAATTGAGAAAGGCAATTTGGTATCTGTCTGCATCATAATCATCAACATCATCATTAGTGCCCTCGTCGCCTACACAAATCTCCACTCATCCTCTTCCAATTCCAAAGTGGCATCCTCAATTGGTGTATCACCGGCTACACTCGGGCTGTTAAGGCACACATCAGCAGAACTGCTGAATATCAGCCTTCTTTATTGGTACACTGTCACTAACAGAATAACAGAATGCTCACGATTAGACATACCACTGTTGGATGAAATCTCCACAGGGATTGTTGTCATTTCTGATTCAGAGCATACATTATCCTCTAATGCCTTACTGTTTTCTTGCAGCTCAGCTTTGACGTGTAACAGTAGTTGTGCACCACTTTTAGACTCCAAATTACTTGGTCTTGCTTGGTCACGAGTGACCATACAAGCAGAAGGCTCGGTAACATTTTTGGATCTGCCACTAATAGAGAAAGGTGAAGGCCTAATTCTCTCTTTGCCACTGCATGTGTAGAATGGCATGTTGGCAATTTTTTTTTTTTATCGACACTTAACTTTTCCTCAGTTACACTTCTTTTTCGCTTCAACACGGTAACATTTTTTTGGGGGTGTTTTTTTTGCCTGATTTCAAAAGACTATGTAGTTTGACATCGCCTTTCCCAGATGACGTACTGTGAACACTACCATCAGGACTGGTGACAGAACCGGGTTGCTGATTCTGCTCATATATGGACTGCATTGAATCCATTATAATGAGGCCAAAGCACTTGTAGTGCTACAAATTGTTTTAGATACTGCTGACAAATATGACTTTTGACAGCCAGAAAAATTAATGCAAAAGAATGGGGAACACTCCAAAAGCACTTGGAGTGCTAAATATTTTTTTTTTAGACTGCTGATAAATATGACTTTTGACAGCCAGAAAGATTAATGCAAAAGAATGGGCAATAAGGGACACCCCAAAAGCACTTGGAGTGCCAGAAATTAAAAAAAAAACCCTCCTCTTACTGCTGTAACAATTGATATTAAGATCAGAATTGTATTGAATAGAAACAATAATGTGTCCAATTACTGCTCTGGCCCTGAGCTGATATAGCCTGTGACCAAACCCTGCTCTCTCCCTGTGTCAAATGGCGATGGATTGCTGTGGAGGCGGTTATTTATGCTTTTCAAATCTCGCGAGAACCGAGCTCAGAAATACGAATACGTCACAATGACATTTTGCCTCGATTTCGATTCCGTATGGGCGGGAGAGCTCGGCTCGGTACTCGGATAGGCAAAATTTGTAAGGATTCGGATCTCGGGGAACCGAGCACGCCCATCTCTAGTTTGGACTAAGGAAAGACAGAAGACACAGATGTGACACTAGTGTACAACTGCACGACCACCTCTATCGCTCTCCTGGGAGAGGACCAGCAAGGAAACCATCATTGTATCAGGTAAATACACAGCAGATCCACTGGTATAAATTGTTTTGAAGCCCTGAAATTCCTGCTATATAAGACTCCTCAATAACACAATAAGGATAACGGGAGCAGGGCATAGCTCCATTTTTCAAAGCCTCGTCAGATTCTTGTGTTGCCATCGGGATACAAACATTTACATGGTCCTACATGCTGAGATGTAAACTGCCAATTGGGCTGTTTTAGAACTAAGTGACTACAAATTGTATCATTTATGGCTCCTAGAAGATCGCTGATCCAGATCAACATCTGGGGCCTGATTCATTAAGGATCTTAAATGAAGAGGTATTGTCAAAGTCGTCTGAATTTCTTGATCCGATTCGGGACCCTTGGGCCTAGCTGGAGCAGGGCTGAAACAGAAACTAGCAGCCTGGATGATCTTCCTGCTCATGTTCTTGCTGAATGTAGAATATAGCAGAGGAATGAGCAGTCTGGAAATGCTGACAGGAACAGTGCACTCAGTAGTGCAGACAGGAACACTGCACTTTAGTTATGCAGACAGGAACACTGCACTTTAGTTATGCAGACAGGAAACACTGCACTTTAGTTATGCAGACAGGAAACACTGCACTTTAGTTATGCAGACAGGAAACAGGAACCAGGAGCCAAGAACTATCCTCTGGAGAGAAGTGTGTTGTTCTGGCAATGAACAGATCACAGCAGCAGGTTTAAATAGAATGTCCCAAACAACTATTGGCTGATCAGTTCATGTGATCACAGCTTCTGAGTCTGGTTGGTCTGGAATGATCACCTGACTGCATTAAAGATGGCCGCGCCCATGCAGCAGAGCAAACAGTATGTGTTTGTTTACAAACGGAGGTGTGGGGAACGGGAATGCTGCAGATGACCAGAAGGGACCCAGGTAGCCGTGATATGACAGCGGCGGATGAGGTAAGTGCGGCTAAGATCCCGATTTGTGACAGGTATCTTATTTCAGTCTCCTGGACAAACCCATGTTACAATGCAAGGGGTGCAAACTAGTTTTCTGTTTTGCACATAAGTTAAATACTGACTGTTTTTTTTATATAGCACACAAATACTTGATAGCTTATTTTGTAAACTGAAATTTAAAGTTGATATGTGTGTGCTACACGGAAAAACAGTCAGTATTTAACTTATGTGCAAAACAGAAAACTAGTTTGCACCCCTTGCATTGTAACATGGTTTTGTCCAGGAGACTGAAATAAGATACCTCTTCATTTAAGATCCTATCAGATGTCTATTGGGATGGAATGTGAAAGCAGTTGGACGATGGACACATATGACCATATATTGGGTCATCAGGCTAATAATGTCCTGTTAGATTTAGCCATTCAGTCTGTGCACTAATTGGCTGGATCATTTAGATTTGGACATACACGTATGTACGTGTATGGACAAATCTGACTGGGGTGCCAGTGGCTGAAATGAGTGCATGGTTTAGCTTTAGAGAATTCAACCTCCAGAGAATTCTATTGTTCAGACAGATTTGTTTATATTCCTTAGCCTTAGATACAACAGATCTGGTGCATTAATACAATTATATCTAATGCATAGACCTGAAAATAAAATAAACAGATGTGATGGAAAAATAGAATTCTTTATATCTAAACTGCCCTTTTAAAATTTGTGTCTATATAGAACCACTAAGTAGGCATCGTGAGTGGGGGGTGGGGGATGGTCTTAAACACAGTTTGGTATGTTTGAAAAAACAATTTGTGTTGGCCCAAATGTCAGACCTTAAATTTGCTTATAAACTATTCCAAACCCCATGTCCCACACACAGGGCCAGATTAACGGAATGGAGGCCCCTGGGCTAAGAGGGCCCCCATTCCCCCGTGAGGCCCCCCCGTTAGCAGACTGGCCCCCCTGTTAGCCGACTGCCCCCCCCCCCAAGCACTTACTTTCTCCTGTCACTGCAGTCCTCCTTCCGCGGCTGCTTACTGAGGAGATCGTCACACTCTCGCGAAATCTCCTCAGTAAGGAGATTACTGAGCGCCGGAGAAGGAGGACTGCACTGACAGAGCTCAGCATTGATCGGGCCGGGTGCGCCCCCGCCCCTGTCCCGATCAATAATTCTGCTGAGCTCTGTCAAGGGCCCCCTGGATGCCTGAGGCCCCTGGGCTGTAGCCCAGTTAGACCTCGGGTTAATCCGGCCCTGCCCACACATGACTAATCTTGCTCTGAACATCACACAACACATCAGGGCTGCAGTATGAGTCAATTGTTTTCCTTTTTTGTAACTGGTGGCAACAGCAGGAATGGTTGTTGTCACTGCCTAATGGTTATGACCAACCAGGTAAGACCGATGCAGTGTACGCACTAATGGTGCACACAGAGCTGACTCAACGCACTGTCTAACTGGGCAGCTGTCCAGGTCAGCAATATGGTGATCAGATCACCATATTGTTTTTTAAATAAATTAAAAATGAAAAAACTTCGGCTAGGATCAGGTGACATTATGTCCCGCCGATGCCACATTTTCAGCATGTGTTCTGGGGAGGGGATCAAGGGTTTGTTCTGCATAAAACTACACCCTGACCCCTGTAATACCCCCAGTCAGCTCTGGACATGAGCAGTGTAGTGGGGCTGGCAAGGGGCAGAGCCAGAGCAGTGAAAGTAAATTAAGATAGAATAAGACAAAATTACTGTTTTTAAATACATTTTAAAATTAAAAATTGTAAACTGTATGTAATATTAAATGGATGTACTGTCCTACTGAATAAATTAATTACTTGCATTAAATGAGCACATGCTCCTTCCAAGCTGCTGCTACTCTTAGTCTGATGCAGAGTTGGACGTATGCCTATTTGATTAGCGTAAAATATGCTGATTTGCACTGCACATGCCCCCACACAATAGCATGCATACGTACGTATACATAGTTGGTAACATCTGACACTTGTGCATCTGATACCTGCCATAATAATCTGACAAGTAACCACAATGGTTACCACACCACAGCCTTCCCTGGCCCTTCTCCAACTATACCCGCCCGACTTCCCAGCTCACCACCGATATGTTGCGGGACACATTTTAATTGCCGCTAGAGCAGCTATCACTCAGCATTAAGGAGCCCAGCTCATCCACCTCTCTCCAAAATTATAGGCTTAGACCCAACATAATTATGCGATGAAAACTATTGGCTTCAAGTATTCCACCACAGCGCCTTCCCCCCTGATTAAGTGGTTCACCCATACTTGCCAACTTTTTTCTATTGGCCCGACCCCCTATGCGGACATCTAAACGGTAGCCTTTTACAATCGGGGCGGGGCCATGATGACGCGTAAATCACATCACTAAGTCCTGCCCTCACTCCCTTCACCATCGAAGTCGGCAGGATCTGGGAGATTGCCCTGCTTTTTCGGGAGTCCGAGAGGACTCCCAGAAATTTGGGAGTCTCCCGGACATTCTGGGAGAGTAGGCTACTATGGGTTCACCTGGTCTGATGTCTCGCAATCTAGCTCCAGTTAGGTTCAAGTATCTTCTTCTGGACAACCATACGAAGGGTCTTCCGTATACTCCACTGCCCTCCCTCCTAGAGCGGCTATTGGCGCTATCTCCTCCCCCACTTCCCTCCCTTCCCACTGCTTTCCTTTAGGTTGTAGTACTCCCTTGTCTTCATCTTTTTTGGTTTGATGTATATTTGATTCTGATGCCTGCTGCATTTCCTTGCCATTTGAACTGTGATTGCTTGTGTGAACATTTTACTTTGGGAGCTCTAATAAAAATCTTTTTTAGTTAAAAAAAAATAGGTCCAATTCTTTACAAAGCAGGGAAGGGACTTTTGTACTGTTCATCTACATACTTCTATGTCCTAAATGATTCCCGTGTATATTTAAAATTCAAAGGCATATTTTGGGTACATATTTGTTTACATTTTAACAGTTCTGTAGGAAAATAAAACAAAACAGATCTAACATCAGTTTAAAAGAAAAAACATAAAGAAAATTGATATGAATCCCCAGTACAACCAACCTTTATAAATGACTTTGGGAGTGCAGAACGGTTGTTTGCTAACCCACATAAACGTACAGTATCCATTTCTCTTCAGGAAATTAGTGAATAATCAGATCGAAAAATGCCCAGTGCAGTCAGCATTGAAGAGATTGTGTATTCTTCTAGTAATGTCATCTCATTTCTACTGCTCGCCACCGAGCCGTGACAGACATGAACTGGTGTGATTGTATAGTGTGATTTACTGAGCCTCTGTACTTCACATACGTTACCATAATATGCTGGCTGAATACAGTGACCAGCACATCAGCAAACAGGAATTACCAGCAACCATTGTTTGAGTATCAATACAGGGAAACACACTCCTCTCACCCTCCCTACCTAGAATAGGTAACATCTGCTGCCTGGTAATAAAACCACAAGCTCTATGGCAGATCTATTTTCTAGTGACATGAATTGCATGGTTCTGATTTACTATGCTGTCACCGAAACGGTAACAATCCTAGAAAACATGAACTGGTTATTTCACTGTGTGAACTTGTAAATGGAACAGTTATCCAGCTGGGACATAGGTGTGATAATTAATTGAGGCTGCGCATAAATGTAAATATCACATTGGAACATCTTACGAGGGCTGGCAGGAGGTCATCTGCCCTCTGGGCCGGTCCAATAATGGGCCATCTTGGGCTGGGCTACCCTTTTTTTTTTTTTACTTTAAAATGTTCCTAACAGGCTGCTGAGCCGAGTCTTGCCCCCCTTCCCCCCCCGGGCTAAAATTTGCCAGCCAGCCCCTGCTGGGTACAGTTTTACAAAAGTTCTGTATTAGGAGTAAAATCCCTCTTTTCTAACAAACTATCCCTCTTTTATGCTGGATGTATAGATTTTCACTGACAAACTCCTGATTGGCTCAAAAAAGTGTACTGAAGTGAGACATACTGAAGCTGGCGTACATTTGACATGATTGAAAACTTTCTCTGCTGTCAGCTCTGTTCCGAAGAGCAGAGCGCGCACAGTGCATGTGTGGAGGGATCATGTGATCCCTCCCTGTCACCTGAATCCACTTCGTTTAATGTACTACAGTAGGTTTCTCTGTGTGCCCAAGCTTTTCGTTCAACGCGTGAGCACAGGGGGTGAAAGGAGCCAAGAAGATTGTGATCCCGAACGCTTGCATGAAGAGGCAGTGGTAAGTATGTTTTTTACTTGACGGGAAAAGCAGTTTATCGAAACTGCTGTTCCTGTGTAGGATTTTTTTATAAATATGAAAGATAGTTCAATCCTTATCTATGTGATAAGGATTGAAAACTATCTTCCATAAAATGCAGCATTACATAAATATTCCCCTAAGGCTGCATTCAGGGCTATTTTGTGCCTCACTCATGTCACTAGTTAGTTAATTTGCATTGGTTTGGATTACTGTGTGTAGGCATCAGCTTCACTTAAAGAACATTTTTTTATAACAGTGTAGTGTGACACTTATTATTATTATTAATTTTTATTTATAGGGCGCCACAAAGTATCCGTAGCGCCGTACAAGGACAAACAATGGCACAGTACAAGGTGAAACAGCACAGTACAAGTAACAGTATGCACTATAACTCTGGGGGCTCAGTCACAGCAAGAAAGAGAGAGAGGGGAAAAGTGAGTACAGGCAGGTAACTATGGCCCAAGAGGGTGGGCACGGATGACAGGTAAAGAGTCACTGAGGGGAGCGGAGAGAAGCGAGAGGAGACAGAGGGCAGAGGGTTAGAGAGGAGGTAAGTTGAGTAGCTGGAGAGCGCAGTTAAAAGTGATGGAAACAGGAGGTAGGAGAGCCCTGCTCAAAGGAGCGTACAATCTAAAGGGAGGGGAAGACAGACAGACACATGGATGAGACGGGAGAGACGGAGACGGAGTCGAGGAAGGGGGAGAAGGGAAGAAGGGATGAGAAAGAGAGGAAGCCGACCAGTGGGAGTTTAGGCATGAGACTGGAAGGCTTTTAGGAAAAGGTGGGTTTTTAATGTTCGTTTGAAAAAGGACAGATTACTGTGTGGGACAGTGGGAGTGAGTTACAAAATCCCCCCAACCTCATTGAATTTTCTACTGTCCTTCTCACATGTAATTAATTATCTCACTCCCCATAGTCCATTTACCAGCCTCCCTCGCCCTGACAATTCATTTCCCTCTCTCCCTCACACCCACCCTCCTACAGTTCACCCCTCCTCCACCCTCCGATGCAATTAATTTCTCATTGATTTCCTGATACAGTGCATTGTATATATAAAACAATATGAATAAATAATACTATAGATGATCTATAGTATTATTTATTGCATGCACTGTGCACGTCATGAGATGATCGATGTGCATGTAGAGGACAGAAAATAGCATGTTAAAAAGGGGTAGTAAAAAAAAGCAACCCCTTACATATTATTTTGGTGTCCTCATACCATATTTGTATGTCAAAATGCATCATTAAAGAATTGTTGCCAGCTGTGGAGGATTCAGTAGTGGGCGCTGCAGTGAGTAGCAGAGCAGCAATAGTAGAATGTTACAGACATTTATGGCAAATAATAAACCAGAAGTCTTGAAAGCTGACATCTATCTATGTGTGCTGGGCCATTCAGATGCTGATTGGAAACCTATAACAGATGCAATCTCTGGAGTGCAGGAATAAACTCACCTTCCTGGTTCTTCTTCCCACAATTCAATCCAAACAGAGGGATTTCCAGATCTTAATCCAGCTACAATTCCATGGAAATTCTTCAGATGCTGATTGGAAACCTGTAACATGTATATATCAATCTGTACTATTATATCTATTCTGCTTTGTATGAGATGATCAATGGGTATATATCAATCTATACTATTATATACTATATACATAGCACTGGATGAGGAGATCTATATGAACTTCATACTAATGACAACTCAGTACAGTTACCCTTGCAGCTAAGGAGCTTGGTGCTCTACAGATGTTGGGGAACTAAGATGTTCTCAAGCTAGCAAGACATGCTTGCTATAGTAGTTTCACAACAGACAGAAAGTCCACATCAGGTAAAGCATTGTAAAATGATCTGCTAACACATTGTGTATTCATGTTTCTTACCAAGAGCTACCAGTATGTATCCCAGTCACTGACTAACTGCCTCAAGGTTTCAAGTACAACTTACCACTAGTAAAATCAATGATGGAGTGTGGAACCTAGGTGAAGGATGCTCCCTGCCGGCTGAGCGTTACATAGTCACTACAACTCGCCCAGCTCTCTGGATACAACTGAGGACATGGTATATTTGTAATGTACCTTGGAAATGGCAGAACTCGCAGTCACTGTAGTTATATAACAGGGCATCTCCATTTTGGTTGAGTAGTCAGAGTAAATTCACACAGTCTATGTAACAGTGGTGACTGGGCAGTGATGTCTTTTCACTAGATTGACAGGTTACCAAAGCCGGATTAAAGGGGGGGTGCACAGCTGGGCACGTGCCAGGGTTCACCCCCCTCAGTGGCCCCCCAGGGAAAGATATGAGAGGGGAATGAGAGAGATATGAGGGGGGAAATGAGAGAGATACAAGGGCATCAATGGGAGAGATATGAGTGGGGAGTAATGTTTGTATATGTGTGAATAAGGTCATAGGGGCCCCTGTCTTAAGTGCACATGGCCCCCCAAAGTCTTAACCCAGCTCTGTAGCTCAGACATAGGTTAACCCACTTTTTGGGATATTTGAACACTTCTTGATGGAGCCCTAATCTGGTGCTTCTCTGCAAACATAAATGTGCCCTGTTTCAGGTACCCAGGGACACATTTTAGGCTCCTAAAAATATTACATTACCAACATACTGTTAATTTTTTTATACACAGAGGGCCTGATTCATGTTCACACATAGGTTTGTTTGTGTGCTGTGTCTTGTGTGGAATAGCTCTCTGCATGCTCAGTAATGGACCTTACGCCAATGAAGGCAACAGCATGCAAATAATTACCATGCACAAATGACACTTGCTACCGCCTACGACTTGAAGGGCGGCACGAGGAAAGGAAGGGGCAGACAGATTTAGGCAATGTACAGTAAGGGTGTGCTGATAGACACGGCCAATTCAGGTCCTGAGTGTCTCTTAAGTATGCTTGTTTTCAGACGTAGGGCAAGTGTAAGTTCCTACTTATAGTTATGACTGACATGACTTTGTCTTTGGAAAAGTGCATGTATGTGCGCAATTAGCTGGCACATGTGCATGCCAGTTAGATAGACCATAAAACCGCATTGTATGTAGAGTTCACATTAAGAACACCTTTATTTATGTATTTAATGTAAAGATTTTTTTAAAAAAATACATATATTAATAATAAACTGATTAGTCTTAGTTTACCAGCTCCTGTAAACATCTCTGGATTCATTTCGCAACAATACACCTTAAATATAAGTTATTTGCAAATGTCTTATACCTAAAAACCATTCCCAGCAACCTGGATGATAAATTCACTGATACTGAGAAAATACATAATGCATGCACACATATATAATGATCATCATCATCATCATCAACATTTATTTATATAGCGCCAGCAAATTCTGTAGCGCTTTGCAATTGGGAACAAACATTGATAAGACAATACTGGGTAATACATACAGACAGAGAGGTAAGAGAACCCTGCTCGCAAGCTTACAATCTATGGAAAGATAAACTTATAATGGTACCAATCTGGATATAAAACAAATATAAAACAATAAAACAAATAGTAGGGGCTATAGGCAAAATTAGCAAAATTATATTTAACTATATTTAGGTGGCGCCAGTGATAAAGGGGCTAAATGTTTCATTCCTTTTTCTGTATTCATTGTTGGGCCTGTGATGAGTCAAACTAGTGTTGGACAATAGCGTACGTATCCCTACAATAATGATATTAAGAAATGTATTGCAATTACAATATACTGTATTCATTATAAATATCAGATTAGTAGAATACAGTTTGAATTAATGTATGGATCTCACAGTTATGAATTATGAGCTTCCATCCACTGTTACCCTTCAGGTGATGTTTTTCCCTCAGACTTCCATGCTGACATCACCTTAGACACCGTTCCTCATGAAACATTAGCAAGTTGAGCTGTCTTCATCACAGAAGCTCCTGTCAATTGCAGCCCAAGAATTCTTTCAAAGCCACTAACGTCTTCTCTTGCAGCCATAATCATAGGCAGACAGGACAGGGCAGCCCTGCTATATATGACCCTGATCATGCCGGAACATTATTTGCTAAGTTAATACATGAGACACGCTGGTGTGTGAGTCCCTGCTATCAAAATGCTAGCTGTTTTATATATATATATATATATATATATATATATATATATATATATATATATATATATATAGATATATATATATATAGATATATATATATATATATATATATATATATATATATATATATAGATATATATATAGATATATATTATATGAAATGCATACAGTACTTGCGAGCAGTGTTTTGTGAATCTAATCAAAACATTTGCCTCCCGGCCTATACGAATGAATCAGCTGTATTGGTGGTCTGAGTGAAGGAATCTATCAATAGCTTTCAGATAAAACACACAGGGCTAATGGCGCTGAACTGCACGTGATTGACAGTTGTATCTGTTAAGGCCACAGAACCTACATTGTATAATAATAAATAAATAATTAAAAAACTTGTCAGTGTTTTGTTTCCCCACCACCACCTTGAACACTTCCACCATCCACAGCATTTCGCAGTGCTGGTTTCCGCTATAAGACAGTGACTTTGAATTTGAGGCCCCTTCATGATGCGAGGAGCCATAAAAAGTGCTGGGGCTCTTCCTGTCCCACCTGGGCTGTGGGGGCAAAATAGGGTTCCCTGTCCATTATACTAGAGCCACTGGGGTAGGAAAGTTGCCACTCCAGAGGTTCAGATTTTGTTATTTATCTCAGCTGCCAAAGCCAAATGCAAGCTTATTAGTCTCTGAGAAAGGGGGAAAGTGGCTGGGTCCGCCATCTTGGAATGTGCTCTGGTGCTCAGAGGGATGAATTTACTAGCACTGGGAACTGCATGTGTAAAATAAATATATTTAAACAGAAACCGGAGTGTAATACCAGGCGGGCAGTATTGAAGGTGATAACCCCCGGCGCCGGGGAGTATAACGTTGTATTTTAAATATATATTACAATTATATGTAGTCAATGTATGTGTGCTGTGTCACCAATAAGTAAATGTAAAAATGTGTGTTTTAAAATAAAAGTGTTTCTACTTTTGCCTGGTGGTCCAGTGGGGAGTGAGACCACCCCGATGGGATTCTGCCTCAGCTCCAGTCCCTGTCCATGGACTGGAGCGATGTAGAGCCAGGATCCAGGGGGAGGGGGGGGGGTTGATCGGGGCAATCACCCCCCCTAGCAGCAGAGCCATAACATTTAAAATGTCAAGATGCTGATCAAGGGTGGCGGGACAATCGCGACCAGGGGTGGGGCCAACTAGGACTAGCCAATCAGACTGAAGTGTGGGGGGACGTGACTATGCTAAATCCCCCCCCCCCCTAAAAAAGTCTAGGCCTGCCCCTGCCAGAAACAGCTCTTGGATGAAGTGGGAGCCAGGGGCTCCCTGAGTGTGACATAGCTGCAGCTATGTGGCTGCAGGAGGGGACTTACAGCAATGCCTCCAGCAGATGCAGGACATGATGGAGAACCCAGCATGCTAGAAGGCATACTGGAGCTCGTAGAGCTTCAGGAGCGGCAGTCAGAACTGCTGCGCTGGGGTCTGGTTGCCTTGTCCATGAAGGGGGAGGGGAGCCGAGGAAGTATTCCTAGGTGGGAGATAAATCTTACGCCCTAGACAGAGATGCACCAGGGATGGAGACGAGGCTGAGCCCGCTCTTCCTGGCAGCTCGTGGACAGGGGGAAGTACATTCCCTCTTGCCACTAGCCACAATGTTACTGGTGTGAAACCCTTCCAGGCTGATTCACATGCTAGGTGCATGAATTAGCCTGGATTGGTTAAAGGGGCAGGAGGCTGAACTACCTCCTGCTATGTTATGTCCTTTAAACTATATATAAAGAACTATGTTGTCCATGTAAAATACACATACCATCTGTACTTCTGGATTAGAAAGTCCTTATAAGGACCCTTGAGCAATAAACATCACTGCCTGATGCCTATTGCCTGCTGTATCCTGATAAGAACTTACACTCTAATCCATTTCACGGCTTTCCGGAGTTGACCACCATAGTGTGTCTGTGTAAATGCTTTGCTCTCTACCCAGCAGTCCTGATCCATAGTTATCATTCAGAACGCCTACAACAATTATGCAGTTGACATTCACAGTCGGCGAGCATCTGGTGGCAGATGAGACCAGTAGGAGTGGTAACAGTCGGTTGCTGATGGTGAGAAAGAAATCGGGAAAAACTGTGTAAGATGCCCCCAGACTGGGTGGCAAAGTAAGCCCATCCGGTCACAGGGATCTTGGTGTCTTTTGTGCCCCTGTCACCCATTGAGGCACAAGCTTTTCTGAGACTAGCATGAGGTTGATTTTCACTACTGCAGGCACTTAGTGTGGAAAGTGTTTTATCCCATTAAAAATATAGAACCGTATCAAATCTCTAGCTGCTCTGAGCTCATGCAAAAATTAAGTCACCTTTATTAATCTCACTTGGTAAAATGAAATCTCAGTTCTGTACTAGTCATCACCACCAAGTGCTCCATGTCACTCCTTCCCTATTTCAGTGCGATGTGTGCACTCCACCCTACTCCTGCCATCTGCCTGTGTGAGATTCTAATGCCATTTTCCTCCACAAAGCTATGCGTCTCGGTGCAAATCTATTTGCATTTGTGCAAATTGAGGTGCAAAAAGGGTCCAAAGCTGTATTTGCTCTGTCAATTTGCCACTCATAAATACTGTACTCTACTGTCTTAATAACTAAGCACAATACCTCACACACACAGTATAGGGTTAATTTGGTAACAGTATGGAGACCCAAATATACAACCACTTGGTATTTTTCGATCAAGTAACACAATTGCAATATATACACTAGTGTTAAACCAGTTATGATCTAGAGATAGCTGCAACAAATGCTGACACTATATAAATGAACATATAAATAAATGTAATAATAAATTAACTTACGTCAATAGTTTCTCTCCCTCTCTCCTTTTTGCCCCCTCCTCTCACTCTCCTCTCTTTGTCTCTACACCCTCCTCTTTTTCTACCTCCCTCTCTTCCTTCTCTCCCACTCCTCTCTCTCTTCCTCTTTCTCTTTTCTTTGATATTTATTTACAGCTATACCGCTAACAATTAGGTGTATGGACTGTGGAATGTGATTTGCTAGAAAACTGATTTATTCCTATATCTATTTATGCTTTAATGTGCCAGGCTGTGCTATATGTATGGGTGGATAAGTGACAGTATTATTAAAGTTCTGTTTATCTCATTCTAATCAGCATCCGGATGTACACACTGCCTTCTCAGAGGCCTAAATCCTGCTATCTTTCCAGGTAGGGTAAGCAAACTGCTGGGAGCTTCCAGTATCTGGCTTCAGCTTCAACATCGCAAAGAGTAATGCTGGATTTGCTTCCATGTTAGGTGAGAATGGGGGGGCCGTGATGTACTTTCTCTGCCACTTTTCGCGTCAAGTTCGTCCCGTGATATAACGATGCTGAGAAGTAAAATTAATCTGCAGTTCAGCATAGTCCAGTAAGACAATGGTAATAAAAAAACAACCATATCATCTCACCATATTTTTTTATTACCGTTTCATTACCAGAACATGCACATTCCTATCTCCGGCTGAATCAGTTCTTAAATTCAAAAATTTTGCCGGGGATCGGGGAGCCATCACAGATGCAGCAATTCAACACTGTAGTCGAACTGAGACACATACATTTGAGATCTCATAGTACTTGACTGAAGAAGCCGTTGGAGCCACGTCTCAGATGCTTACTCTTGGGGAGTGGGTACTGAGCTAAATGTATACTGCGTGCAAAAGACAAATTACTAAACCATACAAAAACTTCCACCCCCATGTTCCTATCACTCATCCTCCTATCAATCCTAAATTCCAAGCCCTGAATTTTTCTCCCTAAACAGTGCCCCTATTTTCCCAAGAACATAAGTGTATTATCTAAGTGCTCAGGGGGCTTCCAAGGATGCCATTTTGTTGGATTCCCTAGGACACCTTGAAAAGGATGAAGAATCAAGAACAGAGAAGGAAGTGCACCTTACCCTGCCTTGGACAGAGACCTAATTAGTCAAAGTATTGGCTACCTTGCTGTCAAAGCCCATATTGGTGGTTTGCAGTTTCTTTATAGATCCAATAATGATTAAAGTGACACTCACTACTATTGATTACACCACACCAATACAATATGTTAGAAAGATGTATTAACAATTGTATTTCTTGACAGCAGAATGGTTAAACCCACCCTTGTTTGCAATGGATCAGCCTGAATTTCCAAACGTTAATGTGTAGAGCACTGATACATCATGTGAAAGTTTCTGTTATTTTTTTATCTGTACAAACTTTTTTTAATAGATTCTTATACTCACAAAGGATATCTCCATCACACAACTGTAGTAACTACATCTATTGGGGCAGCTGGTTCATGTGAGTTGTTATGGCACACAGTAAAATATTTCCAATTTAAAAACCATGGGGATGTGTGTAAATTACTATAATGGCGTTCATTTAGAATGGTGCTCACATCCATAGAACAAAATACTTTTACTAACTTTTACTAACCTACAAGGCCATCAACAAAGCTGTCAGCGCCCGTGCTAGGGTCCTTGGCGCCCTAGGCACAGTGTGAAAATCGGCGCCCCCCCCCCTTTAAAAATCGGCGCCCCCTGTCAAAATTGGTGCTGCGCTTCCCTCCCCTCAGCTCCCCATGTCTTTCTTTAACTTACTTGCATGAAGCTGCTCCTCTCAGCTCTGTCTTCTCCCCTCCACTCACAGACACTGTCGGGCCGTGATGATGACATCATCACGGCCTGTCACTGTCAGTGAGCGGAGGGGAGGAGACAGAGCAGAGAGGAGCAGCTTCATGCAGGTAAGATTCATAGCGCCTTCCCTCCTCTCCTCCCCGTGGATTTCCGTTTTAAATTACCATAGTCATTTTTTTTTAATTTCGAGGCGCCCTGCAGAGCCCGGCGCCCTAGGCAATTGCCTAACCTTGCCTAATGGGAGCGCCGGGTCTGAAAGCTGTACCAACACACATCTCCTCTCTTGTCTCAAAATATCTCCCAACTCGACAACTCCGTTCTGCACAAGATATGCGTCTCTCATCCACCCTCATTACATACTCCTATTCCCGGTTACAGGAATTTTTTCGGACTGCACCCACTCTATGGAATTTACTCCCTCGCACAATAAGACTCTCCTCTGGTCTACAAACTTTCAAGCGTTCAGAGAACCCACCTCTCCAGACAAGCTTATAATATTCCTCAACCACCCTCTTAACCTCACTAGATTACCCTATTACCACCCATTACACAATTTCACACAAGACAATTACCCCCTGACCAACATTGTTGTGTGACCGGATCATTTAGCTTACAAATCACTTTTACCTTTGCAGTCTGGCTGGACCAAAATGCAAAACCTCATGTATCAAACTCCCATTGTCCCATAGATTGTAAGCTTCCGAGCAGGGTCTTCTCACCGCTTTGTTTGCTTTACCCAGTTTGTTTCTTACTGTATTTGTCCCCAATTGTAAAGCACTACGGAATATGTTGGCGCTATGTAAATAAATGATGATGATGATGATAGCACGCTATTTGCATATCCTTACTTGTGCCTCTTTATGTCAGTAGAGGTAGAACGTAGATAACGTAGGCAAGTAAGTCCAGTAAAGGCATGTTTACATAGTTGCACTCTAGTGCCTGTCTGTTGCAGATGCTCTACTGCTGGAGCAAAGGTAAATCTGTCGTAATGTCCACCATCTGTTCAACAGGGGGCTGAATTCACTAGGGGACAGGCCTGCAAGCAAAATGCTGCCGCATCAGCATCATGATACACTTAATAGTAAGGGCTACACAAGGGTGTCAAAGTGGAGGTTTAGATGTGGTGGTATGGAAAGTGATAAGTGAATACAATTTGATCGTTTTACAATGACAGCGCCAGGAGAAGTGCTGGTATGGCAAACCAGCATATACCAGCCCTCCTTACATGAGGTAAAAAAAACTTTATGGGCCTGAGTCATTAAGGAAAATAAGGCAAAATAAGAAGTAAATATTCTCCGGGACAAACCATGTTACAATGCAAGGGGTGCAAATTAGTTTATTATTTTGCACATAAGTTAAATACTGGCTGTTTTTTCATCTAGCACACAAATATTTGATATCTTTATTATTGGGGAAAAATCCCCCAGCAATTTTATTTACAGTAGAAATAGCAGCTCCTTTGCTGGCTATAGCAATGTGCTGGGGGATTTTTCTCTGTGTTGTTCCATTCAGGATAACCCCAGCCTTTCAAGCACCTGCTAAGAGCGTATAAATTGATTGAGCAACTTCCACTTCTGTTGGTTTGAGAGGCATATTGGTATCAGAAGCTGATAGGAAGTGCTGTTGCTGTATTGCCATTTGGAGGCTTCTGGGGTATCTTCTGGTAAGTTAGCTTTCAATTAAAAACACATATGTATGGCCCAAATATATGGGACTCTCGCTGTTTAGAGTTAGGACCACCCTATTAGCAAAAGCGCCGTGGAGTGACGGGTGGCTTAACATACATTTGCAAATGTGTGCAACTGAGACTATTACATTTTTTTTTACAGTAGAAATAGCAGCTCCTTCGCTGGAGCAGTGTGCTGGGGGGTTTGTCTCTGTGTTTCAGAATAACCCCATCCTTTCAAGCACCTGCTAAGAGCCTTTAAATTTCTTGAGCAACTTCCACTTCTGTTAGCTTTATTTTTACACTGAAATTTAAAGTTGATCTAGGACATGCCCAACACCAACTATAAATCTGTTCCCATATTTAAAATTTACCTCCCCCTCCAATGTAACATGTTTTTGTCCAGATGCAAAGTTACTCCTTTTGTATGCTTTACTCTTCTTAATGACTCAAGCCCTATGTGTTTATTTTGAATTGCACATATTGTAAGATATGTGCAACTCTAAATAATAAACACGTGAATGTGCTTTTATTTATCGTACACATGTTAAGTCAGTGGTCTTGGGCCTAAATGTGGCCAACTCTAAATGAGCCACAATGTGTACAGTCATCTTCATTCATAAAGTGGTGAATGACTTATTGAATAAAATTTTCCCAGTTATGATTGAGAAGTATCTACAGACCACCCCAACTAGGTGTAGGGTTTGAACGTGGTTCCTCTTTTTACCTGCTGCTTTCCAGCCTAAAATATATTCCACCCCCACACTGTGTATCCTCTTGTGTGGGAGAACAAGCTCTCGTGCAGCTTCTTAGGCAGTCTGTGGGATTTCATAGTGTAAGATATTGTGGGCGCACCAGTTTATTCCGGCCCCACACACAGAACAGTTCCACTATTCGGTCCCAGTACTATAAGAGGATAGGATCCTCAGTCCATGTGACAGGATCAGAGACCAATTTGGCCAGGCACAAAAGTGACCAAATTGGCCAAAATTGGTCCGAGCAGCACACAAGCCAATGGTTGTCATCTACATTTGTCTTCTCACCTCATTTGCCATCATTTTTGAAAATCGTCCAATAGATTTCCATTGGATTATTATCGGGCATGGTGATCATTTTGGGGACACGATCTGCCATATCAGGCCAATTGCCCGATATTGCTGCAGATATTGTGGAAAGCATTACAAGGCCTCTGTGTATGTGGAAGCACTTAGGCTACTCTGCCTTCCTCACACTTTATTTATGGACTACAGAGCCAGAACACTGTCAGCATGGCTCCTGGCCCAAGGGGGGTACACACTGCTGCCTGTTTGTTGGACCCTGACTACTTTGCACCTTAACATCAGTATACAATCAGTGAGCTCATGTATAAAAGGAATTGGAAATATTGTTATTATATATATAAATGTGTAACAATTACTTTAGCTCACAAATGCTCCCTTCCTTTAATATTACCTTACGAAATTCTCAGTTTAACAAGAGGACATTCAAGAGCATATCTGGATGTAATCCTCTGATATTAATGACTATCAGAGCTACTCAGCTCGGAGTTCATTTAAACTCAGTGTAAGGTGACCACAGGCTCACTAATGAGACCTTGTATGATTTGTATAAAAATGCTGGTAATAAATGTGCTATGACTTTCATGCTCTTTACTGTAGCTCATCACACTGCAAACAAGTGATGCTTAATGACCCCTTCATTCCTTGGTGCATTCCTGTATATTCGGCTGCTGAAGGGTTACAGAGAACTGCCTTGCTCACATCTTCTCCAGTGACTCATCTGTGTGTAGATGGAAGGAGTGGCTTTGCTCCTGTATCTGAGGATTCAGTGCAGCCGCACTACCAGCAGAGAGAGTTGCTTAAAGTGATATTTACCCGGCGCAATATTGAATATCCATCTCTACCTGCTCTGCCTCCACATGCTGTTCCCCTAAAGATGTGCTCATGTGCATCCCCCAGGTAAGACCTCTACTCTCATCTCAGGGCTATTTTACATTGTACTGAATAACTGGAAAAACTTCAAACTGTATTTATCTTCTTCCTGCCTGCATAATTACATTGTATGTATTAATGAGAAAATAAAACAAGTCAATATAATGTATCCTGTTCAGAGTAGAACTGTTTCCTATGAGTTTTCTATTTATTTCTTACTTGTCAAGTTTATCAAATATTTTACTATTACACTATATTTTTGACAATCTTAAATGCAACATATGAAGAGGCGCTCTTAAATGAGCAGCTGGGCAAAAAAATAATGTAAAATACCCCTAATCCCAAATACACAAGCAACAGAGTTTAGAGGTATAAAAATCCCCAAATATCAGCTCTTTTCAAAACAAGGCAGCAATTATGTCCTGCCAGCAGTTTTAATGTACCCCTATTATATTTAAGGGAAAGCGTTAAAAATGTAGCGGTGTTCTAACCTTTACAATAGCAGAGAAAGCAAATGTTTATTTGGTACCTTTATTGGCTAATGAAAATGAAATAAGCTGCACGCTTCCCTAGCTCTGATGTCCTCTCCAGTCTAACATTTTAGACCATGGAATATTCTGCACAACTTCTTTTTAACGGTATAAGCTTGATGAGAACTGAAGTGTGGATGTGTCTGAGGCTTTCTGAATATTTTAGTTCCACCTTCAGGGATGTTGGAATGATTGGGTATTTCTGATGGAATTCCAGCAGGAGACTTTTCTTTAATCATAATATAACTGGTTTTATAACTAAGGATACCTTGGGTACCTGCTAATAAGTGTGGAAGGGAAGATTGGATTTCACATGTGTTTCTCATTTGCATTAGTGAAAGAATTTATTGCGGAATATATTATTACAGTTCAGCTTCTGTCTCCAAATTGCACTCCACCTGTCAATATTCCCTGTGCCAAATCATTGAAAAGTCATTTATCAAGCTGTGCTATGCACGCTGAATTAGAGCATAAGCTCTTGTGATAGTGTGTTCTGGAGGAGACAGAGTGTCTCTGTTAACCAAAGCTTTACCTGCATATTACATATGTCTCTGTACAGAGATGTATAGGCATGGAAATCAATGTATATGTTGACCCATTCCATTGCAGCAGAGAAATAAAATAATTTGTATTTGTATGTTTTAATCTCAGTCAAACAAATAGAAAACACCCCCACAAAATATTAAGTCCATGCTCATCTGTCTCCTGAGCTCTCGGTTCCGTTTACATGGCATGAAATGTGATTATATACCCAAAGGTAGCTCAGCCTGAAGGACGGATGAAAGAAATTGATGAATATTCCATGAATCTTTTATCCCAGGAGCTGTGAGCAGCTCTCACAATATAAATAACTATTTTTCATCTCGATTCTTTGCTTTGAAAATAATTTATTTGTATAGCAGTAAAATCACTTCCTTCCACCTGTCTACTTCTTTCTGTTTGTTTATCTCCTCCCACTGCCCCATTTAGAACACATTGTTCTCTGTGATACAGCTTTCTATTAGTCCCTGTAACTCTCATATATACCGCTTTCTTTATTTGGTGTTAACTGCATCTGTAGCCCTTAGTATTGCTGTGCAGAGCTTGTTGTACCAATAACTTCCACATATCACCCATGTCAGTCGGATGACATTCGAAAAATGGTTTCAAGGGAAATAAACCCCAGGAGGGCTGCTGCAGCTAGAACTCTTGTGATTCTGGCAGGGAGAAAATTGTGTTTTTACCTTTGTAATTTTCTGTTCTAGTGGCTTTGGTGAAAACCCAGTGTTAGGTAGCAGTAAGAAAAGTAGACTTCAATCTATTTTGAAATTTCAATTGAGATGAAAAAAGAACAATGATTGCTTCCATGTATGTTCCCACAATTTCCTGTACTGAACAAATGTGCAGATAGCATGATATTTTGGGGCACATACATTACATTACAAAAAATGCTGCAGAAATGTACTTTTTTGAGCCCTGAGCTACCCACTCAGAATGCAATTACTGTTGTATTGCTGCTTGAGCTGTTAAAGATGCTGAAACTTACATGCACGTTTGGATTATGTGGTCAGACCCGGCGCTCCCATTAGGCAAGGTTAGGCACTTGCCTAGGGCGCCGGGCTCTGGAGGGCGCCACAGTATTCTAAAATACATTAAAACTGTGCGGCGACCGTTGACCATACCTGTCACGGCCGCCGCACAGCATTCAGATGGACGGGGAGGGGGGCATCACCACCGCCGCCTCTCTGCTCTGTCTCCTCCCCTCCACTTACTAGTGTCAGTGAGCGGAGGGGAGGAGACGGAGCAGAGAGGCGGCGGTGGTGAAACAAGGTAAGGAGAGGAGGGAGGAGGGCGGCGATTTTTGCGGGGAGGGGGGGGGGGGCGGCGATTGTTGCGGGGGGGGGGTGGCGATTTTAGCGGGGGGGGGGCACCGCTTTTTTAAAAATGCCTAGGGCGCCGTGGACCCTAGCACCGGCCCTGTATGTGGTACATGTTAAAAATACTATTATGGCCACTTTAACCATTTGCAGGTGTGTCAACAGGGTAGATAACTTGAATTTACTAAGTTATACATTTGCAGTATTGAAGTTGTTTCTTTTGTTTATTTTTTTAAGCTTCTCACCTATGTTATAGGTTCAGCACTAAATCTGTTTCTGTGCGTAGAACGTTGCAGGGTTTGTCCAGATATATATATTTATAAATCATAGATCTTTATCGATTCCACATTCAAATTACGTTATGGAGCTGGCCCCCGCTGGTGGGGGGCCAGAGGAAGCAGCTGCCTGTGTGCTGGTAATATGGGTAGGGGGAAACGCATGACTGTGTTGGAGAAACATATATGCATATATTAATACACAACATTCTGTAGAATGAGCACCAACGATGTAATGTAACCTCACACGGCTAGTCAAGGGAGTTGCAGCGATCATATGGCAGATGTGAGAGCTACGGTGAAGTCAAGGTGCTTTGGCACCCAAGGCAATGTTGGTAAAATGTGTCCTTATTGCCTCATGTTTCCAAGAAGAGGAAAATAGATAGAAAGAGGGAAAATAAACATGGAAGTAATAAGTGATGGTGTAAAAGAGAAAACATGGTTGAAAAATAGAAGAAAATAGAAATATGGAATAGAGGAAGAACAGTAGTAGAAAATAGTAAAGCGAAGAGAGAGCGAAAGATGGTGAGAAAATTGTGAGACACAGAATGAGAAATGATAAACCAAAGGGAAAATAGATATTGAAAAAAGAAAAATATAAGAAGATAACGATATATAGAGAGGCTGAAATAAAAGAAAATAAAGATAGAACACATTCACTACATGTGACATGCGATGACATCATAAGTCATTTCTGACTCTGTCACCAGGCCTGTGACTGTATCTAGCCTGCCGAAAGAAGCTGACCTGCAGAGTGATCTTCAGCTACCCTAAACCACTCCTTGTTACCCTAAACCACTCCTTGCTATCCTAAACCACTCCTTGTTACCCTAAACCACTCCTTGCTATCCTAAACCACTCCTTGTTACCCTAAATCACTCTTTGCTGCCCTAAACCACTCCTTGCTGCCCTAAACCACTCCTTGTTACCCTAAACCACTCCTTGCTACCCTAAACCACTTCTTGTACAACTAACCAATGCATTGGGAAGTAGTGACGTCACAACAAAGTGCCTCATATCTCAATGATGTCACTACTTCCCAGTGAATTGATATGATGCATACCTATGAAAAAGGTTGATCCCACAAAATGGCAACCTCTGCCTTATGTATGACCACCGTTCATGATGATAACGTTAATGTTTTAAATTCTCTTCTTCAGTCCTTCTTCGCTTTCATAAGAAATGAGCACATTTATCAATATTGCACATACTTTTACCTCTCTGTCTGTATGTATTACCCAGTATTGTTTATTAATGTTTGTTCCCAATTGTAAAGCGCTACGGAATTTGCTGGCGCTATATAAATAAATGCTGATGATGTTGATGATGATATAAGTAGGAATTTTTAACACCACTTTTCACATATACTCATCTGCCCTATCAATACTGGCCTAGAACAGTAGGAGTTAACGTACTGCTTCAGCAGGCCCGTTCCCTTAGTTTTGCACATGCATGAGGCTCGCTGCGGTACATGTACTGCCCCAATTCTTGTCTATGTGTGTTAGAGAACTTAGACTGTAAGCTCTAATGGGCGACTGATGTGCGTACCGAATATTCTCTGTACAGCGCTACAGAATTGGTGGCGCTGTATAAATAGATGATGATGATGATAGGTTTAACAGTTTGAGCTAAGTTTTAGTAACTTCAGCTGATTTAAACTGAAATGGTTACATTGTTCAGCATTTTCAACAGCTCTGAACTGTGCACCTAAACATAATGTTCACTGTTCACATTTTTTAAAATGTTACAAATAGTGTAACATGTAGTCATTTAAACTAAAGCAGGCAACATTTTATAGTTTATTTTAACGTATTTTGCAAACTTTAATTTCAAAAACGTAAATTCTGCCGAGCCAAAACTGAAGATCAAAAATCTCAGTCATACCATAAACAAGTTTCGGGTCCTCAAACCAGCCAAATTCTATCAAATTTGAACCAATTCAAATAATTTCAACATCTTTAGTCATAAATGACACTATATATATATATATATATATATATATATATATATATATATATATATATATATATATATATATATATATAGACAAGAAAACAGGGATACTCTGCACTCTCCAAACACATAATTAATGCTATATCAAGTACTGTTCTATATTAAAAACAGGGAATGTTAGTTCCACATATTGCAATATATGTTTAAGCTGACATTCCCTGTTTTTAATATAGAACAGTACTTGATATAGCATTAATTATGTGTTTGGAGAGTGCAGAGTATCCCTGTTTTTTTGTCTATACAATGTGGGCAACCCCCTCTTGCACCCCAGTCTGTACATGGTGAGTGCAGAGGACCTATGTCTGTTTTTGTTTATATATATATATATATATATATATATATATATATATATATATATTTTTTTTTTTTTTTTAGTTTCTTAGCATATGTGGGTGATATTTCATTGCATGTGCGTTCTACCTATATTAACCTATAGACACATCTAAAATGCAAATAAATCAGGGTCTTTCATTAATTGATGACTGTCATATTGATTATGGTGTTGACACAATGGCACTTATTAGATGGTCCTAGCCATATGGGACTGTTCGTTTGATTCCTTGTAGTCTCAAATTAACAGTTTAATTCTGGATATGATGAAAGCTGGTCACCACCGATGTTTAATCCTCCGGCACACAATCTAATTAATTGGAACAAAGTCTCACAAGGGACAGGCTCTCTTATTCAGCACAGTGTAACGTCCAAGCAGTCTTCATCATTGATAACACCTATGTGTCTTAGAGCAGGCTCATGTAGTCTCACACATTAGGCGTGCAGTCTCACATTATAGACAGAAGACGTGTAGTGAAGGATGATCACTCTTACTGCTCTCTTTCAAATGATATTTGTCTTCCACACAATTCTCTGCAAAATGCATGAAATGAGGTGAATAAATATGAAGTAATTGATGCTTCCTGCTGGTTCCTGGCACTCACATTGCAGGGGGTGAAAGCAGAGCCAACCAGGAGAGGTATGTTAGGGCTGCTCGCTAACTGTAAACAATACAATCATCTGTGATTTAAAACCCACCTCAGCATAGTTATGCAAAATAGACCCGAGGCGACAAGATTCTCTGCAAACAAACCAGCACAGTGAGCATGGTGCTCCAATCTGATCAACCTCCCTGTTTCTTTTTTGTGACAGATTTATCTGGAAAATGTGAATATACTGTATAAAACGGCTGAATGGTTATATGATTTTATGGCTTAACACATCATTTTAATATGTTGCTTGAAAACAAATACAATGGGACACACACTATGAAAAGTGGTGCAAAGAGAAAAGATGCTGTTGCCAGAGCAACCAAACATATGTTTTGTTGTAATTTACTAAACTACTTTCAAAAATGAGTTATAACCTGGCTGCAGATGATAACACCTTTAATATTTAATTTACAATGCATTGTTCCCAAGGCCGGTGCAAGGTTTTGCAGCGTCCTAGACAAACTTTCAGCCTACGCCCATGCTCCCGCATCAATACCCTCTTCTCAGCCCCTTGCACACACACACTGTTGAAAATAAATTAATACAAATTCTGCATCTATTATTTAGGGACAAACACAGGATTTCTCGAGAGACATTTCTAACCCATACCACCAGAGTGGGCAAGCCCATCATGCAATCATTTTAGACAGTGGTCGGCTGCTATCCAACTCCTTCCTTTCAAATAAACAGGCAACGCTGGGAGCACTACTGTTATGTGCACGCAGCTCGGTTTTACAAGCAGAGCAGTGTGAGACATACCTGACAACTGTCCCTGCTGTTAGAACAAGTCCTGACTGCTCAGGACAGCCACCCAAAATCGAGAACCAAAATCTATAACCAGGACAGTTGGCAGATTGTCCCGCTCACTCCTACCTGTGGCTATTTATCATTGGCCGCATTTTTTTAATTCCTTTTTGCTGCATTTTTCAAAGACAATAAATAATTTAACGTACCCGTGTATTAAAAGTGTTCAGCCAGGAAAACATAAAAGTGAAGGTGACATACAAGGCATGAAATAATTAAATTAATAGCGCCATGTGGGTACAACCCTAATGGCTGGGCAAATCTCCAAGTTCTCCCACCCACCCAAAAGGACAGGGCAAAAGAAGGTGATTCCAGAAAAAGAAAAATGAAAAAATGTGTTGAAGTGTAATTTTTATCATGTGACGGGAACATCAATCCCCATTCACTTCCATGATGGTCTGAGTGAGCATATTCCACTTTGAATTCACCACAGTATCTTGGTGAGCAAATCATGTTGTTCTAAACCACTGTGTGACCTGGTCCTATTGCACAGTTATCCCAAATCAATCCCAATTTTCCTGTAACAAGAACCACAGCTGATTTATCAATTGTTTGCGGTACTAGGGTTTCACTACCATAATGCACTGCAGTGAATGAATTATGTAAATGATGTAGTATGACATTCATTGACTCTCATTCTGCTAGCCTATGCATATATTTTACATCAATCCGCCATCACTTTCTAGGGTTCACATTTACTCTTTGAAAGCCATGCTACCCATGTCATAATTACCTTCAGCTGTTGTCGGGCAGCTAAACCAAATAACTAAAAGGCTTATTTTACAACTCATATAGAAATTTCTGTTTAGATATATGAAAGTAGTAAACGTATATTTAATACTGCCAGCATCAGTTGTACAATCTCACCTTTGATTTACTAGCAGTTTCAGAAATATATACTGCTGGTATATAGTAATTTCAACACCAGAAAATAGCTTTTTTAGAACTGGGGAATAGCTGACACCCCAAACACTTGCAGTGCAAATTCAGAATAATATAGTGCTAGTATCTAATCATTTCAGCACCAGAAAATAGATTTTTTTGGAACAGATTAATATGTCACACCCCAAGCACTTGCAGTGCACATTCCAAAATATATATTGCTGGTATATTACTATTTCTGCAGCCAGGGAATATGACACCCCAAACAGTTGGTAATGTTTGCAAAAAGGCCTCCTCCATCCTCCTCTCTTCCTGCTGTAATAAGTGCTGTAATAAGTGCTCTCTCCGTGCTCTAATGCTGCGACCTACCCCTTCTCTCTCCCTCTGTCAAATGGCACTGGATTGCTGTGTAGGCGGATATTTATGCATTTGAAACATCGCGAGAACCGAGCTCCGAGATTCGACGACGTCACAGTGACGTTTTGCCTCGATTTTTAACCCGAATAAACGGAAAAGTAACGAGCCTGCTCGGCTCGGTACTCAGATACCTAAAGTTCGGGCAGGTTCGGTTCTCGGGGAACCTAGCCCGCCCATCTCTAGTTCATTCATGCTAAGTACTCCATAATGTATACACCATCATAGGTGTAACCAGTAGAGATGTTCACTGACCCCCGTGTTTTGGTTTTGGTTTTGGTTTGGATCTGGATTAACTTCATGTTTTGGTTTTGGCAAAATCGCCATCGCATGGTTTGGTTTTGGATCACATTTTTTTTTCTAAAATCCCTATTTTTTTAGCTCTTTTTTTATCCCTACATTATTATTAACCTCAATAACATTAATTTCCAATCATTTCCAGTCAATTTTTTTCAAGTGACAAGAACACTGCTACCCCTCCTGTTTCTGTACAAGCAATGGCACTGGAGAATGGAGAGTGACAATAACACTACTACCCCTGTTTCTGTGTTAGCAATGGCGCTGGATCTCCTCGGGAGGGAAGTACTTATGGAATCCAAAACCAGCGAGATCCGATAACGCAACGTTGACTCGATTCAGATCCGAGAATGCGCAGATACTGAGCTGGCTCGCGAGCCTACTCGGATCCCCTAAGTTTGGGTGGGCTCGGTTTTCAGAAAACCGAGCCTGAGCATCTCTAGTAAACAGTGCTTTTTTTTCTGTTGGTATGCAAAAGTACCTTTCTTTGGTATAATTTTTATGTAGCACTTGCAGAGCCAGATTAAGAGAGGAAGGGGGGGCGCCGGAGCCACCTATTTGGAATTCTAGGGTTGCACCGGCTCTGGGGGAAAGAAAGGGGCGGCACCTAGGCACACCTATTACATCATAGAACACTGGAACATAACTACCATGGTAACAGTGAATGCAGTTACTCTTGGGCTCGCAACTGGAAGAGTCCCGCTTCTCCTAATGTGTATATATTGTTTTTTCAACATAAGGCAGTACATGGGGGCCCTTAAAATATTATGCACTGGGGCCCAAAAATGTATAATTATTCCTTCTGCTGTTTTTACATATATTCAGAGTACCCTGAATATAAGTTAATTTATGCCAGGCCACTCACACATGAAATTGTTTTAAAATACCTTTCTGAGTAGTTGGTTGTATATGTTTTATCCCTTACTAATACATTGATTATTTTAAGTTCTATTTAACAGATGGAAGTATCCTTGAACATAAAAGGCTGCAGAGTAGACAAATAATATATGTAGGTCACTTAAAAGATAATATCAAGTAATTTAGTGACAATATTACATCAAGTTTATAACCCATTGTTATTGTATCAATTAACCTTTATTTATAATCCATTAGAAAGTTTATAACATTTCTAAAAAAAATAAAAGAAACAAATATAATTAGATAATATTATAAAATATTAAAAGAAAAACCTGCTCAGCAGAACAGTGCCCCTGAAGATTATATGAAAACACTGATAATGAAAAGTAAGCTGATAACAAAATTTGTGTATAGTATACATATCTGTTAATAGGGCAATTTACTTATTATATTTTAAGAACACAGGACAATTGTGAATAATCTGTGTACATGTAATTTCATCTTTTGTTACACGCCACATTTTACACAGGTGCTCTTGTATTTACAGGTAAGTTCCGGGATTAGTGTGTCCAGATGGTATATATTGTGGCGAGAGCTTGCCAAAAATGGGCAAATCTGTGTGTTCCATGCTGAATGCGGGCCACAGTAATGCACCTGGTACTGTGTCCAAGTGTGAAGATGAAATTTAGTTTTGCAGTACAATATATTCTAATGACCTTCAAATACTTAATTTTTTATGTTCAACTAAATTGGATCTATTGAAGATAACTTGTGGAGAAGAGAGTTGTTAAACAGAATGACAACTTGCAATAACCAATAGCAGCTAATCAGAAATGTGGTTATATCAATATAGTACAAATTGGGCAAAAGGACTTATTTACAAACATTGCAATTAGGAGCAACATTTCTATTGAACCACAGCATCCAATCAACAACTAAGTTTTTATCTGTCCAATGCAAGTTAAACAGTGAAAATGGGTCTTATTGGGTATTATGGGGCATTGTTAGTAATTGACCCCTATTGTAAGCAAATATATAACTGGTTGCTATCGTTTTTTTCCACATTTATACTGTTAGAAAATAACCCATAGATCGCTCTTGCAAGTGTGCTGTATAGACAAAGATGGCCTCTATACTATCTATCTGCCTCAAAGGATGTAAGGTTGGATCATCTGATTCATTGCAAGCCCCTGCAGAATACTTTGCCCAAAGTAAACCTCCAAACAAATAAAAAATCTATTTATATCTCAAAAATTTGGTAGACAATTTGCCACTTCTCCAATTGCTAAATCTGTTTCATTGTTTTGCTATTGTCACGCCCCCAAAATAACTGCGGGTTTGAAAAAGTGGAGATGTTGCCTATAGCAACCAATCAGATTCTAGTTATCATTTATTTAGTACATTTTTCAAAATGACAGCTAGAATCTGATTGGTTGCTATAGGCAACATCTCCACTTTTTCAAACCAGTTTAGTAAATATACCTCCATGTCTCTTTTGGATGTGGAAAAATTGGAATTGTCCAACAATAAATAAACAAGACATCTAGGGCCTGAGTCATTAAAGAAAGTAAGGCAAAAAAAGTAGTAAATGTTCTCCAGGACAAACCATGTTACAATGCAAGGGGTGCAAATTAGTTTATTATTTTGTACATAAGTTAAATACTGGCTGTTTTTTCATCTAGCACACAAATACTTGCTAGCTTTATTTTCAAACTGAAATTTAAAGATGATCTAGGACATGCCTTACCCCAACTATAATTTTGTCCCCACATTTTAAATTTACCTGCCCCTCTAACGCAACATGGTTTTACCCAGGTGCAAAGTTACTTCTTTTTTATGCTTTGCTCCCCTTAATGACTCAGGCCCATAAACTCTAATACAGAAATCATGCAGGTATCCCCAGTATCATCAACTGCGAAAGTTAAAGGTCAATCCAACCTACATTTGGACCTTAATTTTAAAACATTACCCATAGAAAATGTTCATTTGGATAAAGGGCAGGGAAAACAAAAGCAGTCTTTTCTACAAACAGAAATTCCTGTATTTATTTCTCAACTAAGGATAAATAAATTAGGTGACATTGAACTCAGCCAGTTGTTGCTCTAGAAAATCTACTTACTAGATGCTTCTAATGTTTGACAACAATGAGGCATGTTTATTAATTCATCCCATCAGTGATGATTACGTGATGACTGTGGTTTGTTTATTGATAAGAAACTGTGTTAATACAATGCCTTGTTATCCTTTCTGGTTGCAAGTACAAATTCATGGTGCAGATGGGCAATGATTACTTTAACCAGCATAGTCGTCAGTGCCAGCCTCTTTCTCTTACAGTAGGCTTTAAAACCAGTGATGTGAAATGTGTTGTCAGAATAAAAGCTGTTTAGGGAATCCAGCTGAAGTTTTGCACATGGCTGGTGTTTTACAGGAGCAGCAATCCATGCCATTTGTCATCCTTGACATGTTGAAGCATTTGTGTAGATTGAATTATGCAATGAGAGGCAGCCACGTCAATAAAAATGGTAATAAAACCTAAAGTTGAACAGAATGTACTATACAGGAGTACTGTGAATATAAGTTAAATAATCTGTGTTACTTACAGATACTGACCTTTGCATGCCAGGAAGCATTATTTCTGCAAAGCGACTGCAGGGCAAATTTACATGTGTCGCCTCTCCTTCCAAATAAAAATATCTGTTTTGTCATGGATAAAAAAAAAAAACAGGTACAACAGTGTAGCTGATGGCAAACTACATCATTGCCTCTGTAGAACATGAAAGCTGCAGAAAATTGCCTGAAACTTGATTTTCCTTAGAGATGTTTTACAGGCCTCTGAACAGCCTGCAGACTGTGCTGACTTCTCAGTGCACACTTGGGGGTGTATAATTTAAAATGACGTTTGTAGCAATTTCAAAGGTTTCTGGACCGTTGGTTAATGCTTCTAAGTCAGAGGCAAGTGCTAGAAATCTTCCACTTAATTTGAAGAAGAACGCATGTCCCTAAGTGTTTTAAATGTCTGTTGTATCTGGTGCTCTGATTGTCTCCCGTAGATAGGTGACTCTTTAACTAGTTGTTATGATTCTATTATCTCTGCTAATTTACCAAAGCTCTTCACCAGCCCAAAACACTTGCTAGGAGAGTGGTCCCCAATATGTATGGCTGGGGAGGGTGGCTGCAGCTACCATAGTTATTTTACTCAAGTTTCTTTGCTTATTTTGAGTCTTGCTATTCATGAACCATAAGCACTCTTATGAAGCTCTAGTCAACAGTGGATACATTCATATAGAGTGGAAAAACTTCATACCTTCCCATCTCCCGTAATGTTTGGGAGACTCCTGAATTCCGGGTAGGTCTCCCAGAGTCCCAGGACAGCAGATAATTATCCCACATCCTGCCCACTAGTGAAGTGGGCAGGATGTGATACTCGATGATGCGTTTCGTGGGGAATAGCGTCATTTGATGATTTTGTCGCGGGGAAAGGCTTAGAGTATATAAATCCACTATGTATAAGGCCTGCCTAGCATGAGAATTGGTTGCTTCTCATTTGTGGTTATACTATTTAGCATGGCAGTTTGCTTAATTGACCGCCTGGAACTGTGATCGCTAACTGTACACTTGCTTCTGTATCCGCAAGTGCATTACTTTGCTCCCCTGTCCTCACCAGGAACTATAGCCAATTGGATAACAAAGCAGTGGCTTTGGTGAACTGAACTTTGTTCTGACCTTTGAATCCTCTGGTTCCCAGTGATAGAAGCATCACAGCTATCAAGGTAAAATAACGATTTGTGGCCTATGTGATCAATGACTCTATTTTAGCTCTTATACTCTACCATAGTTTCACCAATGGAGGAGTATTTTTGCTACCTTTAATAAAAACATTAAAGGCAGCACAAGATCCAGCAGATCCACAAGACAGGTCCACTGTATGGTGGATCTGCTAGTTTGAAGCAGTTATGTGGCTCTGCAATGTTTGGTGCATTTTATGCTTTTTTTTTGCTGTTTTCTCCCCCAGTTTTATTTGCCTTTTTTCTGCATTTTACCTGTGTTATGTTTCTGCTTTACTTTCTTGAGATTCAAGTTAAATTAAAAAGAAATAATGGTTAAAGTTGTGGACACATTTGAGATCAATGTTTTCTTTCATCATGCCTAATTCAAACAACAAAATAAATCGTTAAAATTCAAAATAAGAGTTATTTCAGTGTAGCTGTGAGAGGGATTTACCTCAATGTTCCTGTGATATTAAAGGTCTAATACAAAGTTTTACTTAGCGAATTATACTCTTAGTTTGCCAGTTAATCATTGACTGTTATCAAAGTGTATTTGCCTGTGGGGGTTTCACAAATGCCTTTTATCATGGTAAAACTAAGGGCACATTTTATCTTCATTGTTGCCTGGAAAGCTATAAAGAATGATTCAGTATGTTATGAATGTGCCCAGAGGAGATTGAGAATAGGAAGAATATGACAGAATTATTCTCCTAAAATGTAACCAAGTGCCAGGGGAACTGTTTTCAAAGTCAGATATATGTGTCCAAACAGAAGGTCATGCTCCTAAGCAATATGCTTTGAGAAACGCCTTACAATAAGGGCTCATTCTCACCTATTTGCTTTTAATGTGCTTTTCACACATTAGTAAGTGCATGAAAAGCATATTAAATACAGGAAAGATGAGAATTCTGGGTACTGTTCCCACTGTTGCATTTGTAAATTAAAATTTTAGAACACCACACCCCCTGTTTTCTCATGTATTACCATGCGCTTCCAGCAAAGTAGACCGTATTGGAATAAACATATGGAAACTCTGTTCTTTATCCATTTTTACAGTATATATGTGCTAATTAGCCCTACGTATTGGTAATTCACAAGGGGACCTTCCAAAGTAATGGAGGCTGAGAAATGTAAAAACACTGAAAATAGAAATGTGCACATTGGGGCTATTTAGAGGTAGGGGCTGGCTCGGCTGGTCCCATAGTGGGCTACCTTGGGCTTGGTCACAGGGCTACCTGCATTTTTTTTCTCTTTAAAATGTTTCTAATTGGCTGCTAGTCTCCCCCCCAGGGCTAAACTTTGCCAGCTAGCCCATGCTTAGAGGTGGAGGCATTTCCACTCTGGAAATATGTAGGAAAAAACAGAATAATAAAAACTTATCAGCATGCATATGCTGAGTCAGATGTGCTCAGCCCAAAAACAGCAGCATTTTTGCCGGGCATATTGGCGTAACAAGTGTGTACATTTACGTCCCATGACAGCTTAGACATAACATAGAGATGTGGCTTGATCGTGTATGTAGTCTAAAGTCACATTACTCTATCTGTACAGAATATAATAATATAAGGAAGTGTTACATACACAAAAGAAAGTTAATTATAAATGCAAAAGTGGCATTTTCAAAATAAAATGTCATTAAATACAAGCACGAATATAAAGTACAAATACAAACTAAATTGAATTAAATACAAACATCTGCGGATTTCCCCTTTAAAAATCCAATGGGACACCTTGTTCCTGCAGTAGTCCAAATGGCAATATCAATGAAGTAATGTGCATAGATGGTCGTGACTTGATATAATATAGCCACAATGCTAATGATTCAAGTGCTGTCCACTGGATGGGTCAATATACAATCAGCCAATCAGAAGCTGCTAGAAAAAAATGCTGATAGTCATCGTCGCTGTTGCATATCTATGTACCAGCACTCGCAAAAGGTATCTGCGGATATTTCCACATCTAACTGTGTCACAATTCTTCTAACACGCCATTCCTGTACTCAGCCTATGCCTGCCAGACTGCCAGCTCTGATTGCCCATCCAAGTTTAGGGAGAAGAAAGGCAATTATACTCAAAAATCTAAACATGGATGTATGCGTATGCATTTTCATTGCACCTATGCGGTACGGACATGTGTACCTTACCCCAAGAAAATTAAAAAGTCCTACTTTCATTGTGTATATAAACGCTAGCCACAGATAAAATAAGGTATCATCATCATCATCATCATCACCATTTATTTTTAAATTAGGCCCACTCCTCTCCCATTCCCGCATTGGCTTTTGCACCACATTTCATAAATTGCACTAAAAGCACCTGAATGTTTAAGTCTGTGTAATTTGATGCTTCGTATGTGTAGTAAGACAACACAAATCCAAATGATTGGGAAGCAGCTTGTGCGACCAATGTAAGAGATTTGGTTATATCATACCTACATATTAGGATATAGCTGTAAACATCTCTTTAACAAAATGTGACCTGTTTAAAGTTTTGAATATAGAATACTTGTCCAGCAGACGTCCCTTGTTTTGGTTACTGGATACTGTTCTTAGTATTACTTCTTATCCCATCTGTTGTGTAACTCTGTTATATAAATAATGATTTAAAACACAAAAGAATTGTATTCTGATCATGTCCATTGGTTAAGTCATGTTGGTTTTGTTGCATGGTTCTTTGTTTGTGTAGCGTATAAATGTATTAAATTATGGTCATATTCAATGGTTAGGTCTTGTTAGGTAGTATTGTTATTACTGCATACACCTTGTAGAGATTCACCTGGCCAACAACAAAGGGTCGCTGCAAATGGTGTTCAAATGTCAGAGTTGTCTTTTACCTTTTTATTAAGTTGTTGCCACAATAGTCTGTAAGATCTTCCTGAAAGAGTTAATGTTCAGTCTACATCTCCAGTAAGGTTATCTATTTCAGTCTAGAGTTTGGAACACAAAGGAAGGACTGAAGAAACATTAACGTTCTATCAGATCTATCATTGCCGTATAATGGGTCACTGGCTGATATACCAAAATGGTCTCATTTCAACCACTTGACCTCTATCTGTCCTTAGCCATACTCAGGAACTACATTGGGATAAGATATTGGCGGTGTGATGTTGTTAATCAGTTAAATAAAGAAATAAGAATTCTGTTTGCCCAACCAAGAGAGCCCCATGTCTCTCCATCTCTTCGATAGTATTTCAGTAACACCTATTAGCCTGTAAGCCCCATAAAGATAATCAGAGGGAGCAGTTGTAAGTTTCTTGGTCTCCATGGTGACACTGATCTCACATTTCTCTGAGGCCCAGTATGTATGTGCATTGCTAGATTACAAATCCTTTAGCTGTCACTGTCTAGAGCGTCACTCCTGTCACCAGGAGGAAACCACCTCCCTACGGCCAGGACTTGGCCATCTGGCGGAATTGTCATTTTCTCGCTTCCCTAGAGAGTCCTTTTAACCCGTTTAAAGTGCTGTGTGTGCTCTTCATTTACCTGTCTCTGTAAATGGTCTGTATGCCACAATTACTATAATTATTACTTTTATGTATTGCACATCCATTGCCATAAAAGATGAACAATGCACACATTTTGCTTTAAGAGTTGTTACGTATTTACTGTATTTCTCCTCATTGCACTCCCTTTCACTGACTCTGCCAGCTCCATCCACCATGGTGTCATTATTCTTATTAAAGTATTTAATTAAAGATTATATGACATACATTCGGAGGTATCCTTTTCAAATCTGGGGTTCTGTGCGCTATCCATTGTAGGACCACACTACCCCACTAGAGGGAGCATGCCATAACATTAATCATTAACCCATTAACCTATTAGCCCCTTGTTTTCCATCAATCACTAATCTCCTATCCTCTAACATTAACACTATACAACTATCCATACATTTTGACACGAATCCTGCTGGCCTCTTTCAGAAGCTGAAGATGAAAAGGAATTTCAACTTCCAACATGATAACAAAGCACATATAAGTCAACCAAGGAATGGCTTCGGAAAATGAAGATCAAAGTCTTGAAATGCCCCAGTCAGAGCTCAGACCTCAATCCCATTATAAACCTGTGAAATGATCTACGGAGATCCCTTAACAATTTAATGGAAGTCAAACTTATTTGTAGGGAAGAGTGAGAAAGAATGGTGCAGTCCAGGTGTGTGAAGTTAATAGAGACTTATTCCAAAAGACTGCTATAAAATATACTTCCACCAATTATTAGTTTAGGGGTGTGCACATTTATGCAAAAACAGCTATTGTAGGTTTTCTTATTTTCATGTCTTTTTACTTCAAAATGTATTTATTTTTCACTTGTTACACGTTCACATGATAGGTGGAAAAAGGTTTGACATAATTTATCTTGATTCACATCACATCTCTGTAGACTCTTTATATCCTCTGTAGGTGAAAATATTATTATGGTGGAGCAGTCACTTATGTCCATGTCTGTCCATGTGCCCAATTAGTTATACTAGGGAATGACATAGTGAGCAGAAAGCTAACAGTCCATGTACATTCAGATGACAAACTGGCAGATAGGTTGCAGCACAAAGTAAGAAGACAGTACCCCAGATTTAGGCAGGTTTATGCATGGGGACATCTCCATTATTATTATATTATATAAATAGATGATGATATATGTCTTCATCTTACAATGCAACCTGTCTCCTGTTCCTGGAATAAGTACCCAAGGATTCTTCTTACCTATAGTTTGTACTTTGTATGCAGTAGAGTAACTAGCCCCATGTATATGCATTTAAATGATGTCTTTGTGGAAAATTTATGTTACACGCAAAAGATGTGGGTTGTTGTGGTGGTTAGAAATAGCATGCTGCACTCTGGAAAATGTATTTCCAGTATTACTGCACTTCCAAAAAGATTTCTATGGGCTGCAAAGTATACGGCTCGGAGAGATTCCCTTTGTTTAGTGGAGACACAACGAGAGGTAAAGATTAGCACTAGCAGCTGTCATCTATTTTGCTGTGTTATGTTTGTTATGGCTGAATATGTTCCCTAGTGGCTGGACACTAGAAAACAATGCTAGCCTGAGCACTACCTGTACACTTTTTTTTTTCCTGTGTACTTTGGGACTAATTGTTCTCATTACACTGCTGTCCAGACGATTCATAAAGGGGTAATAAAAATACAATAAAATCACAGGTTTAGCTGTCAGACTTTTACCCCTCACACTCTTGTAACATAAGTAAATTACATGAATGCAATGAAGACAAATAGTGCAAAATATGCAGACGTTACATAAACTGCCTATACATAAAATATACAGAAACTAATTTCTATCATACGCTGGCAGCAAGTTGATGTACATAGACAGTAGACATGTATGGAAGATTGAGGAACTGTTTCTGTGAAAGAAGACTGTGGAACTGCTCAGGGGAGATAGACAAGAAAAAGTTTATATAAGATCATTCAACCATATATTTGTATATAGAGACGCAGCCCTGGGTACCGTATATGGTGAATGATAGATTTACCTTTAACGTAAACTTTTTCTGCAACAATATGTTGAATGTCAGGTCCGAGGAGAACTGTGTACCCTCCTGACATAAACATCTATGAAATAAATTGTGTTTATTGTAGGTGTTACAGCCGGATAGGAGTCTGTTTTTACACTGAATTCCAGCTAGCATCTAGTGCTGGCAGCTCTTCTTTCTGTGTGCCCTGATGACTTGCTGTAGAGACTCATGTACAGTGAGAGCATACTCTCCATGACCTGTGTTTCTTTGCCTCAGAACGGACCAGCTATGCAGGAAAATGAATGGACCGGCCGTAATGGGAGGGAGATAGCTGTGTGAGTATACAAATGACTGAAAAGGCTGCAAACTCTAATGGCTCCTGTTAAGTTTTATAATATCTAACAGCCTTTGCAAAGCAGCTGAATTATATAAAAAGAAACATGAAGATGAAACTCAGTCAGATGAAGAAACCAGCTCTCCCATAGGAGTCGTTTAATAACCAAAGGGCCTAAATCGGAGTTATGGGCAAAGCAAAAGAAGGAGCGTGCCATGCACTGTCATTGTACTGCAGTGGGGGTGATTTAAAATGTGCGGACAGAGGTGGGAACACTACTTTAAATTACAGTGTAGAAATAGATCTGTGCAGTACTTGTGTGTTACACGCAGAAGCAGACAGGATTTTCCATGCATGCAAAACAAAGCATGTGCACTCGTGTATCAGAGCCCTTTGTCCCCCAGAAGATATCCTCCTTTTTGTTACTTTGCTCCTACCTGTGTTTGAGGTTCCAAGTATACCATTTTGCTGCTGTTTAAATGTTAATATCCTTATGGATCTGAATTGTTGAGTACTTTAGTATAATACTAAGAAAATTTAATTATTCATTCTGGTTCCATATATGAATTTATTATTTTTTTCGGATTACATTGTATGTACATTCATGTGTTAAACATTTGTGTAAGTTTAGAATATTGTAATCTGATTGATTGATCAAATATCTTCAAATGTAGCTTTCACTATAAAGGCTGCACTGTAATTATCACAGTACCCTCGATAGGTACATTTTACACTTTAGCTATTTTGGAATAAAAATACTCAAACTTGTTTCTTCATGTGACTGAGTTGCAGATTGTTTTTATATAATTGATATAATTGGAACCATGTGAAGAGGTTCTGCAATAAGCCTGCACCTCTTGTATGTCTGCTATACATTATAGGTCATGTACTTGTTATGGAGGTATTTTTGAATCAAAGTCCAGGGTGAACCTTAATTGCTGGTAATGGCTTTACTGGTAATGGCTTTACTGGCTATGTATATCCAGCTAATTGAAGAATATGATAAGTATATATAAACTAAATAAGGGTGTGGGGTGTGTGTTGTCTCTTATATCTAGCATAAGCCAAAACAGAGAGATAATAAAAGTACATTTATTGGATGTTATCAAGATCTATGCAGAGTTAGAGAATATCATAGGGCAATATTTGATTTTTTATAAAACAGAATATAATGACACCAGATAAGAAAAACCCAACACAAAATTAAAGATCATTGTACTGTAAAGATATACGCTATATGCACATACAAATACATATACTTTGATATGGAGTTGGTCCCCCTTTTGCAGTGATCACAGCTTCCACTCTTCTTGGAAGACTTTCCACAAGATGTTGGAGTGTTTCTGTGGGAATCTGTGCCCATTCATTCTGTAGAGCATTTATGAGGTCAGGCACTGATGTTGGACGAGAAGGCCTGGCTCACTATCTCCGTTCCAGTTCATCCCAAAGGTGTTTGTTGGGGTTGAAGTCAGGGCTCTGTGCAGATCAGTCAAGTTCTTATACACCGAACTCATCAAACCATGTCTTTGTAGTCCTTGCTTTGTGCACTGGGGCACAGTCATGTCGGAATAGAAAAGTGTCTTTCAAAATTTGTTGCCACAAATTTGGAAGCATAGCATTGTCCAAAATGACTTGGTATGCTGAAGCATTAAGATTGCCCTTCACTGGAGATAAGGGGCCTAACCCAAACCCTGAAAAACAGCCCCATACCATTATCCCTCCTCCACCAAACTTCACAGTTGGCATAATGCAGTCAAGCAGGTAACTTTCTCCCAGCATCCGCCAAACCCAGACTCGCCCTTCTGACTTGCCAAACAGAGAACACGTTTCCACTGCTTCACAGTCCAGTGTCGGTGTATTTTACACCACTTCATCTAACGCTTGGCATTGGTCTTGGTGATGTGAGGCTTGCATGCAGCTGCTCAGCCTTGGAACCCCATTCCATTTAGCTCCAGCTGCACAGTTTTTGTGCTTACATTAATGCTAGTGAAAGTTCAGAACTCTTCAGCTATGGAATCAGCAGATCTTTGGCGACTTTTAAACATCATGCGACTTATCAGTCCTTGACCCCGCTCTGTGATGTTACGTGGGCTTCCTCTTCATAGCTGAATTGCTGTTTTCCCCAAATGCTTCCACTTTCTTACAATTGTCCGTAGAATAACCAGCAGGGATGACATTTCATGAACTGTCTTATTGTAAAGGTGGCATCCTTTACAATAATGCGTTCGCAATCTCTGCCACAGGAAGCAGTGACATGGTGCAGAGGAGTCTGAAGGAGGCAGCAGTCACTTCCACAGCGTTTAATTTCAACCACAAGAAAAGATGAATCCTAGTGCTCCCAGCTACCCAACGGCATCACTGTATGTAGGGGACCTCCATCAAGATGTAACAGAGGCTATGCTGTATGAAAAGTTCAGTCCTGCTGGTTCCATTTTGTCAATCAGAGTATGTAGGGACATGATTACACGGCGGTTTCCTGGCTATGCTCAACTATGTCAACTTCCAGCAGCCAGCTGATGCTTAGCGTGCACTGGATACAATAAACTTTGATGTCATAAAGGGCAAGCCTGTATGCAGTATGTGGTCTCAGCGCATCTGTCTCTGTGAAAGAGCGGTATTGGCAATATTATCAAAAACCTTCACAAATCCATTGATAACATTGCTTTGTATGATACATTCTCTGCCTTCGGCAGACCTGTCTTGTAAGGTCGTGTGATGAAATGGATCCAAAGGCTGTGGATTTGTACATTTTGAGACACAGGAAGCTGCAGAGAGGGCCATTGATAAAATGAACAGTATGCTTTTAAATGACCACAAAGTTTTTGTTTGGTTCGTTTGGCAAATATGGATCTGCTCTTAGTGTTAAAGTTATGACTGATGAAAGCGGGAAGTCTAAAGGATTTGGCTTTGTCAGCTTTGTGAGACATGAGGATGCACAAAAAGCTGTGGATGAAATGAACAACAAGGATATAAACGACAAGGCCATCTATGTAGGATGAGCCCAGAAGAAGGTCGAAAGACAGACTGAGCTTAAGCGAAAGTTTGAGCAAATAAGGCAGGACAGAATCACCAGATATCAGGGTGTCAATCTCTACGTTAAAAACCTTGACGATGGTATTTATGATGAAAGACTGTGTCAAGAATTCTCACATTTTGATACAATCACCAGTGCAAAGGTAATGATGGAAGGTGGATGCAGCAAAATATTTGGTTTTGTGTGATTCTCATCGCCAGAAGAGGCAACCAAAGCAGACACAGAAATGAATGGTAGAATTGGAGCCACCAAACCCTTGTATGTTGCCCTGGCACAGCGCAAGGAGGAAAGACAAGCTCATCTGACCAACCAATATATGCAGATGATGGCCAGCGTCAGGGATGTACCCAATCCATCATCAACCCTTACCAGCCACCACCATCCAGCTATTTCATGGCCACTATTCCACTGGCACAGAACCATGCACCGTACTATCCAACAGGACAGATTGCTCAAGTTACACAAAGTCCCCACTGGGCAACTCAAGGTGTTCGACCTCACCCATTCCAGAATATGCCGGGAGCCATCCGAGCTGCTGCTCCAAGACCACCAACCTTCAGCACAATGAGACCAGCGTCACCACAGGTCCCACGTGTTGTCAGGACAGCGTTTGCAAATACATCAATGCAGACAATGGGTCCTCAGCCTACAGCTGCTGCTGCCGCAGCTGCAACTTTTTCTGTTCGCTCAGTTCCTCAGTATAAATATGCTGCTGGTATTCGCAATCCTCAGCAAGACCTTAATACTCAGCTGCAAGTCACTATGCAGCAGCCTGCAGTCCAAGGACAAGAGCCCCTGACTGCCTCTATGCTGTCCTCTGCTCCTCCACAGGAACAGAAACAAATGCTTGGCGAGCGTCTCTTCCCTCTGATTCAAGCCAAGCACCCCACACTGGCTGGTAAAATTACTGGAAAGTTGCTGGAGATTGACAACTCTGAACTACTCCACATGCTCGAGTCTCCTGAATCCCTCCGCTCCAAGGTTGATGATGCAGTTGCTGTACTGCAAGCCCACCAGGCCAAGGAAGCCGCTCAGAATGCTGTTAACACTGCGGGAGTGGCTGCTGTCTAACATGTATGCAAAGGGGAACGTCAAAAAAACTTCATTTGGTTGGAAGAAAATATCAAAACATGGAAAAACTTAAATCTTGCAAAAAACACTGCAAAACATAAAATCAAATAAAAAAAGGAAAGGAAACTATAATGCGTATGTGCCATACAAATGCCACGTCTGGCATCACTGCTGGTCCTAGATATTAAAAAACAAAAACATAGCAAAATGTAAAAACAATGTTGTTTTTTTTTAGACCTGGGAGAGAGGCATTTTGAACACAGTACGAGAAGTTAAACATTCATTTCTTTGATTTTGTAATTCTTTATTGTGGAAAGCCCAGAATTTCACCACACTTGATAGCTTGTGGGAAAGATAGCTGGGCAAAGAGACATAATTTGGATTATAAAATTCTTGCTTTAATAAAACTTTAAACATATTAAAAAAAAGGTGGCATCCTATCACAGTACCAATAGGTACCAGTAGCTTGAAGTTACAGAGCTCTTCAGAGTGACCCATTTTGTATCACAAATGTTTGCAAATGGAGACTGCATGACTAGGTGCTTGATTTTATACACCTCTGACAATGGGTCTGATTGAAACACTTCAATTCAATAATTAACAAAAAAAGGAATACGTTTTCTCCTGGACAGACCATATTACAATGCAAGGGGTGCAAATTAGTTTATTATTTTGAACATAAGTTAAATACTGGCTGTTTTTTCATCTATCACACAAATACTTGATAGCTTTATTTTGACACTGAAAGTTAAAGTTGATCTAGGACATAGGCAGGGCCTGATTAAGGGTTCTGGCCGCCCTAGGCTAATACGGCCGCAGCGCCCCCCCCCCCCCCCTCCTCCGAATATATAGGTGTATAGGAACTCTCCTGAATATGAATGTTCAGGTGTATTCTCCAGCATTCAAATTTAGACAGATTGTGCCATTGTCTCTTACCTGTTCTTGCTCTTCTCTCTTGCAACTTTGTTATCCTCTCGCTGGCTTCTGGAAAGTTGGCGTCCTGTTTTGAAAATGCAAAAATGTATTATAATGCAAACCCTGAATGATTAGGCCCTTTAGTTAAAACAAAACACTCCATTATGGCCAGCTAAAAGTACCCCATTGGACAGGCATATATAAGCAATATCTGAATATTTGTTGTCAATCAAATACAAACCTCTACCAGCCCCATCTCACTAATATTTAGTATTCTAGTGATTGCTGAGACCACCCATGTGACCACCACACAATCATGAGATTCTGCCCCCCAAAGCTGCTCTATTTTTTAAATACCCCCTGCAGCCATTTTCCTTAACCACAACCCCCCCACAGCCATTTTCCTTAACCACTGCTGCAGCCATTTTCTTTACCTCCCACCCTGCATCCATCCCCCTTGCAGCTATTTTCCTTACCTCCACTCTGCTAGCTAGCTATCCCCCCCCATCACATCAAAACTCCCCCAGTCACATATATCAGCCCCCCTCCTCTGCCCTCCTTCATACATATCAACCTCTCTCCCTCCCTATAGATTTTCATGGCAGCCCCCCCCATCCCACCCTATAGATTTGTATGACAGTCCCCCTCTCCCTCCCTATACATATGCATGACAGTCCCCCCTCTCCCTCCCTATAGATATGCAGGGTAGTCCCCCCCCTCCCTATAGATATGCAGGGCAGTTCCCCCCCTCCCTATAGATATGCAGGGCAGTTCCCCCCCTCCCTATAGATATGCTGGGTAGTTCCCCCCCTCCCTATAGATATACAGGGTAGTTCCCCCCCCTTCCTATAGATATGCAGGGCAGTTACCCCTCCCTATAGATATGCAGGGCAGTTCCCCCCCCTCCCTATAGATATGCAGGGCAGTTCCCCCCCTCCCTATAGATATGCAGGGCAGTTCCCCCCCCTCCCTATAGATATGCAGGGCAGTTCCCCCCCTCCCTATAGATATGCAGGGCAGTTCCCCCCCTCCCTATAGATATGCAGGGCAGTTCCCCCCACTCCCTATAGATATGCAGGGCAGTTCCCCCCCTCTCTATAGATATGCAGGGCAGTTCCCCCCCCTCCCTATAGATATGCAGGGCAGTTCCCCCCCCTCCCTATAGATATGCAGGGCAGTTCCCCCCCCTCCCTATAGATATGCAGGGCAGTTCCCTCCCCTCCCTATAGATATGCAGGGCAGTTCCCCCCTTCAATTACCTGTAGTTGTGCCAGCGTCGTTCCTCTCCTCAGATCAGCAGATAGGAAGTGAAGACGTCCTGCTTCCTGTCTGCTGCACAGCAACAGGCAGCCTGGCGATTGGCTGTGTGTTGCTAACCACTGACCACCATTGCTTTTGATTGTCGAGCCCTCCACCCCCCCCCCCCGCGGCGACCCCCCCTCCCCCACCCTGAAAAAAAAAATGAATGAAGAAAAAAAAAATACCCACAGGGCAGCGCCCCCCGGGACCCAGCGCCCCAGGCTGCAGCCTGGTCAGCCTAGTGGTTGATCAGGCCCTGGACATAGGACATGCAAAGTTACTCCTTTTTTTGCTTTGCTCTCCTTTGTGACTCAGGCCCAAAGAGTGCATGTCTAGTAAGACAGTAGCAAATCTGCTGTCAATACACAAAATCAGTACAAAATAGATTTCAGAACCATCAAGTTTGACAGTCCATTTACTTTTGCTCTGCTATTCCACAAAGAACAATGATTTGCATAGCACAATTGGCAGTGCATGAGTTAAATTGCCTGGTAGTTATAGTGGTACAACACCTGGAGTGCCACAAATTGTCTAATCCTCGGTTTTAAATGTTTCAACGTCTGACCAGTAACTAAATATCTGTCCGAGCATTCATTTCAGCACCCTGGAGAGCGATGCTAGCATTGTGTTGTGCTGATAAGGAGCATTGCGATCCAGCACAGCTAACAGTCACAGGGGTCAAGTTTTGTCAGCTGAAATCTTTTGTCAACTTTCCTGGATACATGCTTGTAAAAAATGTAATTACAGACAAGGAGTCATTTCCTGGTTCTTAGACTCTTTTTGTGCTATTTTCAATCCAAGGCAGATCTAAGGGATAAGTGGAATGGCTGCTCTTTCAAATTAATTTATGTGGGCTTGAAATCTTACTGGGAAATTTGTTTGTGAAGCCTGCTTAAGCCTGGCAAGGTGCTGTAGACACAGACATATTTGACAGCAGGTGACAAACAGCGACACAATCAGCCATAATCTTATCTGATGTAAACTGCAAAAGGCTCTTTTAAGATCTTTATTCTAAACAAACACAAGAGCGAGATTGTCAGAAGACTAGATATTACATCACTTCACAATCTTTTGTTCTTCTATGGATTCCTCCTGAAAAATAACACTCAACATCTCCCTAGTGTCTACCACCATCCCATCGACCTCTGAAGGTGACCTTTTCTATTGCTATTTTCCTCCTGAGATATAACACCCTCCTCCTGAAAAACTATTAAACGCAAGCATCGCTTTGCATTCATTCCTGTAAATTACATTATTCCATTCTCACACGGAACAAAGCAGTTACTCCCATTTCTGACAGCACCAACATTATTAAGATCTGATCTTTGCCCAATTTGCTGGTAATTGGTAGCGTAATGTACTTTTACCATAGTCAGCGATGAACAGTCAAGATTTCTAAGAGAGACTTGCATCGCATATAGAGAGCTCACAGAGCAAATCATACTGGAGTTGAGATTGCTCCATTTGGGGCAAGAGCCTGAAGCCCAGACTCTTCCTGTTACAACTCAGTGGTACAAGTATGCCGTGGTCAAAAGATAAAGTGAGCTTGGGTTGAGAGGTTTCAGTAAATATAAAGAGATGTTTGTGTTAGGTATATATAATTATGGTTGTAATTTGCTAAAACATCCCTTAATTTACTGTGGATGATTAAGAGCCAGCTAAAATACAGATTGATGTCAGTCAGCCACAGCACCTTTTAAACTTTTATGTCTGTAATTAAAGGATATGTTGGTAAACCTGCACAAGGCTTGCTGTGTACAATAATAGACCTGTGGTGAGCAATGCAATTAGAAGTGATACAGGGGCACATTTATCATTATTCACATAAAGTGAAAAGTAGTTTTCAATCCTTATCGCAATGATAAGAATTGAACTACTTCTCACATTTATGTACAGCCGTGCACAGAAACAGCAGTTCCGAAAAACTGCTGTTTCAGTGATAAAAAAAACATACTTACCCCCCTCTTCGGAAGCGCTGTCTTCGGGTCTTCTCTTCACTCTTCAAGTGCGCATGTCCAGTTCCAAGAACTGGACATGCGCACACAGATCCCCTCTCAATCTCTGCAACTATAGTTGCAGAGAGAGAGCGCTGAGTGACAGGGAGGGATCATGTGATCCCTCCACACATGCGCTGTCCAGCTCTGCTCTCCGGAGCAGAGCTGACAGCATTAGATTTCCTCAATTCGGATGATGTACGCCAGCTGCAGCTGGCGTACATTAACATGACAAGTTCCCGAAAAAAATGTTTTTTCGGGACTTGTTAGATCTGTTGAATGGTGACTGCTCCCAAAAACGAAGAGGAGTGCAAACCAGCAGATATCCATGATATGTGCTGCGATGCCCCCTTAATAAATTTGCGGAGGACACTGTGGGACCTTAATGACCCGTTAAAAGCACTATCGTGCTTTATTAAATATGCCCCCTAGTGAGAAGATTAGAGAATAACGGGTATATTTACTAAGCGGCAGTTTCGGCAAAGTGCCAATTCATGGTGGTTTATTGGAAGCACTACTTAGTAAATATACCCCAAAGTGTTTCAATGGCTGATCAGTCACAAAAATATGTCTTGTGTGCAGCCATGTTTTCAGCAGCCTCCTGAACTGATGGTAGTTATCCACCACTGCATGTGATTAACTGATGGTTAATTTTGGTTTGGAAAAAACAAGTATGGGCTTTAATATTTGTTGTAACCATATACCTGCTAAATTGTTAACATTTGAATAGTTTCCTAAATAGGTGCATCTATGAAGCCAACACAAGTGTTCCCCAATCCTATTGTAGACCCATACAGTATTTTTTTTTAATATATATTTTAGATAATGTATACAAACAACTACCAGGGTCCAATATATAACATGGGGACCTTTATGAAATATGGTACACAGGTAAAAATGTTGTAACACACAGCATCAAATCAGATGTTTACTTTCATTTCCTACATGGTACTAGAAAAATGACAGCTAGAATCTGATTGGTTGGTATGGATTACAGAACATAATTCATGTGCCCAGTTTTCATAAATGTTCCCAAGTGTACTTAAATACATTCAGAGGGGTCACTATGCTATACTATTCATTGTACTTAATGCAGAGAATAGATCATGACTTGCTCTGTGCAGAAACAATGTGAACATTTGCTGCAGTCACATGGATTAACACTCAGACAGTAATGGTCGATGGCGACTGTGATTTATGTTAACATGCCTTAAAGTTCCACTAATCCTGACATTAAAAAATATACAAACCGCAAATTGTCACAAATATATATGTAAACATTTCAGGAGTTTATTAGCATTTCTGAGATCATGGTGGAAGATCTGATTCATTTATTTATTAATCTCCATTACACATCAGCCCTTTTGAAGATTGGTGTAGGGATCGTCTCTGAGGGCTAGATTTACTAAGCTGCGGGTTTGAAAAAGTGGGGATGTTGCCTATAGCAACCAATCAGATTCTAGCTATCATTTTGTAGAAGGTACTAAATAAATGAAAGCTAGAATCTGATTGGTCGCTATAGGCAACATCCCCACTTTTTCAAACCCGCAGCTTAGTAAATCTAGCCCTGAGTCTGAAACGGCTATTAATGCAGTAGCTTCTGGTTAGCTGCATGGCCACTGCAAATATAAAAGCAAATTTCTGAGGTTCTGTCACTATATAGCAACTTTGACATATGTTTGTGAATGTTTGAAGATTTTATTTCATTTTCATATTTGTCATGTCAGTGATAATCATTTCTGTGGCTGCAAACTGCAACCCAAAGTACAGAGAGATTTCTAAGTGATTGATGCTCAGTTCTTGTGGTAAAATCTGTATCGTCAATTGCAGGGTTGTTAATTATGTTTACTGTATTGTTTTTCAAAGGAAAATTGGATCCCTTTCATTTTTTAATTATTTTTATATTAACATTTGGTATAAATCACTCTATACAGAGATTATTTTCTCTGCTTGTTTACCAATATTGTCTTATAGTCTTATAACAATAACTCTGCATTTGTGTGCGTATAATAGATAGGGTAAAGAAAATGGATCAGACTATATATTTGCTGAATGTTTCCCCAATGAGCCCAACATGCTCAGCAGATATAGAAGGTGCCGTGATAAATATTGGCTCATTTGAATCCTTTTAATTAACTCAGTTAATGATAAACAGGAAAGGAATGTTGGCGAGGGAGAGTCTGTCCATGAAGATGATTTCCAGTGTCTGTTCCTCATCACATAGCGGATGTCTGGATTTACAAAATATCTGGCCCATCTCAAGTTCAGCTCCAGGCATAATTTTGTTCTATTTTTCCCTTACTTATTAGCAGTTTGAGGACATGGTGAATTCTGTACGGAACAGAACGATACCTGTAAAAAAGGTCACACAAAATGAAAACATATTTTGTGTTCTGCAGTAGGGAGAAAGTAAATAATAAGGGTCATTGTGTAAACATCCCACATGTGCCATTATGATGTCACAAAGGTCTAGTTGTAGATTGGGAATGAATATTTGTGTTGAAATGTATGAAGAGTGTTCTAAAGTACTCTCAATTAGACACAATGTTACTGTTAGATTTTATTTTACGAAACTAGATATATTTTAATGAGCTGGAAGGAGTGGAGGCTGCACATATGAAAAGATGTCCTGATTTTACATGATGTAGCAATTTTTGGAAGCTACCCTAAATGACCAGAAACCTACACCAAATCAGAGGTGGCAGAAAACAGTACTTTCATGAAATGTGCAAGCAAAGTTGGAAACATAAATGTACTTGTAAAAAGCAGAGAAAGGTGTAAAGAAAGGGGTATTGGATTGTCACTTGAAGTAAAGGCAGCCCAGACATATGAATGAGGTTTCCAAAATGTAAAAGGTAATTATGGTGCAAGCTAATTGTGACAGTAGACGATGCTATGGGGTGGTTTTTTCAGTTGTGCAACTGATGCACATTCCCCAACCCTTGTACAATACAATAAAGAAATACTGCACATCAGCTAGTAAATTGCTGTGAGAAAATGGATGGGAAATTAATAATTTTTCAAGGCACATTTCCCACCTTAACACAGCAGCGTTAAACCTATTACCATTATTACGGTAAATTAAACACTGATCTCTGCTCAGGGAGCCGCGAGCAAAAAGCTGGCATTAAAATTACCGTATTAGTGGTATTAATATGCACTATTATAGCAATATCGGTAATAGTGCGCATGAATAGTATATGACCCTATATGTAATATCACCTTACTGCAGCAGAAGGAATAATATGCTCTGTTCAGTTAGATGATTGGCTGTGGAATAGAATCCTGGCGAATGAAGAGACACTTGAAATAGACAAGTTAGAGGTTTGAGAGTGACCATGGGCAGCACATGGGAACAAGAAGAGGAATAAGTGTAGATGGCTGGGCATTATGTATCATATTATAAACACACTGCTGTCTACCGATTTGCAAAATGTTGGCCCACTAGGCCAAATATAACAACCTGTGATGCTGCAGTCTTTGACACTATAAGTCCCATGTGCAGCTCCACAACACCTGGAGAGCTACAGGTATTGGCACCAAGAGCATCGTGGGTACAAAGTACCTGGACCCGGGTCTGTCTTCAGAGAAGTGGGCACATCTGTTTTGTGTACAGGCCTGGACACAGTTCGCCTAGGCTGGCCTAGTGCATGCTATTTGGAGTACTGTCACTAAATGTTACACTGATGGTAAATGTGCTATAAATGTTCTAGAAGAAGTCTTTCATTGCTAGAACTCTCTGTATAAAGTGAATCCAGTGAGGAACACACATGTTGTTCTGGTATCTGATCTACTCAGGATTCTAACAATAGCTGGTGTCATAGATCAAGATGTTGAGACATTAAGTTACTACTTTGCAGACTGCAACTTGTCAGAGTGTTTCTTAGTGACAAGTTACTTCTACAGGTGCTAACTAGAACACTTGTGAAAGTGGCAGAAGAACAGGATTTTTAATTTGTCTTAAAAAAGCAGCACACATTAATTAAATACAAATACCACACACCATATGATTATATTCTGGGCTTTTCTGTGCCCTCTCATTGTTTTTGTGCATTATAAGCCAGGTTACTGCTTAAAAAATGGTACATTAGAGCATTAGGCTAGAAAACTCATAAGATTGCATATGTGTTTATATTTCTGTAAATGTTCAAATTACCTTATATATGCTTATTATTTGTAATTAAATATCAGCTACAGTTGCTTACCTGCCTGCTATGAATTAAATTAAATATTATTTATGGGCTACAATTAACATGAAATACTGCATATCTGAAGAAAAAACTCTTGTATTAATCAGCAGACATGCATTGTACATATATGACCTGGGTGATCTTCTACTTAGCATGTCCATAGTAGTGTGCTTGAATTAATAAAGGTGTGTGTCTATTTGCTGTTGTTTTATACTGTGTGCAGTATAAAACAATAACTCCAGAATTAGGACATATTGGAGTATATTTACTAAACTGCGGGTTTGAAAAAGTGGAGATGTTGCCTATGGCAACCAATCAGATTCTAGCTGACATTTTGTAGAATGCACTAAATAAATGAAAGCTAGAATCTGATTTGTTGCCATAGGCAACATCTCCACTTTTTCAAACCCGCTGCTTAGTAAATCTAGCCCATTGTCTTCATTATCCAGACCACTTCTTGATCCACCCAGATGAGCCACATACTGTCTTAGCTGGGTTCCCAAATCGGCAGGTCGTGTCCCTATAGCATCTTAGGATGCCAACTAGGCGGTCACAGTGGTCTATAACACCTACTACAACTAACTATATGACTTATTTATTACACTGTATATTTTACTTGCTTCTCTTTATCATCCACGGTCTCCATGCCTTGGGTCCACTCCAGTGTCACATTCCTCTTCCAGCTCTTGGTTTATTTCTCACCTCGGCCTCCCATTATCCTCCTACCTTCAATTCGAATTACTTCACCTATTTCCCCAATTAATGAGTGAGGGGACATCGGGACTTTCTTTATTAAACATGTCACTGAAGACTGAATATTTTGATCACATAGTAGTTGTGCAATTATAGCTGAGTTCACCTACAATGTGCCTAGTTGGTAAATAATAGTAATCTTATTGAAAGTCTTGGATGACTCCTAAAAGACCCCGACCTATGAGGGGAAAGATGCTCTGCAGCCATCCTGAGCACTTTGATCCTACTAGATCCACCCTTCTTTATCAGCAATGTTTATCTGTAAGGCACTGCAAAACTCAGCATGTCAGATAGTTAGTATAATGATACAAAAATAAATCATACAGACAAACAGTACAGAAGGAGGGGAAGTTGTGAGACAGAGGGGAGAGTGGGCCTTGCTTGTGAGAGCTCACTGTCTAGAGGAAGAGGGCAAGGCTGAGACTATAGGAGCTATTGGACTCAGAGCATAGACAGGACTGTAGCTGGGAGAACTACCACAGGTAGCAGCATCAGTTGGAGGTAGGGTGCGGTATCAGAGGATGCACAGTTTTGCAGACACCCTTCACCCCCGCATACACACATAACAATGCAGACATTTCCCGTGAAAACAGGTATAAATGCAGAGATGCATAACAACATAACAAAATGACATATTTGCTGTTTAGGCATATTTTGCATGTTTATAAAAGAAAGTTAATGTATTTTTCTTCTCCTTCATATCCCTCTCTAATTCAGCATCCCCCTCCCACCAATATTGTCTCTACAGTGCACATAAATGGGTTTTGAGGATAACAATGTAAAAAATCATATTCCCATTGCCAGGTCTCACATCCCTATATTGTCATTTTCTCACATCCCTGTATTCTATTCTGCCTCTTTCTTCTTGACCACATCCCTGATATTCTCACAGAGTCCCTCATTTGTTGTTTCTATTAAACGATAAACCCGCAATTATACCACTTTTACATTTCTATTGTCCTGACATCTCACAGTATACAGCATCCTACGTCTATAAACCCCTTTCCTATTCCGCCGCACTCACACAACCCGTCCCTTAAAAGAGAACAATGCAGATCCCTATATGAATACTAAGGTAAAAATAACACTTCCCTCTGCGTATTTGCATCTCTGCATGTTTTTCATTCATATCATTACTGCTTATATACTCCCGACCACCAACCTCATTTCAGTATCAACAATAATCCACAGGGTGTCTCATTTATATGCAGCAGGGCAGACATAACACTTTAAAATTGTCTCCGAAAATACATTTCTGACCAAAGGGCGACAGTTAAACATTAATGTAACAGATAATGCTTTGTCTCTGCTGAAACTGTACACAGATATGTGCGTACTCTGGCAGGCTTCCAGCAACAAATCAAGCTACATGACGTTTCAAATGGCCAAAGAGGGATACAAAAGATGAGTGCAATAAACGTATTATTGCTTGTGTTTCCACCTCACACACAGATACCTACATATACCTCATCAGACTATCAGGATTCGGTCATTAATTACCAGAACCCAGCTTAATGCATGCAGCCACAAATACCTCAAGATATTCAGCACAACATAATATGTATGGTTTTATGCAGTGCTTTTTTTGTAAAAAAAAAAAAAGGTGCTGGAACTCACGTCTTATTAATCTATTATGAAAAAAAATAAAAAATTATATATATATATATATATATATATATATATATATATATATATACATAAATTTACTCCCTTCCTTGCCCCTCACACACTTGACAATTGTAAAATAAAAATAATAACTCCTACCTCCTCCTGGTTGGCTGGCAAGGCTGCAGTCCAGATGACTGATGGAGTAAACGCAGGATATCTAGAGGGGAGGCCCCATATGTTAATTTAATAAAACAAACATAACAACTGGACATCACTCACCTGTTACACACTGACATGTCCCCTGCTGCGGCTGCCTACCAACTTTTCTCACATATGGGCGCTAGCTATTCTCACCCCTATTCTGCACCCTGGTTTTTTGTGGCCCTCTCTTTCCACCTCCCTCCTTTTTCTGTAGCCCTCTTTCTGCTCCCCTTCTTTATTCTGTAGCCCTCTTTCTGCTCCCCCTCTATTCTGTAGCCTTCTTTCTGCTCCCCCTCTATTCTGTAGCCTTCTTTCTGCTCGCCCTTTGTTTTTCTGTAGCCCTCTTCTACTTTTGCCCCTTCCCGCTTTCTGTAGTCAGTATTACTTACCTTCTTTGCATACTTCTTTTCACTCTTCTTAGTTCGATCGCTGCTCCTCCCGCTGCCCTGCTTCCGGCCGACGGAAGCAGGACACACACACACACACAGATGCGGTGCTGCACTGTAGCAGCACCGCAGAGAAAAAAAAAAAGTAAAAAAAAAGTTAAAAAAAAAAGGTGCCGGAACGCCATTCCCAGCGTTCAATGGGAAAAAAACCACTGGTTTTATGAAATAATTATAGAGAATATCTGAGTCAGATGAATACTGTTGGAATCTAACTGATCTTCTATGATGATCTATATATGAAATTATTGACCGGAATGTGGTAAAGAAGCAATGAGATGGTTTCGGTTCAAAAGCAGTAGTTAGCAATGGCTTTTTATCCACACAAAACAGCCATAGTTTTATGCTTTGTAATGGCATAGTCAGAAGATAGATATTACTCTTGGACGCTTTTTGCTCCAACAAGATACATTTTCTAAAGGCAGCCCCAATGTCGCCTTACTGTCATGAGTTTTATCAAATGTAATTCATGCTCAAATGAGCAGCAAACTTTTTTATTGAAAAAAAAAATGAATGCTGACCTGCCTGAGGTTTCCTCCTCTATGGGAGGAGGTGTTTCCCCTGATTGAGCAGGTCACTAATACAAGTCTTCTTCCATGTCCTGCCATGGCCCTCCTTCACCTCTACCCCCACAGCTCCACAACCATTATGTTACAGGACATGTTCTCATTGCCACCATTGCCCCTGAAATCCCATCACTCTCTCAAAATATCTTCATTATGGAGTCCATTGGGTTTAAATACTCTACCTGGGTATCCTCCACATGTCAAATGGTAACAGTGGTATAAAATCTCTATGGACCAGTGCCTCCCACAGGCCTGAACTACCATGGTTTAAACTCTGAGATCCTCCTATATCGATGTCTTTCAGCGAATACCTCTGATGTGTTACCTTATGCACTAAATGTCTTCTCCCCTTACCTCCCTCCCTTTTTCTTTCCTTTCCTCCACCCTACACACTGTTGGATTCTGTAATGTACTTATTTTGTATGGTTTCTTTTATTTTTCTATTTCTGTAAACCACGTAAATTATGTTATTTCTGATGCACGTGTTTGTATTTTGTTTTTCATTCTGCTATTACAAAATTTCAATACTTTTTTACCAAGTTAAAAAAAATAATGAACGTCTTCTTCCATAACTTACCACTTTTGCTTTCTGTTATCTCTATAAAAGTTATACTGATTATATGCAGTAAAAGAATGGTACACACCCAGCAGAGACAGGATACTACACCCAACAATGATAGATTATTATAGCCAGTAGTAGTAGAATATCACACCCAGCAGAGACAGGATACTACACCCAACAATGATAGATTACTATAGCCAGCAGCAGTAGAATATCACACCCAGCAGAGACAGGATTCTACACCCAAATATGATAGATTACTATAGCCAGCAGCAGTAGAATATCACACCCAGCAGAGACAGGATTCTACACCCAAATATGATAGATTACTATAGCCAGCAGCAGTAGAATATCACACCCAGCAGAGACAGGATTCTACACCCAGCCATGATAGATTATTATAGCCAGTAGTAGTAGAATATCACACCCAGCAGAGACAGGATACTACACCCAACAATGATAGATTATTATAGCCAGTAGTAGTAGTAGAATATCACACCCAGCAGAGACAGGATACTATACCCAGCCATGATAGATTATTATAGCCAGTAGTAGTAGAATATCACACCCAGAAGAGACAGGATACTACACCCAACAATGATAGATTACTATAGCCAGAAGCAGCAGAATATCACACCCAGCAGAGACAGGATACTACACCCAGCCATGATAGATTATTATAGCCAGTAGTAATAGATTTTGTACTTATTTTGTATGGTTTCTTTTATTTTTCTATTTCTGTAAACCACGTAAATTATGTTATTTCTGATGCACGTGTTTGTATTTTGTTTTTCATTCTGCTATTACAAAATTTCAATACTTTTTTACCAAGTTAAAAAAAATAATGAACGTCTTCTTCCATAACTTACCACTTTTGCTTTCTGTTATCTCTATAAAAGTTATACTGATTATATGCAGTAAAAGAATGGTACACACCCAGCAGAGACAGGATACTACACCCAACAATGATAGATTATTATAGCCAGCAGCAGTAGAATATCACACCCAGCAGAGACAGGATTCTACACCCAGCCATGATAGATTATTATAGCCAGCAGTAGTAGAATATCAAACCCAGCAGAGACAGGATTCTACACCCAGCCATGATAGCTTACTATAGCTTCAGCAGTAGAATATCACACCTAGCAGAGACAGGATTATACACCCAGCCATGATAGATTATTATAGCCAGTAGTAGTTGAATATCACACCCAGCAGAGACAGGATTCTACACCCAGCCATGATAGATTATTAGCAACTGGCAGTGACAGACTATTACTCCCAACAAAAGAATAATAAAGTCAGCTGTGACAATGATACTATGCCCATCAGGGAAATAATATTAAACCCAGCAGTGACAGATTATTATACCCAGCAGTGACAGAGATGTTATACCCAGCAGTGACAGAGATGTTATACCCAGCAGTGACAAAGATGTTATACCCAGCAGTGTCAGCATATTATACCCAGCAGTGACAGAATGTTATACCCAGCAGTGGCAGAATGTTATACCCAGCAGTGACAGAGATGTTATACCCAGCAGTGTCAGCATATTATACCCAGCAGTGACAGAGATGTTATACCCAGCAGTGTCAGCATATTATACCCAGCAGTGACAGAATGTTATACCCAGCAGTGGCAGAATGTTATACCCAGCAATGACAGAATATTACAACCATATGTTACCGAGATGTGGCACCCAGCAGTGTCAGCATATTACACCCAATAGTGGCAGAGTATTGCACTCAGCTTTGGCAGATACTTTACCTAGTGGCAACAGAGTATCACACTCGTAGTGAGAGAGCAATTGCTGTACTTTTATTGCTAATAGCTCTAGAGCCTCATGCACAGTCCCCACTTTCAGAGCTCAAATGTATTTTTATACTTAACCAGTGCAGGGGCGCACGCAGGATTTTTAAGGGGGGGGGGGTCCACCCCCCCAAACAAAAACATATAGAGAGAGCTGCTGCGTATGTGGCCACGCATGCGCAGCAGCTCCGTTTCGGCGGCACTGCACTGAACAGCAGCCGCGGCGCTGTCAAAGAAGCGACCGCGGCGGTGCTGTATTGTACTACAGTAGAGCAGCGCCGCAGACGCTTCTCTGACAGCGCCGCGGCTGCTGCATAGTACAGTGCCGCTATGTAGGGACACTGTTCTTCGCGGAAGGGAGGGGTTTCTGGAGAACCAGAAACCCCCCCCCCTGCGTGCGTCCCTGCAGTGAGCTTCTCTGCCTCATTGTCCCTGATGGTTATGTGACTTGCTGTCACTGTAAATGTAGTATGTGTCCAGCTCTGATAGAGACAACATATCTATACCCTTTATGCCCAAAAGTTTGAAAGGTAACTAACCATAAACTGCAATAAGTGCTGAGCCGGCAAGAGGTTGTGGGCTTGTGAGCAATGAATTGTGCACTGCTAAGCTATAGCAGGGGTTTATCTTATTCAAACAAAAGATAGTGAGGGGAGGAGGGTTGGATGATGTTACCTTTTACCAGCCGCAGCCAGTAATTTTATAACATTGCAGTCTAAACAAATCATCCGTTATGCAGCTGAATAATAATTGTGGAGTAAAAGCATTCCTCATTCTATTCTCAGAAGGTACTTTGAACCTAAACTCGACACCTCAGAATGTTGTCAGTATAAAATCATTATATTATATATTCTGGGCCTGAGTCATTAAGGAGAGCAAAGCATAAAAAAGGAGTAACTTTTCACCTGGGCAAAACCATGTTGCATATTAGGAGAGGTAAATTTAAAATGTAGGGACAGATGTATAGTTGGGAGTAGGGCATGTTCTAGATCAACTTTAAATTTGTGTACAAATAAAGCTATCAAGTATTTGTGTGCTATATGAAAAAAACAGCCAGTATTTAACTTAAGTGCAAAATAATAAACTAATTTGCACCCCTTGTATTGTAACATGGTTTGTCCCAGAGAGCATTTACTCCTTTTTTTTTGCCATACTTTCCTTAATGACTCAGGCCCACTGTATTTATAAATTAAAGGACAACGATGCCCAGACATTACTTTCTTCAAAGCATAAAATGTGAGTATGAATTTATGTCCTACCCTCCTACCCATTTATTCTTGTCTGCAAAGTTCCCTATTGTGCTCAGTCTCCCTGGTGCGTAGGCCATATCACATGCTAGAATCTATACCTGGGTTGGCACCATTATATTGTACCTGATGTAATTACAGAGCAACTGCACCTTCCTTGTACCTCTGATACTATGTGTGCTGAGCTCCTCAAATCAGGACTCACACTCTCCTCTCCTCCACACTACTGAGGCGAAGTGACTGGCAGTCAGCTAAACCTACATTGGGCCATAGGCATCTGATTATTGATGATCACTTCAGATCACAATGTGATCAGGTAAGCTGCCCCATTACTGCAGGATAAAGACTTAGAGAGGCCTTCGAGTATAGTATTTTTAATAAAACTTGATTAGAGAGCTATATACGTAGTCAGAAGGTGAAACAAATTAGTATTATGCATTGTGTTGCCCTCCAGTTTTTGTGAAACTACAACATCCAGCATGCCTGGTACGCTGGAGCTTGTAGTTCCACAACAGCTGGAGTCTGCTGGGAGTGGTGAGAGGAGAGGTTTTTTTAGGACTGTGAAAATCAACAAGGATAAGGAAATAGAGTGGTATGACGGAAGCGTGAATGAGAATGCCGTAGGACGGGCATTTGAAGTTGAATGTATGAACTTTGGGCCTGATTCTTTAGTGATCTTATCTGCCATTTTTTGCTTATCTTCAGCAAATCCACTCTATGCATGCTCAGAAAAGGGAGATAAGAAGCAAAATCCACTGCGTAAGTGAAGAATTTCTTAAGTTAAGAAGAAAATCCATCTTAACTTCACTCTTATCTCCCCGTTTCTTCTTAAAAATAAGCATCTTAACTTTTGCACAAGATAAGATCACTAATGAATCAGGCCCTTTGTTTGTTATAGAGGTGTGTTACACACCACAATCTCTCTGCATTAGTTTGACAGAAGCCTGCCATCACTACTCAGTCCTCTTATGGGTTCCTGCTCCTTTCACTATCTAATGCTCAGCCTATAGCTTACCTCCATTCCCATACTCACATCATAACTCTGCCTCTTTCCTATGCAGCCCTGTCATCACTTGCACATTCATACAGGTAGTCTGTGCGGATGATCAGATAGCTTGTTCTAGCCGCCCACAGCCAATGCAAAATTGGGGGCATGGGGAAATGGAAAAGAAGGACATTGATCACAAAAAGCTGCTTTACCCCCTGTGAAATGCACCTTGCATGCAGCCCAAAGATAAAGGTGATTATTTAGCTTAACAAACAAAAAATTAACATCTTTAATAAGATTTTTTGAAAAAAAAAAATTACAGGAAAGCACCGAGAATCATCGGAACCGCAGTTAGTAATTGCTGAAATTGTTGACAATATGGGACAGGATAATAAAAACACCGCCATACAATATTAGTGAATTCACGAGCTTGTGCTGCTGTGAACAGATTAACCATGGGGTATAATATACATGACACATGTTTCTGTGCAATAGTTGCATACAGTGTAGACGTCGCATTAATGCAAATGAATACATATGGCTGATCTGTATAAAGAATAATGTAACATCTCCATCATAACAAAGTTACATGGGTTAAATGAGAGATTTCCCACCAGATGATTTTCACATCACTATGTTAGACTCACCATAAAGAATCAGAATCCATGCCGGGCTGGGCACATTCATTGCTCAGATTGTTTCCACAAACTCTGTGGAGATGAAATCTACATTAATAATTACTGTCTGTTATTCCAGGCAGAAGTGTAATGCGTTGGCAGGCGCTGTGCTTGTAATGTTCACTGCTCAGCAAATGTATTAATTGCTTCAGAATTATGGACTGCTCTTCTCTGGAAAAATAAATCTGAATTTACATTTAAAACAACATTAACAAAGTATCTAATTGAGTTAAATTAAAATTGTGAGCTTCTTGTGAACATAATGTAGACCTGATAACCTTTTGTGTAATGTCTATTTTCGTCTGCTAGATTTCTTTTTAATAGCTATGGAGGCCATTACCAGAAATCTAGCACAGGAGGAAGCAAGGAACATCCCTTTTGTTTGTCTGTGGTTTAGTTATTGTAGTTATTTTCATTGGGAATAGATTGTGAGTTGATTCATGTACAATACTTCATTTTACTCATTTAAACTTAAAATTATGTTTTTTTTACATGAAAAAACAGTCAGTATGTAACTTATGTGCAAAACAGAAAACTAATTTTCACCCCTTGCATAGTAACATGGTTTATCCAGGAGACTTAAATAAGAAACTTCTTAATTTAAGTTCCTTAGTGAATCAGGCCCAGTGTCTTTATCCTCCACCCCAAGCACTACAACATATAAGATAAGATTGATTAGTACATAGGAAAACTAAGAATGTATAGTTATTGATGATTGTCATGGAAATGTGTTTATTTCTTGAATAGTTATAAAGATGAAGGCATTATGGAGAAAGTGAACCAGAGATGTCAGCTGTATAAACTGGTGAGATTATTTAGATATACTGTCAATGTGATTTAACCTACTCAAGCTCTTTGGTGGGTTCCAGAGGGCCTCCAACTTTATCACGTATTGATCCTGCCACAATCATGAAATGTCAGGAAAAATGTTATATTCCTTACCTAATTAACTGATACTTCTGTCTAAAAGTGAAAATAAAGGGAAATAATGTATTTACACATGAAATACCTTAACCCAGAAGGATCTTATTTAAAAATAGTCCCAGAAATTGTTACACGTTACCAGGGGTGTAACTAGACATTTTTTGACCTCATAGCAAAAATGTATCAAGGACCCCTGTGGTGAAATACTCCCATAAACATGGGACAGGAAGGTAGGTCCCTCTCAGCTGTGGGTCCCATAGTACCATACCCGATACACTTATTGTAGGTACACTTTTGCACCTTACCTACGTTCCCACATAACCTCCAGCAGTGATAAGATGAAGAGACTGGGAATCATTTTTGCCAGTCTGTAAGGTATTAGGTAGTAAATGAAAACATTTTCAGCATGCTCAAAATATTTTTTTCATGATGAGAAGCCATTAAGCATAGCGAGTTACAATATGAACCTGACTGTAATCTAATAGTGGATCCCTGCTATTCCAGTCGGAATAGGGATCTGAGAAATATCTTATATTTTCATACTGATCTCTAGAAATGTGTAATACTCACAAAATGCAAAGTATCACTTCTCTTGTTTCCTCTGGTTGATGCAATTCTCAGTGAAAGTGAAAAAACTGGGAGATTACTGTTAGTTCCGTATGTTTATAGGTCGATGGGTCATGACCTCCCAAGAACTCGACATGCCATTGGCTGACTCCTCTGGCCATTGTTCCTTAAGGTGGCCAGGTGTCCTCCTTCAGGCTCCCGCCTCTAGACCTGTATAAACTGGGTTCTTTTATGGAATCTCTGGACTTTTATTTGGTGTATGAAAAGTGATATTATTTATAATTGTGTTCACAATGTAAAAAGATAAAAGATGCCGGGAACATTTTCATACAATTGCGAATAGAATGATACCAAAATCAATTTATTTAAATGGTATAAACATTAGTTAGCCTTTTCAATAATTTATATTTTATATTAAAAGATAGAAAATACATTAAATATATTTAAATGTTGCTTAGATAATAATTAGGTTGCGTATTAATTGCATCGCAATGGCTTGCAGTGTACAGAAATTATTGATTACCACCGTCGTCCAATTATTAAACTTGAACTGTCCACCCTTTGACAGTATATCCAACACTCTCACCCTTTCAAGAATCTATTGCAAGATCGCAATATAACACTTCATTTTCTGTGATACCTGTCCCTCTTAGTACCATCACATTGTCATTGTCTGGGGCCACCTCTGTCGAATGTTTACCACATTTCAACACAGCAGGAACACATCTGATACATAAGCCAATTATTATAAAGGTGCCAACTATAAGAATAAGGAGCTTGGCTATACCAGTAACCAGTTCTTGTGCCCATTTCCTTAAACCTGAAAACCATTTGACAGGACTTCAATCATGAGATCCATCCTACTACCTTTTCCCCTGTTTCATATAAAGAGGAATTGTGGGCCTTACGAAATTCCCATTTTAACTGAAGAATCTCATTAATTTTACGTTCAATATTTTCTTAAGGGTCATCTGTTTTATTAGTGAAATAAGTGCTATACTTAACATCAGACTGTTCATACTGTGCGTGTACGTATGGAGGTGAGATTGTTCTGTGAATGTCAGTCATTTTATCATCGGAAATTATTTCAAGAACTATGTTTCCTAGAAAACATATTCCTTTGGAGCTCGAAGTTAACCATTTGTACACCCTTCGCCCACAAATGTAATATACATTATCTGGAAAGGTATAAGCTACAAAATGATCTGTTATAATGTTACACAAAGTCTTAGTAAAGTTACTCATGCCTAGTATTTCCATCTGTTTAAGACAAGTTTCAGCTTGGATAACGTTTAAACAGTAACCCAGAGGACCTTTTACAACCAATACATTCTTATGTCTATTAATCCCTATTTATGGTACACCTCAACCTTTTTGGTTAATTGTACATTAACATTATCAATGGGTCTTTCATCACTTGTGGAACAGGCTATTGTCTGATCGTTCAATTCTGCTTCCCAATACTCAAGTTTCTTTGCGTGTGTAAAATTCAGACACAATAGAGACTTGTCTACTGAGTATTAGAAAAGTGTTAAACTAGGTGATCTTGTAACATTATTCCACCCTTCTATTAGTCCCCCCCCTCCTGTAATTCGAGAAACCTCAGAGATTATTAGTGGAAAGGGTACTAGTCCTACATTATTTTGTCCCTGAGGCACGTGAGAACACACCCAGCATTCAGTTTGGTTTCAGACCTTACCCACAAATGACTGAAAATCATCTAATGCAGAGGTCAGGCAACAGGGGTAAATTACCCCAAATGGGGTAAAAATTAAATTCCTGGGGGTAATGCTGCCGATTCACATGCTGTCAGTTGGATTGTAGATCCCTTTAAATGTGAAATTGCTGTTGTACCAGAAGAGCCTCAAGGGTTGGCAGAGGCAATAATGAAGCATGTATTGCATTTGAAAACAAAGCAGATCTGTCATATTTTTGGATGTCAACAGCTGCAAAGGCATTCAAAATTGCACATGAGGAGGCAGTCAAAAAGTTGCTGCCTTTTGCAACAACCTACCTTTGCGAACAAGGATTTTTCACTCTAGCGAACATAAAAACAAAGCAGAGAAATCGATTAGAAGCTGAAGAATGTATCTAAATTGCTCTGACAGCAAAATGCCCCAATATTGATGCTCTCATATAAAAAATGAGGCAACATCATTTCTCCAAAACCTGAAGTTTTGAAGTTGAAGCTTTCAAAGAAATTTTGAATAGATTCAATAAAATTTTGAATTCCAATAATTAATAATATATGATTTCCTTCCCTTCAAATAAAGGGGTTAACGTTGGCGTATCTAAATATATTTGGGGGTAAAAGGTAAAAAAGTTCCCTGACCCCTGATCTAATGGATATTCTTGCAAGTTCAAATTATTGTTAGACTGACATGGCTGGATGCGCTTCTCTTTGATTATGGGGTCACAGTACTTACAAATACAATATTCTTCTGACAATATCTCCTCTCATTGTCTCCAAGCTCCAAGGTTAGCAGACATTTTCTTTATCCCTGAATTGAATAAAGTGATAAGTAGAACTGATTGTGCTAGCATATGCTGCTTCCTATCCACAACATCAGTATCATCACCTGGACTAGTCTATATCATCTGATCACCATAGCAAAAATAGAATGTCCTGAAAAATGGAAAGGATGAGAAAAACACTAGAAAAAGAAAAACTGTCGTTTCATGATGGGAGAGTAGACCTTGCGATATCCTTGGCTCAGATGTTATTGACTGCGATTTTAAGTTTAACAGAATCACGAGTGCCAGGGTTGTAGTGTCAGTCTCGTCCTTGTCTTGAACCTTCTCCAGATTGTTGATATTTCTGCAATGGGTGGAATGGATCCACGTGTCTCTGTCTGCTACTTTTTGAGGTTCTTTTCTTGTTGTCTCAGCTGTTTGCTCACCTTTATAAGGTATTGAACAGTCACTTTGGTGTTACATTATAAATCATCTTGGGGATCTACCATCAAGTGAGGCTGTCTGCGAAAAAGTATTTCAAAACGGGACAGGTTAAGAGGTGGTCTAGGAGTGGTTCTGTTGTGGTGGAGAACTAGCGGCAAAGCTTATAGCCACGCCAATGCAGTTTCAGCCATCACCTTACTCAATTTGTTCTTGATAGTATCATTTACCCTCTCTTCTTTCCTACTGGCTTGTGGCCTATAGGTGTCACTCACCGGACTGTTAGTGCCTCTAGGTTGGGACATGGGTCTCTCTCGCTCCTGCCGGCGCCTCTCCTAGTGCCCGTGACAATAGGGAGTGTGTAACTTCCTATCAATACCCATGAGTTTACACAAAAGATGAAAGATATCCCCAGTAAAATGTGTACCCTGATCACTTCCTATGATTTTGGGAATAATAAACCTACGGGAATAACAAACCTACAAACAAATTCCTGAGTGATTATCTTAGCACTGAGCACAGCAGTATTGGAAACAGCTAGATAAGCCTCTACCCAGTTAAAGAAAACATTGATACCTACTAATGCATACTGCAGGGTGGTAATTCGAATTGTATGACCTGGAAAAGTCCATCTGTAGGAGGAATGTGGGATGGCTCTTTAGGTATAGCTCTTCCCGTATTCTTTCTCAAAGAAGCAAGACAACACATTGCTTTCTAACTAGCATGTGACACCAATATGCTTTTACCAGCTTGCACATACCCTTCTTACCCAGGTGAGTCAGAGAAGGTGCTGCCTCTGCTAAGCTCGGAAGATATCCCTTGGGAACTACTGGCCTACCTTCAGGCCCGGAGCTCCCATTAGGCAACCTAAGGCAGTTGCCTAGGGCGCCGGGACCTGCAGGGCGGCGCTGACTAGATTTTCTAATCTAGTCAGCGGCTCAGGAGAGGGTTGCAGCGGCGGCGGGGTGCCGCCGCTGTTTTTCAGTGTCCGAGGGCCATTTGTGAAGTATCACACTGTCTGTCAGACAGACAGTGTGAATAAAGTTCTTTCCCGGCGCCCCCCTCCCCTCCCAGAATGCATCACTCCGCCTCTGCGTGAAGAAGGTGCGGATCAGCTAGAGAAAAGGTAAGTAGACTCTACTTTTTTTTTTGTGTGTTCGCGGGGGGGCAGCGAAATTTTGCCTAGGGCGCTGTGAACCCTAGCACCGGCGCTGCCTACCTTGTCCATCTTTCCAGAGTCCAGAGAACTCTTAACCAGACCCCTTCGACTTCCAGACAGCCTTCTCCTGTAGGGGACACAAATCCTGCATTTCTATTAATTTCTGTACACTGAGAGCTTCAAAAGTCATTAATTTGGTTACATTTGTTTTTATGAGTGAGCCTGCTGCTCTTATAGCAGCTTTATCTGCTCTGTCATTACCAAGTGATATGCAGTCCATGTCATATGTCTGTGCTTTACACATGATGACGGCTACTTCCTTTGGTAGTTGTATGGCATCAGAAAGCCTTTTATGTGATGTGAGTGCGCTACTGGTGTGCTTGCCTCTATCATAAAGTTCCTAAGATGCCAGAGGGCCCCAAAGACGTGCACTACCCAAAAGGCGTACCTAGAGTCAGTATATATATATTAACTGATTTACCCTCTGCCAACTCACATGCTTTTCTCAGTGTTATGAGTTCAGCCATCTGTGCCGAGTAAAGTGGACCAAGGAGTTCAGCTTCTATAACACCTTCGTCATCTACAAGACCATAACCAGTACATAATTCTGCTGTGTCTGTCTATGACATCTCTGTAAAACGTAATATCTATATTTTCTAAAGAGGTATCAGGTATGATCAGGTCTTCCGATAAAGGTCTGATTCAAATATTCCCTACAATCATGTACATCTGTATACCTGCCAAATTCATCTTCAAGTAGAGTCACCCCTCCTTCCACCCTTTGTGCATCTCGAGGCACATATGATAGGTATGTAGTTGGATGTAGCGTATGATAGGTATGTAGTTGGATTTAGCATATTACACCTCTTAATTGTGATGTACGCAGCTGCCATTAGTGCTAACTCATATTTTGTGAATCTTGTTAGTTTGGTCAGAATTTAGGTAGGCAGAAACTGCATGTGGTTTACAGACAGTTAAATCATGTCCCAGTACTACATCCTCACTCTTACCAGAAGAGCAGTTGCTGCTACACGTCTTAAACACATAGGGAGAGATCTTGCCACAGTGTCCATTTGTGCACTGTAGTATGTTACCGTTCGGCTAGTGTCACCATGTTTCTGTGTCAAGACTCCAGCAACACAACCAGCTTCAGTACAGTATAACTCAAAAGCTTTTTTATAATCAGTTATTCTGAGGGCAGGTGCTTTGTCAAACTCTCTGTAAGGTTAAAGAATGCTTGCTCTGATTCCTCAGTATATGAGACAAGCTCAGGTTTAGAGAATGAGACTAACTCCTGCAATGGGAAAGCTAATATTGAAAAACCTGGTATGTAAGATCTAAAGTACCCACACATCCCTGAGAAAGTACGAGTCTGTTGCTGGTGTTGCGGCAGTGTCATGTCTTATATAACCTAAATCCTGTCCGTCGTCAAACGTCTTAGCCCCTGGGTGAGGCAATGTACCAAGTATTTGTCTTTTGTGTGGCATGACTATAATTTATCCATTACAACCTTGTGTCCTGTTGTGAAAGATGAAGTGTTTAGCATCAGACACTGATAACATAAATGCATCAGAACACAGCAATAGATCATCTACATACTAAATTAAAACAGACCAATTGTTCGGTTGAAAATATTGCAAATAGTCATGTAAGGGTTGAGAAAAGATACTGGATTGTCAATGAAACCCTTAGGAAGTCTTGTCCATGTATATTCTACCCCTTTATAGTACAAAGCAAAGAGATACTGGCAGTCAGGATGAAGAGGGACAGAGAAGAAAGAAGACCAAAGATCAATTACAGTGAAATGATTTGCAGAAGGAGGAATTTGCATCAGGACAGCTGGATTGGGCACTACAGGGATTTGGCTCTCGACTACTTTATTGGTCCCCTTTAAATCTTGTACCAATTTGTAGCCTCTTCATTCTTTTTCAAAATTGGACTGTTAGCTGTGCTGGATGTGCAAATTAAAATTCCTTGTTGCAACAATCATTGGATAAACTCCTAATTACACCTCAGGTTTCTATGGGTACTATATTATTTTTGGAGCTTTCCTGCCACTTTTTAAATGAACCATTACGGAAGCTACATTAGCCAATCTAGTGTTCTGTCCATCTTTAGTCCATAAGGAATCCAATATCTGTGATAACATTTCTGCTACCTGTAATGGACTTGTCTCTATAATTGAGCAGTGCAAAATTAGCCTTTGTGGGGTGTCCATTATATCTTGTACCTCCTGTGCGTGCTTTCCAGGACTATCTAAAAACACATCATGAGAAGTACAGTTTATTGCACACCCCATTTTACATAATATATCTTGTCCAAGTAAGTTAGTAAGGGGCCGCTGCATCTAGTAGAAAAGAATGTTTAGTGTGCAATGGTCCAATAGTGACTTCTGCCAGTGCAGTCAAGGGATAATGATGCACTTCTCTTAGCACAATCATAGATAGAACAGCCTCCCTAGTGGTAGATAAATTTAGAGGAAAAGTTAATCCAGATCTGGCGACATCGGTATCTGCAAGAAAAGTTTGATTAGTACCAAATATAATCATTTATATTTTTGGTTCTTGGTTCTGATTATTGGTGAAGTTAGCCATCTGTAGATTACAGGTGTAGCCCAGGTTTCAGAAATTAGCATGACTACTTATGCATTTGTTACCATTGAGTGAGTACTTTCCTGATGCTGACCTCTCTCTATCCTATTGTCCATTCTTTGCCACGCATGTTGTCTTCTGCCATCTGGATAAAAATAGAAGGGTTTATTATCCTTTCAGCACAGCACTGTTTAGCAACATGCCTTCTTTCCCACAGTTGTAACAATTTTTTCGTACCCCTGTGTTTGCTGTGGCAAATGCTGCTCCTGCTTAAGCTTGTATACTTACTATCATTAAATTTTCACTATGCATCTCTTTCTTTCTAGCAGTATTTTTATCATGACTGACAGCATACTCTGTTAGGGAGTCCACTGTTATACCTCTCCAGTTCGGGATGGTTATCTGTACCATGGTTTTTAAATTTTATTTAAGCCCATCCATTATAAATGATACCACTACCCCCCGATGTTGAACATAATCTTTGATAACTTGAATTCCAGTCAACATAGACATTTGCAACATTGCCCTTGCAAAGTAATCTGCAGCACTTTCATTATTCTTTTGTTTAATGGTAAATATTTTGTGCCAATTAATTACCACAGGATATTATACACTTAGTTGAACATTAATGTTTTTGTCACGATCTGCCTCCGGCAGCTCCTGTCTGCCAGGTACTATGTTGGAATTTTGCCTTTGTATGTATCCTGTCTGTAGTACCACTGCTCCACCAAAGGGGCCAATGTGGTTCCTGTATGTTATCCTGATTGACACCCATGACTCCTCCGGTGCCTCGTGTCTCCTGAATCCTGACACCCGTGACTCCTCTAGTGCCTTGGGTCTCTTGAGTCCTGACACCTGTGACTCCTCCGGTGCCTCGCGTGTCCTGAGTCCTGACACCCATGACTCCTCCGGTGCCTCGTGTCTCCTGAATCCTGACACCCGTGACTCCTCTAGTGCCTTGGGTCTCTTGAGTCCTGACACCTGTGACTCCTCCAGTGCCTCGTGTGTCCTGAGTCCTGACACCCGTGACTCCTTCGGTGCCTCTTGCCTCTTGAGTTATCCAGGTATCCTGATAACTGTGATTTCACCTGCCTCTCCGGCCTCAGTATCAGACTTGTCTTCCAGTCTCTCAGTACTGACTCTTGAACTATATTATTGCCATTATCTGCATCTGTTTTTACTGTGTTCTCTTGCTATTATTGTATTAACCTACAGAATAGCTTACTGAACCCAGTGTACCAGTGTTTAATAAAAAACATTTTGTTCACTACACTTTCTCAGTGGTCTTATATTGGGAATCCTGACATTTCTTTATATTTATCTGATTGTCCTCATCAGTTAAAGTTCTAGCCTCCTCAAGTTTACTATTTTTGATAAAATTTGGAATTGTATTAGAAGGGAGCCAAGGTCTCAAAAATATCTGCCAATCGTCATTAGTTGGTTTGTGCGCATTTCCCAGATGTTTGATAAATGTTTGAGATAGAGCAAAGTCTTTTCTAGGAAAATCAGTAATAATAGAATGCAATTCAGATCTACTCCAAGGACAATGCATGGCTATATTCCTGGAAGTACTCCATCCTTATCTGCCTTACCATTGGGAACAGCTATTGTTCTTACTGGGTTTGATTCTACAGTATCACTACATCCAGGCTCAATAGCTGGAACTATTGTCTATTGTCTCTGCACAATGGCTATTTCTGTGCTTACTAGAATGTGGGAGAATTTTTGTTGGTGTCTGCAGCAGTAAAAGCGGGTAGGATAGTATTCCTCCTCCCTGTTCTCTGTGAACCTTTCTGTAACTGTAATGTATGTGCTACTGCAGAGATTAATGCAGACTTGTCATCATTCCTTTCTCAAAAATGAATATTATTTTTTTCCAAAACAGGATATAATTTACAGGGTTTATTGTTTTCACTGTCCGTGCTATTGTTACTATCCACATGGGATGGAGGTGGTGCTGTTGCGTGCTCAGGTTTGGAACAATGTTCTTTACTTTTCTGCACATGCGTTAGTTTTTCACACCAAACTTTGTCTTCACACTACCAAAATTTTAAACATCTGATAGGTTTAAGTCGTAATTTTCTTGAACTTAGTATTCAAATCTGATCTTCAACTGTATCCAATATATCAGGAACAAAGCTACCAACATTTGGAACATTCTGCACACATACAGCAGTTATTTTTGTCCACTTCTCACAATACACAGTTGCTCTCTGACCATTTTTCCTACTCATAATGTATATTGCAGATCTTTCAGGTTCTACTGTATACGTATGCTGGTTTAATAATGCCTCCTGTCATGCCTGCCCTGGCTCCCATGCTCTTTGGTCCTTCAGAACTCTAACGTAAGTTTAAGAAAATGCCAAATTATAGCCAATACCTGGAGCTAAACGTTTCTAAAGCGATGTCAACTCACTCTTCCCTATAGAAACACTTTATTCCAATGAGGCTACTCCTCCCTAGACAGTATTATCAACTGTCCATGTTGCATACCAATACAGTGTCGTCATGCTAGAAAGTATTAACATCCACAGTCATTGGTTGATGGGTCATGATTTCCCAAGAACTCGACGTGCCATTGGCTGACTCCTCTGGTCATTGTTCCTTGAGGTAACTAGGTGTCCTTCTTTAGGCTCCTGCCTCTAGACTTGTATAAACTAGTTGTTTTATGACATCTCTGGACTTGCTATTTTGTGTATGGAAAGTGATATTATATATAACTAGCGTTCGCAATGTGTGAAAACTACATAAATAATACCGGAAACGTTCTCATGCAATTGCAAACAGAATGATACAAAACTCGATGTATATTAAATGTTGTAAAAATGAATTAGCCTCTTCACCACTTTATATTTTATATTAAAAGATAGAAAATACGTTAAACATATTTAAATTAGGCTTAGATAATAATTATGTTGCGTATTAATTGCATCGCAACAGATTGTTCTGTACAGACAGTATTGATTACCACCTTCCACTACCTATCTTTGGACAAAGTTACCAACCACATTAATAATAATAATGCAGCACAATACTTGGATACAGAAGTAAAAAAATAAAATATTTGTCTATCAGGAGAAACTGTATTTATTAAAACAAAATAAAAAGCAGGGTTCGATTTTAACTGATAATTTCTAAATTTTCAGTATTGCTCAAGATTTAATTGTAATGTGGTTTTGCTCTCTTAATGAAGTATACACCTACTTAATAACAAATCTAGTTTTAATGATATGCATATTGCGGCTGGTAGTTGTAGGCATTCAACTTGCTACACACACACATATATATATATTATATATGTGTATACATACATATCTATATATACATATGTACATATGTACATACATATATATATATATATATATATATATATATATATATATATATATATATATATACACATATACAAGCACATACATAATATATATGTGTGTGCTGTGATTCCTATACTAAAGAATATGAGTAATACGCATGTGCAAACATACTACACCCACACGCACATATATATATATTATATATGTCTATATATATATATATATATATTTGAATGCTGTGATTCCTATAATAAAGAATATGAGTAATACGCATGTGCATACTGTATACCTATAAAACATAAAGCGTGTCAGAAAACCATAGTACTATAAAAGTAGTGCGACATATGCAGACTAGAAGTGGTAAAGCTTGCGTTCCACTTTACCAATGATTGTTTCCCGTACTTGCACATTTGAATCTTATGGTGCACATGCGGCTTATAGATAAATGATGCAAGCATTCCAACTAGATATATCTCCATATATACTGAAATTTGAACTTCCATAATGCGCATGTGGCCAAAAATATGTGTTGCTTATGATCCAATTGCAAATCAGGAATAATATTTTATTATGCAAGTAATATTAATATGATAATCTTGTATAAGAAATATAAGCCCTTATAAGCCACAGAGGGCCTGATTCTTCTTCAAACGCAATGTGAACACAACTTGTATTTGAATACGTACGCCGTATTCAAATACAAGCGGAAATGCAAGAAACGTTTAAATTTGAATATGAGTATAAGTACCTTGTGGCTATAAGTTATTTGCCTATGTGGACAGAAGAGACTACAGGATTCGCACATGCACATGTGCAATATTAAGTCCCATCAGAAAGCATGCACAAAAAAAAAAAGATTTTATAAACTCAATTTACAACTATTAATACTATAATACTTAATAAAATTATGTTATTTACCTAATTATTTTTTTACTTTAAATTAGAGATGGGCGGGTCCGGTTCCCTGAGAACCGAACCCACCCGAACTTTGCCTATCCGAGTACCGAGCTACTCAGCTCGGTACTCTGAGAGTACCGAGCTGAGTAGCTCGGTACTCTCCCGCCCGCTCCGAATCCAAATCGAGGCCGAACATCATCGTGACGTCGTCGGATCTCGGAGCTCGGTTCTCGCGATACTTCAACATTATAAATACACGCCTCCACAGCCATCCATCGCCATTTGACAGAGGGAGAGAGCAGGGTGTAGTCACAGGCTGATTAGAGCAGGGACAGAGAATCCAATATTCTTCTTGCAATTGCTCTAACAAAAATCGCTAGAGAAGAGAGGAGGATAGAGGTTTATTTTTTTTTTTAATATTTGGCACTTCCCAGTGCTTTTGGGGTGTCCCCCATAATTGTGCATAAATATTTCTGGCTGTCAAAAGTCATATCTGTCAGCAGTATCTACCAACTAATTTTTAGCACTCCTCAGTGCTTTTGGGGTGTCCCCCATAATTGTGCATAAATATTTCTGGCTGTCAAAAGTCATATCTGTCAGCAGTATCTACCAAATAATTTTTACCACTACAAGTGCTTTGCGCTCAGAATGGATTCAAAGCAGTCCACATATAATCAGAATGAGCAACCAGGTTCTGTCACCAGTCCTGATGTTAGTGTTCCCAGTACGTCATCTCGCCATGGCGATGTCAAACAACAGATTGTTTCCAAATCAGTGCAAAAGACAAAACCCCCCAAAAAAATCACTGTATTGAAGCGAAAAAGAAGTGTTACTGAGCAAAAGTTAAGTGCCGATAAAAAAAAAATTGCAAACATGCCATTCTACACACGCAGTGGCAAAGAGAGAATGAGGCCTTCACCTTTGGCTATTAGTGGCAGATCCCAAAAAGTTACCCAGCCTACAATTGGTGCACAACTACTGTTACGCGTCAAAGCCGAGTTGCAAGATAACAGTAAGGCATTAGAGGAAAATGTTTGCTCTGATTCACAAATGACAACAATCCCTGTGGAGAGTCCATCCAACAGTGGGATGTCTAAACGTGAGCACTCTGCTGATGTGTGCCTTAATAGCCCGAGTGTAGCCGGTGATACCCAAATTGAGGATGCCACTTTGGAATTAGAAGAGGATGAGGGGGAGATTTGTGTAGGCGACGAGGGCGCTAATGAGGATGTTGATGAGGATGAGGTTGTTTGTGTAAGTCCTGCACCAGTGGCAGCAGTACTGGGACATGACAAGAAAAAGGCCATTGTCATGCCTGGGCATAAAACAAAAAATCCACTCCTTGTGTGTGGAATTATTTCTACCCAAATCCAGACAACAATTGTATAGCCATTTGTAGTGTATGTCAAGCCACAGTCAATCGAGGGAGGGACCTTAACCATCTTGGTACCTCGTCTATGTTACGCCATTTAACGAGAGCTCATGGCAAAGTGCTGGGAAAAGCTGAAAGTTCTTCCCAAAAGAATACAAGCACTCCATCATCAGCTAAGACCCTCCGCTCACCGACATCCGTCTACAAAATACACCCACCACACCATCCTCATCATTATCCTCAGTAGCGCTCGGAGTTAGCCCGGCATCCCACTTAAGGCTGGATGACTCCTGCACTATTATTGATTCCTCTGAAGAAAGCGTTAGTCCCACTGCTACTGCTGCTGCTGCTGCTGTTGCTGCTGCTGGGGGTGAATCGTAATCCCAGAGGCAGGTCAAGAAAATGAGCAGTCCTACATTTCAGCAATTAACTGTGAAACAATCATTTGCAAGGGGAAGCAAATATGAAAGCAGTCGCCAAGCGAATCACAGATGCCATGGCTGCAATGTTAGTGTTAGATCTGCGTCCAATCTCCACAATAAACGCAGCTGGTTTTTCACAGTTAATTGAGGTTTTGTGTCCGTGTTACAGAATTCCATTGCGACACCATTTCTCCCGTAAAGCAATTCCACAACTATACCAAAAAGTGTGTAAAAATTTAGAGATTGCGCTGAAAAATGCCATTCTGCCCACTGTCCACTTAACCACAGATATGTGGACAAGTGGAAGTGGCCAAACCAAAGACTATATGACTGTGAAAGTCCACTACTGGGTTGGTCATTCACCTTCACCAGCAGCAGCATGTACACCACTACGTAACATTTGTCACAGGCAGGCCACTCTTTGTATCACCGGCTTCACTAACAGGCATACGGCTGACAATTTGTTACGCAAACTGAGAGATGTGATTGATGCATGGCTTATACCACTCGGACTCTACCCAGGGTATGTCATTTCTGATAACGCCAACAATATAGTGCGAGCATTACAGCTGGGTGATTTCCAACATATTCCCTGTTTTGCTTACACCATCAACTTGGTGGTGCAGAGCTTCCTACGAAATAACCGTGAGGTGCAGGAGATGCTTTCGGTGGCCCGTAAAATTTCAGGCCATTTCAGACATTCAGCCACAGCATGTAGGAGATTACCAAGAGCAGTTTAACTTGCCCTGCCACCAACTTAAGCAAGAGGTGGAATTCCACCCTGTACATGCTTCAGAGGATGGAGGAACAGCGCAAAGCCATCCAAGCATATTGCACAAGCCATGACATTGGGAAAGGAGGGGGGATGTATTTCACTCTTGCACAGTGGGGAATCCTATCAGTCCTGTGCAAGGTGCTGAAACCATTTGAAATTGTGACGTGTGAGGTGAGTGCAGACTCTGCTAGTTTGAGCCAAGTCATTCCTTTAATTAGACTATTGGAAAAGCAGCTTGAGAAAATGAAGGAGGAGCTGAAAGCAAGCAATTCAGCAAGTATGTTGGCCTTGTCGATCAAGTACTTAATTCGCTTCACAATGATCCTCGAGTTATTAAGATCTTGAACTCGGATCAGTACGTTTTGGCCACTGTGCTTGATCTAAGGTTTAAAACCTACATTGAGTCTTTACTTGTAAATGAGCGAGATGTGAACTTTTGCAAGGAGCTATTGCTCAGCAAGTTGGCCGCTGAACTGGGCCTCGGCTTGATGACGTGTCCTCCTTCACTTTCTCAAGCTGCTGCTGCTCGTAAAAAATTAAATTTCCCAAAAAGAAGCAGGGAAGACGCAGGGGGCAGACCAGAACAATTTAACATCTGGGCTGGTTTGAAGGATTTTTCAAAAAAATGTGTCACTTTGCCCATAACTCCATCTAATACGAGTATAAACATGCAAAGGATGGTGGAGGATTACTTTCAAGAGGTAGTTGATATGGAAATGTCAGACAGTCCCTTTCCTTACTGGGAAGAAAAGCAGGCCATTTGGAAACCCATGTACAAACTTGCTTTGCAATACCTAAGCTGCCCACCCTCCAGTGTGTACTCTGAACGAGTGTTCAGCACAGCAGGGAACTTAGTCAGTGATCGCCGTAGAAGGTTACTTCCCAAAAATGTGGAGAAAATTATGTTTATAAAAATGAAAATGAACTACATCTTCCACGAGGAAGGCCTTCACCATCCAAGACATCCAAGCACTGACTGTTCTCTAATGGCGGATTCAAGCGGCGATGAATTGATAGTCTGTGATGATGATGTACACACTGATGAGGGTAAGGATGAAGCTGAAGATGATGACGATAACATCTTTTTAAAACTTTCTATGTAAGTGTAGGGTGCAATCTACCCCCAAAGAGGAAAGGGACTTGTGGCATTTCCATATCACGTACCGTCTTGAAAGGCTGCTGTTTGGGCAATTTCTCCTTAAGGGTAGGGTGTCATAGACAGAGTGACCCCAAACTGCCTTTGTCCATTTCTCTTAATATAGTACAGTCTATAACGGCTGAATATTTGGGTATTTTATACAAGTGGAGGGGGGCCTAGAGAGACAAAAACCAAACTGGCTTTCTCCATTTAAATTAATATTGTACAGTCTATAGTGGCTGAATTTTTTTGTATTTTCGACAAGTGGAGGGGGGCCTATAGAGCCAGAAACAAAACTGGCTTTGTCCATTTCAATTAATATTGTACAGTCTACAACGGCTGAATTTTTTGGTTTTTTAAACAAGTGGAGGGGGGCCTATAGAGACAGAAAGCAAACTGTCTTTTTCCATTTCTTTACATATTTAACTATAAGTGTAGGGTGTAATATACATCCAAAGACGATGGCTGCATTGCCAATATGCATAGATGGAGAGGAAGACAATCTGTTTTGTGTGTAGAATAATTGAAGGCCTACCAACGAAGAATTAAACTGTTTTTTGGATGATTTATTACCTCTACAATTAGATTACTTATCTCTAAAACAGTTGGAGCACTAAATTGGGTTATTTTAGGCCCAAAAACATTGATTTTCCAACAAAATAGCAAAACAAAACCAAACAAAACCAAAACCAAAACACGCAATTGCGGTTTTGCAAAACCAAAACCAAAACACGATGGTAATCCAGATCCAAAACCGAATCCCAAACCAAAACACAGGGGTCAGTGACCATCTCTACTTTAAATACATAAATCAGGATGTTCTTCATGCATACTGTATTAAAATGCATCTTATAGTTTCTCTTACTTGCAAACACGTGTTCTGGCATGGATATGTTTTAGTCATCACTATCAATCAGCACGTACACCTAGCCTGTAGCTGTGCCAATGATACAACTAAAAACATGTATCTAAGAGATGCCCAGAGCTTGGGTCGGATGAATGTGCGGGCATTTGACCTCAGCACGCTCTTGCTGTACATTGCCTTCATGCATCTGCCCCTTCTCATCCCCCTTTCCGCCCTTCAAGTCGTAGGCAGTCGTAAGTGTCATTTGTGTTTGGACATGAATTGAATGCAGTTATGTACACTCTCATATAATCAGTTTCTTAGCATGCGCAGAGCAATTTCACTCAAGATACTGCACGCAACAAGACTTACGTCCGAAGATAAATCAGGCCCAGAGTGTTTAATACATTATTATAACAGATAAAACTTGTATCGTAAGGATGCAATAGGAGTAATTTACATGATTGATACATGGGGGTCTGTATATGGACTTAGGAGCCGTAGTACAATGTGGAAATTCCCTGATGAAGTCTGTGAGGATGAAACGCGTAGGGTAACCCAGCGAGGACTACTAATTTCACATAAGCCTATTTGTTATTTGGTATATGTGCATTTTAAAGGGAGTTTAATAAAGTGTTGTTTTTTTACACAATATTGGGATTTTTTTCTTTCCTGTTCCATGAATGATGTTGGAGCATTCGTTTTTGAAGAGGAGTCGGGTGGATTCCAAATTTCATAATATAAACTAGAAGCCTATTTCTCTCTGGTACCCACCTCTCTAAATGTCTGCACATAGTGGTGTCTGGTTGTGACATACTACTCTATTAGGTGTCCTCTTTGTATATCTCTTTTCTATACATTATTGTGCTTGGTGACTACAAGCAATTACAGAGAAGGCTGCTGAGAGATGAAAGATCGGTAGAGATTTGTAACGTGATTGTATCATATATGGTTATATATTTATAGATTGACACTTATAGGATTTTTATGCTTACAGCACCATAGCACCTTTATTTTATGTCTAAAACTTGTCAGTTTTCTTATTGATTTCTTATTGATTACCTATTGGCAAGAATAGTGTAGGATTCACCTTACATGCCAAAGATATATCTTAATGCTGTTGGGAGGGCTCATTTCTGACATTGCATTTAGGTGCACTGAACCACAGCAACCAATCAGCAATTAGCTTGTATCTGTCTTGTGCAACTTGGGCAAAGAAAGCAATTGTCTCATTGATTGCTGCAGTTCAGTGCTGCGTTATATGCAATAGCGAAACATTACATATGGTGCCACCTTTTTTTTAATGGATTGTGTTTAGATCTGTTACAAAGAGCTGTTTTGGTTGTTCTCAAATGCAACAATGCAATTAATCTCATTCCAGCACTGAGGTTTAATTTTATTGGAAAAATGTAATAGCTGTGTTTTCATTGAGCTGTCTTCATGGTGCCAATTGCATAGGCAGTTTACAAAGCTGTCTAGATGATGATTAACTGCACGTGTGTATAAATTAAGAAAAGGCGCTGGCCGCACTTCAGCATTAGTCTCTACAGGAAATCAATGAGTAAATGTCATGGTGTCAGGTGTCATCAGACATTAGAGTCAAGTGAGACAGGCCATGGACAACCTCTGACCCTTCATAGCTTTTCGGTAGCTTCCAGTCACCATGAACCAGCATATACACCACTGTATCTCCTGGTTTTGTGTGTCAACATAGACTCAGTGTGGTATCTGCGGGTTCCTGTGGGTGTTCTGGGCTATTCCCACATATACACTAGTAGGATCATTTGCTTCTGACTATATTAGCCCTGGTTTGTGTGCATACATGTGTTGTGGTATGGAAATTAGATTGTAAACTCCACTGGGGTGTCACAAGCCGCGGCGGTACTCACAGCCGCCGCGGCTCGCTTCCTGCTCCCCCTAGCGTCCCGGCCGTAACTATGACGACCGGGACGTCACTTCCACCCAGCACCCCACCGTTGCCAAGGCAACGGCTGGACGCCCTGCTTTATAGCGCCGCATCCCGGCAACAGCCGGGCGCGTGCACAAAGATAGGTTATTGCCTGAAGACTATTTAGGTTTAATTTAATTTATTAGTTTGGACCTGTGTTTATATCAGAGCTAGGCTCTGATTGGTTGTTAGGAGTATTTAGGACAGTGAGGTCTGTAGCCTATCTTTCTGTTACCAGTCTGCTGACCTGCTCTGCTCCTTGTTTACTGTGGATACTCTGCTGGATTGCCTGTGTATGACCCCTTGCCTGGATTTGGACCCTGCCTGTTGTTTCTTGTGACCCTGACCCTTTTGGCTTGTACCTTGGACACTGCTACCTAGCCCGTGACCCCGACCCCTGGCGTGTTTACTGACTATCATGTTTGCTCGTGACCCTTGACCTTGGCTATCGTTTTGACTACCCGCTGCTTTCTACCAGTCTCCCGGCCCACCGCTGTGGTCCTGTATTACCAACCTACACTACACCTGGAGTTAAGTCCTGGGGGCATCCGAGTACCGGTGAGCGCATCAAGCTCTAAGGGAAAGGCGGCTGCTAAAGGTGAAACCTCCGTCATCTAGTTCTGTGGGTTGGTGATCAGGGCCAGCAACCTAACATGGGGCAGTGATTTGCCTTAATAGAATTCCCTGATTGCACAGCACTGCATATGTTGCCACTATATAAATAAAGGATTATGGTAGTGATAATAATTTCTAACACAGCAAAGTAGTTTATATCCATGTGACAATAAATATGTGGAGTAAAACCTGCATTTTTAAGGGTAAAAATATTACATGGGGATGATAACGTATGTGGTTTGGTGACACAACCGATAAAGTATCCGTGTGAATAGTAGTGTTGCACTTTTTCACCTTATAACTTTTCCATTGCAGCAGATATTCAGGAAAAACTGGTATTTAGAAGAAACTCAGGCTGCAAGGATGATAGAAAAGAGGATGTTAAAAAGCAAAAAAAAGCCAAAAAAGCAAATGTGAACTCAAATACAGATTTCCATACCTCCTAACATTTGTCCAGGCAAAACTGGGACAAAATAAGCATGCCCGATCTGCACAAATCAGTCACCCCAATTCATAAAAAATACACTGAAGGGATACCCATTCCGCTGTAAGCCCCACCCTTTTCAGAGATTGCGGATACGGACTGTCAAGGTGAAATCGGGACTGTTGGGAGGTATTTAGTTCAACATCTAAGGCTGTGCTTCATTACCATCAGCTATAACACTTTGAAAATTATTATTTTTCTTTTCTCCATTCCTCAATGCACCTTACAGCAGTGATACTACTACTAGAATCAGAAACGCAAGGTCAATGCACAAGCCTTAGTTTTTTATTAAATATTCATATTTCCCAATTGACAATAAGATTATTTCCAAATTATTTTTAACTTTCCGACTTTTCTGTTAGAAAAATAAGCCTGTCTTAAAATGACTTTCAACCTATTTACTTATGAGCTGGAAATTTCAGCCGACATATAGCAATTTTAGGTTAAAAATAATCAGAGTTCTTCGCTACAGTAGAACTTGTGGGTTTTTGTTACGTCATGTAAAACAAGTAACTTGTGTTGCAGAGAAGCTGATAATGTTAATTATTGTATTACTGCAAGGGAGCAGAAAAGGAAAATATCAATGGTTCCAAAATGGCCATCGCCTGTAAATAAATCTGGCAAGGTATAATAATTATTCTTGCTTTATCAGCACAGACATAATAAAGTCGTACAAGTATATATAATATAAGTGCAATATAGTAGAAAGAAGGTTTTATGATTTTAGTGCTAGGGTGCTATCTAATAAAATTATAACAGTAGTAACTTTCACAGACTTATCGTAGGGATAAATTAGCGTAACTGCCGGGATCCCTGTCTATGGTTGTCGTGGAACAAGACAAACGATTAGGAAGGATGCATAGAAAATTGCCTCTTAAGAACATCTGGTGCTGCATTATTCGGCCTGACCTAAAATAGCAAAAAATATGCTGTTTGTATTATATCCCAATAATTAGAGTACCGTATATACTCGAGTATAAGTCGACCCGAATATAAGCCGAGGCACCTAATTTTACTACATAAAACTGGGAAAACTTATTGACTCGAGTATAAGCCTAGGGTGGAAAAGAGCGCTAATTTAAAAACCTAAATAAAAATGATAGGTTCAATCTATGAAATAATTTTTAGCTAAACCATAAATAACAGTAGACGACAAGGAACATTCATAAATGATTATAAAATCATTGGCATTGGGTACAACCTAACCTAAATAAAGGGGTATATAAGGGGTAGGGATATAAATGTATGAACATGGTGGCTGTATTGTTTGTTCATTATGTAATTGCACTGTAAATTAAAAAAAAAAAAAAAGGAGAGAGAGAGAGAGCGAGAGAGAGATTTTTCACTTACCCGGCAGTGGAACGCATATGCGTTCCAACAACAGGAAGTTCGGCATTTGAAGCCGAGGTACCGGGCACCAGGTAAGTTCACCCATGTATAAGCCGAGTGCCCTTTTTCAGCATACAAAAGTATGCTGAAAAACTCGGCTTATACACGAGTATATACGGTATTAATATTAAAAGATCAAAAGGAATTTGTATTATTACTAGTCCCCCCATTTCAAGAGATGAAACCCAATATCTGCCATCTCAGAGGTAGGGGAGATAAAGGATTAACTCTACACCCCTTTAGCTAACTTAATCTTCTACCGAAATATAAAATCTTGCTTATGCACGTGGGTGCAAAATTAGACACATTTATGCACCTAGGGCCTGATTCATTAAGGAACGTAAGTTAAGAAGTTTCTTATTTCAGTCTCCTGGACAAAACCATGTTACAATGCAAGGGGTGAAAATTAGTTTTCTGTTTTGCACATAAGGTAAATACTGACTGTTTTTTCATGTACCACACAAATATCAACTTTAAATTTCAGTGTACAAATAAGCTATCAAGTATTTGTGTGCTACATGAAAAAACAGTCAGTATTTAATTTATGTGCAAAACAGAATACTAATTTGCACCCCTTGCATTGTAACATGGTTTTGTCCAGGAGACTTAAATAAGAAACTTCTTAATTTAAGTTCCTTAATGAATCAGGCCCCTAATCTGTATTTATCAAGGACCGCCCTTGATCCAGTCAGTCCCACCAATATGCGCAAATGTAGTTGCATGAATCACAACAGAGAACTGTTGCTCTGTTTTATATGAGCATTAGTGCATGTAGCAGTCCACTGTCACCAGACACGCTCATGTAGCTATGCTAGGCTATCAGCAGAGTTAATTGGTGATAATATTAAGTACCTATTGTTAGCTGCACAATGAAAAGTGTCTGATCATTAAAATAGAAAACCAGTAAATAAACCAGTAAAAATTGAGACTTTGTTCAACATTTTATAAACAGAAAGCAATGATTAACTATATAATTATAAAGGTGACATGAAAATTCAGTAGTTTAGATCTTAGTTGTGTTTAAGTTCATACTTGCCTACTTTTAGAGGCAGCTCTCCGGGAGGGGGTCCATCGAGGGGGCTTGGCCTCGCGTGGTGCACTGTTAGGATGACGCATTTAACCCCGCCTCCTGCCATCTTCAACAGCGGCGACTTCTGGATCCGGGATTTTTGCCTGCTCTCTCGGGGGTCTGGGAGAACTCCCAAAAATTCGGGAGTCTCCCGGATATTCCGGGAGAGTAGGCAACTATGTTTAAGTTGCAGCATGCATCTTGTAAGTTGGTCATGTACACGCCTAGTTAATGATGTCTGTATTTACAAACTAGCTAAGTGATTACATGCTGGATACAATTAAACATAATTATGTCATACAATAGCGTGTACTGAAGTTATCAGGAATAGTGGATCTTGTAAACAGCATTGGAAGTTCTTATTCGACCTGCGGTCCACCAGTTTGGGTTGGGTACGGCATCCTGATGCTTGGGTGATGTCCCAATGAAACAGTGGCATCCAGCATTTTCGGATTTTACAGCAGTCGCATAGCAGGTCTTTCAGTAATGTCCTCCATCGGTGTCAAGGTAAATACATTTAAATTATGCAGCGGTATACTCGGTGTCAGTATTCCAAGCATCGGGATACCTAGTACCACCGATCAGTTTAACAGATATCAATTCCAGGGCTGCCCAAGTATGTACAATACATGAATACAATTCATGTATTATTTGCTAATATGACAAATACTGTGATTCAATAGAGTCTATTAAGGTTGTCAGGGAAGATGAGAGCTACCAAAAAGCCTTGAAAGAAAAAACAAAGCTAAAACCATCGGGTCTCAATAAAAGGCAGTGAAACACATAAGTCTGTCTACCAGGTGCATGATTCCACTTTATACTTTAACTTGCACTTCTGTGGTTTTAATAATGCTTTAATAAATTTAATTTTCCCAGTCTATTTAGCAATCTATTCTGAAATTTCATTATTTCCAGGCCACATGTCCTGAAGTAAGATAGCATGTAAAGGTCACAGATACAAATAGCCGCCCAAGGCTTTTTAAACCAATATAGCAAGAATTACAATTTAATACTGTGAGTCACAAACACACACAGACTTTTAATATCCTGGATTATCATATAGTGCCCCTGCTGGTTGTACTATGCTACTGCAGCCTATCAGCAAACTCGGCTGTGGTTTCATCAGTAACTTTTAGAATAATTATTCTCACTATAATCATGCTTTATAAAGCAGGGAGAATGAAACTCATATTTGTACTATTCCTTTAGCAATATACAATTAATTATGGCTGTAGTTGCTTTTTGTTATAATTAACTAAATGGTAATAATAATAATAATAATAATAATAATAATAATAATAATAATAATAATAATAATTAATTGCACTCGTGTGGATATAAGGTTTACTGATACTGAGGAATGTTAAGTTATCTCACAAGTTACCAGTCACTTTCCTCATCTTTGTTCACAAAAACCCTGTCTAAGCTTAGCTTCATTTACTACAAGTTAAGAAGAATACTATCTGAACCTCTAATAGGGATCGTTGATCCCAAAAAAATGAATCCATACAGGTTTACTAAAAAAATATATCTGGTCTTTATAGTATGTCTTTGCAGTTAGGGTAGAAAATAAATGCCTCTTATTTGCAGTAACATTTGAAACAAGCGTAATTAAAAAGCAAAAGGATAATGCCAATCACACAAAAAACAAAAGGTAAATTATAAATGTTTAAACTAACTAATTGTATTATTGAAGGATGCATAATTATTACCCATACCCTTCAAAACATCCACCAGAGGGATTTGTTTTGCTTAAGCTTCTATAGGACAATGTTTTTTTTTAAATTGAATATTGATTAGAAACAGATGCTAAATAATCCTCCTTTTAGATAGAAAATCTATTAATGGCTGATCAACTAAGTGAATCCCCTGCAGGCCCCAGCAATTGTTTAACAGGAGATAATCAATGATGCCATTAGTCCCTGCAGATAACAAAGGGATTTGCACGCCTGGGAGCACACTGAGCTGATGCTACAGTTCCCCACTTTGGTGGATGCTCTCCTAAATGACAGATTTAGAGGAGGGAAGTTTTCAATTGCAAAATCTTTCATGCTATTATTGTGCCCTAAGTACAGCCCTTTATGAAGGACTTCATGTTATTCAATGCCATATTTATCTGACAAGCCTTCTGGTTTTTAAAATTGAGAGGTCTATTTACTAAGCTGAGATGAGTCAAATATGTGGGGAAAACAGTTGTTTTCTACAGAGAATGGCCATCGCAGCTCTTCTTTTAATTCATCAAGGAGTTAAAGGAGGAAAAATTATAGATTTCCAATGCCATAACCTCATAATTGCCAACATTGTAAATTTTTTTCTTTCAGGAGGCCCAAGGGAGCAGGTGGGCGTGTAAGGGCAAGGCTCAGAGATTTGCATAATTTGGCTCCGCCCTAAGCTGTTATTATCAGTTTGACCTACACCAGCAGGGGGTGGGGTCGTGAAGATGCGTGAATCGCGTCACTAAGCCCTGCCCCCTCCATTCAACTTAATGAACTTGCCGGGATCTGGGCGGTTTCCCAGCTCTCCCGGGAGTCCTCACGGACTCCCTGAAATTTGGGAGCCCGGATATTACAGGAGAGTAGGCAACTATGCATAACCTTGGTCACTGCATAGACCTCTATGGCGACTGCGATGTGACTCAATTTAACAAACAGTGAAAAGCTTTGCTAGCCTTTAAAAACTAACGCCATCTCAAGATTGCGCCAGCATACTACAGACTCTTTCGCCCCTGGAGAAGACTCACTTCGTCCAGCACCATGTTTCCATCGCAATGCGCATGTGTAACCCTAGCCGCACATGTGCAGTAGGCACTGGGGTCAGATCCTCCATGTGCCGACTGCGTTAGGCTGCCAGTATAGGAGGTTTTAGTTAGTTTAGATGGGAGAGGTGGGTTCTCCAGGACTCGCCAATAACATCTGGCTTGATAAATACCAGCAGTAGGACATTTTTTATCACTGCAGTTTGCAAAAATGGTTCTTACTGCCACCCACTAACCACCAATGATAAATGGACCTCTGACTTTGAAATTCCATAGTACCATTGTGACTATATGGTGTGTATCTCTCATATGTGGCTAATGTTTGGGCATTACTCTACTAGTAATGTCTGAAAAGTCTGCCAGTCAGCTAGCTCAAAGTACTGCCACAATACAGTTACCTATAGTATGCTAAACACAGCGAGAGTGGAGCCCCAATAACCAGCAACCATGCCCTGGGACTAGCAGGCTGAAAATAGCGCTGAGTCACTGCAAGACGGGGGATGTGGTGACTGGGGTGGCAATGCTAAACCTCACCCCCAGCGAGAGCAGGGTCATCCTAGTCTACAGCCTAATAATGCTGCTATTAGGGTAATCACTGCCATGTGGCCTGGCATTACAGGAAACAGTCCAATGTGGCCTGGCTTTGCCTATAATAGTAATAATATGATTTCAGTTCCTCCAGCCTGGGAATTATAGCCATGTTTTTCAGTGATTATTAACTGATTAAAGGGGATCTTTTAATATATACATATTGTATTTGGTTTAGTAATCACCATGGGTGGTCTGCTCTTAAATGTACATGCCCACATTATCCCTGCACACTAAATTCAAATGTTGGCAAGTGCCAACTCTGCTGCAGCTGTCTAGCAGCTCTTACAGAATGTAATAATGCAACATTGCTTTTCATACCAGTAATGCCAGAAATCTGATGTGATTTATTTACCATCAGTAGGCAGAGGTCAGACTTGGTAAGACAAGTACCTCTAGTCAGTATGTCAAGCAATTAAGCAGTGACAACACATGGAATGTCTATGGAAACGGCTCATTGAGGTCACAGTGACCAGTATACTAATAGCTAATGGCTCAGACTGAGGTCACAAGGTAACTACTATTGATATATGGAACTGTATATTCCTACTGAGACTCCTGACTTGGACATTAGCTTGTCTTGTATATGCTGCTCCCTCTAACACAAGCTATACCAAATTAGTTTTCTTGATTTTGTTCTGTCTGCCTCCTTTAACTCTCCCTGTGTATCACATATGCCCCCCTCCCCCAACTCTTTCTCCAATTCCTCATTCTCCCACTGTCCTTGAACATTTGTTTTGGTAGAGTCAATAGGGGCCGTGCCATTAGTCTGGAAATGGAATCTGTACTATGTATGCATGCAACTGCACAATGAAAATAGTCTGAACAAATTACAGAATAAATATATTTTTTATTGCAAATGACATTGCAAGAATCAATTATATTAAATTGTACATGTCAAATGTAGTATTTTAATTCATTTAAAGGGGAATTCATGTTAAAAAAAAAATTAATTATACTGTTCAATTTTTGGGGGGATAATCAAAGCTAATAGACTGCAGTAATTTGCATGTGGATGACGTGTGTGCTATGGCTGATTCTTCTTTACCTCTTTTATGTTACCTCCCATATGAGCATATGAAACTTCATTTTCATGCAGTATGGCACATCCGCAATGATAGCTTACAATGGCAGATTTTAGCCTTCAAAGGCTGAGAGATTAGAATTCATGTGTCTGCAGAGCTGGCATAATACATAGCCTGATCGCCAGTCGTTCGGGGCGCTCCTGCTACTAGCATATAATCTCGTAAGCATTTTTAAGCATTATAGCCACAAGGGGCAAATGCTTCCATAGGACAATTGTAATTTATCGTCATCATCATCATCATGATATCTGTCATTACATTGCTAGTACAGACAGTTGCATTTTTTATGGGCAGTTCTAGAACCAGTCCGCTCTACAGGTTTAAGCTTGTTGTAGTACAATATGTTTTTTTAATCCCACTGGTGCAGGGAAAGAAAGAGTTAAAATATTGTTTCCTACATATATATTTTACTTGTTTATTTTCTCTGTTCAGCACTATCAGCTTGTTATAGATGTCATGCGCCTCTCTCCCCATTTGTAATATTTGAGTTATTACCCCCGAAGTTATTGGTATGGTTTCCAGTCTGACAATGAGAAAGAACCTAATATATTTGTCTTTTACATAATGACCAGGCAGTGTATTCCTCTCATCTATCACACACACACACACATATGCGTATATATTTATTTATTTATTCATTTATTTATTTCAGTGGCTTTCAGACTTTTTTTTTCCCTTGGAGTCATCCTGAAATTTCCTTCTTTGAGACAATTTTTAGTTGCTCACATTACATTGAGGAATTAACAAGAACAATTGAATCATTTTAAATAGGACCTGTCAATATGTTTTTTTATTAAGATTTCTCATAGTTGCCTACTCTCCCAGAATGTCCGGGAGACTCCCGAATTTTTGGGAGTTCACCCGGACTCCCGCATTGTGGCCTCTTTGTTGGTGAAGTGGGTGGGGCTAAAGGTGTCATCCTGGCCCCGGCCCCTGTTGTGATAGGCAGATATTGATAAAGTTTGACAGGGGTAGGGCCTAATGATGTGTCAGCACAGTGTGGGACAAGTACGCTTTCGTGTTTATTCAGTTGTAGACAAACATATGGGCACCCCTGGTCAATTTGCATTTTTCACTGAATCTGTAATTGAAACAATGTTAACAGAACTTTTGAATGGTACAAATTTAAACATGATATATTTCTGCACAATTATAATTAATGAACATAATAGACTAAAAAAAACAGTGATTGTGGCAAGAACCCTGTCTGTCCTTAGTATCATCTCCTTTGACAGGAATTGCAGCTTCCAAATATTCCTTGTAATCAGCTCAGAGAGTCAGGGGCATATTCAATTAAGACGGCAGATCACGGTTACATGCGGCCCACTTCCCGTTGCCGTAACATCGTGGATTTTGCGAAGGGAAATCTGCAATGTTGCAGTACCGTACTGGCATCTGCCGTCTTAAGTGAATATGCCCCTTTGTATTGTTGCTTTAGGATTTCTTTCCCACTATTTCTTATTGTTAGGTCTTCTTGTATACACTGTATGTTTGAGATCTGCCCACAGATTTTTAAAATGATTCAAGTCTGAGTATTGGGAATGCCATTACCAAACCTTAATCTTTAGTTCCTGTAAGTATATCATGGTTGATTTTGAGTTATGTTATGAATGGATGCAGAGGCGGAACTAGCGAGTTGTGTGCTCCGGTGCAGGGAAGCTGAGAGGAGGGGAGGAGAGAACCTGGGCCCACAGATGGCTAGTTCCGACTAAGGATGAGCGGGCTCGGATTCCGCAAATCCAAGCCCACCCGAACAGTGCGGATCCGACGGGATCCGAGCACTGTTCGGGAACTTCCGGGCGCCAAACGGAGCCAAACCGAGGCTATGACATCCAAGTCTTGCGTCGGATCTCGCGAGACTCGGATGTCATAAATACTCACCTTGCGAGCGCCATCTTCATTCTGGCTGTGATCACTCGTGAGGGAGGTTGTAGTTAGGGAGCTCCTGATCAGTTTAGTGGTTCTTTGTGCTTTGTCCAGTGCAATGTCCTGCTGAGTCCAGTGGTGCTTTTGTCCTGTGCTCTGTCCTGCTGAATCCAGTGGTGCTGTGTCCTGTGCTCTGTCCTGCTGAGTCCAGTGGTGCTGCCTGTGTCCTGTGCTCTGTTCTGCTAAGGGCATTGTTATTTCAAAATTATTCAAAAGTTATAAAAAATTAATTTTTTTTTTATAAAAAACCTATACAAAAATAATTTTAAAAAAAATATAAAAAAATTATACAAAAATAATTTAAAAAAAATATAAAAAAATTAGTTAAAAAATACTAGGTACTGCTATTTCAAAGTCAAACTACGTTCACTGTTGCTGCTGTACCAAAAAAAACTAGGTACTGCTATTTAAAAGTCAAACTACGTTCTCTGTTGCTGCTGTACCCAAAAATACTAGGTACTGCTATTTAAAAGTCAAACTACGTTCTCTATTGCTGCTGTACCTAAAAATACTAGGTACTGCTATTTAAAAGTCAAACTACGTTCTCTGTTGCTGCTGTACCAAAAAATAATAGGTACTGCTATTTAAAAGTCAAACTACGTTCACTGTTGCTGCTGTACCAAAAAAAACTAGGTACTGCTATTTAAAAGTCAAACTACGTTCTCTGTTGCTGCTGTACCAAAAAATACTAGGCACTGCTATTTCAAAGTCAAACTACGTTCTCTGTTGCTGCTGTACCCAAAAATACTAGGTACTGCTATTTAAAAGTCAAACTACGTTCTCTGTTGCTGCTGTACCAAAAAATACTAGGTACTGCTATTTCAAAGTCAAACTACGTTCACTGTTGCTGCTGTACCAAAAAATACTAGGTACTGCTATATAGCTCCAGTCCAGTGGTACTCTCCTGTGCCGCAGATAATTTGTAAAGGCTTTGCCGAGTGTGTGTGGTTTAGGGGTACGCTCTCTTGTGCTGCATATAAAATTTGGAGGATAAAGTAGGGAAAGATCAAGACCCACTTCCTCCTAATGCTGAAGCTGCTGCCATTAGTCATGACATAGACTATGAAATGCCATCAACGTCGTCTGCCAAGGCCGATGCCCAATCTCCTAGTAGAGGGCATGTAAAATCCAAAAACCCAAAGTTGACAAAAATTACCAAAAAATGAAAATTAAAAACATCTGAGGAGAAACGAAAACTTGTCAATATGCCATTTACGACACGCAGTGGCAAGGAACGGCTTAGGCCCTAGCCCGTGTTCAGGACTAGTGGTTCAGCTTCACCCAAGGATCTAAGCCCTCCTCCTCCCCCCCTCTCAAAAAAATTTAAGAGAGTTATGCTGTCAGCAACAACAACAAAACAGCAAACAACTCTGCCTTCTAAACAGATGACATCACAAATCCCCAAGGCGAGTCCAAGGGTGTTGGTGGTTGCGAAGCCTGACCTTCCCATCACTGTATGGGAAGAGGTGACTCCACCATTTGCAGCACACCCTCTGCATATGCTGGAAGGATCACCCACAGTGTAGATCCAGATTTGGATAATCAAGGTGTCAATATTGTACACCGGGAGGAGGCTATTGATGTAGCTGGCGCTGTGGAGGAACTTGATGATGAGGATGCTGATGTGGTTATTTTAAATGAGGCACCAGGGGGGGAAACAGTTGATGTCCATGGGATGAAAAAGCCCATTGTCATGCCTGGTCAGAAGATCAAAAAAATACACCTCTTCGGTCTGGAGTTATTTTTATCCAAATCCGGCCAACAAATGTATGGCCATATGTAGCTTATGTAAAGCTCAAATAAGCAGGGGTAAGGATCTTGGCCACCTAGGGACATCCTCCCTTATACGTCACCAGAATAACCTTCATAGTTCAGTGGTTAGTTCAGGACCGTCATCAGTCCAGGGACACCTAAATCCCTTGGTCCTGTTGGATACACACCACCAACACCCTCCTCGTGTCACACTTCTGGTATCACAAACGGAACCCAATAGCCAGGTATTTCTGAATTCAACAGGATTTATTTTGGTATACAAATAAATCTCCAGTGTCCAGCAAATAAAGTCCAAAGTCACAAGAGTATAAAGATCTGGTGGAAGTATCAAGTACTTGTAGTCCAAATCACAAGGAGGCAAGGTTCTGTGGAAGCATCTGGTTCAGATACAAACACAATACTCGTGCAAAGGCTTCATAACAGGAAGTGCCTTTTCTAGGCCCAAACAGGAAATGGGATCCAAGATGGAATCTTCATGAGACAGTCCCGGCCATCTTGGATAAGGGCTATTGTAAGGGCAAGTTCATAACAGAGATCCAAGATGGAAACTTCATGAGGCAATAACGGCCATCTTGAATGAGGGCAAAACTAAGGGCAAGTACATAACACCTCGTCAACTTCCTCCACGATCTCCATCAGATTTAGTCCTGCAGGCCATGTCACCAGCCAGACTGAGTCCTCTTCAATCCGGGATTCATCCGAGGAATCCAGCAGCGGTACGCCTACTACTGCCACTGCTGCTGTTGCTGCTGGTAGTCGGTCATCTTCCCAGAGGGGAAGTCGTAAGAACGCTACGTCTTTCACCAAACAATTGACCGTCCAACAGTCGTTTGCCATGAGCACCAAGTACGACACTAGTCATCCTATGGCAAAGCGGATAACTGCGGCCTTAACAGCTATGTTGGTGTTAGACGTGCATCCGGTGTCCGCCATCTGTGCAGTGGAATTCAGACCAGTTGGAGGATGTAGGAGCAGCCATCTGTGCAGTGGAATTCAGACCAGTTGGAGGAGGTATTGTGGCCCCGGTACCAAATTGGGTACCGGGGCCACTCCACTTCGCAGTCCAGATAGCTGTGAGGTGTTCAGAATAGACTGGAAATTAGTGGAAATGATTCTTATTGAATATTATTGAGGTTAATAATAGCGTAGGAGTGAAAAAACAACAACGGGATTTTAGCACTTTTTATGCTTTTTTAAAAATAAATCAGAACCCAAAACCCTAAATCAGAACCCAAAACCTCAAGCTAATCAGAACACAAAACACAAACACTAAAAGTGGCCGGTGCACACCCCTAGTTCCGACCTTCTAAATCTGCCATGCAGCGGACCCCATTATCTCCATGAGCCACGGTGCACCTCACCTGCTGCACCAATAGTAGTTCTGCCATTGAATGGATGTATTCCTCGAATACTGAACCTCTTCAAGCTATTTCACTTCAAGCTATTCACTGACACTGGAATATTAGTTGTAGGATTAATTGATGTTTAATTAAATCCATTCTTCCTTGGGGAGGTATTGTGGTTGTGGCCAAAAACTCAACTGTTTCATCATCCAAAGCAATTTGTTCCAAACAGTTACTGGTTTAATTTAAATACAGTTTTGCATACTTTAGAAGTTGGCTTTTGTGATGAGGTTGTAGGAGGATTTCCCTTTAGCAACGCTTCCATTTTGTGTAAGCAACAGTGTATCGCGGACCTCTGGAACACAACTACTGCTGAACCTTTCTGCAGGTCCTTTGTAAGGATATGTGGATCCTGCTGTGTATACCAGATTATAAGCAATTCTATCAGATCATTTTCTGTATTTTCCTGATCTCATCTTGACTTCAACATTTACCTTTTACATCTATTTCTTAATGATGCTTCTGACAGTGGAATTTCCAAGCTGGAAATGATTAAATACCTTTTTTTATAGCCTCCCCCCGCTTTGTACCTGCCAATTATCTTTATCTTAAAGTCTTCATTCAGCTGTTTAGAGGAGCCCATGGTTGTCGAGATTAAGCGCAACATCCTCAGAGTTTGGAAGGGTCATAGCAGTCAAGTTTTAAGGCTTTAATACATAAGTATTACTGATTCGGCACCGTCCCTGTTTTATGTTTTCATTGTCAGTGTGTGTAATATGTTGTATGTACCCTGCAGAGGACATGATAACTTCTTTTCGCTTACTGATTCAATTAATCTGACCAAAGTTTTTCATACAACTGTACATGTTGTCACAGAATATGATACAGAAGTGCACCTGCTGGTGTTGGCACAACTCTAGTGGAAGGTGCAGGTCACGGTCCTTCCACTGAGCCATCAGCGAGATACGGGGAATAGAGGATGGTCAGTCTAGCCGAGTCAGTAACATTCTGGCAGTTGCAGTGCACAGGGGTATCCAGGAGGGTTGGTCTTGAACTAGCTGGGTTGGTAAAGTTCTGACATCTACAGTACACAAGAAGGATCCATAAGAGGTCATAGACAAGAAGACAGCAGACCGGAGAAAACTGCAATGCTGGAGCTGGGGGACACAATATTCTGGCACGCATCTGGCATATATTAGTGTGCTCCCAATGATTAGCACTGGTGGTGCAGTGTCATCGGACGCCGCAGAAGCTCCCAGTAGCGTCCCTTTGCTTAGCAATGGGACAAGCATGCATAGAAGACCCATCCAGGGAGACTGAAGTATTGTGTTTGGTTGCTCACAACCAGATATAGCACCCCTCTGATAATTCATGATCAGATCTCACAGTTAACATTTTTTACAGATATATGGAATAATGTATATTACGAATGGTTAGGCTGTTTAAATGATAATTTGGTTTTAACGTGGCTGATATTGTTATTTATTGCATTGTGGAAAGTGATATCATGCCAATGGTGGGTTCTAATTATTGAGTGTCAGCTAACAGACCAATTACAGAAGTATAATAAGTATTTATCACATTGAAGACTAGTATAGAAATCAATCTTGCCATTTTTTTTAATTATTTGTAGCATCTTATTGGGAGCATAAGGTTGAATGACGTCCCGTGGGATTGAGAGTACCACACTTGCGGCATGACAGACAGAGTGTAGCAGGATCGGTCATTTTAAAAATAATCCGCTCCAATGCCAGCTTGAGCCCATGTGCCTTCGGGGTTTAAGTTTATGTCTCTTCAAGTTAGCACTGACTACAACTCTCATTGGGTCTTTAGACATGTTTTGCAAGGTCCTATCCGACTGTAGTGAGACCGAAAGATGCCAAGTGAGCTGACAGTTGAGTGCAAGTCTTAGCTCCAGAGAGAAGGCACTAGAACTCAATTAATGCAGTGAACAGTTAGAGAGATGCTAAGAGTATGAGCTCAATGTAAGAGGCCAATGCAGACTGTAGCAAATCTACCCATTAGTGAATCAAGTAGGGAGAGCTGGGGAGAGACTACTAGCAGGGGAATGTGAATTGAGGCTGCCCATGAAGTACCCAAACATTACAGTTAATAGAGAGCGAGTTCCGACGCTTAGTGAGAGCATAGATGCAAGGGGGTTCACCTACACCACAAGGGGGCTACATATTGTATTGGTATTTTGCAGATAAGGATTTTTAATCTCTTATACAGACACCCATTACCTAGACAGTTTTAAAGACCAGAAAGAAAAAATAAACAATTGGCAGTATTCAGTAATATTGTCATATTCTGTACATAGACATGATCACTGAGTGTCGCCTCCTATAGCCACTACGAAGAACTATGGCATGGAGAATGCCAGGGGCAATGTATGGAGAGAGAGGGGTAATTTTTATATGTGTTACATATGTTATATCTATGGTGCTTCAAATTACAGGAACATCCCTTACCCTCCAACCATTCCACATAATAAATGTCCTATTTTAGAATTTACCAATTTACATGCAACACTACATTGGTATTATGGAATATATTTCAGAATTCAATATAATAGACCTGTAGTGTATATTTTGCCAATATAAATCCCTACCTAACTGTATCATTAGTAAAGTTATTCCCGCCATAAGTTTTGCTGATGTTACCAGATCACTTTTTAAAACATAACTCATAAAACTTTGGAGATTATTATTCCCCCTTCTGCTTCACTGAAGATTTCTGTCCTCCCTGAGCTTGATTTAGATTATTTTTAAGGTTATCATGGCAAACAATTCATGCAAGTGAAACTTTTGTTTTTTTAGCTCTAGTGCGGAGATTCTATAGCCAATGTGGTTGGCCAATTTGAAGTCTTCTGACCAACTTTCCTGACAACTCTACTGCATGTAGCTCCATCATACAATATTACATTTTAAACTGTGTAACCTTTTAGATCCGATTTGATCTGGCAGCTAAGAAAATCAAGTCAGACATTGAGCTGTATTAAAGTACCATCAGCTGACCCAAGGAGTGGAAGGGTACACATAATTCGGCTGCACATCTGGTGCCTTAATAGCCGTGAATGTGCAATTTGGCGTCCCTGCATGTAACCAAATTGCTTACAGGATCCTTTCATTAGGAGATCAAGCTGAACTTCTGAATTGCAGTGTATGCGCCCAACACCAGGCAGTGAACTAGAGGTTTCCTCTATGCATTGGCAAAATACCTGTTTCCTGCTTGAGCTAAACTGAAATATTATACCTACAAGTCAACAAATTGATGAACCAAGAACTTTTCTGATTCATCTGGTACATTTAGTTTTATTTTCGGAAAGCACTCCAGAAATCACGCTACCATGTCATATTCAGTATATTCAGCCAGAAAAAAAAGCAAAGCTCATACTCCATTTGTAGAAACTATACCTAGTCATCAAAATGTTAATTATGCTTGCTTGCAGTGACCAGCTGTTTTGGTAATTGATTTGCAATTGATCATATTCAGCATAATGAAAGTAAATCACACATTTTCATTACTTTTCTTGTCTGCTTTGATTTCAGCAGCTGTGAGCTGGCAGCCATGTTTGGCCCCCCAGACAAATACGGGGGCAGCGACGGCAGCAGCGTCAACGACACATCGACCAGTAACCTGGGCAGTTCCATCATGGCATGTAAGAAGGTAAATATTCAGGGATATATATCTTACGTGTCTTGTATGTGTTAACAATAAATGTTGTTTAAGATCCCACGTGTGATAGCGCTCACGGGCTGATTAAGAGATAGGAGCAACTACAGCTATTGGGTGCAAAATTTGTAACTGTGATGCAGGGAGGGGAAATGACTCAACCTGATTTAGAGTTTTGAGTGGAGCACAGCACAGCCCAGCACTAAAATGCAGCATAAAAATAGACCTGGCTAGTATGTATGTACAACATGTAACGCAGTTAGGGCCACTGAGCGGGAAGGGGGGAGCAGGTTCAAAGTACCGGGGCCCGGGCCTCTGTCATGGGAGAAGCCACCAATCTGAAGCCTCAAAATTTCTTTAGGTGGCCCTAAATGCATTAGTTGTCCTGCATACAAAAAACAGACTGCTGATAAGTGGGGCCAAAGGACGCAGACACAATTTTTGCAGAGAAACAGACGGGCAACACTCCACACTGAAGTGTCATGGATCAGCATCTTTCAACACTTTGGGCCTGATTCATTATAGATCTTAACTTAAGAAACTTCTTATTTCAGTCTCCTTTACAAAACCATGTTACAATGCAAGGGTTGCAAATGAGTGTTCTGTTTTGCACATAAGTTAAATACTGGCTGTTTTTTCATGTAACACACAAATACTTGATAGCTTATTTGTACTCTGAAATTTAAAGTTAATATTTGTGTGCTACATGAAAAAACAGTCAGTATTTAACATATGTGCAAAACAGAAAACTAATTTGCACCCCTTGCATTGTAACATGGTTTTGTAAAGGAGACTGAAATAAGAAGTTTCTTAAGTTAAGATCCTTAATGAATCAGGACCCAGATTCAAAATTTGCACTTAACTCAGTTCATTAGTGTTTTGCTTTATAAAGCTGCTAAAAGTGATCCAATCAAAATAAACAAAGGAATCCATCCTGCTGGTGGTTGAATGAGCCTGAAAGCCAGGGGACCTGCTACATTTATTCAGAATGAGTAACTGTGTATACAGAATTATTATATACATGACTTTAGCCACAGCTGCCATTATATATTAGTTATTATATTTAATATGTTTTATAATAAATGTATGAACGCTTTATCAACCAGATTCTTTTAATACTAATATTAGTGATCCCAGAAGGTGGTTTTTGTGCAGATCTCTGCTGTTTGAGATTGTGTTGTTTTTTTGGGTAAAACTAATTATTTTGATACAGTGGGAAAATATAGAATGCACTGTACATAAATCTATATACTTTATGGCTTCTCAGTGGAGGTAAAATTTACAGCCGCATCAGCACAATTGAGTTGGTTAAACAAAAAAATACACTATTGATATATAATAATCTAAAATTATAAAGTGCATTTATAGCAGTATGGAAATATATGCTAGGGTGCCCATACATGCTGTGATGTGAATGACTAATCAGGACTTTTTAGACATAATTGGTATGGTGGGAAAGACCGCAGCTCTTATGAACGTCTCATGAGGAACCATCAGGTGATGGTCAGGCATCAGATGGTGGGCGGCACATAAAATGACAATGCCCACGTCTGAGCATGTATATTACCACTCTTCTGGAGCTCTGTATGAACTGTCTGTTCTGCCCAAACACCGAATGCCCATATCTTTCGGATTTAGCTACATACATCTATGTGAGTGTTTGGCCAAGCCTGATGTATCTGCTTTTTTTGTGACTGAGAAATAAGAATTGTGACCATCCCAAAACAAGTTTGGTAATAGTCAATGGCTCCACATGGGCTCTTTCCAAATAAACCCTTCTGGTATCACTTGCACACTAAAAAGAAGGTTGAAAGAAACATGATACTTTTATGATATGTCTTTATAAACAGATTTTGCTTTCACCATCTCCATATATTTGGTTCTATCCATACACCATGGAGGGCTGATATTGTGAAGATCAATTGCCTGTCATGCCACTTAAATATATGAGAGCAAGGAGAGCGAGAAATACATGATCATTATTATATTAGCCTTTATTTAATTTGTGCACCATATTAAACAACAAGAACACTTTATTCAGGCACAAAAAACCCTGCCCCAGTGGTGTAAACCCCCATTGACATGGGGGAGAACAGACCAACACCATGCAGACAGCACCCTGGTCAGAGGTGAGACCATACATGCCAACTTTTAGAACGTGCCCTCCAGGAAATCCAGCTTGGCATCCAGTAGGGTGGCTTCTCTTCTCGGAGTCTGGGAGGAGTCCCCGAAATTTGGATGCCTCCTGGACACTGCGGGAGAGTAGGCAAAGTATGGGTACAACTATGGTCCCAGCATTGCAAGACAGCAATATTCACCTGAGTGTTGCCACATATAGCAGTCTGTGAATCTTAATAGTCCATATTCACAAAAGGCCCCAGAAGAGAACAACAAATGTTGAGCCATAATTATCCAGCAGGAGGGCATCTAATGACTTGAATGTGTCAAGGTTCTTTTTTCATTCGCCACTTACTTTATGCTTGAAAAATGCCAGCCCCCATAAATATGTGATTATTTATTATAGCATTAATAACGATAAAGCCACTCTGTACAGACTGTGCTCTAAAACCTTCAAATAACAGCTTACCTTCAAATTCCTTAGTGCATTCCAGATGACTCACTCAACTCAAAGCTAAATGCACAACCTCCCAATATGCTGTAAGTAGCCAGTGATGTGCAGGCAGGTCTCCCAGGGCTGCACTTTGCTGGAAGCTGATCCACACAGTGAATGCTGAATGCCTTCTGTTTGACTCTGCTCAGCAACAATCCATCCGCAGCTTGTTTTCCTTTTAATAACCTGTAATTAGGCTGGGTAATTCAATTAGATGAGGTTCCGTGTCTGAGTATGAAGAGATCTGATTTGGAATAGATGACTTAGTTATTTATTTCTCTGATGTATGTATGGATGATCCTTTTAGTGTAGTTTCTGTAATTAAACCTTTGCTATAGTCATCAACACAATAAATGCACAGTCTTTCTTTCTTCTACTGTGTTTCCTAATATACTACATAGATTTATACCCTATAACTTCTATACCGTGCCTTATTGCACACTTACCCTACTTTGCCTTTTCTTTATGTATTTGCCTAATGTAAATAAGTATTACCAGATGACTGTATCAACTGCACTTTACTACCTTGGAGAACTGCCTAATTGGCCTACTTGGTAATAAAGCCCCTGGTAGATTCATTGCTGCAGATGGGGGGAGGGTCCCAAAATTCTATTTAAGGTTGGTTTTCCTTAAAGAAATGTTGTTCATATCTTATTCTCCTTACTTACCTAGTTCATGCCAAAGTGTGACATAGAGACACAAAGGTTCTGAAAGTGGAAAACATGCAATTACAATTAGCTGTGCATGGTGCACAGGCGCTACTAATTGTCTTTTTGGGGCATAAGTCAGCATATGCCTACATTCTGGTTTTGGCTTTGGGATCTGCCTCCAGAATATCAATATGCACCTCGTTTTGTAGTATGGTGTCACATCAAAGCCATCCTAATACTACTGTAGGATCACCCTTTCATTCATTTCAAGTGTTCTGTTTTGTCCAAAAATACTGTTCAGTTTAAACTCATATGTGTCTTACATATTTTCTGGGTGGTAATTTGTTGAACAGGAGAATGCAGTCATTGTTAGGCAGAACTAGCAGTATTATGCTGCCCCATACATGTATAAACCTATTGGCATTCTGCGATGGATGATACCATAGGTGTGCAGCAGGAGGTCTCATAGATAAAGAATCACCTCAGGAGTTACCTTATATTCAGACAGAACGAGTCATGAGATGTATATCTTCTTTATATAGTACTAAGTGCCAGGATCAGTATAACAACAGCTTTCAGTAACAGCTTCTTAACATAACATATCAGTAATATGAGCTGCTCAGCTCACCTCCTTTTCCCGTAGAGTCTCTTCTAGAACACACAGAGAGTTGAGACAGGAAAAATACAAACAAGTACATGCATATACAGCAGACAAACAATACACCTCTGTATGAGTACAGCGCCATCTGCTGACCCTCCATGGTAACTACATGCATATAAACAAACCCATAGTCTGTTGTACATATTTCAACAAAACCCACTTTTTTGCACAATTATTCCCACATAAAAAATTTAGCATAACTCATAGTTCGTCACTGATTAACCACTGCTGAACCTTTTGCTCACCAGTACCAACGGCTGCTTTCAGCCATCTCTGTGGAAAATGAACATTCTTTTGCAGAGAAAAAGCACTCTATGGCCCTCTGCTAAACAATGAATGGCCCACTGCTAAACAATGAATGGACCACTGATAAACAATGAATAGACCACTGATAAACAATGAATAGACCACTGATAAACAATGAATAGACCACTGATAAACAATGAATGGCCTACTGCTGAAAAAATGAACAAAACATTCTATGGCCCACTTCTAAACAATGAATGGCCCACTGCTAAACAATAAACAAAGCACTCTATAACCCACTGCTAACAAATGAATGACACCTACATTCTTCTTCTCCGCTCTTATTTAAATAATCTTTACTTGTAAAACCAAATCTCATTGTTGCTACTTGTGGGAGAACGCAAGTGCCTAGAACACATTTAACTAAGCATATCTCCATCCGTCCAGATCTTTCTACTAGAATGCTTTGTACTATCATATATGCTGTTATTTCCACATGTAAGATCTATGCGTGTTGCCTAAAATCAGATGTAAGTGTATACAGTGCAGAAAGGGCTTGTTTTAAACATTCATAAATGTCCCTTAAAGACTCAGTGTTTGTGTTTCCTCTCTGGCATTCCCAGGTTATCTGTCCCAGCCGATCTACAGACTCCATAGAATACTGGCTGCAGAATACCAAGAACTTATGCAAGGTCAGCCTAGTAGAAGATAGGCTGGAGTCCAACTGCACATCTGTAAGTAGCTAAAAATGAAACAGACATATATATATATATATTTGCCAATATTCAGAGTATTAACTCTAGATCCTCGATCCCACTAGTCCCTGGTTAAGGCTGACTCTAATCCCCTTTAGGCTGAAGATTGGCAGCACAAAATAAACACTGTCGAAAGTGTGTAATTCTTATTAGCTATGGCTATTAAGAGTCATTGGGCCTGAGTCATTAAGGCAAATAAGGCAAGAAAAAAGAGTAAATGTTCTCCGGGACAAACCATGTTACAATGGAAGGGGTGCAAATTTATTTATTATTTTGCACATAAGATAAATACTGGCTGTTTTTTCATTTAGCACACAAATACTTGATAGCTTTATTTTTGCACTGAAATTTAAAGTTGAACTAGGACGTGCCCTACCCCTACTATAAATCTGTTCCTACATTTTAAATTTACCTCCCCCTCCAATGCAACATGGTTTTGCCCAGATTCAAAGTTACTCCTTTTTTATGATTTGCTCTCCTTAATGACTCAGGCCCATTATCTGTATCCAATTATCAGGATTATGTAATTGTTTAAGCAATGTTTGCACAAAAAATAGTTACAAATGTTAGTCCGGTGATATTTTGGAATGTTAAATTTGTGAAAAACAGTTGTGGAACTTTGAATTGTGAGTGCTGATACCAAATGAAACCATAGCTTTACAGCCAATATGATCGCTGCATCTGTAAACCTATACCTCTGTTTATATCGGGAAAAATCTCTCAGTATGTAATAAAACCATTTTAAATGGACTGCATCCAGAAAAATGTTATATATTAGGCAGTTGAATAACATAATATATGAAAAACGCAAATGCGTTTAGAATAACATAATATAGTTTGAAAAGCTTCTACAGTGGAATTGATACCAGTATCAGTGACAGCACAATACTCTTGACATAACAATATTTTCCTTTAAACCTTCACTAGTTGTCCTAGAATTGGTCTGAGAAGGCACCATATACCTTGCCTGTGGATGGAGTGACACCTAAGAGTGATGTGTACCTGGCAAAGACATTCTTCTCTCAGCCACATGAATAGCTGCATTGTGTTTAACAGGATACAGTGCATTGCTGGAGGGCTAGTAACAGATTGACATGGAAGGGGGCAAACTGGCATCTTGCCTTGAGCCCCATGGGCTCTTAAGCCGCCTCTGCCGTTAACAGATAATGAAGGATATTCATGTGGTTGATTTCTTCCGGCTCACTTTCTCTGCTAATCTTCCTTCTGTGACACTTGGGGAATTATATGGAAAGGATAACTATTAAATACATTATTGCACTCTGTGTATTGCTGCAATGGAAGATGCTGAGAAATGCGTCACTTAATTTGTTTAAAAAATAACTATCAAAAATGTAAACTCTAGAAGATGCAGTGTTGCACAATGGCAAAATCATGTTACGCCGCAGTGAGGGGGCAAATTTGAAATATGTAGACAGATATAGAGTTTGGAGAGGAGTGGATCCTAGCTCAACCCTAAATCCACTGTTGTGTGCTACGTGCAAAAGCAGATAACATTTTACCTTCATGCAAAAACAAATTGCATTTGCACCTCTTGCATTGCCATATGATTTGTCCAGGTGAAATTATGATTTGCTTATAACTGTAAATGTAGCCCAGCATATGCATTACATTATTCAGAGCTTTTATTTTGTGGATTGTTTTCATGAATTATCTATGGGAACTATAGGAAATTCCCAATTCATCTCAAGTTTGATGTGGGCAAATCCTTTTTCATTAAGTACTTTAGAGCCAAACACAAGAAAGACTTTCTAAGTGGAAAACACCATAGTGTGTGTCTGAAAGAACCTTTACCCAGCTTGGCAAATCTTCTCCAAGAAGCTGGTAAGAAGTCTTCCATCCAACAAGTTGATTTTGGTTACATGTTGATTCAGTGTAACAGGTAAAAAGAATATGGGGGAAACACCTGGGTAATGCTGTATGTTTTCTTCCTATTTGTCTATGCAGCTTAATTCAAGATATTACACCATTCAATTTGTCCCAGGGAAACAGTCCCCTATGTACTTTGCCCTTAATGATTAGAAATTCACTGCATTCATTTTATTGTTAGATTATCATCATCATCATCATCATCATCACCATTTATTTATATATCGCCACTGATTCCGTAGCGCTGTACAGACAACTCATTCACATCAGTCCCTGCACAAATTGGATCTTAGATTATTGCATTTATATGTAAATTAAAGCAATTTACACCATGTGCTGGTTCCATGTTATATCCATAGCAAACATAAGATATATTGAAGACATTTTCTTCTAGTCTTACAGGATGTACATAGACCCAGCTTCCCGCAGCTGACACACAGAAACCCTACCATAGGTGACACATATTCGTGAATATCAATGATCAATGATCAATAAATGTATCAATGTTTAGTTTTTTAAAAAGCAGATGTTCTGCGACTTTGCCATTGGGATTTAAAGCGACAATTCAATCAACCTGCCGGGATTTGCTATTTATAAAATTGCTGGTTTAAATCCCGTCTGCAAAATCATTGATAAACGACAATTTTGATTGATACATTTATCCTATGGTATCCTATTGGAAGAGCAGGTATTTAGTACAATGGCCCTTTAAAACATGTCCTCAAAGTCTTATGGTTTTGTTTTGTATCTTTACAGGTTAAAACATATAAAATATACTTCAGAAAAAAATGTCCGGTGTCTCCAGCTGTTGCTTTTTTTTAACAGCAATATGATACGTCTTCTCTGTTCTGAGGAGCTTACAGTCTATTTGGGCAGTTTGAGTGATACATTAATAGAACGATGTTTTAAAAGTGCTGATCACAGATAATTGTGAATGAAGTGCAGTCTTGTTGCTTCAACGAACATTTAATACATTAAATGCATAATAATCTATAGTATAATTATATTTTATCCTTGGTTTGCTGCCCCTAAGGCAAATCATTTGTTTTTTTCTTTTGCCAAACATGTATTTGGGACCCACTGAGTTCTGTCAGTCCTGGATGTAAGGTTTAAGTTTAAATGTGAAAACTGAAGATGGCAGCAGAATTTGACAGTGGTCCAAAGGGATAGAATTTCAGAGGCAATGGACGGGCAGAGAGAAAGGTGTGAGGGAGCAGATGGTGTAAACAGATTTGAGCTTTGAGAGGAACAGTGTAGATGTTCACTTGCTGACGATGTACCACCAGACAGCACGGAGATGTCCTACTGCGCACATTGTCGGCCAATACGGTACAGAATGACTGCTCATTATGTTACTGCAGGGTAAATGACCGGATTTTTGATAGATACTTTGCGACAACTGGAGCCATATTGAATTTTCCCCATAGAGAAATGTGATGCTTGTGCCTATCTATAAAATTGCAACAATGCACAAATGAAAGGAGCTGAGGGAAGAGACAGCTGATATTTCTACAGTGAATTAAGCCTACTTTATATGCATGTATCCAGACTAAAGTTATATGCTTCTTTGATAATCCACAATCCAGGAATTAAATTCTGCATAAAATGGATAATACCAGTTAACAGCAAGCAAGGTCATTATCAATTCAGTATTGTCATAACACAAGACAAGTGCCACATACTTAGTTTGACAAGCCTTTCTCTTTAGCCTCTGTGAAAACATCTTGGCCTCATTAAAATAGCTTGTTATAAAAAACGGATGAAGCGTTTTGCTGGTTCTGTATAATATCCAATGCACATGTATATTTATTTTGCATTTATTTTTAGCCAGATGCTCCAGTTGACACAAAACCTTGCAATTAATTTACCATATAGAACAGACACGGTATTTTAGAATTGTGGCTATTCTCAGGTTTTTTTTTTAGCTTTTTCGTTTTATTCACAGAACTTGTACCTTTGAAACTTTCCCTTTGAAGTTATAAGAGAACTTTAGTTTCAGACACTTGTGTTAAAGACATTGCACGATGGAGAGAAATATAACAATGAAATGAATTTCTAATATATATGACAGGGACTAAAAGTATTAAGGTCCATTTATCAGCAGTAAGATTCCTCCTAGTGATATATGCACACAATTCGCTCTGTAAGTAAATGTTCATTAATGATCATAGGGAGCAGATAGGTGGAGTTAATAGGTCAGAAACTAAGATTCATACATTTGCACTGACACTAAAAGAAATAACACAAACTGCTAAAACTAGAAAATATATATTGTATCAATGAGGAAAAACAACACGTCTTTCATTTATTCTGTTTTGAATCTGATGCAATGAAGCAAAATACAGCACCTTGGTTCATGGATTAAACAGGAGGAGCAGATCTGCTAGAGGTGCATGCATCTAAATCTCTTATAACCTCAGAGCTGAACAAGGACTGAGACAGATCTGTATACAGTCAGGTCCATAAATATTGGGACATCGACACAATTCTCATATTTCGGGCTCTATACACCACCAAAATGGATTTGAAATGAAACTAACAAGATGTGCTTTAACTGCAGACTTTCAGCTTTAATTTGAGGGAATTTACATCCAAATCAGGTGAACGGTGTAGGAATTTCAACAGTTTCTATATGTGCCTCCCACTTTTTAAGGTCTTTTAAAGATAACATAGGTTTTAAAGATAACAGTCTTTACTGGTGAGGCTCCCAGTCCTCTCCTGTCACTGATCGTTACTCCCCCTATTGTGCTCCCCTCACCTAGAGGATCCCAATAGATAATGTAATGTCTGGCTGACTCATTGTCCTTTCCGCTCTGAGACTTAGGTCACAGATTATATTGCCTTATGACAGAGTCATAAAAGCCTCCGTTATATATACAGGATAGGGTGTAAAATTATTACAGCAGGGATTGGGGAGGATAGGACAGACTGGAGATATTCTCTGTCTTCCTGATCACACTGAAGGCATCACTGTGCCCTACACATATTACTACACATGTGCCCTACACATATTACTAGTCAGTTTGCAAATTTGGGTTATGTGCTTTGAGAACATGCCAGTTGTTTTCTCTCTTTTACAATCTTGTCTTCAATGATTTTAGATAATATCTCGCTTTAAGTAATGCTCAAACCTTGTATATGTTGGGGAATTTAGACTGTAAGCTCCAATGGGGCAGGGACTCATGAGTGACTCCTCTGTACAGCGCTGCTGAATTAGTGGCGCTATATAAGTAGATGATGATGATGATGATGATGAAGACCAGATAGGGTTTTCCCTATTTCTTCTAGCATAGCTAAAATGTTTATTTTGCAGAAGTGTTTCTATGACTTTGTAGATAGAACATACACTACAGGAGGTGGCTATTGGTCTGTAGACTCAGGGACTCATACCTCCAATACAGAGGTGCCCATAGGGTATAGCTGCAATGAACAAGGAGTAACGAGAGGCGACAGCCAGAAATGACGTGTTAGCTCACAGATCTGAAATGAATAGAGATGCACTGTAGAGATGGATATGGGAATCCTCTTGAAAGCAGTAACAGGAAGTCCATACAAGTTTACAAATTACATCCAGAACACATTAGGATCCGCATTGCAGTTGGAAGTTGATCACACAGAGGCTGCTTGCAGCCACCTTCCCTCCTCATTTACCAATATGCCCAATAATAATCAATACATTTTCATGGAATTGTTAGTAGGCAGCGAAGTAATTTTGGTGCTACACAATCTGCTCTATGGGCTACTTGTTGTTATAACCGATACCGCTGTTGATATAGCAGTGTATGTATCCATGTATAGTAAGGCCTAGGGCTAGATTTACTAAGCTGCGGGTTTGAAAAAGTGGGGATGTTACCTATAGCAACCAATCAGATTCTAGCTATCATTTTGTAGAAGGTACTAAATGAATTAAAGCTAGAATCTGATTGGTTGCTATAGGCAACATCCCCACTTTTTGAAACCCGCAGCTTAGTAAATCTAGCCCCTAGTGTACAACAGGAAGTAGAATTTTCTGTCGAAAATAAAAAATGTTTTTTCTAAAAGTGCCCTTCTATAGATCTGTAGGTAACCCCTTTAAGCTTATGAAAATGTGTAATGTAGTTTACATGAGATAAAACCATGCAAAATTACTGTTCTCATATTAGAAACTAGCGATGTTTTCAGCTGACTGTCATAATTCATACTTACCTACTTTCTTCAGCTCCCTTCCGGGAGCCAGCCAGTGGAGGGGGGCGTGAAGGGGCGGGGTGGCCGAAATCGCGTCATTTCGGCCCCGCCCCCTGTGACGTCATGACGCAAATTGCGTCATTTGACAGCGGGGGCGGGGCCAAACGCCGCGATTCACCGGGAATCGCGGCGTTTGGGATCTAATTCTGCCCACTTCACTAGGAAGTGGGGCACTTCCTAGTGAAGTGGGCAGAATTCGGGAGATTGCCACACTCGCCCGGGAGTCCGGGAGACTCTCACAAAATGCGGGAGTCTCCCGGACATTCCGGGAGAGTTGGCAAGTATGTCATAATTTCTTCATCATTTTCCAACTTTACTGTGTTAAACCTCCTTTAGTAGAACCAATGTCCTAAAATTGAAATGTCATATATGGTCACAGAATATGTCATGGATCTGAATTGTTTTGCCTGTTCATGAGCCCCAGTTAGCAAAAATAACTGAAGCTGTATAATTGATGTAAGGCAGTATTTATACTCACTTGTCACTTGCTCATGTATGAATAGACATCTCTTCAATGGCATTATAATTTTAATAAAAAAAAATTTCAGTGGAGGTTAATATCACTTTAAACAAGCAGCACAAAATTTGATGTTAGTGAGGACATAATACTGCCATTTAACTGACATGGATGTTCGGACAGAACGTAGGGAGATGGGCTAGGGCCTGTTTATGGATTGTAAGAAATGACATGAAGACAGTGTGTCACAGGGAGATGGGACATGTCTAGGCTGGTGTGGCCTTTCAAAGAGAGATTGATAAATATCCCAGCAACGGGGTAGTGGAGGATGCTGGAGAGCTTGCTTAGGTTCTCTCTAAAAGACTGTGAATTTAAGTAGACGTGACATATACATAAACACACATAACTCCAACTTCACGTGACATTCACTACCAGGTGCATTTAATGACAACTTAGGAGCAGATCAACAAGAGAGAAAATCATGTGTTTCTGTAGCAATCATCTTGTCTAAAATGACTCTGTGTGGGATTGGCTCTAAAATACCTTTCTCTCTACAGCCAAAAGGTTAACTCATTTTCATTCTACTTAGGGGTGGGGGTACGTTTGTGAAGCACGATAAATTAAAGGACTCATGCATTTATTCATGGATTGTTCTAGCGTTAAAGTTCACATCAATCCCACTGCATCTTCACTTAGTATACATTATATGGAGATATTGGGAGAAAAGAGGCGGCGTTCCGGAGAGAAATCCATATCAAATTGCTATTTTCATGTTGAACGGCTTCAAATCGTTTTCTCTTACTTTGATCGTAGCAGCAGGTGTGGCAATCATCATCATTTATCATCATCATTTATTTATATAGCGCAACTGATTCTGCAGCGCTGTACAGAGAACTCATTCACATCAGTCCTTGCCCCATTGGAGCTTACAGTCTAAATTCCCTAACACACACTCAGACAGAGAGAAATAGAGAGAGACTAGGGTCAATTTCGATAGCAGCCAATTAACTTACCAGTATGTTTTTGGAGTGTGGGAGGAAACCGGAGCACCCGGAGGAAACCCATGCAAACACGGGGAGAATATACAAACTCCACACAGATAAGGCCATGGTTGGGAATTGAACTCATGACCCCAGCACTGTGAGGCAGAAGTGCTAACCACTTAGCCACCGTGCTGCCCGTCTAAAATTTCAGCTATTTTTGCTAACTGGGGCTCATGAACAGGCAAAACAATTCAGATCCATGACATATTCTGTGACCATATATGACATTTCAATTTTAGGACATTGGTTCTACTAAAGGAGGTTTAACACAGTAAAGTTGGAAAATGATGAAGAAATTATGACAGTCAGCTGAAGTTTGTCAGCACACACTTCGGTTTGTTCATTTCTGGAAAAATGATTAAATAATCAGATCAGTGACTAATTTTAGCTTACATAGAACAACCACATTATAAGGAAATTAATTGATTACCATTTAGATCATTTTTCCAGAAACAAAGGGCCTGAGTCAGTAAGGAGAGAAAAGCATAAAAAAAGCAGTAACTTTGCACCTGGGCAAACCCATGTTGCATTGGACATGGGGGGGTAAATTTAAAATGTAGGATAGATTTATAGTTGGGGTAAGGCATGTCCTAGATTAACTTTAACTTTCAGTGTCAAAATAAAGCTATCAAGTATTTGTGTGCTAGATGAAAAAACAGCCAGTATTTAACTTATGTACAAAATAAAAAACTAAATTGCACCTCTTGCATTGTAACATGGTTTGTCCCAGAGAACATTTACTCTTGTTTTCTTGCCTTACTTTTCTTAATGACTCAGGACCAAAGTGTATAAAGCGCTCACAAAATTAGAATCTGACATATTCAAAATAATTGTTTCAGAATGGTTGGATGGAAGGGGGTTGTAGGAAGAGAACAATAACGGACTTGTAACCAGGAGGACTTAGGGAAGAAACTACGTTTTGAGTGGAGTTCCACTCCAATGTGTACTAAGTCAGTCATACATTGTTTTTTTAATCTCTTAAGTTAAAAGAGCTCCACAAAACCTTAATAGAAAATGTGCAAGCTATGGGCAACATTGGACACTCCTGGATTTCCTGTGAGGTATAGCTAGCCAACAGAAAACATGATAGATTCACCCAGTAAAGAGCTTGAAAAACAAAAATGCTCTGTATGGAAATAGTTTGGTTGCTGAGTCAATGGGACTGAGTCATTAAGGAAAGTAAAAAAAGGAGTAAATGTTCTCTGGAACAAACCATGTTACAATGCAAGGTGTACAAATTAATTTATTATTTTGCACATAAGTTAAACACTGGCTGTTTTTTCATCTAGCAGTCAAATACTTGATAGCTTTATTTTTACACTGAAATTTAAAGTTGATCTAGGACATGCCCTATCCCAACTATGAATGTGCCCCCACATTTTAAATTTACCTCCCCCTCCAAAGCAACATGGTTTTGCCCACGTGTATAGTTACCCCTTTATTTGCTTTGCTCTCCTTAATGACTCAGGCCCAATGTGTATACTTCTCTATGATCTCTCTTGGCCTGGCTTCCTCCACACAGCTCTCCTGCCTCCCAAGTGCTGGGGAAACAGGTGAGCTGTCATGTATATAGCAAGAGGCCCAGAGAGATCATAGCACAGTATGTAGATGTATTCAAAAGCTGAGTTAACCTATTAGCATACAGGGTATGAGATTTATAAAGCATATTTTGTTTTACATATGCATAACAGGGGATTTCTAGAAAGGGGTTTCCAATGAATTGATTTCTGAACAAACCAAAAAAATAAGCCTACAACATGCATTTTTTCTAGTCAAATTGCAGTCTAAGCAGGTCTCTATGGAGTTTACAGAGTCACGATTTTAGTACAGAAGCAGCTACGGAAGAATGTTCACACCAGAATCACTGGTGACTCCCCCATATTTTGTTATGGTGCTCATCGTTGCACCCCCAATTTGCAATCCTATGCAAAAAACTACATGCAGAATATACATATTAATGGAAGTGCACTGGTCCATGCATACCGGCTGCTGAAAATTACATAAAGAGAAGTTACTGTGTAGATGTTCATATGTACATAAATAAATGTCATAAAATGTTAAATTAAAAAAAAAGGCATATAGTAAGCTGTACATAAATGTAAAAGCCCATGTTAACATTAACCCCCTTTACATAAATCTAACCTTATAAAATTAATAGAACTCTAAAATAACAAATATTAAAATTATGGTTATAGATTCTCACCTAGTGCTTTATGTCAATAAACTACATAGGAGCATAGGCCATATACTTTCTACAATTGCTTTTTTATGTATCTGAAAAACACTAAAGCACTAGATCCAAAATGTAAGATAATACACTAGAGCAAAAAATACTAAGTAAGATCAGTTACAATGGACATTTTGTTGAAGCCATTGTTCATTAAAATGTAGGCAGAAACTTGTGGAAATGATTCTTACACTGTAGACAATGTGTTATACTTCATTTAATACAGACACTAATTGGGGGGTTACTAGAAGTCATCAGATTTGTGGAGCATGGGAGTTTTCTGAACAACTGGAACCCACCCCCTTCAGTATGTGCGCACCTGCATTGTATATTGATTTAATTTTTGGTCCTGTGGCTCTGTGAATTAAATGGTGAAGAGCTACAGGTATAGGCTGCCACCACGGGTTACTATGCTGCCCTAGGTTTGAGACTATGTTGCCTTAGGACAAATGTAATGCTGATATAATAATGTGATATAAAATCCATTTCACTTGTTCCCTTCTCTGCTTTCTCAAATGAAGCCAGGATACCATTTTCTGCATAATTTTGTAGACCTTTGTACATTCCTGGTTGCAGATTGGGTGACTGATAGACATGATGACAGGCTTGTGGTAGGTTGTATATTTAATCCCGAGTGCCCTGGAAACTACCCTGGGACATCTTGTTTATTTTATTAATGTGTTCATAGTGCGGTAAGGAGCTGGTACATTCAGTATTTTGAAACAGATAACTGTGAAAACTAACACTAACAGCTTGTAGATAGGTTATATTTTACATATTGGTAAATTCTACTACCATACTGTTCCCTGAATCCTGATAGACCAGTATTCTATATGGTGGTGACATTGATCTTATCGAGTGTTTTTTTTTTTTATGACACCGATACCACAATATCAAAATTTGTTTCTAGCTATGGAAAAACAAAGCTTCAGTTTTAAAAACATGAATTGATTTTTTTGGAAGTAAAAATGTCAAAGCACATCACAAAATGAATTCTGAGGCTTCACATAATTACCATGGTCCCAGAGGCTGGCTGGCCCGGGGGCAGGGGGGCATCGCTTATAGGGCCGGGGGGTAGGCTGACCGGCCGCCCCCCGGCTGCAAAATACAATTCTTTCCCCCGTGGCCGCATCTGATGACATCAGATGCGGCCGCGTCAGTGCACAGGCGGCTGCATCACATGACAGGGAATGCGGCCGCATCCCTTTTCATGAGATGCGGCCGCCTGTGTGACCCCCGGCCACGCCTCTCCCAGCCCGCGTCTGCATGGTCCACAAAATCCCTTTCAATTTTGCAGAGTGCTGTGATCATGGCAACAAAACTGTTTTTGTGAAATTTGATGGTTGTGATTATAATCTGCAGAAAACAGCCCTGTATAATTAGACTTACCTTTATCTACTCATCCAGTTATCATTTTGATTATATTATTTACAGAGGTCTGTGTTCAATAGTTAATAAAAGACAGTTTGTTTTGGGGCAGCATGGTGGCTAAGTGGTTAGCACTTCTGCCTCACAGCACTGGGGTCATGAGTTCGATACCCGACCATAGCCTTATCTGTGTGGAGTTTGTATGTTCTCCCCGTGTTTGCGTGGGTTTCCTCCGGGTGCTCTGGTTTCCTCCCACAATCCAAAAACATACTAGTAGGTTAATTAGCTTGTATCAAAATTGACCCTAGTCTGTGTGTGTATGTGTATGTATGTATGTTAAGGAATTTAGACTGTAAGCTCCAATGGGGCAGGGACTGATGTGAGTGAGTTCTCTGTACAGCGCTGCGGAATTAGTGGCGCTATATAAATAAATGATGATGATGATAATGATGATGTTTTAGTATTTTACAGATAACACAAATGTTGTTAGTTTTGTTAATGTTGTTCTTCAACCTGTCTCTCTCCACGGACACATTTCCATCCTCCTTTAAACATGCACTCATCTCACCTACTCTCATCTAAGAAGCCATCTCTCGATCCAGCCTCTCTCTCCAACTACCGCCCTTTTTCTCCTCCTACTCTTTGCCTCCAAACTACTTTAGCGATTAGTATACAAACGCCTCTCTCACTTCTCAGTCCATTCTCGACTCTCTGCAATCAGGCTTCCGCCCCCAACATTCCACTGAAACTGATCTCACAAAAGTGACCAATGATCTACTTACTACAAAATCTAATTTCTCCATTCTCATTCTCCTGGACTTCTCTGTTGCTTTTGAAACTGTTGATCACCCTCTTCTCCTACACACCCTTCACTCCATTGGCCTTCGTGACACAGTTCTTTCCTGGTTAATTTCCTACCTATCGAACCGCTCCTTTAGTGTTTATACCTTTGGCACATCCTCCTCTCCACTCCCTGTTGGGGTCCCACAAGTTTTTGGCCCTTTAGTTTTTTCATTGTACACCTCTTCTCTTAGGGCACTTATTCGCTCATTCGACCTCTGATATCATCTCTACGCTGATGACACCAAAATCTATCTCTCTCTGATCTCTCTCCTTCTGTACTAACTTGTGTAACCAACTGTCTTTCTGCTATCTGCACATGGATGTCCCAACACTACTTAAAGCTCAACATGTCCAAAGCAGAGCTAATTATCTTCCCTGCTGCCAGAGTCACCACCTGCCCTTAAATCTCCCTCACTGTCAATAACACCACAATTTCCTCAGTCTCGTAAGCCCGTTGCCTTGGTGTCGGGCTTACGAGACTCCTTGACTCCTCCCTCTCCTTTATTCCTCACACCCAGGCTCTCTCCCAGTCCTGTTGAATCCACCTTAAAAGCATTGCCAGAATACGCCCCATTTCTTTCTCAACATGCTACCAAAACTCTTATCCATTCTCTCATCATCTTCCATCTTGACTATTGCAACCTCCTCTTATCTGGCATTCCTGACACCCATATATCCACACGTCAATCCATCCTAAATGCTGCTGCAAGACTAATCTTCCTCTCTCACTGCTCCACATATGCTGCACCACTTTGCAAATTCCTACACTGGCTCCCTGAGTCCTCCAGAATCAAATTTAAATTATTCACCCTTACTTACAAAGCCCTTAACAACACTACCCCTGCATTCATCTCAAATCTCATATCAAAATACTCTCCCTCCTGCCCTCTTAGGTCTACCTCTGACCTGCGCCTTGTCTTGTCTCTGGTAACCACCTCTCACTCCCGCCTACAAGACTTCTCCCGTGCTGCTCTCCACTTATGGAATTCCCTACCATGCTCAATCAGACTTTCCCACAGCCTTCAAATCTTTAGACACTCTTTGAAAACCCATCTCTTTTTTAGAGGTGACCTTATCATCGATAACAGTATTCACACTAATGCACCCTCACAGCAATCCAAATCCTTACTCTGAAACACATTTACACAGCTTGTTTCAGCTGTGCCCTCTTCCACTTAGAATGTAAGCTCTCTAAAGAGCAGGGTCCTTCATACCCTTTGTTTTCATGTCTATATTTATTTTGTCTAACTTGTATGTCCCTGTTTTATGTATCTATTGTTTTTCCCTACTGTGCGGCGCTACAAATCTACAATAATAATAATAAATGTAACTCTCTGCAAACTTCAGTTTATAAATTATTTTCAAACACAACTTACTATACATAGTTACATACATAGTAATACAATGTGTGATAACATACAGAGTGAATGCTTTTATAAATCTAAGAACCAAACCAGAACTAGAATTGTATTAGCATTAATACAATTTCTAGTATGCATCACAAAATTAAAGAAAATGTAATTAACTGCTAGTGCAGATCCTGCAGGGTCAGAGCCGATTCTATTTGCAGACCCGCATTTGTGTAGCGACAACATAGACCTAAGCCTAGGATGCTAGGGAGGCAATCTACAGACTTTGTACATTTCAGATATTAATAGCTCATTGCAAACATATCATGAGCATTTAACCATGAATTGAATTAGGGCTGAATTAATTCCATGAATTTATTTTATACAGCTGGGATGTACTGGGGTTTAGTATTATATAGAGTTACTGGGTATGAGTAGCTCTTTCGAAACGTCCTAGAGTAGGAAAAACAAATAAATCTTGTTTATGGGCCATTGAGTTCAGGTAGAGCACAATCTCTACTCTACAGAGTGCTGCATAACAGAAGAAAGCAGAGTCATGTTATGTAATTGTGTAATACTGACCCAGTAGTGAATAGAGACACTACATATTATAGAGTGGGCTTCGGGGTCATAGAACTGCTATTTGCCCAGCAGTGTCCTATGATGGTGATTGATGGGCACTTTGTATTGGAGTGTGTTATCAACTGCTCACTTCTAAGAATGGGTTGCAGGGCTTGGTGTGGTCCGGGGAATAACTGCAGTGTTGTTCCGCCAGTAATCAGAACTTAAGCTATTTGGTAAGACATTAATATAACCTTGTATCTATGCTCTCCAGCCTATTCTGTGGCTGTGGATGGAAAATGTGACTCAGTATATCTTACTAACCCAATGCAAGCAGTTTCTTCCACTTGATTATCTTTATTCTGTGACTTCCTACATGGACCCACCACCTGGTTGCAACCTGATAAACATTTGCTGTTCTCTAATAAAACAGTTCTGCAGCATTTTTTATTACATCCACAATTCTATAGACATGGCCGATGCTGGTCTCTCCAGCACCCCCCTACCCTTCACTGCTCATGTGCCAAACCCCTGTACTTGTCTGATACCTGCTTTATTTAGAACGGGCAATCAGAACAAGGGGGCGTCGTGTTCCACCGGCCCTGTCTACTGCTACCATGGAAGTGTCCACAATCCTCTTGAACATTAAAGAATGGTACATTGGTAACCAAAGCCGTAACAGACCCTGTGGGAACTAGAGCTATACTTGTTTGGCTTTGAATATACTTAGTGTACTGTTTTGATGCTTATTGTCATCATCATTTATAGAACCAGGACCAGCTCAGTGAGCTTTATAAGCAGCGTAGGTATGAAATAACCTAATAACTTTTATTAAAAATAAATACATCTGCTCCTCCATGTTGCACTTCAGCAGAGCAATCTAATAAAACCCATAAGAAATGCCATAATTAATTTAAACTGTAAATGAGAATAAACCAAACAGCAGTTTAGAAGAAGATGGAAAAGATTACTTTAATGAAAGCGATGGACTTAAAGTGATAGGGGGTGCACTATTGCATAGTGAGCTTCTGTAGGTTATTCCAGCTCTCTAAACACTGAGATGCACTTCTTCATGGCATTTCCCGGGGCCAGGGGCTAAGCAAAATCTCACTGTTCAGTTATCTGGTTATACCCACCATTTAAACAACTGTGTTTTCACGCTAAGGGGTCTGTTTATGACCCCAGCACGATAGCCATTATTATGCATTGCTGAAAATTGCATAATAATATACCTTTGTATAATAACATACCTTTATTTACCATGCTGGGGCTGCTCTAGGAGCCGCTGTGAAAGCACCCCTCCTCCATGAAGATTTTTTACTATTCACCTGTAGCCTAATGCTGGCGGGGAGTAGAGAACGTGCTATGCACATAGCACATCCAGTGAGGTTTCAGCTGGATCTCATTATAAAGGCCAGGTAACCATATCAGGATAACATTACTTTGCTATGGAAAGCTTTGCTTTTGCTTAATAAATTGACTAGTACCACTGTCCCCATAGATGTTAATGCAGACAGCGGTAAGCTCCGCTAATGGGATTTCTTCAGTGTTAACCCTTTTGCGCCAGCATTTTGGCTCTTCACAGCTTCATAAATAGATGCCTAAATTTCCTTGGACAACAAGTCAGACATGCATGTGTATTCTATGCGTGTTTGGTTGAAAATCCCAGGAGCCAGGTAGATAATGCACATAGAAAATGATTCTAGAAAGTAATTTCTGTTTATAACAATGGACGCACATGGCTTTTTAAAAGATTCTGCTGATTCCTAGAATTGATTAACTGGCTTCTGAATTTTAAAAATATAAAAAAAAGTATTTTGTCCGAGCCTGTTTTAAATGGCCCTCCAGATAGACATGACAACAGGAAGCACTTACTGACAGCATCACAATGGAGGCAGGTGCAGCTGATGAGCCGTGGTAAGTACTGCCTTGTAAACAGACTATTTTTTAGCTGCAGCTGCCGTGAATCCTCTTCTGGTGATTGTCTATGGAACTTTATTACTAAACTAGGCCATGATCCCAGTGGAGGCGAATACTGGTCAAACAGCCAGCAAATGGATAATGTCCTCCAGCTGCATATTTTTCCTCTCAGACATCAAAATAACATTACAACACAGCAGGGAAAAACTCACTGAAATAATGTTTTTGCGGTAAATACATTTCACTGACTGTTTTAGTCAAGGACACATTTTCTTTATATGCCATCAATTACGACCTCCAAAATTAAATTCATGAAAAAGAATCCATTATGACAGAACAATATCACAGAAGTATTGCTGGAAACAGGGTGTCTGCATGTGTCCATTCTGCTGGCCAGACGATTTAGAATTGGCAGCTTATGACAGCACTTATGGGCCCAAAATGCCCATTGCTCCCAATCAACATCTGTTCAGTATCAATCAAATATCGACTGGTATAGACAAAAAATATTGTCGGAAAATGACCAAGATCTGAGCACATATGCAGATGCATTACCCAAATGAACTGACTGTGCCTGCAGCATATGGATCTGTCTAAAACCCACGCGTTTGTGGATAAATGAGAAGTGGACATTGATTCAGCAGCTTGACACGCGGATCAAACAACCAGATCTGCCTGTAGATGAACATGCTTTGTTATGTAGTGGTTACAATGCTTTACATTGCATCGTGAATATTATTTTAAAAACTAGTGATGGCACGCATGTGCATGGTCTGTTTCTGAGTGCATACTCATACTCACGCTAGGTCAGAGGTGCCCACACCCAGTCCTCAAGAGCTATCAACAGGTCATACTTTTAGGATTTCTATGTGTAGAAACAGGTGGGATAATTATTGACCCAGGAAGATAGATTAATTCACCTGTGGATGATTGAAGAAACCCTGACAACATAAACTGTTGGTATATCTTGAGGACTGAGTTTGGGCTCCTTTCTTCACTTTGGAAAAATACCTTTAACACTGGTACTCCCAGGAGGCCGTAAACCTTGGCCCCTGATCTGTTACAGAGTAAACATGGCGCTGTCCATTTATAAACTCCCCACTTGGTTTTGGGTTACCAGCAGGGCCCAGCTAGGTCAAGAACTATCATAGATGAAGGAAATGTAAAGATGTCCCTGGATGCGGAAATCAGTCTAAAATTGACCAAGTTTAGAGACATATGATTCCATTCATTGCAAGCAGTAGCTCTATTGAGCTACTTGAGAAGGTGGCTAGCAGCAGAGAACTGAAGATTCTCCCTGACAATAGTGTTTTCAAAGTTATCAGGCATAACATATTACTTATTAGGACATATAACATTTCCTGTGATCAGTCAATCTACAGATAGGATCAGTGTAAAGCAGGTTTAGGACCAGGGCTAGGCAGTAGAGGAATTTGCTTTTGGTGCAATAATGTTTGAGTGCACAGATCAAGCACTGAATACATTTGTTTTTTTATTTTTCTGCTTTCGATTATCAGCAGGAGAAATGTGACTTCAAGGACATCGGGCTATTCAAGGACATCATGTCTAATTCTCAGTTTCTGCAAATAAATCACAATAACATTGAAATATTACCACAATTACATGCAATACCAAAACTGGTCAAGATAGCCAGTGAAATATATATTATGAATTTACAGTAATAACATACAAGCTGGCTACATGCCATTTATGGTATGCCTTCAATGTTCCCTTCCCCCAAATGAACCTCCAACTGAAGACAACTCTGGCAATAAAAATCAACCATGTGTAACTGGCAGGAATTGTATTAAGAATATCCAGGGAGACGCTGCTGTGTAGACTTTGATACACACTTCTAGAGCTGGTGTCCAAAAATAAGCTTAGATCAGGGCACAACATTTTCAAAACTTGAATGCTTTTTGTGTGACAAAAAAGTGTCCAACGTTTTACTTCAGGAGCAATTCATCTGCTATAAACACTGAGCATTGATATCACGAAAAATGCAGGGTCTACCCATTGCCGCGGATTGGTAGTGTGTGTGTGCTGTTACATTCCCACAGCTTAGTCATACTTGCCAACTCTCCCTAAGTGTCAGGGAGACTCCCTGAAATAGGAGTGATCTCCCTCACTCCCTGAAGAGTCTGGCATTCTCCCTGATGCTGAGCCAGTACAAGACGTGGTCGGCTTCGCCATCTATGGCATGATGACACTGTTCAGAAATTGTGTCCTATGTCCATGTATTGATGCCTATGGTGGTGGCCATTTTCATGGAGACCAAGATTTAATCAAAAACTGACAGGTAAGGCAACATGACTTCAGTAATGGAGACAGAAATGTAAAAGACAGTTCAGTCACTAGAGATTCATTAGCTGCTTTTCTTTAACGCATAGTTGTCAACATTCCAGGAGACTCCCGCATTTCTGGGAGACCTCCCGGGAGAGCAGGGCAACCTCCTGGTTCTCGCCCCAGCAATAGATAGGGGGGCTAAATGATGCAAATATTGTGTCATCTTACCAAAATGATGTGATTCGTCAAGCCCCTTCCCGCAAGCCCACCTCCCCCAGGATCTCCCTGAAGCCAACGAGGAAAAGTTGGCAAGTATGATCTTAGTTTCCAGCCTCTGAAAATGGTGCATGCTAGCAATACCTTTCACCCCAAAGGATTTATCTTAGTTGCCTAATCGCCCAGAAAGTCCAGGAGACTCCCAAGTTAGGGGGAGACTACCCAGACACACAAGACAGCAGGCAGGCCTCTCACACAGAGGCTTGTATGCCTGGACATCCTGTTTTATCACAAATCTTGTTATCAAGCCACGTCTGCCTCTGGAAACACTGAGTGTGCCGGCAGGTGATACATACACATGGCCACGCCCACCTCTTCTTTTCATACTTGCCTTCAACATCTCCCAAATGACAGATATGAAAAGTAAGCAAATATGGTCCTTAATAGCTTTATATATTATTATTTCTCATCACAGCCCAGATACAACCAAATGCATGTATCTTTACTAGCAATATCACATTTATTTCAAGTGAAGCAATTTACTCCATCCCCATTAAAAAGGTTGCAGTTAGTTCTCCCACAAGTTCCCCTCACTCACACCCCACAGCTCAGAACACATTAAATATATTCATTGCATCATAACACTGTTCAATACATATTTTATATAGCGTACAACTCATTAGACATTATGTAAACAATAGACAATTATACACACTGTTGATACCTATATGTGTAAAGTGGATTGTGCACACATCTATACAGAGCTGTGCCTTGCTTTGTTATACTTACCAACTTTTTTCACCTCCCCTCCGGGAGATCCCTGAGGACGGAAGGAGGCGGGGCAATGCTAGAGCGGCATTTTTCTGCATGGGCGGGGCGAACGTGAAGCGATTCACCACAAATCGCCTCATGGAGGCGCTCATCCTAGCAACTTCACTAGTAAGTGAGCAGGATATGGGAGCTTCTCGTCCGGGAGACCTACCTGTAATTCAGGAGTCTCATAGACATTCCAGGAGAGTTGGCATGTATGTGCTATGTGTATAGGTGTTCTGAGTTGTGCATTCCTAATTGTTCTTTGTTGGTTATTTGCTAGAGTATAAGAATACATATTTTTTAATATGACAACTAGGTACAAGATAAAAAAATTAGTACCAAGATGACTTGATTACAATCAGGAATAATAATGTATACAGAAATAACTAAGACAAATTAGGAATAGAAATAGTAGCTCTAGAAGTTTTACTGTTCTAACAGGAGAATGGACTCAGATATAGCAAACTTTAAAATGACATTTTACTTATCCCATGTCATTAATTAAAATGTCATGTGATGCGTTAAATGTCAATTTGAAAGTTTGCTGCACCTGTACTTACAACACTGCTTCCTTAAGATTCTTCAATTGGCTGTTTCACACTTAGAATTAAGACATGACTAGCATACTAATGAATAGCTGTGTCTGACTCTCTGCACGGCTCATGCATTATTATTATTATTATTGTTTATTTATATAGCTTAAATCATATTATGTAGCACTGTACAGAGAATGTGTTCATGCCTCACTGTAGCATATAATCTAAATTCCATTCTTGCCAACTTTTAGGATGACGCGATTCACTGTGAATCTTGTTATCAATCCCCACCCACTTCACTAGGGAAGGGAGCAGCATGTGGGATGCTTTACTGTTCTCCCAGACTCCTGGGACTCTGGGAGAACTCCTTGAAATTTGGGAGAAACAGGAGTAGGCTACTATGCTAAATTCACTACCACAAACAGACTAGGGTCAATTTTGTCCAAAGCCAATTAACCTACCAGTATGTTTTTTGTCTGTGGGAGGAAACTGTAACACCTGGAGGAAAGCCATGTCTAGATCAAGAGCTGGTCTTAAGAACAAGGCATGGTAGAAGTTTTGGGACCCCAAAATTCAGTCTTTTTAGTGACCACCATACATTATACAAACTGTGTTATACCAGCAATGTCACACAGATTTCAACTACAGTGCCTCAGACATGCTGGTTATATAACAACCAGCAGAAGTATCTTGTCACGCACCACCCACAACTCCCGGGACGGCCGCCTGCACCTCCACTGTAGCGCGTCTGGTTGCTAGGCCGCCCGACTACAGACCTCGGAGCGTTCCCTGTTGCTAGGCAATGGGACACTACTCTCAGGAAGCGCTATGGTGCTAAATTATGACAGCGCTGCGGCGCTGACTCCTCATTGGCAGCTAGTCATTATTTAAACCTCTCCTGGCCCCATCTCCAGTGCCAGAGTTTCAGGTCCATTCCTGTCTCCAGCGTTTTCCTCAGTGTCCCTGTTATTTGCCTGTCTCCTGATTATTGCCTGTCTCCTGATTATTGCCTGTCCGCCTGTGACCCTTGTGACCCGGATTGCCTTTGACTACCCCTTTGGATCTTCCTTTGTACCGCGCTGCCAAAACGCTACCGACTCAGCTTGACTCACCTTCCCTTCGAATTCTCCTTGTGTACCTGCCTTGCCTGCACTGTTGCCGAACCGGCTCGTCTGACAAATTCTTCTCGTGCTTCGCTATCTGACTCGAGGAGGGACCGCGTCCTGCGTATTTTCTGCAGCTGAGTCCATAACTCCTTGCGGGAGTTCCTGGTGAACACCAGGGGCACGTTAGACTCCGCACCTTCCGTCGAGTAGTGCCAACGATAGCAGGTACGCTATACTCAGTCGTGACATATCTACATGACTATACAACAGCCAGAGATGCCCATCATCATCATCATCAGTTATTTATTTAACAGTACAGAGAACTCACTCACATCAGTCCCTGCCCCATTGGAGCTTACAGTCTAAATTCCCTAACATATAAACACACACAGATTAGGGTCAATTTTGATAGCAGACAATTAACCTACCAGTATGTTTTTGGAGTGTGGGAGGAAACCGGAGCACCCGGAGGAAACCCACGCAAACACGGGGAAAACATACAAACTCCTCACAGATAAGGCCATGGTCAGGAATTGAACTCATGACCCCAGTGCTGTGAGGTAGAAGTACTAATCACTAGGCCACTGTGATGCCCATTTAATTGTATACCAGTTAGAAGTGGACACATGATCCATACCCCCCAATGATTGTCATTTGGGAATCGGCACACTGACTGCAGGCACCTGAAAAGTGATCGTGGCCATGTTATGCGGGGGACAGAGCTAAGTCTTCTTCAGGCATGCTACCTTCCCCAAACCCCTCTCTCTCCACTAGTAAGAGAGAAACCTCCCAACAGTCCCAGCAACACAAAGGAACAAAACTGTTACCAAACCAAGAGGCAATTTAACAGAAAAGGACGGTTAACACGAAACAGAACCGTTTGCAATTCACAGAATGTTCTGTGAATTGCAAACCAGAAGCCATTTTGTATTCCTGTTACATATAATTGTGTGGGATAATGCTCAATTACATTAAATTAATGTTTTACTGCAACTCTTTTGCAGATAACAACTGTGTTGGGTGTTATTGTAATGAAATATTTTAATATCAAATATGTATCAATGATGTATGCAGCGTAGGACTCACAGCTACTATCTGACAGAGATAAATGAATATTACAAAACGTGTGTTCTTACCACTGCATTGAACCTGTATTTTACCTCTCTTTCAAATAAATAAAATAGTTCCTTTCAGTCTAAACATTTCCTGGGGCTCCGACTGCAGTTTCTAAATACATTTTTACCCAGTGCATTATTTTCCCTTGACATAAACACAATGCAAAACCAATTAAGTTTCCCAGGGCGTGAAAGGCATTTTTACACAACTGTATCCCAAATCCGAGCTCGGTTTTCATCACGTGTAGCGTGTCAAAGTGCCATGCATTTGATTGATGGTTTCCAATGCACATTTCAATCTTCTGGGATAAATTTAGATTTATGGAATAACAGAGTAACAGAAGAAGAGAAGAAAAAAAAGAGTTATAGCAAACGGAAAGAGCCCTAAAAATGCACATTTCTGAAAGAGGTAATATTAGCTTTGAAATGGTTATTTAAATGAAGGAAAATGTCACAGTGAGGTTAACAACAGCCTGGCATGGAAATTTCATCCTTGCAGTGATTTTCACAACTGATGTCAGCGATACCAAGTTTTACCACGGATGTGCACAGCTGTTTTTAAGAAAATTAATGTTTAATTAATGTATTACAAGCTGTACTCTTTGGGTGATGTACAAGCCAACTATACCAACAGCAAACGTGATGGGGATTACATGCCAGTCTGCTTTCTGTCATTTCACAGATGTTTTTTATATCCTGATGAATCACAGAGTAACTTTGTGTAATTTGTGCAGAGATTGGTTCCATTGTGCAAAGTGGATATCGCAAAATACAGATTGAATAATTGTAACTCATGTGTTACTGTAGTAAAGTGTAGGAATACTATTAACCAATGAAGGTGTCCACAGTACGTTGTGCGAAGGATGCTTTTAATGTGCTGTGCAAGGTCAGAAAATTGTTGTTTTTTTTAACCCTTTGGTGGACGTTCACTCCCCTTTTTAGGCTGAATGTGGAACCACAAAAAATAGTAATATCGTTGAGTCTATTTATTAATAAGTGGCGATAAGGCTGGTTTTCCATTGCCACTTATCGCAGAATAAAACCTCTTATTGCCAAGACTACTAACAAAATATTACCAAGGCAGCTGTGTGATAATCAGCTGTCTGGTGATACTGGCTGGCAACTATAAGAGTGGTCATACTGCGCATGCGCAGTGAAACCAGAGGCCCTGCCTTGGGCTTTTCGGTTTCACTTGTAATATATAAATAAATTATATAAAATGTTTCAAATTATATAAAAATGATGTTTAAGTTTATTTATTTAGATAAAGCATTTTATCACTGAATATCTCCTACTACCGCCATCCTGAAATAGGGATAGCAGATCGGGGTGGTACGTGATCCTAGTTAAATAGGCATTGCCAGTGTCTTGCATAGAAAAGATTTCACCAGAATATTTTCCCTGGCGGCAGGCTAAGATACATAGGGCTTATCTCTGCCTAATACATAGAGTTCTGTATGAGAAAACTGACAATACAGTAATGACAATCTTTTCATAGAGCAGATTTGTATTGTATCCATCGTCAAAAAATGATAAGGCCATAGCACTATGATACAGATAGGTGCGCCATCGCGAGATGGGCGGAACTTATCCGCATGGTGCAAAAGCACCAGCGCTGGCTATGGGAGCCCCACGTGGGAACCAAAGTCTATTTAACACTCTGGTTTTCTGCATTAGAGGGGAGCAGCCATTTTAACCGGGACCCCAGTTAATGTATCTGTAGGTGTATAGCCGTCAGACCCGCCTCCATTACTCTTTTAATGTTGCAATTGTGATTAGCGACTTCACCAATCACACGATCATTGTGAATCTGGCAGCACAATGGAACTGTCGCCATTTAGCCTGCTGACATTTTCATGTCGGCAAGTTAAGTGCCAAAACTTCCAGTGCCAGAATTAAGTACCCCATCTGATAGTGCAGCTTTAAGACAATTGTCATATGTCAGTAATTGCGTACATTTACTTATAGAGAAAATGTATATACTCATTGCATTAATTAAATCCTTATAATAGTAATGTCTAAAAGTAACGGCAGCCTTAAGATTATCTGTTTGTGAATTTGTCTATAATTCAAATCATGTCTAATGCTTTATGGCAGGCTCTCATTATCTGCAGAGCAAGCTGGTTGTGCATTCAATAATCAATACCATGCAGATGCCCTCAAAAGCAAAAGTATAAATATTCCTTTATGATATAGTCTATAGAAGTGGATAACCGTGGTTTTACAGCCAAGGTCATTCAGATTCATTAGGATTTATACAAGTTTTATTACTATATTATTGTCGGTAAAGTATGCAGTGTAGTGAAAAGTTAAATTGTAGATGAAGTGAAACTACAGAAAAGATTGAAGGATTGGTGAGTATTTCACAGTGACGTTTCCACATTTTAGTATATCTCATACTTGCCAACTCTCCCGGTATGTCCGGGAGACTCCCGACATCCGGGTCGGTCTCCCAGACTCTCTGGCGCATCCCGCAATTCACTGGGCAAAAAAATGCGATTTGCAGTGAATCGCATCATTTTGGCCCCGCCCCTCACGACAAAATGTAATTTCCATCGCAGGGGGGGGCGGACCAAAAAGACGTGATTACCCACACCCCGCCCCCTCCTACCCTCTGGTCACGCCCCCTGTCCGGGATCTCCCGGACTTCAGTGCCTGCAAGTACGCAGGTATGGTATATCTGCTATAATGGAACGTTTGCTGAAATTTTACCCCAAATATATTTAATTGTAGAGACACTGAGGGCCTGATTCATCAAGGTGCGCGTTCTGAGCAACTCGTGTCTACTATTATACGCACATATATAAGCTTTGCGCTTGCCTGAATACAGCAAGGCACGGATCTGAAGATACATGTGCTTTTGAAATCGGGGGCAGGTCTGTATATGTGGATTATAAATTCGCCCAAAGAACGAACAGGAAAAAAAAACTTGTATTGTTGCTACCTGATAATAATAAAAGTATTAATGTAAAAACAATAAAAAAAGAAAAAAAAAATGTTTATATTTTCTCTCAATGAAATACATTTATTAGAATGTTGTTAATGTCTACTGAGAATAAAATAGATTTTTACAGATACCGTAATTGCAAACACATTTTATAGCATGTATACGAGACTGTCGACTAGCTGGAGTAAGAGTTACGGCAGAAAAACACAGACGCAGATAGCTGTATTCATCCATGTACGGACGTTGCGGCATGCACTTGAGTTTGGCAGGTGCCTACAGTATATTCACTACGGCAAAACACCCCTTCCCCGCCCAGATTACTCCCCAATATTGTTGGTTATAATAAGTGCCCTTTGTGCTCGCCAGCGCCCAGGACTGCATTCACAGAGTGATTTTGCGTACAATAATCTCGAAATCGTCAGATACGTGGCTTGATGAAGCCACGTACATAAGCTGCTTCCTCCATTTTCCCTCAAGGCAACTTGATAACACTTTGCTTTGAAAGACGTACTTACAGATGGGTACAGTGCTGCTGTGAAGCATTGCACCTGATTGACAAAGATGTTGAGATATTATGTGGTATTCAAACATTGCTTTGCTTATATCAAGAGACCCAATGTATACCACGAAAACACAGCTCACAACATTACACTGCCACCACCACTTTGTATTTTTGATACGTGGTAATGTGGATCTGTGGATTAATACTGTTTTCACTTTTTTTTCGGCCTTCCCATTAAGATGATAAAGAAAGTGACATTTACCAGAGAAGACAATGTTTTTCCAGTCATCCACTGTTGGCTCCTTAGCTCATTGCAACTGCGCTTTCTTGTTTTCACTAACAGAAAGGAATTTGATGGGATGATCGGCTTCCATACTCTGACTGTGACAAGGTGCCATACATTGGGTGTTCTGATAAAGCCTCTTTTGACCCCAATTTTGTAATCTGCTGTTCAATGGTTACCTCTTCCATCAACTGCCCATTTCCAACCACAGGACCACTGTTAGCTGATTGGTATTTGGGTGATACTGTCATCTGTGAATCCACAACTGTAGATGTTACCAGTACACCTTGCCATTTAAATTTTTTATTTTGCCATCCTACTTCTTAATTTGACACATACAAATCATTAGCACCTGCCTACCTGCTTTATATATCATGGTCTTCAAATGTTTCATTGATTGAGCAGTAGATTACATGTGTCCTAGAGAATCTAGTGTAGTCAGCAATTGAGCTAACAATTGTATATTGCTAACTAGAAAAACTGACACGTGGGATATAGTAATTTGGGTACTGGGATGCAACTTGTTGTGGCTTCAGAGGCGGATTGGCCATAGACCTTAACGGGAATTTTCCCGGTAGGCCGATGGCTTCCTGAGGCCGCCTGGAGGCAATAAGACAGTGACAGTTGCAGAAGACCCTGCTTGGCAGACCTGCACGCCTTGTAATCAATTGCAGAGCCTGCAGACTTTATTTATTGGTTATGTGCCTGAGGCTGGCTGGCTGCGTGATCCGTTTCTCTGGGTTTGACTAGTTATGTCTGGACAGCCCCTACCGTGTGAGACACAGACCAAGAGGTGAGAGGGACACAGACTGAAGGAGACATGGGCTGAGAGAGGAGAGGAACACAGGCTGACAGATAAGAGAGAGAGACACAGGGTGAGTGAGACATGGGCTGAGAGAGGAGAGGAACACAGGCTGACAGATAAGAGAGAGAGACACAGGGTGAGTGAGACACGGGCTGAGAGAGGATAGGGACACAGGCTGAAAGGTTAAAGAGAGAGACACAGGCTGAGTGAGACATGTGCTGAGAGATGAGAGGAACACAGGCTGACAGATAAGAGAGAGAGACACAGGGTGAGTGAGACATGGGCTGAGAGAGGAGAGGAACACAGGCTGACAGATAAGAGAGAGAGACACAGGGTGAGTGAGACATGGGCTGAGAGAGGAGAGGGACACAGGCTGAAAGGTTAAAGAGAGAGACACAGGCTGAGTGAGACATGTGCTGAGAGATGAGAGGAACACAGGCTGACAGATAAGAGAGAGAGACACAGGCTGTGAGGTATAAGAGTGTCAGGCTCAGAGAGAGACAGGTTGAGAGCTTAGAAAGATACAGCTGTGAGAGACAGTCTGAGAGAAAGGGGCAGCTTTTAGAGAGACAGGTTGAGAGGCAAAAGAGACTGCTGAAAGAGGCAGCTATGAGAAAGTCTGGTTAAGAAAGACAGGCTGAGAGGTAATAGAGAGACAGACTGAGAGCTTAGACAGACAGCTGGGAAAAACAGGTTGATAGAGATAGGATGAGAGATGCAGCTATGAGAGAGACAGGCTGAAAGGTAAAAGAGACAGATTGAGAGCTTAGCGAGAGACAGACTAAAAGAAACAGCTATGAGAGAAGCAGGCTGAGAGCTTAGAGAGACAGCTGTGAGAAAGACATACTGAGGAAGCCTGAGAGAGATGGAGACCCCTGTGAGAGAAACAGACTGAGAGACAGAAAAGACTGAGAGAGTGTTAGGTTGGAGGGTCTTGTCATAAACTTACAGAACTGGTGGTAGAGGTCTTCGCCTATAGCAGCCGCTTTTCCTGGAAGCTTCTTCTTGTGCAGACAACTGGTGTGATAAGCCTTGAACCACCTGGGGGAAGGTTTGAATTTGACCAGCCAGAACCTGAGCTGGGGTTGGGTGGGTCCCGTTCTCATCCATCAAGACTGGCTCCTACCAGACATTTCTTTTAGGCCTGTTATAATGTTAGGCTGGTGGGTCTTGTCATAAAATTACAGAACTGGCGGTAGAGGTCTTCGCCTATAGCAGCCGCCTTTCCCGTAGAGCTTGATGTGCTCACAGGTACTCAGATGTCCCCAGGTCTTAATTCGAAATGTAGTGTAAGTTTATGAGCAATACCACAGCGGATGGAACGTGGAGGATATCCAGATGGAAGCGGGTAATCAGAAGGCTGGCCGAGGTCAGGGGGTCCGTAGCAGATAGGAAGGTCGGAGACAGGCAATATGGTCAGGGCTGGCGGCAAACAGGAGAATCCAAGAAACTGGTTCAGAGGTCAGGGCAATCAGAAAACAGGCAAGGTCCAATAACAAGTAGACTGGCAGGGAGGCTAAGCCCTCCCTGCCTTAAATACAAAAAGCCCTGCCCGCAAAATACCCACAGGGGCTGCCTAATTAATAAATACATTAATTAGCCTGCAGGCTATTATTTACTTGATGCGCACGCGCCCGGCTGCCTAGTGTTGCTTGGACACGGCGCTGATTAGAAAGTGTCTCGACCGTTTGCACGGTAACAGTCGGGGCAGAGGAAAGGGGAAGTGATGTCCTGGCTGGTGCTATGACGCGGCTGGAGGAAATGAGACGCGGATCGTTACAGAGAGAGAGAGAGATGTGCTCAGAGCTGTTAGAGAGAGGCAGCCATGTGATTCAGTTATGTGTTGAGAGACAGGCTGAGAACGGAGAGAGAGACCCCTGTTTGGCTCTGCTGAAGATTTCCCAAGGAGCACTGCAGAGAAACATCTCTCCAGCCCCAACCCTTCCTACACCAGCCACTCCCTGGCATCCACTATCTCCCACACCAGAGGAGCATCTCTTGCCCCACAGAAGAAGCTTCAAGCTGCAGATTCCCCTCTTTCTCCTCCTATCCGGGAGCAAAGAAGGGAAATTCTCTAAAGGAAAACTAACTCACTCCAACAGGTTACTTAGTTAAAGCCTGACCCTCAGCAATAACGGGGCCTACACCATCTCTACTGTGCAACTAGGCCTCAAGAAGAAGAGACTGGTACAGGACAAGATGGACATCAACATCTGCACGGCCTCAAGTAAGTATCTGAGTGGAAGATGATGTCTTCCTATAACACCCTGATCAGTATGTTTACCGACTCTACCGAGTCTCTGACACTAATAGACATCTCAATGGCCAACACCCTACACATTGTATACATGAAAATACTGACATCTTAGTCCCTGACCCTTTACCTGGTGTATATGTAAAGTGTATTTTATGAGGTCACTTGGGTGCTCTCTGTATGGTATATCAGTAATTAGGATGCTCTTTGCATTGTATGGCGATCACTTAGATTTAGCAACATTTATTTTATGGTCTCTGTATTGTAAGCCAGTTTCCAGGATGCTATCTGTATGGTATGGTGGTCATTGGGATGCACGCCGTATTGTATATCAGTCTCTAGGATGATCTCTGTATTGTATATGGGTAATTGGGATGCACTCTGTATTGTACATCAGTCAATGAAATGCTTCCTGTATTGTATATAGGGTCCTAAAATGCCGGCCTTTTATAGAAGTCCCTAAAATGCCTGCTGTTGTTGTGACTCTGCCTACCATTGCATGTTGCATTGGCCTTGTCTACCACCAATGTGGTTAGGGATAATTGTTTGCTAACCTTGCCTAATTTTGTATAGGCCCTGCCTATCATTTATTTGGTCCCACTTACATGAGGCCACTTTCAGAATTTTTCCAGGGCCACTTCAAGTTCCCAATCCGCCTCTACTGTAGCTTAGTGGTAATGTGGTGCTGTAGGGAATACCTACGTACGTGGTGCCGGTTGTGAGAGTAGTAGTTGCCGGGGGATGTTCCTCTTCTTTCGTATTCCTGTGTACTCCTGTGTACTCCTCTCTATTGTGTCCTAGTTCTTTGTGATATGGATTCTTCCTGGGGGCTTTTTGGGCTGTGAAGAAAGCAGATGTTTTAGGTTTTAAGGATGTTGGTGATTTTTGTATGTCAAAATGAGGTATTCATAGTGAATTTTGTGTTGGTGTTAAAGCTCTTTTGTTAATTTTGGCTCTTAGTGTTTATAGCTCTTTTGCTTTTTATAGCTCTCTTGCCTGTTATAGCTCTTATGGAGTTTGTGTTCTTAAAAGAACAGTTGTGGTTTAGGAGAATGAGATGTGTGGATGGGGGTATATATATATTCACTTGTACACATTTCATTCATTTAAACCAGTGCACTTTTCTCTTGTTCACCAATATATATGCAGGAACTCAATAGGAAGGGGGAGCAGGTACAAAGTACTTTGGCCTAGGCCTACTTGTGGCCCTGGCTTGCTTGTGTGGTGGGAGGAGTCACTAACCTGGTGTGACCACACCCCCTTCATGGGCTATGAAAGGAGCCCGAAACTCTTCTTGGCGGGTCTGTATGTATGACTGCTTGGGATATGTTAAACTGTAGAGGTGGTGTGGGTGGAATCTTTTTTGCTGTGAGTAGGTAATTAGCCAATGTGTTTCATTCATTCTGAGGACTTCATCAGGGATGTGGAGCAGGTGTTGCCCGTGGCATAATTATTTTGTGAATGATGATTGTTTAGTTGTGAGGGTGTGAGTGAAACAGTATAACTGAGGTGCAGTCAGCATTACATTGGCAGACAAAAGTTTGATATGTAGGTTTGTGAATAAAAACCATTGTTTGGGGTAAAAGTAGAACAAGTTTATTTAGTTATACAAAACAAACTCGCTGTGGGACTATTTTAATCTTTCTTCTAAATACTGCCATATACCCCTTGATAAAGTCAGGTGTGAAGAAACGCGTTGGGTATGATTCATTAGACCTTTATTTGGGACCTCCTTCCATGGCCAGGAGTTTGTTTTTTCCATTCGGAACAACTTTGCTGTTTTGAGGAGCACAGAGAAGCTTTAATGTTTTTATCCTATTTCATAATGCGATTCATCATTACAAGATGGTAAATCTATAAAGGAGACTAAACATCCTTCTTATTCGCAGCAGATAAGCCTTCAACATTTTTTATTTTGGTTAGCGGGTTATACCACATCTTTATATCACATTTGAAATCTTAGTTTAATACACTATGTACTGTATGGCGCTTCTGTTTTTTGTTTTGTATTTTAGGTTTTACACTTGCAAATAAGTGTTTAAGGACAAGGAGCTGCCTACTGTATGTTAGTTTATTTACTTTGCATTGCACGTGTTATTCACTGGTTTAACCTAGCACATTTTGGCTCAGATTCTTTATTTATTCTAAGTTTATTCAGTTATCCTGTGGTTTCTGCAAATGACTTTTCTTTTTATGTCATTCTGACTTTCTCAATGTGTCAAGAATCTCCTGCAGCCCGGCATGCTGCTGTCCCACGGCTGACTTTGAGATCTGTCTTCTGATTTATTTCAGTCTCTCTGATATTGTTCTTGCTGTACTGGTAGTGACTAATACCTGGCAGACGTTTGCAGGTGTTTAGAAATAGAAGTCTAAATGTGTATATCCCAGTGGCCTCAACGACCCATAAAGTTGCAGTGAGTGTTCTCTATTTATATCTTGTTTATGACCAGTTGTTTGGTTTGTTTTGTGAACTTTTTTATTTCCCTAAAAACCTTTAGCGGCAGGAATAGACAGGTAATGATGGCAGGTAGAAATTGTCGCTATTGGTCACCTTTTGCTTTTTACAAATACATGATTTGGACAAGAAACAGTTCAGGGAGATGTCATGATCTGAAGCAGAATAAATCTGGAGGGTATTACCCCAGAGAAAATCAAGTATGAGGGCTCACAATCTGGGGAAAGTCATTACAGAAGGGTCACGATCTGGAGAAGTACCAATACAGGGGGGCATGAGGTTTGGGAGCAATAGAGGGTGATGGCTGGAACTACTGTGGTAGCAGGGGGTGCAGCTGCTATTGGGCCTTTAGCTGGCGGGAGGGGGGCTGCAGCGGTGGAGGTGCAGACAATTTCTCACCTGCTCTGGATTTCTGAAGCTCTGTCTACTGATCAATAGAATAATCAAAAGAAAACCTGTTATTAATTAAAGTGTAGACTGCTCAGATTGCTCCCTATAGGTTACTATAATAGCAGCCATGAACTGATGAGTAGGAGTAAGTAGGAAACAGGACAGGGTGCTAAATTGTCTTTTTCATGTAGATGGTGGCCAGTGGTGTAACTATAGGCGTTATTGGGGTTATTGGGTTATTCTATTATGTGAAATGTTCCATACTAATTTAGGTTAACACTCATGTGTCTATTTAGATATTCTGGAATACTCCAAGCTTATTGGCACACATATTTGTAAGATATTTATTTAAAAAGAACATAATTGCAACATTTGTAATGTACTGAGCTGACACCTAGGGGTAAATGTATCATACCCCGGTTTTCTCAACTCGCGGGAGATCGGGTCTTCGCAGCTTAAATTTAAAGCCGCGCTGCCTTGTAAAGGGAAGTTTCCCTTTACAAGGCAGCTCCACCAGAAGGTCTATTGAAAGCATAGGGTGGATGAGAGCCCGCCGCGTTAAAAGTTATTCAATTGTTTTTTAGCGCGGCGCGTAAAACATTCCAATATGCTGTTTTATCTCGCACCTCTATGGAGTGTGTTAAAAATAAAAAAAAATAAGAAAACTATTTGAAATTATGTAATAATGAAAAAAAAAGAAACTATGTTGATCAGTAATGCATAACAGGAAAAAGTTGATTTTACTTTAAAAAAATAATGGAAAAATAAATATAAAGAAACACTAATTATATATATATATATATATATATATATATATATATATATATATATATATATTTATATTTATGTATGTTTTTTGTACAAATATGTATGGACTAATGTGTTTTGACATGGTATAGATGATTCTATAGTAAAAAATAGTGAGAAAAAAATATGCTAAAGAAAGTACTGTAATGTAGAGATTATCAAATAGAATGGTTGTGTAATGCAATCTAATGTATGCAAATGTATGCCAATCCTTTTTTTTGTTATACATGACCGCGTTAAACACTCACCTTCACTCCCCTAAAACCTTGCAAACACCAATGATTAATGCACGGGGTCAGCGTTACCTCTTTTTTAATTGAATTGCACGAGTTTTAACACCGCGTTAGCTAAAAACAGTCACTATAGCAGTTAAAAACCCGCGTGGGATTATTTTTAGAGTTGCGGGGGAAAAAACAACTTGCGGTCAATTGAATTCCCCCCAATCAGTCTAACACAATTTTCAGCTGCGCTATAGCAATTAACAATGAACCATTCAATTAGGTTCGGAGCTGATAAACGCAGAGAATTTCGGCTGGTATTTTTCTTCTGAGTTTGTCAAAGGAACAGTGTTCGGAGGAAATAGACTAAAAAATATAATTTCAGCTTTTTTTTCCAACCATCTGTAAAGCTCTTGTCCGACACTACAATATATAACACCAACAAGTACAAACAGAACTTGTACATAACATGCCATTTGTGTGGCATGGCAAGCATGCAAGCCTCACTATCACTAGCATGAGAATCACTATCAATTTAGATAGTGCCAGGTCAAGCTACAACCCCTTCCAATTCCTGTCACCTACATGGGCAATGCTGTGTGCGCTACCATTAGGTGCAACAATCTCTCCATTCACTAATGTGAATTGGGACATAACTCCCGACTGTTCCAGTAGTCAGGACAAAGCCTTGACTGAGCAGGACAGTCACCTAAAATTGTGACTGTACCACCAGAATTTAAGACAGTTGACAGACTTTATGGTTCTCTTCTATTTGGTCTTGTAAATCTATTCAGTTGCTGCTTGTTGGAACAGTCTTGTCCCTCCCCCTAACGAACCCCAACATTAAAGTAAGAGCAAAATAAGTGTAATAATTAGGCCTCTCACCCTGTAACCAGCACCAACATTCAATTAATAACATTCACATTTAATAAGTAGATCCTCTTATCTCTCAAACAGCACCAAATTAATTTTGCTCTCATTTATTGCATAGCCCTCCTACCCGAACTCAGCCCCATATTCAATTAATAGCCCTAAACCATCCCAGCTTTAAATCAATAGTCTCTACCATCAAATAGTTTTCACTTTCCCCCCACTAATAAACTAATAGCCCCCACACTCACATCACTATCAAATTAACATCCCACACCCCCACCCCCACCCACATTACATTAAGAGCCCAACTGCCCCAACACCTAATTTCTTCCATCTGGGTCTACCTTTCTTGCTGCCTACATATGTGGGATGGCGTGCGCATGTCAGGTGGAATCCCCCTCCCTGGTCCCAATGTGATATGCTACTGTGGGGAGGAGGCGAGCACACACAACAGGGAAGGTACATGGAGTAACAGATCAGGATCCCAGGGAAGGGCCAGACATCAGTAATATATATATATATGCCTGGCAATTCCTGTTCTGGGAGGGGGAGGGAGGTTTCAGGCAAAGTCTGACACAGATGGGGTTCAGATTTATGGGGTGGAGAGGGTGATAAGTTACAGCAATGTCGTAGAGAAACTCAAGTCTGTCTTGAGTGGATGACAGATAATAAAGGAACCAGATGCTTATTTGTTGTCAGAATTAAATAGACATAAACCAACAACCCACTTGAACGGTGGGCACAAGGGTTATGTTTTAAAACATTTTCGGTGTTAATTCTGTCCTCTTATTTCCTTATTTTTTAGTCCTTGTATATAGCAGCTAGTTAGTGGATCTCACTACCCCATGCCTACATCCACATAGTATATTTTCGTTGTAGGCTTTAGGCTTTATCTTGCCTTAGGACATATCTCCCAGCTCAATGTGGATTTCATACTTGGTATTTTCTATTTTTATTGTTGATCTGCATAAGCAACAAAGAAAAAATATTACACAGTGACAACAATTCTCAATATTCTCATGTCAAACCGTATACAAAAAAGGTTTTGTTTTTCCAGTATTACACATGCATTTCCATTCTAATCCTCCTTAACTTGTAACAAATGATAACAGTGTAGCCAATAAATAAACAAGCTCTAATGTATCTTATAATGTGTTTTGATGTAATAATTATGAGGTTCTATCTCTTCAGAGAGCCTACTAATGTAACCACAGGTTGCTGGTTTGATGGGTAACTTATACATACTTACGCTAGCCCTCTCTGCACTGGGGTTGAGGCCTTGGAACAGATCCAATGGCTCAGGGAGAAGGACCATATTATAGATTTCTGTAAGAGCTCTGAAGGGGACCCATAAGAACTTACAGTACCTAAGTTCCAGTAGCCTAACCAGTTAACGTGTGGGAGCTGTAATCCACATGCTGCTGGTGTGGTGGGTGACTATGGCGGTGTCAGCAAGTGAGATCGGCACCTATACTTATCACTTGTTGGGTTTCAGCAACTCACATCACTGGGCACCAATGTATTGTGACTTTTCAGTAATCTTACGTTCCATCCAAAAAAGCCACCGAATCTCCTGCATTACTCAACTCATAGATTTTAGTATGTTGGCAATTTACTTATTTTATTGTTTCACCAGACGCCTGGGGTAAGTCCTAAGTTTGAAAATACTTGTTATTTGCTAACTTTCAAAATACTTCTTATTCCTATGGCTAGTATGGTTCACTCTTGCCCATCACCTGTTCATTTTCTGTCGATTAATACTGATGGCTAATAGTCTCATAATGTGAATTTAATGGATTGTCTGGGTATGCTCATTAAATTTGTATTAAAATATGTTATAAGCTCTAAAATGACTATTATAAAATAATAATACGGCTGTTGCTGCAAGGAATGAATAATGTGATGAGTTTATGTATAAAAAACAAAGCAAAACACTTCCACTACAATAAAGACAGAAGCATGTGCCACAGCCTTTACTGCCTTCTATAGCAGAGTTTTCCATTGGGTACCTCTAAAAAAAAATCACATAGGGGATTTTCCTTTGTGGAAATATGTGTGTAAACTACTGATTAAATTTAATAAACTAAATTTAACAGATTAATTCCACAATAAAACCATTTGAGAATCAGGAATAAGAAATCATGTCCTAGGCTAGGGCCACACAAGTCAGATGGTTGTACATAAGCAGTGTCTGACTGGGGCATGAAGGGCCCACCGGGGGACTGCAACGCTAGGGGCCCACCAGAGGGGGTGTGGCCAGCCATCATAGAGGTGGGACCAGACACTAGAGGGGGAGTGGTCAGCCCACGAAGGCCAGTCCGACACTGGGGGCAAGAGTCAACTCAGCAGCCTACTAGGGTCATTTTTAAGGAAAAAAAAATGCAGGTGGCCCAATGACCCAGCCCAAGGTGGTCCACTATGGAACACCAGCCCGGGGAGGGGGCAGATGCCCCCTTGCTTCCCAGCCCAGCCAGCCCCTGTATGTGATGGCACTGTCCCTCCCAGGTAACAAGCTTCTGTACAATAAAACATAAGGCTGGGTTGCAATGAAAAAAAAAATACATTATATATAATTTTTACATAAAGACCTAATATTGTGCAGTTCTAAGCAAGGATCTATACAGCACATTGGAAGGGTTAACCACAATAGTGATCTTTTGGACAGAACCTTACAGTTACTACTCACTGACAGGCTGCTGGTACTTGTAGTTCCATAGCAGATGGAAAGCCACTGCTTGCCTAAACCTACTGCAAGCATTGGAAGGATGGGGCACAAGTAGCTGGAGAGGCATGCTGAGCCTTACAGTCCCACAACAGTTGCAGAACCTCCTGTCTCCTACATAGCTGATTTATAGAGAGATGTAACATGCATATTTAGTATACTCAGGATAATCCAGAATATCAGCGCAGGCATTCAGTATTCAAACTTACCTGTTTGTGATGATGATGATGGTGTTGATGCTGCTGCTGTCTGTGTGCTGGTATCTAACTCCCCGGATCACCAGTGTGTGCAGGATCTACGCTATAGTCCTTATAACCATGCCACCCCCAGCACCGCCCTGCCGCGCCACCACCAGGTATCCGACTGACTGACATCACCTCTTAACCGATAGGGATGCGAGCCGGGGACCGCACGCGCTTCACACCGTCCAATCTGAGGGCTTCACCGGCACTTGAAGAAACCCCCCCCCCCCCCAAAAAAAAACCAGCTTGTTAGTGTGCCGTTAGCTTCGCCTTAACAGCGGAGGGGGACGGAGCTTCAAGCCTGCCGGGCCTACCGGTGGATAGTCCGGCTGCCCGGCAGGCCAGTCCGACACTGTACATAAGCAAATCACATACAATTACATTTCATTTGTATGCAGCATTTATTTCCTGGTTTTCTGCACGCAGGTTCATACCAGGCCAGTTGTCTGGTTCTATGTGGGTCATTTCCAATTTTTGGACAAGGGGCATGACCTGTAGGGAAGGTATGCTAAAATGGGGACATGGTTGAGCAAATAAATACACTATATAGAGCAGTCTAGTGACATATATACGATACACAGAGAATTCACAGAATGCCCACCACAAAACACCTTGGTTTTGCACTGGTTCCTTTAAATGGTCTGTCCAGCAAACAAAAATGGGCATGCCTCCAATCCAGAGAGGCAGACAATCTTTAGGAGGTGCTCTGTGGAAATGTGTAAACCTAACTGTGAAAGGATGGACTGCCTATGCCACCCTGTCTGTTCTGGCTGGGAACCGGCTGGGCTTACTTTGCCACCGTTCCCTTTTGTTATCCCAAATGCACCCTCTTGTTGCAATAGGAGGGGCTTACAAAGGCTGCCACCACTGGACTCTTTACCGGCATCCAGAACCGGGTTTATTCTGGGTAACTGACGCTGCTGGCGTATATCGTTGCTGGTGTACCTGGGCTTGTACTCCTGACCTTTTACTATGGATCAGGTAAGCTGTGGATGGATCCCCCCTGGCCCATACCACTGATTAGGGCTGCATGGGTAGCAGACAGAGCGGTGTTATCGGAAAGCTTGGGTCCAAACTTGAGAGTCAGCCGGAGAATGGATTAGATTTAGGGTCTAATCTGCAGGTCACAGGAATACAGCAATACTGAAGATGTTTTCAAGCAGGTCTTTGAAGCAAGTGATGTTTATTTGCTCTCACACTGTTTGGAGGTACCAGTGATCAGGTCAGATGAAAATCAGAAGAACAAGTTTCCAATACAAGCTAGTGCCTTTTATACAGTTCAGACACAGGCTATTTGTAGCATCAGGATATAACCTGGATTTACATGCATATACACTTAGCTATGAAATTCTTAAAAACCTTGCTGTGATATTCTGCATCTTATTTCAGAGGCAGGATATATACTAGTAAGTCAAAAGGTCTAACTGACATGAATACCTTCTTCAGACAGAAGCCGAATATACTTTCCCACAAAACAGCACAGACCCAAACAAGCCAATTCCCCACTTCACAATACACCAAAGGCTTTGTAAACAAAGGCTCATTGTATCAGATATATACATCAGACATAATGCTTTTCCTCTAGAAAGGCTAAAAACAGAAAAAACACATTTTCTACCCTGGTCTCAGAAATAACGATTTCCTATCTCCACATATACACAATATCAAACATAAGTGCTTGTGCAATTATATAAATATGCGCTATTTCCTTTAAATAAATTTATACCAGAAGTTATTTATCAGTGATCCAGTCATATTAACATTAAGACAGTCTGGGCTGATTTACACTATAACAATAAGACCATGATCCTGCACCATACTGGTCAGCCCAGGGCTGACCCTAATGGGTGTGGTGGGTACAAAATACAACATACAGTTCTCTCCCTCTTATAGTGAAACCACCAAGCTGCCTAACACAATGATTTAGTATAGAAACATGTACAACATTCTGCGACCACTATGCAAAACACAGTGAACACTAGTGTCAAGATGAATCTGGACTACTGAGTAATTCAGATTCACAAATGTCTGATTGATTTGCACTACAGACCCCTCATGTGAGGACTTTACAATGCAGATCACAATTCTATTGTGATTATATTATGCAGAGTTCCCCATCTCCAGTAGCTTTACAATGCAGACAACAAAAAAAATATTGTGTCTTTGAACCCCAAAATCTCTGAAGACTTTACAAAGCAGACCACACAAATCTTTTGTAATAGTTTTTGCCAATAGTGATCTGTCATCTTACATAAAGGCATATTGGGGTGCTACAACATTACATTAGGCTTTAAATATTTATTAAACATCAATTAATTAATTTAGCACACATAACAACAAATGACAAATAAGTGGGTAAAACAGGAGCAGAAAATTGTGTTTTCCCACAGGAATGTGATGGGCCTCCACCGATTAAGAGAAATGCCGATCACACATGGCCCAAGTGAAAGGATCATCGTCCAACTGCATGCCACAATTTAACTGGCAAACTGGACAGAGCCATTCAGCCATCATGCTGAGCAGCCTGAACTCTTCCAGTATCACATGGGTGGGAAGATGACCGCACACACCTACCAATCGCAGTCATGGGCAATCATCAACTGCATGTACCAACATGTCCAATACGGATCTTATCGATTTTGGTTTTGGGACCCCAATTGCCCCATATCACTGCAAATGTCAGGGGAAAATGTAGGATTTCTCAAGAGGGGTTTCCACACCACACCACCAGAGTGGGCTAGACCATCATGCAAGTGGCTTGGTAATCATTTTAGACAGTTTCATGGTGCTCTTCAACCCCTTCGCATCCACACAAGTAATGCTGCATAGTAGTACATGCAGCATTGCTTGTCTGGATGCGAAGGTCAATGTCATCAAAAGCATCAATGTCACCAAAAATTGAGACTGCTGCACCCTAATCAGGACAGCTGGCAAACTGTCCTGGCCTCTACTATCTATTCTTGCAGCTTTCACTACCTGTTGTGCTCGTGTCTTAAGCTCAGTTGTTTCTTATCTTGATTTTTGGAATGTTGATCATTCCAAAAGGAAAGAAGCATGAAATATGGAAAGCATAGAAATGGCCCCTTAGATCCCCCCAATCAGCCCAGCAGCTAAATCTAAATCAGTAGCACCCACGTTTAATAATTTGGTGCCCCCTACAGGCAACCAACTCAGACATAAAGGAATAGCATTTACATTTAATAAATATACCTATTTGCCCCCAACTAGTTCAGACTAAATTAATAGCTTTGACATTAAATAAATAGACACATTTTTCCCACAAACATCCCTGACATTTAATTAATAGCACATTACCAATGAAGTGGAAGTGGCAATAAACTCAGGTGCTATCATAATCAAGCCAGTGTTACAATATCAATATAAAAAGATCACACTCCCCAAAGTATAATCAGGTGAAAGCCGTCCTATACCTATCCATTGTTCATGCTTATACAATCTGTAAAACATAAAAATAGTACAGGCGCCTGATAATATGGTATATCAAAGGTGCAATTAGCACCTTTAAAGTGCTAAGTAGTTATTGTTGCTCCTTAATAACAATTCATTAACCATGGAATCTCAGGAAGGAATAAGGAAACTACATTGTGTAGTACACAAAAGAATCACTTTAATATCATATATGATTAAAAATGATCTGATAGTCCTGGAAACTGCTATATAGTAGCAATCAGTCCCAATGACTTGTACTAGTTGTTGGTGACAGAAGAAGAATCATACATAACGGAAGATAGAAGAAGATCTCGAATATGAGTCAGCAAAGGTGACCAGAAAAGCACCTAAGGGGTATATTTACTAAACTGCGGTTTTGTAAAAGTGGAGATGTTGCCTATAGCAACCAATCAGATTCTAGTTTTCATTTATTTAGTTCATTCTATAAAATGACAGGTAGAATCTGATTGGTTGCTATAGGCAACATCTCCACTTTTTCAAACCCGCAGTTTAGTAAATATACTCCTATGTGATCTTCCCCTCTTTCTCCACTGAGATTCTCCTCACTAAAGTGACCAATGATTTTCTCTATTGTCTAAGAATTAATTCTCCATTCTCATCCTCCTAGATTTCTCACCTGCTTGTAACACTGATCCCCTTCCTCTCCTCCTGCACACTTGTCACTGTAGTGGTCTTCATTTCACTGTTCTCTCCTGGTTCACAATCTCTCCATTCGCTCCTCTTATGTCTCTACTTCTTGCTCCTCCTCCCCTCCTCTCTCTTGGACTAAAATACACCTATACACTGATGACACCCAAAGCTTCTTCTCCTCCCCTGGCCTCTCTTCTTTTCTCCTATCTTGTGTGTCCAACTGAATCTTTGCCACATCCATAACTCAGAATATAACCTAAAGGTCAACATGTGCAAAACTAAGCTCCTTTTCTTCCTTCCATGCTCTTAGGCCTCCTACATCTCTCTCACCATTAGAAATGGTCACTGACCCCCGTGTTTTGGTTTTGGATTCGGTTTTGGATCTGGATTACCGTCGTGTTTTGGTTTTGGTTTTGGTTTTGCAAAACCGCCATTGCGTGTTTTGGTTTTGGTTTTGGTTTTGTTTGGTTTTGTTTTGCTATTTTTTGGGAAAATCCATGTTTTTGGGCCTAAATTAACCCAATTTAGTGCTCCAACTGTTTTAGAGACAAGTAATCTAATTGTTGAGGTAATAAATCATCCAAAAAAACAGTTTAATTCTTCGTTGGTAGGCCTATTCTACACACAAAACAGATTGTCTTCCTCTCCATCTATGCATATTGGCAATGCAGCCATCGTCTTTGAATGTATATTACACCCTACACTTATAGTTAAATATGTAAAGAAATGGAAAAAGCCAGTTTGGTTTCTGTCTCTCAAGGCCCCCCTCCACTTGTATAAAATAGCAAAAAATTCAGCCATTATAGACTGTACAATATTAATTGACATGGAGAAAGCCAGTTTGGTTTCTGTCTCTCTAGGCCCCCCTCCACTTGTATAAAATACTAAAAAATTCAGCCATTATAGACTGTACAATATTAATTGACATGGAGAAAGACAGTTTGGGGTCACTCTGTCTCTCTAGGCCCCCCTCCACTTGTATAAAATACCAAAAAATTCAGCCATTATAGACTGTACAATATTAATTGACATGGAGAAAGCCAGTTTGGTTTCTGTCTCTCTAGGCCCCCCTCCACTTGTATAAAATACTAAAAAATTCAGCCATTATAGACTGTACAATATTAATTGACATGGAGAAAGACAGTTTGGGGTCACTCTGTCTCTCTAGGCCCCCCTCCACTTGTATAAAATACCAAAAAATTCAGCCATTATAGACTGTACAATATTAATTGACATGGAGAAAGCCAGTTTGGTTTCTGTCTCTCTAGGCCCCCCTCCACTTGTATAAAATACTAAAAAATTCAGCCATTATAGACTGTACAATATTATGAAAAATGGACAAAGCCAGTTTAGGGTCACTCTGTCTATGACACCCTACCCTTAAGGATAAATTGCCCTAACAGCAGCCTTTCAAGATGGTATGTGATATGGAAATGCCACAAGTCCCTTTCCTCTTTGGGGGTAGATTGCACCCTACACTTACATAGAAAGTTTTAAAAAGATGTTATCGGCATCATCTTCAGCTTCATCCTCACCCTCATCAGTGTGTACGTCATCATCACAGACTATCAATTCATCGCCGCTTGAATCCGCCATTAGAGAACAGTCAGTGCTTGGATGTCTTGGATGGTGAAGGCCTTCCTCGTGGAAGATGTAGTTCATTTTTATAAACATCATTTTCTCCACATTTTTGGGAAGTAACCTTCTACGGCGATCACTGACTAAGTTCCCTGCTGTGCTGAACACTCGTTCAGAGTACACACTGGAGGGTGGGCAGCTTAGGTATTGCAAAGCAAGTTTGTACATGGGTTTCCAAATGGCCTGCTTTTCTTCCCAGTAAGGAAAGGGACTGTCTGACATTTCCATATCAACTACCTCTTGAAAGTAATCCTCCACCATCCTTTGCATGTTTATACTCATATTGGATGGACTTATGGGCAAAGTGACACTTTTTTTTGAAAAATCCTTCAAACCAGCCCAGATGTTAAATTGTTCTCGTCTGCCCCCTGTGTCTTCCCTGCTTCTTTTTTGGAAATTTAATTTTTTACGAGCAACAGCTTGAGAAAGTGAAGGAGGACACGTCGTCAAGCCGAGGCCCAGTTCAGCGGCCAACTTGCTGAGCAATAGCTCCTTGCAAAAGTTCACATCTCGCTCATTTACAAGTAAAGACTCAATGTAGGTTTTAAACCTTGGATCAAGCACAGTGGCCAAAACGTACTGATCCGAGTTCAAGATCTTAATAACTCGAGGATCATTGTGAAGCGAATTAAGTACTTGATCGACAAGGCCAACATACTTTGCTGAATTGCTTGCTTTCAGCTCCTCCTTCATTTTCTCAAGCTGCTTTTCCAATAGTCTAATTAAAGGAATGACTTGGCTCAAACTAGCAGAGTCTGCACTGACCTCACATGTCACAACTTCAAATGGTTTCAGCACCTTGCACAGCACTGAAAGGATTCCCCACTGTGCAAGAGTGAAATACATCCCCCCTCCTTTCCCAATGTCATGACTTGTGCAATATGCTTGGATGGCTTTGCGCTGTTCCTCCATCCTCTGAAGCATGTACAGGGTGGAATTCCACCGAGTTACCACCTCTTGCTTAAGTTGGTGGCAGGGCAAGTTAAACTGCTCTTGGAGCTGCTGTAATCTCCTACATGCTGTGGCTGAATGCCTGAAATGGCCTGAAATTTTACGGGCCACCGAAAGCATCTCCTGCACCTCACGGTTATTTCGTAGGAAGCTCTGCACCACCAAGTTGATGGTGTGAGCAAAACAGGGAATATGTTGGAAATCACCCAGCTGTAATGCTCGCACTATATTGTTGGCGTTATCTGAAATGACATACCCTGGGGAGAGTCCGAGTGGTATAAGCCATGCATCAATCACATCTCTCAGTTTGCGTAACAAATTGTCAGCCGTATGCCTGTTAGTGAAGCCGGTGATACAAAGAGTGGCCTGCCTGTGACAAATGTTACGTAGTGGTGTACATGCTGCTGCTGTTCCTGCTGGTGAAGGTGAATGACCAACCCAGTGGGCTGTCACAGTCATATAGTCTTTGGTTTGGCCACTTCCACTTGTCCACATATCTGTGGTTAAGTGAACAGTGGGCAGAATGGCATTTTTCAGCGCAATCTCTACATTTTTACACACTTTTTGGTATAGTTGTGGAATAGCTTTACGGGAGAAATGGTGTCGCGATGGAATTCTGTAACGCGGACACAAAACCTCAATTAACTGTGAAAAACCAGCTGCGTTTATTGTGGAGATTGGACGCAGATCTAACACTAACATTGCAGCCATGGCGTCTGTGATTCGCTTGGCGACTGGGTGACTGCTGTCATATTTGCTTCCCCTCGCAAATGATTGTTTCACAGTTAATTGCTGAAATGTAGGACTGCTCATTTTATTCACCTGCCTCTGGGATGACGATTCACCCCCAGCAGCAGCAACAGCAGCAGCAGGACTAACGCTTTCTTCAGAGGAATCAATAATAGTGCCGGAGTCATCCAGCCTTAAGTGGGATGCCGGGCTAACTCCGAGCGCTACTGAGGATATTGATGAGGATGGTGTGGTGGGTGTATTTTGTAGCCGTCGGTATGTCGGTGAGCGGAGGGTCTTAGCTGATGAGGGAGTGCTTGTATTCTTTTGGGAAGAACTTTCAGCTTTTCCCAACACTTTGCCATGAACTCTCGTTAAATGGCGTAACATAGACGAGGTTCCAAGATGGTTAAGGTCCCTCCCTCGACTGACTGTGGCTTCACATACACTACAAATGGCTATACAATTGTTGTCTGGATTTGGGTAGAAATAATTCCACACATAAGAAGTGGATTTTTTTGTTTTATGCCCAGGCATGACAATGGCCTTTTTCTTGTCACGTGCCAGAACTGCTGCCACTGGTGCAGGACTTACACAAACAACCTCATCCTCATCAACATCCTCATTAGCGCCCTCGTCGCCTACACAAATCTCCCCCTCATCCTCTTCTAATTCCAAAGTGGCATCCTCAATTTGGGTATCACCGGCTACACTCGGGCTATTAAGGCACACATCAGCAGAATGCTCACGATTAGACATCCCACTGTTGGATGGACTCTCCACAGGGATTGTTGTCATTTGTGAATCAGAGCAAATATTCTCCTGTAATGCCTCACTGGTATCTTGCAGCTCAGCTTTGACGCGTAACAGTAGTTGTGCACCAATTGTAGCCTGGGTAACTTTTTGGGATCTGCCACTAATAGCCAAAGGTGAAGGCCTCATTCTCTCTTTGCCACTGCGTGTGTAGAATGGCATGCTTGCAATTTTTTTTTTATCGTCACTTAACTTTTGCTCAGTTACACTTCTTTTTCGCTTCAATACAGTAAATTTTTTTTTGGTTTTTGTTTTTTGCACTAATTTGAAAACACTCTGTTGTTTGACATCGCCTTGGCCAGATGACGTACTGGGAACACTAACATCAGGACTGGTGACAGAACCTGGTTGCTCATTTAGATCATATGTGGACTGCTTTGAATCCATTCTGAGCGCAAACCACTGAGGAGTGCTAAAAATTATTGAGTAGATACTGCTGACAGATATGACTTTTGACAGCCAGAAATATTAATGCACAATTAGGGAGGACACCCCAAAAACACTGAGGAGTGCTAAAAATTATTGAGTAGATACTGCTGACAGATATGACTTTTGACAGCCAGAAATATTAATGCACAATTAGGGAGGACACCCCAAAAACACTGAGGAGTGCTAAAAATTATTGAGTAGATACTGCTGACAGATATGACTTTTGACAGCCAGAAATATTAATGCACAATTAGGGAGGACACCCCAAAAACACTGAGGAGTGCTAAAAATTATTGAGTAGATACTGCTGACAGATATGACTTTTGACAGCCAGAAATATTAATGCACAATTAGGGAGGACACCCCAAAAACACTGAGGAGTGCTAAAAATTATTGAGTAGATACTGCTGACAGATATGACTTTTGACAGCCAGAAATATTAATGCACAATTAGGGAGGACACCCCAAAAACACTGAGGAGTGCTAAAAATTATTGAGTAGATACTGCTGACAGATATGACTTTTGACAGCCAGAAATATTAATGCACAATTAGGGAGGACACCCCAAAAACACTGAGGAGTGCTAAAAATTATTGAGTAGATACTGCTGACAGATATGACTTTTGACAGCCAGAAATATTAATGCACAATTAGGGAGGACACCCCAAAAACACTGAGGAGTGCTAAAAATTATTGAGTAGATACTGCTGACAGATATGACTTTTGACAGCCAGAAATATTAATGCACAATTAGGGAGGACACCCCAAAAACACTGAGGAGTGCTAAAAATTATTGAGTAGATACTGCTGACAGATATGACTTTTGACAGCCAGAAATATTAATGCACAATTATGGGGGACACCCCAAAAACACTGAGGTGTGCTACAAATTATTGAGTAGATACTGCTGACAGATATGACTTTTGACAGCCAGAAATATTAATGCACAATTAGGGAGGACACCCCAAAAACACTGAGGAGTGCTAAAAATTATTGAGTAGATACTGCTGACAGATATGACTTTTGACAGCCAGAAATATTAATGCACAATTAGGGAGGACACCCCAAAAACACTGAGGAGTGCTAAAAATTATTGAGTAGATACTGCTGACAGATATGACTTTTGACAGCCAGAAATATTAATGCACAATTAGGGAGGACACCCCAAAAACACTGAGGAGTGCTAAAAATTATTGAGTAGATACTGCTGACAGATATGACTTTTGACAGCCAGAAATATTAATGCACAATTATGGGGGACACCCCAAAAACACTGAGGTGTGCTACAAATTATTGAGTAGATACTGCTGACAGATATGACTTTTGACAGCCAGAAATATTAATGCACAATTAGGGAGGACACCCCAAAAACACTGAGGAGTGCTAAAAATTATTGAGTAGATACTGCTGACAGATATGACTTTTGACAGCCAGAAATATTAATGCACAATTATGGGGGACACCCCAAAAACACTGAGGTGTGCTACAAATTATTGAGTAGATACTGCTGACAGATATGACTTTTGACAGCCAGAAATATTAATGCACAATTAGGGAGGACACCCCAAAAACACTGAGGAGTGCTAAAAATTATTGAGTAGATACTGCTGACAGATATGACTTTTGACAGCCAGAAATATTAATGCACAATTAGGGAGGACACCCCAAAAACACTGAGGAGTGCTAAAAATTATTGAGTAGATACTGCTGACAGATATGACTTTTGACAGCCAGAAATATTAATGCACAATTATGGGGGACACCCCAAAAACACTGAGGTGTGCTACAAATTATTGAGTAGATACTGCTGACAGATATGACTTTTGACAGCCAGAAATATTAATGCACAATTATGGGGGACACCCCAAAAACACTGAGGTGTGCTACAAATTATTGAGTAGATACTGCTGACAGATATGACTTTTGACAGCCAGAAATATTAATGCACAATTAGGGAGGACACCCCAAAAACACTGAGGAGTGCTAAAAATTATTGAGTAGATACTGCTGACAGATATGACTTTTGACAGCCAGAAATATTAATGCACAATTAGGGAGGACACCCCAAAAACACTGAGGAGTGCTAAAAATTATTGAGTAGATACTGCTGACAGATATGACTTTTGACAGCCAGAAATATTAATGCACAATTAGGGAGGACACCCCAAAAACACTGAGGAGTGCTAAAAATTATTGAGTAGATACTGCTGACAGATATGACTTTTGACAGCCAGAAATATTAATGCACAATTATGGGGGACACCCCAAAAACACTGAGGTGTGCTACAAATTATTGAGTAGATACTGCTGACAGATATGACTTTTGACAGCCAGAAATATTAATGCACAATTAGGGAGGACACCCCAAAAACACTGAGGAGTGCTAAAAATTATTGAGTAGATACTGCTGACAGATATGACTTTTGACAGCCAGAAATATTAATGCACAATTATGGGGGACACCCCAAAAACACTGAGGTGTGCTACAAATTATTGAGTAGATACTGCTGACAGATATGACTTTTGACAGCCAGAAATATTAATGCACAATTAGGGAGGACACCCCAAAAACACTGAGGAGTGCTAAAAATTATTGAGTAGATACTGCTGACAGATATGACTTTTGACAGCCAGAAATATTAATGCACAATTAGGGAGGACACCCCAAAAACACTGAGGAGTGCTAAAAATTATTGAGTAGATACTGCTGACAGATATGACTTTTGACAGCCAGAAATATTAATGCACAATTATGGGGGACACCCCAAAAACACTGAGGTGTGCTACAAATTATTGAGTAGATACTGCTGACAGATATGACTTTTGACAGCCAGAAATATTAATGCACAATTATGGGGGACACCCCAAAAACACTGAGGTGTGCTACAAATTATTGAGTAGATACTGCTGACAGATATGACTTTTGACAGCCAGAAATATTAATGCACAATTAGGGAGGACACCCCAAAAACACTGAGGAGTGCTAAAAATTATTGAGTAGATACTGCTGACAGATATGACTTTTGACAGCCAGAAATATTAATGCACAATTAGGGAGGACACCCCAAAAACACTGAGGAGTGCTAAAAATTATTGAGTAGATACTGCTGACAGATATGACTTTTGACAGCCAGAAATATTAATGCACAATTAGGGAGGACACCCCAAAAACACTGAGGAGTGCTAAAAATTATTGAGTAGATACTGCTGACAGATATGACTTTTGACAGCCAGAAATATTAATGCACAATTATGGGGGACACCCCAAAAACACTGAGGTGTGCTACAAATTATTGAGTAGATACTGCTGACAGATATGACTTTTGACAGCCAGAAATATTAATGCACAATTAGGGAGGACACCCCAAAAACACTGAGGAGTGCTAAAAATTATTGAGTAGATACTGCTGACAGATATGACTTTTGACAGCCAGAAATATTAATGCACAATTATGGGGGACACCCCAAAAACACTGAGGTGTGCTACAAATTATTGAGTAGATACTGCTGACAGATATGACTTTTGACAGCCAGAAATATTAATGCACAATTAGGGAGGACACCCCAAAAACACTGAGGAGTGCTAAAAATTATTGAGTAGATACTGCTGACAGATATGACTTTTGACAGCCAGAAATATTAATGCACAATTAGGGAGGACACCCCAAAAACACTGAGGAGTGCTAAAAATTATTGAGTAGATACTGCTGACAGATATGACTTTTGACAGCCAGAAATATTAATGCACAATTATGGGGGACACCCCAAAAACACTGAGGTGTGCTACAAATTATTGAGTAGATACTGCTGACAGATATGACTTTTGACAGCCAGAAATATTAATGCACAATTATGGGGGACACCCCAAAAGCGCTGGGGAGTGCCAAATATGAAGAAAAAATAATAAACCTCTATCCTCCTCTCTGCACTAGCGATTTTGGTTAGAGCAATTGCAAGAACAATATGGTATTCTCTGTCCCTGCTCTAATTAGCCTATGACTACACCCTGCTCTCTCCCTCTGTCAAATGGCGATGGATTGCTGTGGAGGCGTGTATTTATAAAGTTGAAGTATCGCGAGAACCGAGTCCCGAGATCCGACGACGTCACAATGACGTTCGGCCTCGATTTGGATTCGGAATGGGCGGGAGAGTACCGAGCTGCTCAGCTCGGTACTCGGATACCCAAAGTTCGGGTGGGTTCGGTTCTCGGAGAACCGGACCCGCCCATCTCTACTCACCATTGACAGCACTACAATCTACTATGTTCCTGAATCCTGTTGTTTTGGTGTCATCCTTAACTTTGTTCGCTTCTTCACTATCCATACCAGTCTCTCTTCCAGATGTGTCACTTCCACCTTTGCAACATTGCCAGTATACAACCCTTTCCCACCCTAGACGTAATCAAAACTCTCATCCACTCTCATTATTTCCTGCCTTGACTTCTGTAACCTCTTATGGTCTGGCATCGGTCTCACCTATCTTTTCCTGCTTCAATCCATCCACACATCTCCTTTTCTACCAACCCACTCTGCCAATCCCAATACTCTCTACAATATAATTACAACTCCTTGCTCTCACCTACACAGCCTTCAGCCAAGTCTCTGATCTCATCTCCTTTTGTACAGTCTTCCGCCATTTCTATTCTGCAACTGACCTGCACCTCAACTCCCTTTGCCTGAAGGATTGGAATGTTGGGAGTTATCATCCATTCACCACCTCTCTGCATAGGAGTGGGAGAATGCGTGGGAGATTTCAGGGTAGGGGAAGGGCATTAAGAGTGTCCTACTGCTTCCAGATTCAATGAGAATAAAAGTTGGAAGGTTTGCTTTTATGCTTTTATATCTTGAAATACTAGTGCTATACCTTCTCTGTAGTACAGCTAGCTCTGCTCAAAACACGTTTCCAAGTACATCTGCTATTTTATTTTTACTGTGTGGGTGTTTTGATGTGATTGAGGATATAAAGAATGTTTTTATTATTTCTTTCATCATTTTCATTAAATATTTGAAGCAAAATATTCAATGTTGTTACTTATCAAAAAGTCAGATGTTAAATGTTACACGATCTGAGACTGGGTTTATCTGTCTTATTTGTGTAACATGGATATTATCCATTTCATAATCTGTATTTTAACTGCAAATGCTCTTTTTTAGGTGTGTGATGTATAATGGATGCTAGACTCTGGGCCACACCATTTGTTTAGCACCATTGAGTAAGGACAGCTTGTGAGGCTTTTTTTGTTTTAATCACAGTCAGAATGTAATATTAGACAGCAATAGATAAAATATCAAAATGACTTCAGAGTCTAACTATCAAACAGAGAAAATTGCTTTTCAATGTGTTTCCTACATCAAGTCATTTTCAATCAATCAAGCTTTCAAGTTTTGACACTTCAATGAAGTCCATTAAAAGTACATACTTTCTACTATACAATGTAAACACGCTGGTGACCTTACAAACACCATTTTTTCCAGTTAACCTATGTCAAACCTTCATATGAATATTTTGTACATTTTCTACCATAAGTGTATGCCACGTTTCAATTCTACGGCTTACTACCATTTTCTAATGGACAGATTTAGTAGCTTTACGCCTTGATTGCAAATTGTTCAATTAATAAGTAGACCCATTTGTTAGAGTGACTTAGAAATAAATGGAGGTTTGAGATAATTGGTCAATGAAGAGAAAGAAAGTGCGAGATGACAAGATGATGAATGTGGGATGAATTTTCAGTAGTAAGCAAGCAAGGCTACTTTTTTTAACATTGCATTTCGGTGCATAATTTGTATTAAACTCTAGCACCCAATCGAGTTAGACAATGAAACCAATGTTTAGTTTAATGCAAATTTTGCACTTCATCATCATCATCATCTATTTATATAACGTCACTAATTCCATAGCGCTGTGCAGAGAACTCATTCGCATCAGTCGTGGCCCCATTGGAGCTTACAGCCTAAATTCCCTAACACACACACACACACATACTGAGAGAGTCTAAGTTCAATTTTATAGCAGCCAATTAACCTACTAGTATTTTCACAAGTGTACCTAGATTTCTATCAATCTGCAAGGTGTTGGCATTAATGGAGAACTAGAAGTTTGCACTGGCAGATGAGAGGGAGTTGAGGAGTTAGGTGGAGTGAGTACATATAGAATAGGCACACCTGTTGCCCTCATTTTGCACAACAGTGTAGAAATAAGCTTTCATTTTGAAATAAGATATAGGGGTCTATTATGACCCCATAGTGGTCACTATCATTACCACTGCAATTTAGCATGCCGGGGCTGTTCTGGGAGCCATGACGAAGACCCCCCCCCCCCCTCCCCTCCTCCACAAAAGCATTTTCACTGATCACCGTCAGCCTTGCATAACACTTTCACAGGTGAGGGATCCAGCTAAGCCGGAGAGGCTTCAGCTGGATCACAATGTAATGGTCCAGTATCACCATCCTGATATGGGGTCACTTTGCTTTCCACAGCTTAATAAACTGACTACTGCTTGTGTCCCCATAGAGGTCTATAGTGGTAATCTACTGTAATAAGGTTAAGGCTGGAGAATCCCTGATTTGTCTGGTGTTTACCCTTCATAAATTTTGCCATTTTGGCTCTTCACCACTTGTTAAATAGACCCCATAGTGTTAGAGAGCTGACGATATGCTGGGAAATTATTGCCTCTACAGGAACACATGGTTTTTTTCACTCCTCAAATTTTGCCCCATTTCAGAGATGTAGTCTCTCGATTTCACTCTATATTTTAATTGGCCCCGTTTTGTGCCTCCGTCTTGTACAAAGTCAAAGAAGTGAATTTTCAGACACATTATTTAAAACCGTTACTGAAGCTAAATTTGAAGGGAAAAACATTACTGAATGACTAGGACACTCAAAATGACATATTATTATCATTTATTTATATAGCGCCACTAATTCCGCAGCACTGTACAGATAACTCACTCACATCAGTCCCTGCCCCATTGGAGCTTAGTCTAAATTCCCTAACACACACACACAGACTAGGGTTAATTTGTTAGCAGACAATTAACCTACCAGTATGTTTTTGGAGTGTGGGAGGAAACCGGAGCAAGCCACGCAAACACGGGGAGAACATACAAACTCCTCACAGATAAGGCCATGGTCAGGAATTGAACTCATGACCCCAGTGCTGTAACGCAGAAGTGCTAACCACTAAGCCACCGTGCTGCTCATATATATAATTACGTATTTGTTTAAATAACAGATAGATTGGAGTGTAGGCTATTTCGGAGGTGATATTGCTTGACTAGTGCTGAATGCTACATAGTTGCAACCAACTGAGATTTGCAAATCCAGTGTCTACTGTTAGGAGTAGAGCTTCATGTCATAGCAATCTCTCAGAGACCTCTAACCTGTTTTATTCAAGTTCAAGCTTACAAACATAGGGTCCATGGCAGAAATCAATCAGACATTCAAAATTAATGATTGATTAAGAAGCCAATTGAAATAAACATGTCATAAAAAGCATGGTCGTTTTTTAATTAAATTGTTTTCCTTAATTGGTGTTTACATTTAATAGGTTTCTATAAAACATCAATAAAAGATTTAACCTTTAAATACAACCTAAATATTGATTAAAAATGAGAAATAGATATTTTGCTATGGTCTGTACTGAATGGATAGGTCCCCCCATTTTTGGGCTTATCCTCTAGTAATTAGAAAAGGTTTAGCAGCATCACTGATTGTAACAGCAATATGGGACACCAGTATTATATTAATATCTATTTAAAAGACTATTTACAAATCAGGTATTCTAAGCTGAATATGGGTTGGGAAAATTTCATAGCAAAATCAAGAAAAGGCGATAGACATGAATGAGCGTTTAGCTCAGTGAGTGACAGAAGACATGACAGAAATTCTAGTCACTGCTTGTCATAAGTGTGACTTGTATTCTAAGTCAGACAAGAAATGCAGTGCAGCAGCCAACAACTATCACAAGTGCTCTTTGTAACCATTGTTATTGTCAATATTTCACATCCCTAATAGGAAATAGGCAACTTTTTTCAGATGTAATATGAATGCTTTTCAGTTTTTATGTCAATTATAGCAGCAATGCCATGAAAAAAAATCAAGTGTGTTTTTTTAACATAAATCATTGTAGCAGACTACAAGAAACACAGTGGTATTTACCATTTTTCCATGTTTTTTTATTCTTCAGTCTGCTATTCATGATTTATGATTCTGGACTACCATGGCAACCACAGTCACATGGTGCATAATGTAGTGAGCAGAGAGGATTTGGAACACCCCTCTGAGTTGTCTGCATTGTAACATCCTCCTTCTCCTCCCTCTGCCATCACATGACATACTGAGAGCTGTTAGCATTTGTCTATGTAACAGACTGACTGTGTGTGTGGCAGCCTTTTTTGTTTGTCAACCTGAGAGCTTTTGAAAAGGAGATAATGATTTGTAGGAGGATAGCTAAGATGAATGATGCTTAAAAGGTACTTGCTATTTAAAGATATAAAAAAAATAAAGCTTCTCTGTGGAATTGTTGCTTTAATTTCTCAGACTGATTTTCAGGGAACAGCTTCATACATGCATAATGATCTCCTTTCCAACTAATAGGGCACAAAATGTTACTCTAGCACCACCAATGCCACCATAATACCCATTATATAATTTCATAATCTGGCAGCAGAGTATATAAATGTCACACTTTTACACAGAGAATATCACTGACTGGTATTAGCGCTACTAACCTGAGAGGCGCGGAGCCTAACACACCACCGGTGTTCACCAGGGACCCCGCAAGGAGGTTTGGGCTTTGCTGCGTGCGATATGCAGGTCGCTGTTCTCCCAGAAAGTCACCAGTGCAGCGAATAGAGGGTAGTCAGACAGGCCGAGTCGAATCCAAGGAAGCGAGGTACCACGGAGAGTAGGCAAGAGTAGTCAGGTACGGTCCAAAGGTCCAAAGGTCAATACCAGTGCGGGCAGCGAAGTACAAAGGAAATCCGGAAGAGAGGTCAAACAAGCCAAGGAGTCTTTACACAGGAGGTCAGGAACAGGAATGCAACTAAATGCTGGAGCAGGGTAGAACCAATACTCTGGCACTAGACCTGTGTCAGAGGCTGCCTTATATACCCTAATGTGCCTCCTGATTGGGTTGGGGAGATTTAGGCGGTTTAGACATGCTGGCTGCAGACAGGTGAGTAGAGATAGAGTTCTGCTGCTAGGCAACAGGACGTGGATTACGGAGAGAAGGTGTCCATCTACGGCGCCTGTGGAGAGCGCGGAGACGGCACCTGACAAGTGCAACAGATGTGTCTCCAACAGTGTATTTGCCATTGGTGCCTGTTTGTGCACTAATATATCCATTTTTATGAGAGAGCACATGGACTGGCAGGCCAATGTAGTAGAATCTAAGGGAGTGCAAAATGTTACATGTTATGGACAGAGGAACCCAATGGATCAGAACGTTCCAGGCTAAACGATTGAACAAGGGGGAGGAGCCTTCCCTGAGACATTGAATTGTGTATACATGTGGTATTGAAGTAAACTAAATAAATAACTTCAACTGTGGTCATCTATATGGTCTGTAGCCCCTTGTTTATTGATGGTTGAGTATGGCATAAGAGCATGAATGCTCCTAGTGATGCACCCACATACAAACATACTTGAAAGTGAGGCTCTAAGCCAGAACGCAGTTAAAATCATGTGGATGAGTGATTGAAGTGCTCACCCAGTCAGTTTGAAGTCTGTGGAAACAGCAGCCAATAAGATGCGTGGGGCGTGCCTAAGCTTCCTCTTCGTAGTGTCCAGAAAGCAGCAGTTTCTCATTCTGGTTTCCTGTATCCAGACACCTCGCAACAAAGCTTTTTCGGTTTCATACGTTATATTTTGTATAATAATGACATTTTCTTACCCAAAGACGAGGCAGAGCAAGGTGGGAGAGCATTGCAGTCAGCAATCAGTTAGCATATGGTGCTGGTAAATTGCCGCAGGTCACTACTCACTTTGAAGTCACCAGACTCTTGGTCCTCACATGAGGGGGACCCCTTGGTTGGTTTATCAGGGTACGCCATTGTCGAGTCCAGAGGGGGTGTAGGCAATCCGTTGTGACAGCATTTAGCACCGGTCAATAGAAAAAGTTTATCCTGGATTGGTGGTATAATGGACTGACCTTTCCACCTTTTTGGTTTGCAAACATTTAGCTGACTTCCCTGCTTTCGTCGCCGCATAACAATTTATATTAAGAAAACTGTGTTCTTCTTTCAAATCTTAATTCAGTGTCTATGTCTTTATTTGGTTAAAGGTAATGGTAGACATAATCTAAAAAATGTTTATGGACTGACAGGAAGCATCCACGTTAAAAAATGTGATTTTGGGTGGGGCTATTTAAATAAGACTGTTAGAGTTAAGTAACTTTTAAGATTGCATTAAAGATTCACTATGTGAGATCTATTCATCATATATTGTGAATAAGTGCAATATAGGTCCTCTATGAGCTTTATACACATATCCACTAAACCTCAGATGGGTTAAATGTTTTTAAGATACTGTAGAAAATTAAACCTTGAATTACATAATTCATTTGGTAACAGATTTGTGTAAGTCACTTGCATTGTGCCAGGATGTCAGTCATTACTTTAAGAGTCTCTGTACCCTGCTATCAGAAGACACGTGTTTTGAAGTCTACCCATCTGTTTATATTGAAGATTGATTAATTTCTCTTGCATATAGTCTCTTTCTTTTCTTGGATCAGTGTAATGACATTTTCTAACAATCAGGAATTAAACTGTGATCTGGGGATGTAAGTATATTACATGGCTACAGATATCGTATTCACCCAGTTCTTTTAACCAAAAAAAAAGGACTACAGTCTCCATAAAAATTATAAATTTTTTAATAACTAAATAACTATATAATAGAGTCACTCTAGGAAAGAGAACATGGTCATGGCCTGAACTGCAGGACCCCTCCCCAGAAAGCTTAATATCCCCCAAACATTGCAAATACCTTTTACACACACAAAAAACAAACAGTACCTTTGTGAAGTCTACACATTGTAGTGGCCTTGGTGTGGCTTCCATATTTTGCATCCATTAAGGGTCAAATGAGAGGCTGCATATTTCAGCTACTAAGCTGAAATGTGCAGCCTCTCACCCATGATCATTTGCAAAGATTACCTTATGCTTAAGAACACTGTGGTGCTCACCGATACTCATCTGCTCCCTGATCCAAAATGACACTTCAGGAAAGTATCACCATTTAGGGGTGACCCTGGGTGTCTTGGTGGGCCTCAACCTCATTAAATATGCATTGTGGGGCTGGTGCGTAGTGAAAGCCCCATCTCCTTAGCACATGTCTAAGGACAGGGGATGGCTCATGCTTAGTACCTCATGCTGGATGGGCAAAATGCCTCCTCTAACTTGACAACCCTTGAGGTTCTCTGGCAGATAGTTCCAGGCTGGATAATACTTGCCCCTAGGCTTTGGCAATGTAAGGGCTGATTTAGTCCTAGATGGTATTGGAGCCTCCTTGCTCGACTTGTCCTCTGATGTTAGGCTACAGAGGGACTGCAGAGAAGTTTGGACCATGTGTATTTCTCTGGACTTCTACAGAAATATGTCAGTCCTGCTCTCCATAACCTAGATATTTTTTTACAGATATTATGGAAAATATACTATTATAGACAGTAACTGAGGATCCACAAACAGTGGAGCCTTCACAATCTCTGATCTCCACCGGAGGCCTGGCCTGCCTAGGCTGCCATCCTCTTCATCCACTGCCACATCTACTGGATGAGCTTTCTCAGCCTTCTTTCTAGCTGCACTTTTACTCTTACTCTCTTTCTTACATTGGAGGAGATTTGCTCAGCTTTCTCAGGCACAGCCTGTTGTCTGTTTCACTGTCAGCAGCATTTATTGAGTCTATAGATAAGGATCTGGAATATGGGGGAATAAGTCTCCTTACAACCGCCATGTTTGCCACTTACTACCCTGATTGCAGATGTCACTGCACCACATTTACTAAAGCACCTACAAAGAAAAACAATCTAACTAAACAGCGGGAGTCTTCTATTGCTCCAGTTAAGAGGAGGGGGAGCATACGCACACTGCTGATATATCTCTAGCAACAGGACGTGACACTGTGGTCCCCTCTTTGTCATCCAACTACCTTTTCGTCAACTATCACCACAGTGGGATTTCCTATGCTTATAACTGGAAGTCTTGTGGATCCGCCTCCCAGATCAGTGCCACTTACGAACTCTAGCAGACAGTAGTGGCAGGACACAGGGCAAGGTTCCCCACTGAAGTCACGTCCCACTCTTGTGGGTTGCTGTCAGTAAATTCTAAGTACATGCTTAATATGTGATTTGCCAACATTTCAATACAATTTCCATGCTGCTGATGATGATGATGACGAAGAAATTTTGGAGAACTTTGTTGTATGGACCATTCGCTGATTTGTTCATCTACGGCCAGCTTTAGTTTACTAATATTTCTACGTACATGCTAAACACCGCACTATTCAAGTTCAAACTTATAAGTCAGATATAGAACAAAGCCTGAGATCTTCTCATCCTCAACATATTTGCAAACTCTATATCTGTAAATATCTCATTACTGGAACGCTGCTTCCAGGCTTCCCCATACGAGAACAAGTTGTTGCAAAACATTTAATGAAGCAATTTGAGGAGTTACTGGGAGAGATTACACAGGGATTTAAAGAGGATTTATAGAGAAAATTTAATTTAGAAATTGGACCAATAATAGATAGCTGTCATAAAGGGACATTAGATGATTCATAAAAGGATGGAACAGGCAACAAAACAAGCAGGTAGTTGATTAGTAATTTGATATACAATAACTTTTGTGTATCATATTGGTAATTGTAATGTTGGTAAAAATACCTTTTTAGTCACCTTGAGCCATATAATTTACACTGTGATTAATTTACATGATAATGTGAAGGTTATAATTAATAATGATTCACAAATATAATTCATGTACAGGAACAAAAGATAAACATGTTTAAACACAGACATTTGACTCTTTTCATGCACATAAGAAAATCACCACAAACATAAAAACATAAAAACATCTAATATATTATGTAGTGTCATTGTATGAGCTAATATTTACACAATTTGAAATATCACTGATGGTTATAGAAGAGATAAGAGGATTCTGTACAAGCCTTTAATTATCTCCAATTATTTCTGGCTGAGTTCCAGTGATTATATTTTTAATCAGCATTTATTGTGTTTTTAATGCAGCATAAGAAATCTGCAGAAATGAGGGAGGGGTGGGAGTTTACATTTAGTTCATGGGCTGTTAATTTCTTTTTTACATGCTCAGCATAAACAAATTAGAAGCTTGTGCTATAATAGAGAGATAGGTGTTTCGTCCAACTGTTTCAGTTTTGATTATCCTTTATACGCAAGTCAAAAGTTCAGCATCAGCAAATGCAGTTCTGAGACTAAGGCCTTGTACACATTACATAGGACAATAGAATTTTAGCTTTAGTGCAGCCAGTTGCATTGTGGAAATCTTTGATCACGATGGTAAATACAACCTCTGTAAATGCAGGATGTGTCTAAAAATAGTTTATGCTGCATTTCATCCTGCTCATAGTGAGTACAGAAAATATCACAAAACATCCATAGAGCTTGTGTGCACATTAATTATATATAAAAGAGGATGTACATTAAGCTACGCTGGACCAGTGTGAAAGGGGAGTGGAGGGTTGGTGTCCATCCTTATATATAAGTGTAGGAGGGGCAGGAAGGGCAGAGAAAATAGCTGATAAGTAACAGCGTCGAGTTGAAAATTATAGTTTGAGGTTTTTAAACTTTGCCTTCCAAACCTGACCTTGCACATCAGTTACTTCTATTTTTAGGGTCTACAGCAGTGAGGAGCAACAAGAAGTATCTGGAGGGCTGCATACTAAACCCAGTATACCGTGTGACCTCCCTGCACTGTGCAGAGAAGATCATGTGACACGGAAATCGGCTGCTCCCGTTCTAATAAGATCAGAGGCAGCCGGCTGGGCAAGAGAAAGCTCGGCACACCGCCAGTTCCCAACACTGGTCTACAGAGCCATAAGCCGCCATGGGAAGGATGAGACAAGGAAAGTTAATGCAATTTCTTCCATTAACTGATTTATTAAAGCAGCGGTCAGTTCACTGTAATTCAGACAGCAGGTAAGAGTCAAATGGCTAGATTTACTAAACTGAGGGTTTGAAAAAGTGTAGATGTTGCCTATAGCAACCAGAGTCTAGCTGTCATTTTGTAGAATGTACTAAATAAATGATAACTAGTTTCTGATTGGTCGCTATAGATAACATCTCCACTTTTTCCAACCTGCAGTTTAGTAAATATACTCCTAACAGTCTTACAGTTAGGGGTTAACAAATTGATTTGTCCAAAGTTGAAATTCGGTCAAACTGGATCAATTCATGAATTGGGCCTGGTCAGCAGAAAATCTAGCAAATAATATAAAAATACCCAATGTAGCCCAATCAAAGAGATGTTTACAAAAGAAACCAATAGCACCTATGTAGCTATAATAAAATTAACACTACCCTATAAAAATACCATAAAGACATTTCCCGACACTTTCTTCCTGCTTCTGCAAGAGACGATACGTCTGACAGTGTCTTTATAGTGACTCTTGACTGTTCTGCACAGCGCTGCCATTTGATATTTGTCACAGCAAAAGTATAAAAAGACCATTCTTGTTCTATATCAGCTACATAACACAATATGCTGGATCAGACTAGTATAATATAGGGACATAGGACCTGATTCATTAAGGATCTTAACTTGAGAAATTTCTTATTTCAGTCTCCTGGACAAAACCATGTTATAATGCAAGGGGTGTAAATTAGTTTTCTGTTTTGCACATAAGTTAAATACTGACTGTTTTTTCATGTAGCACAGAAATACTTGATGCTTATTTGTACACTGAAATTCAAAGTTGATATTTGTGTGCTACATGAAAAAACAGTCAGTATTTAACTTATGTGCAAAACAGAATACTAATTTGCACCCCTTGCATTGTAACATGGTTTTGTCCAGGAGACTGAAATAAGAAGTGTCTCAAGTTAAGATCCTTAATGAATCAGGCCCATATTTATGAAACATCAACAAAGCTTTTGTCTCAGTAAATCCCTGAAAAATTAAGGTTTTGAAAGGATTATTGTCATGCACCATCCCACACTTTCTCTAAGTGCCGGGGATGGTCGTCTGCTCTCTCCGTGTAGCTGCGTTCCGCTGCTCAGCAAGTCTTCATCAGTCTAACCAAGCTCATGACAATTACCACATTTTAAAGTACGTGCCTATTTATTATTATTATTATGCAGTCCCAGCATCTTTGGTCAGGGAGTCAGTCCCCATAGGTTTTTTTGTAGACTGTGAAAATGCCCTAAGCTTAGCTTCTATGAATGCCTCAGAAGATAAATTGATATTCCACAATCAATATGCACATTTGCATGTTAGGTGTTGACGATGATGAGGATAAAGAAATTTTGGGGCACATTTTAGTAAGAACAATTCATAAAATCTCAGAAAATCACACTGCCATAAGCAAAAATTTCATGGTTGACCGTTTCTTAATCACATACATCCTATCAAAGAGCCATAAACATCTCCAATACATATAATCATCATCATCATTTATTTATATAGCGCCACTGATTCCGCAGCGCTGTACAGAGAACTCATCCTATCAAAGAGCCATAAACATCTCCAATACATATAATGACAAAATCATCGGTTTTGGATTTTTTTAAATTGACAATGATAAGTTCACAGTCAAGTGAATTGCGTGTACAAGCAGTCCAATGAGGTTCTCAGGGAACAAATGAAAGGAACATTAGCTCTATGTTACCAGTGCATGCACACAATACTGCAGACTGAATTGTAGCTGAAAAACAAATTTAGATCTATAAAACGTATCCAACAATGAGTATTATTGAGATTTACTCTACACATTCAAGTTTCACAATTACAGTAACTATTCGGGGATTATATTTGTATCTGAATACTGTTGTGGGAACATAATCCAAGAACCCTTCTCCTAAATATTCATTGGCCCAATATATGATGACTGTGCACAGTTTATACATAAAAAAAACCAAGAAAACTATTTTTGTTCTTGAAATAAAGCCCATGTACCCATACACTGCACTATCACTGTTCAGCCACCCACACAATACATGTCTAATGTGCATTATGGGCCTAATTCATCAATAAATATTGCAGTAGGTGTAGTTCATATTATCAGAATATAATTCTTATAAAAGCCTAATTTTCAGTCAAATACAGTGGAAGCGATACACATTCGTTTAATATAGTTTATGATAATTTGACTAGGTATAGTCACTATCTGTCTTATAAACTCATCTATTTTTCAGTCAAATAAATATAACAGCTATGTGAATTATTTTAATATGCTGTATTCTATGTACAAGATGAATGATAGCTAGAATTTGATTGGTTGCTATGGGCAACACTTCCACTTTTTCTTTTTAGAAGTTTTAGTAAATCTACCCCTAAGATGCTTAATAAATGCCTCTTTTTAAGTAAAATTTTTGCAATGGTTGTGGTTAAAATTATTTTAATATACATTGTTCTAATTGAGACACTAACTTTTTTATACAATAAACACCTATTTTTTGTGGAAGCAGTGTGAAAGGCATGTGGAGGTGGTGTGAGAAGGCAGGTGGAGGCGGTGTGAGAAGGCAGGCGGAGCGGTGTGAGAAGGCATGTGGAGGCGGTGTGAGAAGGCATGTGGAGGCGGTGTGAGAAGGCAGGTGGAGGAGGTGTGAGAAGGCATATGGAGGCGGTGTGGGAAGGCATGTGGAGGGGTGTGAGAAGGCAGGTGGAGGCAGGTTGAGAAGGCAGGTGGAGGAGGTGTGAGAAGGCATGTGGAGGCGGTGTGAGAAGGCAGGCGGAGCGGTGTGAGAAGGCATGTGGAGGCGGTGTGAGAAGGCATGTGGAGGCGGTGCGAGAAGGCATGTGGAGGCGGTGTGAGAAGGCAGGTGGAGGCTGTGTGAGAAGGTATGTGGAGGGTGTGAGAAGGCAGGTGGAGGAGGTGTGAGAAGGCAGGTGGAGGCGGTGTGAGAAGGCAGGTGGAGGAGGTGTGAGAAGGCATATGGAGGTGGTGTGAGAAGGCATGTGGAGGGGTGTGAGAAGGCAGGTGGAGGAGGTGTGAGGAGGCGGTGTGAGAAGGCAGGTGGAGGCGGTGTGAGAAGGCATGTGGAGGCGGTGTGAGAAGGCATGTGGAGGCGGTGTGAGAAGGCATGTGGAGGAGGTGTGAGAAGGATGGTGGAGGAGGTGTGAGAAGGCATGTGGAGGAGGTGTGAGAAGGCAGGTGGAGGAGGTGTGAGAAGGCATGTGGAGGCGGTGTGAGAAGGCATGTGGAGGGGTGTGAGAAGGCAGGTGGAGGAGGTGTGAGGAGGCGGTGTGAGAAGGCAGGTGGAGGCGGTGTGAGAAGGCATGTGGAGGAGGTGTGAGAAGGCATGTGGAGGCGGTGTGAGAAGGCATGTGGAGGGGTGTGAGAAGGCAGGTGAAGGAGGTGTGAGGAGGCGGTGTGAGAAGGCATGTGGAGGCGGTGTGAGAAGGCATGTGGAGGGGTGTGGGAAGGCAGGTGGAGGAGGTGTGAGAAGGCAGGTGGAGGAGGTGTGAGAAGGCATGTGGAGGCGGTGTGAGAAGGCATTTGGAGGGGTGTGAGAAGGCAGGTGGAGGAGGTGTGAGGAGGCAGTGTGAGAAGGCAGGTGGAGGAGGTGTGAGAAGGCATGTGGAGGCGGTGTGAGAAGGCATGTGGAGGGGTGTGAGAAGGGAGGTGGAGGCGGTGTGAGAAGGCAGGTGGAAGCAGTGTGAAAAGGTATGTGGAGGAGATGTGAGAGGCATGAGGCGGTAGTGTAATCGTAATCGCCAAAGATTTTAAAATGAAATATTCATTGCCATTGACGAAATGTTTGCTTATACCTGTTACGATCCGCGGAGGCCCCGGGCACCTCCGCGACTCACTTCCCTCTGTTCCTGGCGTCCCGGTCGTCATGGAGACGGCCAGGATGTCACTTCCGGTTCTCGGCCTAACTGTTGCTAGGGCAACGGCCGGACGCCGAGCTGTCAGTTTTTCGCGCCCCGGCAACACAGGGCAGCCTGGCGCGTGCGCCAAGACCTCTACTAAACATGCGGGCTATTAACAAATAATTACATTCATTAAGCCACACATGGGGGGCTTATTATGCCATTTCATTCTCTGCTCCTGATTGGCTGTCTTAAGTATTTAAGGCAGGGAGGGCTTAGCCTCCCTGCCAGTTATAGCGTGGATACTGTCTGTTGCTGACTTGCTCCTGTCCTGTTCCTGTTTGTCCCAGTGTTCCTGTGGATACTCTGCCCCTCTGCTTTTGGACCTCCTGTTGTGACCCTTTGCTCCGTTTCTGGGCTCTGATTTCGTGCTGGTGACCCTGACCTTTTGGCGTGTTATTTAACTACTCTGTTTGCTTCGGACCTCTGACCTTGGCTTATGTCTGACCATCCGTTACCATCTCTACAGCCTCCTCCGGCCCTGCCGCTGCGGTGTTGTTAATAAACTTGCACTACATCTAGAGTTAAGACCCGGGGGCATCCGAGTACCTGCGAGCGCATAAAGCTCTATGGGAAAGGCGGCTGCTGTAGGTGAAGACCTCTTCCGCAAGTTCTGCAAGTTTATTATCAGACCAGCAGCCTAACAATCCGAAGAGTAATCAGGCAATACGCGTGAGGGTCACGATGATACACGCTGGATTACTTATACCAACATATGCCAGTGAAGTTTTCACAGAGACTGCAACATTACATGGATACTCTAGGTAGAACAGCAGATGGCCCATCTCTTAGTGCAGACGTTTACTAAACTGAAGAGCATGTTCATTTGCAAAATAAATTACCATTGCTGCTATTTGAAATGAATTGCCTTATATCTTGATGGAAGCACTTATATTTATGACTTCAACAGAATGCAATGGTTTGAACTTTTTATGACTTTCAAGAATCCTTAGAGCTGTCATTTGAATTAAAGTACCCAGCAAAAAGCAGGCAATTTACTGGCAAGCACAGTGTGAAAGTACTAGTGACAAAGTCTTCACCCAGTGTGATTTCAGATTTGTAGCATAAGAGTCTGAGTCATATAGGTGACAACCTCCCAAATCATCTCTTTAGATCGCTGGGGTGATCACTTTGTACTTAATGTGCTTATTGCTAATATATGTTCAGAAGAGAACAGTGTCAAATGTAATCAAATGCTGCATGGCAACATCCCCCTATATAGAGGGTAATCACAAGAAAGGGTAAAGGAAGCTAAACACCTCTCTTTCTGTAAGGGGTTGACCAACCCTCTGGTGAGAACAAAACCAGTGGCTGTATTTTATTTATTTACTTACAGTCAGTAAAAATGTTGTGACATTTTCATCAGTCATTAATGAAAACAATTAGGCTAGTATACAATTGCCATCTTATGAATTTTAACTTACTGTACATATGTAACACCCCCTTTTCCATCTAGGGTGTATGTAGCAGATTGTGTGTCTGTCTGCGAATGAGTTCTTTACCTTGTATTCCGAGTCGGGCAGTGCCTCCACCTCTGTCTGGGTACCGTAGGGCCTTCATTGGGTAGTGTCTCGACTGTGGTAACCCCAGAGGGAGACCAAGGAACCCTCCGTTGCCCTACTCTGAACAACAGGCACACACTAATAATATATCTAGCAAATAACCACAAAAATATGTATGTGGTTCTATCACAGTCACTTTAATGTTAGCAAACACAAGGCATAGAATATAATATACTTCAGGCCTCCCCACCTGTTCCCTACCTGGCTAATAACACAATGCACAGTCCAAGTAAGTCAACAGTAAATAAACATGGGTGACTTATCGCCACTTATCGATCAGCATCTGTTTCCAAGATGGCTCCTCTCAGTTCAGTGTCCAGTAAGGTATCTCACTCTTCATTGTGAATCTTATCCAATCTCTCATGGTGTCTCTCTCTCTCTCTCTCTCTCTTTAATCCCTCTCTCTCAGGCTCCCGCTTTCTTCTCCCTGACAGACTGCAGTAGAATCGTTCAGGATGTCTGTCCCTCCGAGTCTTTGTGTCAATTGTAACTGCTCCTTCACAAGCTCATCCTCCCCACTGCATGCTGGGAGATGTAGTTCTCTGCCTGCAGAGGAGGCATCCAAAGCGCTTGTATGGCCCACTCGGGTCTCCAGCGCCACTCATAAAAGTACATAAGTAATGATTATATGCCACTTTCTTACACTCCATAATCCTCCTACTCCTGTAGATAGTGCGACTTTTACTTTTGGAGAAACATGTACATACCTGCCAACTGTCACAGTCTCAAGAAAACTGGAGTGAGACTGGGTGGCCTATTGGCCAAGTTGAGACTCCTATAAGCAAAGGTGATAACAGCAGCAGTGTATTATAATAGGGGCAAATGGGGTGATGGCCCAGAGCAATATGGGGGCCCAGGGCTTTTTGTTATTTTTACTCCCCAGATATGTTCATCTCAGGACTGAGGTGCTGTGTGTCAAAGGGGATGGGGACCATCCAAGTGTGGGTCTCCAATGCTCTTACTCTGCTTTGGTGATTGGTGGAGGAGGCAATGACAGAGCTGCATTTGGCAGCACATTGCTGCTCCATGATGTGACATCATCAGTGGGAGTCACTGGCCCTCTGCACAGAGGACCTTCCCACATGAAGCTGCAGTGCTGGGAGCTGTTGTGAAGAATGATGTGAAGAATGATGTGAAGAAGAGTCCTCCATCAGACATCACATCAGGTTGGAACCTATTAGGCTGGACGTGGGAAGGGACGGCTTTCTGCATATGTGACAAGGGTAGAGTAATGGGAGAGCATACATGGCAGGAAGAGTGGGGAAAGTATCAATCCAATATGCCCTCCACACTAATCCCTTGTCACATATGCTTCCTCACCATTCTCCCATTGTCATATGTGTCCCCCATCCTCCTTCACATATATATAGCCTATAAATTATAATAGAAATAATTGTGGCATCTTCCTCAACATTTTGCTAATATAAAAGTTTGATTAAAACAAATAAAACATTTATGGAATTTGACAATGATACTAAAAGATAGATCTACCTGTCCCAAAAAAACTATATAACTTTTGCTAGAGTAGATCATATAATGAAAAAAAAAAATATTACCAGAGAAACAGAGACAGATCCAAAAGTGTAAAAACATCTGAAAATTGTGACACAGTTCTGTAATAAAAAAGATAAGGATGCATTTGCGTGGAGGATGGCGTGTCTCCTAAAAACCTCCGGCTTATAGAATGGTCTTTTCTTATAGTATTTTAGTGACATAATTATTATTAAGACACAGGGTAATTAGTCATATTTTCTGTTGGATCAGTATAACTGTGTACAAAACACTGTACATTATATAATAATATACTGTAAGACTTACAGTATTGCATCATATAATACAGTGTAAGTATATAATAAATTACAGTGTGTGATAACCAAAATATACCAGTTTCTTTTGCTGTCTGCTCAAATACCCCACAATATAATTTTATAATATAAAAATATATATTTTATTGATTTTTTTACAAATTCCACTTGTTAGACTCCCCTATGTCATGTAGCCTTGTGTTCATTCAGTGCCTTTTTGTATGTCATGTAGCTGTCATTTTTCTTAAAATACAGTCATTCTTTTTCTTACTCAATTGAACATGAAGCTTTGAGGCTAAGTCAGATTCCTATTATTTTGCGTCAGGGGTTCAATCTCAAACAATAGCCAAACAGCCAGCTTACTGTGCTTTTAGAAGCGTGTGCAAAACACAGAAATCCTAACAGAATAATTCTCTGATGAATAAAAAAAACTATGTGGTAATAAGGAGACACAGACAGCCTTGCAGTGCACAACAAAGAGTGTTATGTATGAAAGGAGAAGAATTTATTTTGGCTCAAGAATGTGATTAAATAATTCAGTCTGTACTATAGTGCAATATTTTTACAATATGTAACAAATAAATGATATATTCTAAGATACTTTAATGGAAATAAGATTTGGTTACATTAGTAAATATGTATGTAAAAATGTCCATAATAGTTCAGTGGAACTTAAAATGTTATTGAACCACCAAAAAATATTTTGCCATGCTGTAGAGGAGATTGTGCTGTACTATTAAACCTTTTCCTGGTTGATAGAACTCAGAAGAACATTCAGAATTCAATGTGCGCTTCCACAATTCTTTAAAAGTCCATCTCACTTCAATAATGCATAAATAATACTTCCCTGTTGCCAGGAATGTATATTATATATTCGCTTAATTATAGCTACATGTATCAAAGGAATGTTGTCAGTATGTAATACACATTTATCTCTTTCACATATGTGAACAAAGGCCTCCTAAAATGTTTCCAAATAGAATATAGATTTGGTTAATCCTGTAGTGTTAATTTGTTCCAAAATGGGCTGCATTCCAGGGTGTAACAAAATTACAAGTATATAAAAATCAAACCCTTATATCAAACTATTCACATAATACTGCATATGTGATTAAATTCTAAAATATGCCTTCAACCTAAAATATGGGTGTCAGGAAGAGACATTTGGTTTAGTTATGTTGTACAAGGAATGCACAAGGTACCAGCAGAAAAAGTAGCCTCAGGTAGGACAATCCTTAACCACCACACATAGTGTGCTGATATAGAACTGATAGCGATTGTCCATAAGAGCATATTTTTATTTGATATGATTATAATTTTATTGTTGTTGATTTGTAAGGTGACCCAGGGCTCCTCAGCAGCGGGCAGTGGGGAAAACGGCATACATACATCAGTCACGTATAAAGGAGACAAAACAAAAGCAGATGTAATGTGGGGAGAGCTTACACTCTAATGGGAAAAGAGCACAGCTGAGACGAGAGTAGTGAGTGTGGCTCAGAGAGTTAAAGAGATGTGAGGGTATACTAGTATGAGTAGTGCATTCTTCTCTAAAATCCACCCAGTCTTCTAACCCCTGATGCCTTTTTGCCATGTTCAATTTTATCCTCATGCCAGACCCAGCATCCTCCACCCACCTCATATCCCCAATCTTAAATAAACAATGTATTAAAACTGCCTCACTCTATAACTACTGCATTATTATTATTGATACTTTCCAAATAGTAATAAGTAGCAGAAGAAGGAGGATATAAGGTCAAGGGAGGGTCCATCACAGTGGGTAAGGGGTGAAGTCCACTGAGAGAGACTGTGACTGGATCAGTTATAAATAACTTATGGTATAAATGTATTTAAAGGAAATAGCGCAGGGCGCTTATTTATATAATTGCAAATGTACTTAATTTTGAATGTGTGTGTATTTTTGTAAAGGAAATGTCTTTATTTCTGAGACTGGGGAGGTAATTTGTTTTGTTTTTAACTTTGCTAGAGGAAATGCATTATTTCTGAGGTATATATCTGATACAAAAAGAATTTGTTGAGGAAGTCTTTTGTGTATTTTGGTGTAGGGAAATGACTTGTTTGGTGTTTTGTAACTTTTCTTTGTGAATTTTCAAGTGGAGGAAATGTGTATTCTGCAACCGTCTAAAGAAAGAACCCATGTTAACCTCATGTTAATTAGACCCTTTGATATGTGATGTCCAAACACACCTGGATGCACAGGAAGGTTTAATTAGACTTGCTGTTAGATTTCCTCTGTGTCTAAAACAAGATGCAGGAAATCACAGCAACTTTTAGGGTATCACAGATAAGTGTAAATATTGTTAGCTTTGCATTGCATGTAAATCCATGTTTGGGTAAAGATATTGCATCCTGATACTAAAATAGCTCAGACCTTAGGGGGCTGGCTTGCCCTGTGAGGCTGTGTCCAAAACGTTATAAAAAAGTACTGTTTTGTATTGGAAATTTTTCTTCTTGTTTCATTTGACCTGCTCAATGGTACCTTCAACCAGTGTGAGCAAATAAACATCACTTGCTTCAAAGACCTGCTTGGAATCTTCTCTATCCCTGTGACCTACAGATTAGACCCAACTCTAATCCGTTCCTGGCTGTTCTGAGGTTTGGACCCAGCTTTCTGTTATCACAGCTCTGCCTGCTTCCCAACAGCTCTGGCCACTGTGATAAGCCAGGGGTGATCCATCCATAGCAACCCTGATCTATAGGAAGAGGTCAGGGGTACCAGTCCAGGTACACCAGTAACGGGGTACACTAGCAGCGTCAATTACCCAGAAGAAACCCGGTACTGGATGTCGGTAAGGAGTCCAGTGGTGGCAGCATTTGTAAGCCCCTCCTGCTGCAGTTAGAGGGCGTGAAAGGGAGTGGTGGCAAAGTAAGCCCAGCTGGTTCCCAACAACAAGAGACAGGGTGGCATAAGTGGTCCATCCTGTCACAGAGAACAAAGGAGGACATAAGTGGGATTGTCAATGGGGAATGTTGAATTCACCTAGTATGAGAGTAGTTAGGTCAGAGGATAAGAAATAAGTGAGCCAGGCAACAAAGTTGTCAAGAAATTGGGAAAGTGGACCTGGGGGAAATAAATCACAGCAACATGAAGGTGGTACGGAGACGGATTGGTGTGGATTTCCAATAAGCTAAATCAAAGGTTCAAAGTGATGCAATGTATTTAGTAATCCTAGTACCTGCTTCATGCTGATAACATGCCTTGTAAAAAAATATATATATTAACTCTTAACATGCTTTGTTTTTTAGATCTCTTTTGTAAATATCAATGCTTTGAGTGAGGATTCAAGCCATGAAGCTTTACGAAAAGTAAGTGATGTTCTCTACACGTTCTCCTCCAGTATATTAAGTAACATTAATACTGTTATATACACTTATGTTCATTGAATGTTGAAGTTAGTTTAATGGGCTCAGCCAATGAGAGTCCAGCAGATGACAGTCACAGTGCGGGATTCCCCCTCGTTGTATCACTACAAACTTTCCTCATGCACACAATTGGCAGACATAATTTTTCTACCTGGTAGAGGTGCAATCCTAAAAAGATAAAGAGCCAGCGATACACCAGACACAAAGTTGAACGTACTGCTGCACACAAAGGGCCTGATTCATCATGCACGTATTCTGAGCGCAAACTGTGTTCAATATTATACGCAAGTATTTAGGCTTTACATACTCCCGAAATTCATCAATGCATGGATCTCTAGATACGTGTGCTTTTGAAATTGGTGGCAGATTGGCTGTACTCTATTACACAAAATGCTGCATACGTCCAATACCATCATGTGGTTTTAGTTTTAATAAAGTGGATCTCATATATAGAAAATGTTCATAGATTTAACATTAATTTATAAACACATACCTCACAATACACAAAACAGAAAATTTGGAATAAATTAAGCTCCTCCTACAGACCAACCCATGATCTGCCCAATCTAGACATGGTTACAAATTTTGAACTGGTTCGAAATTATTTTAAATTTCACTCATGTGAAGACTATGGCCATGCTCCCATTTACGGTTCACACATTTTTTAAAAAATTTGGATAGTTAAAACTATTGTGTTCAAAGTTTGAATATCACAGTTCACTTTTACCTTCGAAGTTCACTGTTCACCTTTTAAAATGTAAAAGTTAAAAGCGATCAATTTAAGCTCAAGCACATGCTTGAGCAGGTCCACACATTTTGAACATATTAAACTTTCTGGAATTAAATTTGACATTTTTAGAATTTAGTAATAACGTTTTAAATTGTGGGGAAAATTTTTATTTTTTTGTATGATCCGACAAACAGGTTTGAGAAATTATTCGCAGCCGGTTCGGGCATCTCTAGCCTAAAACAATGCACATCTGGCCCAAACCACTCAAAAGTTGTCCCACTGCTTTCAGAGTCTGTACATGAGGACAGCTCCACCAAAATCAGAAGGCAAATAAGAGGTAACATATTGGGAGGTATTTATACAGAAATAGTCAGATAATGTCACATATCCCAGCATAGTGAACAAGAGACATAATACTATGCATTTGTCAACACACAAAGAATAATAACCAGGTCCAGGGGAAGAAACCGTAGGTATGTTTCGACTTAGCAGCGAAACATACCTGATCTGATTAAACCTGATCTGATTAAACCACAGCTACAAGACAAACCAAGGGTCATATTTATAGTCATATTTATAATTATTATGTATTATGTATGATTAAAACAATTGTTTCATATTTTAGAAACTGGACAAAGTGTCTCCAGATCTACAAAAACTGATAAATTCAGTAAGGTCACAGGAGCTGAGAGAGAACGAGATTATGCTGCTGAGTGGATTAACAAACAGGAAATGTGGGCCGACAACTGGGACCCAACAGGTAGGTGTAAAATTCAGAAGTCGGTTTACATAAAATAAGGCTGTGTTCCCCACCATAGTATCTCTGGAATGCTGTACTTTCCAAGACTAGCCGCACCTGGGGTGGATAAGGAACTTAAAGTGAGTCTGGAAACACCTCTGAAAGAGGCCTCGTGTAGGCAGAACCAGAACAACTGTAGGTGGGGCCATCCAAAAGTTGGCAAGTTCAGCACACCATATGCCCTGGTTAGCAGGGCCAATGCCTGAGATTGCGATACCAGAACGGTGATACAAGTACAGCTGTTAAATAGACTTCACATTGCATAGGCTATATCTCCACCAGCGAGGGGTTTGAAGCCAGAAAATGCCCATTGATTTATTAGAGGGCATTTCAGCACTGAATAAATCAATGCTCCAAATACCCTTAGTGCATATGTTGGTATGTCATAAATTTCCACCTTGTGCATTGTATAATATTTCTGAGTACTGTGAACTGTGACCATATAAAAGCAGAAGGCTGCACAATGAGTACTTTAATAGATCCTAACCTACTTTACATACCAGGTCAGAGCATTGCCTGCTGCGCCCGGAGTCCAGCATATCTCCCAAAAATCCGGGAGTCTTCCAGTCTCTCCAGCAGAACATGCTTTTATACAGGCCAGGGAATATCCTTTTTTATTTTTTATTTTATTTTATAATATATAAGTTTCAATTTGAAACTAAGATAGTTGTTTTTATGAGATTTTCAGGTGTACTTTAACTTCACTGACAGATAAAAAAAACAGTTAAGAGGTCATTTGAAAAATCTTAGGAAGACAATTGAGACATTTTTAGGATTTTTTTTTCTTTCAAACAGTACTTTACTGCACCCAGAGAGTAATGCAATCATCACATCTTGGTGATTTGTATGTATTTATCATTTGTTTGCATAACACCTGTGACACAATAAGATTGTATGTTACAGAGGAGGAAGAAGCGCAGAATTTAGAGGAAAATCCATTTCAAAGTAACAAGAAGAAATGGCAGTTCTCTCAAGCAAGTTACACTGTAAAGAGAGTTGTCATACAGCAGTCAATCATTACATTATCTATGTTTTGGACATAAGCAGTATGATATGCATAGTTGGACTCTGTACTACTGTGGAAGACAATGAGTTAAAACCAGATCTGTCTTTTATCCATTCTACTGCACACATATAGCAACACGAATTCCCTGCCTGTACTGTGATGTGTTCAGCAATCCGTGGGTATATTTTTATCTGCCACAAACATGTCAGTAAGATCCAATAATTTATCTTGTTCCGTTCCAGCGGAATCTATTCTGCACACTCTACAATTTCCCATCATTACTCAGCATTATTTATATTATTTTTAATGCCAGAAACAGGCCATTACAGCCCACTTATATGTCCCATTGTGCTCAAAAGCCATCACATCAAACAGAAATACATTCCCTAAATAGCTTCCACTAAATACCAGTACGTTGTGTTTCCTTCCTATTAATCTACCTGTAAAGTAGAGCATTGTATTTATATCCTAAGCATGTTTACACTAGGGCCATTAGACTGCTAAGGTAAAGAGTACACAAGAAGAAGCATCAGCAAAATCGCAATGTGCATTATTTGTTATTGAAACTGATCAACTTATCATATCTAACTAGGAGATGTAGGAAAACATTTACCTCTATTGAAATACATTGCGTGTAAATATCTTAGTTTATGTAAATACGTGTAGACAGGCTCGGACTGGCCTGCAGGGCAGCAGGACTATCCACCGGTAGGCCCCTCCACATTATAGCCACGCCCCCTCCATTGTTAGGGAGGAGCTAAGAAAACAGCTGACTCCCGACTTGCATACAATTCATCTTTTGGACATATGCGAGAACAGGAAGGGACAGATGCGTTCCACAGTGGAACGCAGGCACCTTCCTCTCCAACAGTAACAAGCACGGACCACGAGAAACATCCTCTGATTTCAGCACACTGGGTACCCGGCCACCATCTCTATATACATCGAAACTGCAAGTAAACAAAGTTAAATTTGAAAGCATCGCAGCAATAACCATCTGATATATGTGGACAGTGATCTGAATATTTATATTGCACTAGCAGAGACTTAAAGAAATACCAATTCCCATCTACTGGACTTGTATGCTATGAACATTATTTTATTGAGATATCAGTGACTGTGTTATATCTGGATCAATGCAGCATTTATACCCACTGCCATTTGCCTCCCAGTAGCTAAACTAGTCCAGGTATATATACCTAGGTTTGTCTGATTTTTTATGTATGTTCAATTGATGCCATACCATATGTATGTATATAGAATTCAATGCCTCATAATATAAATACTGTGGTTTAATTGGAGTATTTTATTTGTCTATATTAATGTATTTTTATGTATTTTAACCAGGATTCAATAAATTGTGATAAAACTAACATTAAATGTTATCCCACTAATTGAACCGAGCCTCTTGCTCACAGCCTAATACAAGATCTAGAAAAATACGAATTGTATTCAAGATAAAAGAATACAAATTTTATTATTAGCATTACACTTGGAATAATACATAAGTCAATGAGCGCTTAACTTTCAGTATATTATTAGTTCGTAGAGAGGGATAACCTGTGTTAATGCTGCTCTTGCAACAGTAGGGGTAGAGCGCAACTCCTCCCCCCCCCTCCCCGTTTTTGCCAAACACTCCCGTTAAACACACTACCACACAGGTGCAGAGAGTCGCGTCTGGGCTCTCTGAACCTGCGCGGTAGTGTGTTTTTCACTTTGAGCAGGGCAGATGAGAGTAGGAGTTCCGGATATCCAACCGCCCAGAGGAGCATGAGCAGGTTAGTAACTAAGTGCGCAGTCAGCCTGTCATTTTAAAAGAGAAGGATGAGCACACTACATTCTTTATATACTACACTATGGTGCTAGCTGTCCTTCGTGGGCTGACCACTCTCCCTTCAGTGTCTGGTCTCGCCTCTATGATGGCTGGCCACACCCCCTCTGGTGGGCCCCTAGCGTTGCAGTCCCCCGGTGGGCCCTTCATGCCCCAGTCCGACACTGCGTGTAGATACATATGCACAGACACAGTATTACTTGTTGATATGTGTACATTATAACTTTATTCTTACTACTTGTCTGTATAATATACATTTGTGTACATTGTTGCTAAGCTAAGAGACAATATGAATGAGGAACAACCACAAATATGATCACCCCGAATAATACCTAATACAGAGACCAACAGCTCATATATCACATGTAATTTATCCACTGATGTTTCAACTGTGTTATCTATCATTATGGGGGCTCTCCCATTATCACTTTTCTGTTTCTCTCATGCCTGTCCCCCATGTCTCTCAGCTGTCTTCCTTATATCTGTTTTCCCTTGTCTCCTGTGATTTGCACTGCTCCTCTACCATTCCTTGTCTCTTGTGTATCTCTCCAATGTCCTCTACCTCATAGACACTTGTGTATCTCCTTGATAAAAACACTATGGGCTATATTTACTAAACTTGAGCTTTGAAAAAGATTAGGTGTTGCCTATAGCAACCAATCAGATTCTAGCTGTCATTTTGTAGAATGTACTAAATATATGATAGCTAGAATCTGCTATAGGCAACATCTCAACTTTTTCAAACCCACAGTTTAGTAAATATACCCCTATGTTTATTTGTCTATAGACACTAGTGGAAAAATGTATCAAGCTGTAATTTGCCTGCAATTTTTCACGGGCGAGTTTGAACCCACCTATGTATGAAAAAGCAAGTTGATAGTAAATCGCCAGTAACGTTTTGTAACCAAAATTGACATGCTAGAAATTGGGTTCCTACTTTTGGCCATTCTAAAAATACAATTCGCCATATGCACAAAGCTGCGATTTTCCAAATTTAGCAATCTTGCTGTGAAAATCGCCAGAATCAACACGCTGCTTTGGACAGGGGTGATTAGCAAACACATCAGCTTTCCACTGCTGCCCAATGTTAACAAAACAGGAGGCAGAATACAAGTTTTAATTTTGAGGGTAATGATTATTTCTTGTTTAGAGGGCCAAAAATTACTATAAATTATCTTACGGGGGCCAAATCATTTTATGAATAAATTAGTGGGCCAAATTTCATTATTGATTATATGTAAGGGAAACTTTTTTTTATTTTATTATATTATAGTGGTATATTATTTCATTAACAGTGGGCAATAATGATTTTTTTCTGATGTGGCAACTCTTAATATTTCCAGATGAAGACATCATTTAAAGTACATACTTGTGGCACTACAAGTGGCAGCATGCACACACGTGCAAATCTCTATTATTTATATTGATCCTCCCTTTCCTATTGGATCACCCTATTTTTCCCTTATCCTCATTACCCCTCCCCACCTCATCCACTGAATAATATGTTTTCTGGCTAGCTGTATCTCATTTTGAAAAAACTCAATAATAAACCTTTTAAAAACAAAAAAATCTTACCAGGATACCCTAAGGGACCTAAATATGTATAGCTTGGAATATAAAAGGGAAAAGAGGATATGATAGAAGCTTCCATCTATATGTCAATAGTTTTTACAAGGTACAGAAGGAAAGCATTCAGCAGAGACAGTAAAATATTAGAATAAGAGGAACAATTACTTTACCAAAAAGGTAGTGGGTAGGGGGAATAGTGTCTCAACAGAGGTGGTAGAGGCTAATACAGTAGGGGATTAGACATAATGCTATCCTACAACTGGAAAAAGGCTAAGGATTAATTAGGGTTTAGCATTCTCAGGGATAGAATTTGGGCAGAATAGAGGTTCCCTTTGGTTCTTACCTGCCAGCATTGTCTATGTTTTAAGTTATATTTAATCAGCATTTTAGTTTTCATCATTCCCATTCTGAGGTGTTTCATAGTGTCTTAGCAAACATTCAAACAATTGCTTTACCACCGGTTTCCTGCTATTTATATTTCCCGACTATTGATTCAGTGAATTATACTCACTTGGCTGCAATACACAGATGACTAATAGTGGAACCACCTAATTATATCTAAAACAAATTAGATATCTAATTAACAAGAGTTTCCTATTATAATGACTGGGTCTATGTTTTGTAAGACTATGTCTTAAGTGACACCGGGTTGTACTGCTCTCTATTAGGTCATGTGGCCAAACGAGATCTGTCTGTTGCAACGGGGGAGAATGGGGAAAAACTACTCAAATTATATTCTCTTGGAACTAAACAAGTTTCTACTGGGTCTGGAGCTGGCACAAGAGAATCACCTGCAACCTGATACAAGCCCGCTCCGAACCGAGGATGACACCAACTGCTCCGTTTCATCCATAGAGGAGGATTTCCTGACTGCCTCCGAACAGCTAGAAGAGAATAGTGAGGAGGAGAACTGTAAGGGAGGCAAGTACTCTTCAGACTGGAAGTGAACACAGTACAGACATTTAATGAATAATGATAATGAAATGATAATGAAATATATTAATGTTTCTTGACTTGATTCATCAATCTAGTGTTCCCATTTGATTGCCGAGTTGTTGCTTTGTTTTGGGTTTTTTTTTATTGGGGGGGGTATGTTTTGTTTGTTGTTTATATATGTTCTCTTTTAATTCTGTGTTCCCCAATCACAATAGCAAGAGCATAGCCATTGTCTTAAATGGTCTGAATATCCATTGCATTAAAAACTTAATTATGTTTTGTTATTAATTGTCTATGAAGTATCTGCCAGTACTTGAAATTGCAAAATACGATCCTCTCTTCCGTGTAAACTTAGTTTTTAATGTGTTTTATGGATATGGTGCACAGCAGTCATTAAGGACAAAACATAGCTATAAATAACCAGGTTGTCTTTATTATTATTATTCTTTATTTATACAGGGCCAACATACATACAGCCATAAAGAGAATGTATGTTTAAGTGACATCAATCACTACCCCAGTGGACTTTTCCAATTTCCCAGTAGCTCTAGATAAACACACCCTCACTGGAGCCAATTTAATTTAATTAGAGGCTAATTCCCTCAGGGGTGTGTTTCCATACTGTGTGTGAGGTTCTAGCCAATCAGAGCAGCTGCGGGGAGTGAGGTCATTCCTTGCTAAGCCTAATTTTGAGGACCCATAAAAAAAACAAGATTCTGTTTTGTGAAGCTGGGTTATTAAATTGAGGCAAAGTTGTGCTCCTTTTAATTTTCCTTCCTTTGCAGTCGGGCTCCCATTTCCATTACACAAAAATCCTTGAACCGTGTGTCAACCTCTACTTTTAGTATGGCCACATTTTGCACTTCCCAGTTGCACATATTTCTAGGCACACTTTGCACAATATTAAAAAAAAGCTTCAAGCACACAAAACTGCCACATGGCATAAAGACAGACGATGTCCAATAACTCTCATGATTCATTTAAAACTTAAAACCAAGTAGTATTTTAGGAGTAAAAGGGAAAAGTTTAATTTAATGAATGGGGCTGTGTAAAGTGGTCGAAGGGTGGACTGTGACATAGGTGAACTAGTTTTCCCGAGAGTGGAACTTGATGATAAGAACAACTTGAAGCAATCTAAAGCTGGCTTTGGTAAACTAGTAGAAAGTCATCTCTATGGCTCCAGTGCATCATAAAAATGCAGAAATGTGTTTGGTCTTGAAGTAGCTACAGTTCTGCTCTTCATGATTTGAGTCTGGAATGTTCTATAGGGCAAATATACCTGAAATAAAGTTCAAACACCTTTCATTGAGTCCCAAACTTTGTAGTTCATTTCATACTTCATAAGTAAATTCCAGTATTCCTTTAATGTTTGATTTATATTATTGATGATTCTGGAGTTGAGATTCTCATAAATCTAAGATCAAATGCTGAAATGAAACATAAAATGATCAGGTATCACAGTGTTATAGTGTAGCTGCACCTTGCCCAAAAATAATCTTCTGAATTTGGATTCTTGTAGGAAGACAGATAGTGAATGTCAGAATCAGGGCTGTCTCTATAAATGAATTATTCGCTAAGAGTAATATACATGTATAAACAAGTTGTGACCCACTTTTCTTAACCTTTAATTTCAGAGCCTCCTGATGAGATTAAGAAAGTTAAAAGAAAAGGAACTGAAAGCTCTCAGAACAAAAGAAGTGTAGGGATTAATATTAAAAAAGAGGAACCTATTGTATACATTGAGAACTGGGCAGACTCGGAGAGAAGCTCTAAAGCGAGGAGACCTTCTCTGGTGGGGGAAACCCTTGATGAAAATATTAAGTGTAAAATTGGGAGGAAAATATGCTCTGGCAAATTGTGTAGGAGTGAAATACATGGAGATCAGGCTGGGGAAAGTCATATCCTGCCTGCCAAAATGTGTGAGGTGGACGACTTTACAGACTCTTTTGAAGACCCCGCGACCACAGGCCAGTATGCAACAAATTTGGCTGAGTGTGTGCTGCAGGATGCATTTATTAGACTGTCACAGTCTGACAACTCTTTCACCAAAGAGGCAGCTGTCTCTATCTCAGCTAGTGACTCTGGAGTAATTTGCAAAGAAGGTTCTCCTGCAACATCCCGCTTATGGAATGAACTACCAAAAATTGTAATAGTTCAGAGTCCAGACAGCTGTGACAGCCCAACAGAGTGGGTTGATGAGTCTCACTGGCCTGAGCAGGAGAACCCTGCAAATGTTTCTGACCATTGGAAAGAAGAGGACGCATCTTCTGGTTTCAAACAAAGTACGTTAGAAGTAGCTTTAGCGTGCGCAGCATCAGTAATAGGCACAATCTCCAATTCTCAGCCTTCAGAGCAAATTAAAGTGGGACACGTTGAAAACATGGTTTCAGAAGAGAAAGACATTGCTGAGGAGCACATCAAAGACATGGTGGGATTTCCAGGTGTTGTGGTGGAGGCAGAATTTTCAGTGCCATCTGCTTTGTGTGGAATGACTCGGGTGGCAAGTGCAGTAGCTGTTTGCGGCCTTAGTGAACAAACGCAAGGACGCTATCCTGCCCCATCCAATGGACTTTTGGTAGCAGCGGATGCTTCAACAGCTGTGGCTTTACACTGCAGCATCGCATTGGGAAGTAGCATGGAAAAACTCAAAGACAACATTGCAAAAGCACTGCTGAAAGAAGCAGCTGTAATGTTGACCAGTCCGTGCAAATACAGGAACTTAGAAGAATTTATTGAGTCTATGAATGAAAAAATCATGAGCAGTGTAAGCTCTTGTAAGTTGGCCCATGTGGGTGACGTTGTTAATGATGACCTAGCTCATAACTTATCAGATACAATCCTGAGACATTCAGCTGAGGATGCCATACAAAGGCTGCAGGGTGTTGAGGGCCAGCATTGTTCCAGTACACCAAGTGATTTTGTGTCCACGACTACCGAGCTTCTCTTCAATGTGATGTATTTCACTTGTAAGAAGATGAGTGATCTTGTGCAAAGTGGAGACTTGCCCTCTGATTTTGTAGCTGACAATCCTAAATCTGTAGATTCAGAGAAAGGAGACAGTCCAGTTGATGATTTTGCTGATTTGTCTATAATTCACAAGTCCTCTGGTCAGAGTAATGAAAGCCAGTTAACTAATTTGTACACTGAGCAAAAGCCTGAACCAATTTCACACAAACTATCGCAAAATGAAGCAACAGAAGGCAATTTAGTCCCAGCAGTGACAAAAGCTGCTTGCAGTAAGCAGTGCCTGAAAAGGGAACGTTACAAACGCCACCACAATGAGCACAGAGCCTTCTCAGCAAGGGAAAGTACTGCCTTAGAAGATGAGTGCAGATATTATGTGCTAGACAAAGGATCCATAGAAGGAGGTATGATTTCAGGAAGTCACGAAAAGCTCAGCTGTGAGCTTAACATATCCAAAGAATTCACCTTGAGTTCACCATTGGGGAGTAGTTACAAGTTGCATTCCACTCAGGCTGTTCTTCCACAGAAACATCCCATCAGTAATTACTGCCTAACAGACTTTGCAGATGATTTGGCCGAAACTGTTGTTTCTATGGCCACTGAAATAGCTGCTATATGTTTGGAGAACTCCAATGGAAAGCAACCATGGTTTTGTGCATGGGCAAACGGGAGCGAATGCTTGCTGACCCCTTGCAGGACAGTGAAAAGGAAAAAAGAAACATCCTCAGGGGGGTCAGTTGTTAGAAGGCACAGGCCACCGCGCCTCAGTGAAATAAAAAAGAAGACAGATGAGCACCCAGAGCTTAAAGAACGGCTGATGAACCGAGTAGTGGATGAGTCAATCAACCTTGAAGATGCTCCAGACTCTGTTAATGCATTTGCCAATGAAGTGGCCTCCAAAATAATGAATCTAACAGAGTCATCCGTGGCAGATTCTTTGTGGCAGGGACAAAACGTGTCACGGAACCGACTACACTGTGACAGGTGGATCAGAGGCAAAGCATCCAGTTATGAGAGCATCCCAGAGGAAGATTTAGATGCCAAAAGTCTTGTCAACACGCTTGGTCCCGGATACCTGCTAGGACAACCATTCAGCAGGACCAGCTCAGTGTCCAAACAGTCTAGCTGTGAAAGCATCACTGATGAATTTTCTAGGTTTATAGTGAATCAAATGGAAAATGAGGGAAGAGAATTTGAACTATTGTTAGACTATTATGCTGGGAGAAATGCAAATACTATTCTAAACTCTGCATTACAGCAGATTTCTAGGAGAAACAGTCACTTGAATGTGAGACCCAGCTGCCTTTCCAAGCAGTCTAGCACTGAGAGTATAACTGAAGAGTTCTATCGGTATATGTTAAAGGAAATAGACAAGGAAAATAAGGATACTTATTCCAGCAGAAATACTGCAGAATGGACAAGCAAGTTAATGCCTCCCTCACCGCGCACCCCTTTCTGCTTCCGCCAATCATCCATGCCCTGTAACAGATCATCCAGTGCACGTTTGACTGTAAATACTCCGGTCAAAGCAAACTCTCTGGATGGATTTGCAAGGAGTGGCTCTCGAGATTTCCTCAACATTCAACCTGTAAGTGCTATGTCTTCCACAAACCTCTGCAAGTCAGACTCCTGCCTATACCAAAGGTGCCAGACTGACCAAGCTACGGATATGCTAATATATGAGACCTGGTCCAGTTCCATTGAGGCACTGATGCGGAAGAATAAAATCATAGTGGAGAGAACTGATAGCGTAGATGCAGAATCTTCACCGAACGGTTCACCTGCACACGTTGACAGTTACGCTAACAAGCTGGCTGTGGATAGCGTTCAGAGTAGAAAATCTCTTATAGTCCAATACCAAGATTCACTTGAGAGCACAAATAAGGGAAGCTTTAATTATAACAATAACAATATTTCACAGAGCCAGTGCAAACTTTTAGACAATCAAGACACATTAATGGTCACAAACTCTACATCTGTTCACCAGCCTGGTTCCTCCACCGGACATATGGAAGTACCTCTAATACAGATTGAAACAGAGCAAAGGGAAGAGACAGAGGGAGAGGACCAAGGAAATATTCTAGAGATCACCTTTCTTGATGACATTTCAAAACAAATTGGAGAGCGAAGCATCACACATGTCAGGTACTAGTGTTATATATGATATACTAGGATAAAAATATGTTCATTACAGTAGATTATTCAACCTCAGTCCACAATTCTAGTGCTGCTTTTGTAGTCTTATTTTTGACTCTAGTATTACCAGGCATTATTACGAAAATATCAAAGTTTGGTTTATCTACTCTAATCTAGAAGAGAGATTTGAATTATTGATCTCTAATTATATATATGACTGTTTGATGATTTGTTGGGTTCCCTAGCAGTAACATTAATGATAGAAATTTAAATCACAGATATAAGTAGAGATGCCCATTTGAACAGTATCGTCCATATTTCCAGAATACATTCTGTATGGAGTGTGTCTTCCAAACCAGAACGCTATGAAAGTATTGTGTTCTTTCCTGTGATAGTCCCATTTTATTACACTTATTACATTTGTAATCCCCCATCTGAAATCCCATGTTTGCCTCACAGTTTAACTACAAAAAATTTTCACATTACTAATACCACTTAAATTATTCTCAAGCGTGCAGCTTAATAGAGTGATTGTGAAATTACACTTACACAGCAAATTTATAGTTATGTGTATGCAGGCTATAACCGCAGTGTGTGATCCCTTAACACAATGGCACTAGCCAACCATGTAATTATTGTCCTAGCCCCATATATCAATCCTGATTTTATCTCCTTCCTCCCCATAATCATATCCACATTTTCAATTTAAATTTGCAACTTTAAGGTTGACACTCACCAGTTATTAAAGAAAAATAAACATGGGACTCTTTCTATAAAGCAATTTCCTCACAATTTATTACGTTCTAATAGAAATTTATGAACCTCTTTATATGGTGAGGAGAGTATGTTGCATCATAAACCTCCAACAATTGTCAAGTGCTATTGGATCACATTGTTTTTAAATACACTTTTAGCTATTGTTCTTTATACACATTAAGCATGAAAAAAACCTTTCAATATATAGATAGCTTCATGTAGTCTTTGGCGCCCATGCATAAAGAGAAGATATAATTCTGGTTTCAAACAGGGCTATTTAGAAAAATAAAATAATTATTAACCTTGCCTAGAAATATCAAATCGGCATCTGACCTTTACATAACTAGGGCCTGATTAATTAAGGATCTTAAATTAAGAAGTTTCTTATTTAAATCTCCTGAACAAAAGCATGTTGCAATGCAAGGGGTGCAAACTAGTTTTCTGTTTTGCACATAAGTTAAATACTGACTGTTTTTTCATGTAGCACACAAATACTTGATAGCTTATTTGTACACTGAAATTTAAAGTTGATATTTGTGTGCTACATGAAAAATCAGTCAGTATTTAACTTATGTGCAAAACAGAAAACTAATTTGCACCCCTTGCATTGTAACATGGTTTTGTCCAGGAGACTTAAATAAGAAACTTCTTAATTTAAGATCTTTAATGAATCAGGCCCCTAGTGTGGTAAAATAGGTGCAGACGTGACTACATCGCCAATTATCCATATTTTAGCAGGACAGTTCCAATGTACTTGTCTGGAGGCAGGGCTTAAAGATTTAGGATCTGAGTATTATGATTTGGAGGTGTAATTTGAATGTTTCGGGTTATGACCTGGTGGCTCAGAAGCAGGGCTTACATTACCAATAGTCAATCCTAGGTAGATGCCTAAGGCACCAGCATTTAGAATGGCAACTAAATCACTAAATCATTGACATAATTCCACTCAATTATTGGCATTATTGCCAGTGCAGGGCCCCTAACTATGCACCAGCCGCTGACATGGAGGGGCAGTCATCAACAGATTCTGTGAAGCTGCTGACTGCTACTCTTCCATATTGTTAAGGGGCTGGGAGTGCAGCTCCAGACTGCGATGTCACAGCATGGTGCCACTCTCCCAAGAGAAGAAGACGGCATCTCACCACCTCTACATGCACCGCTCACAGATGGCCTGCCCAGGGACCACCCACTGGACCTGTTCCGAAATGCAGGCTAAATTGATTTTTGTTAATGTTGGCAGGCACAGTTGTACATTAAAAATGTGCCATGGAACTGCATTTCCTTGTGGTTCAACAAGGACCTACACGATTACTTGTCCCAGGTGATTTAAGCTTTAGTTTCCAGAAAATTTTTCAATGTTATTGTTTAGTCAGTGCACATAATAAGCTACAGTATGTTGCTACTGGATAATATACTTTTATCCAGTAAGCCACCATTGGACATATTCTTGTTACCAAGCTTTGTTTGATTAAATAATGAGTAAACTTCTCTGAATTGCACTGCAGTTTGTTGCACCATTAACATGCAGTTTATTTTAACCAGGTCATCCCAAGCAAAGCAGGTAACTAGGAGCTTTCCAAAGGGGACGCCAAGGCCTGAGCTCCCTACTCCCCTGAGCAGCAGTGAGGATAGCACAGGTAGCTGGTCGCAGCTTGTAAACGAGGAGGAAAACCCAGAGGACGCCAGCAGCTTTCTTCAGCTGAGTGAAAGATCCACAAGGTGATAAGGGCAATGTCATAAAGACTAATGTGTAGCGTATTACAGGGATAAAGTAAAAGACATTGGGCCTGACTACAACCCCAAACATATCTTGCATGAAACTGCTCTACAAATGCCCATAAAATTGAATGCAATCATATGTGCCTATGCAGATTTGCGTAAATCTTTCACTTACACCCGCTGGAGAGGAAAGACTGGGACGGGAGGGAACTTCTAACATAGGCCAAGTACAGTAAGAGCATATTCGCACAATTATGAACAGATGTATATGGGGACACAGACATCTGTCCAAGCCATATTATTTGCGGGTGGTCAAGGGCAGATGCAAATAGAGGATGATGATGATGATGACGGCTGCCAGCAATAGTGAACCATTTGTGATTGGCTGTTTTGCAAACGAACCGCTGATGCTGATAGGTACTTTCTTTGTTGCACGTACATATATTATGATTTCCTGTGAGTAAGTAGGGAAAGTTGTTTCTCTTGTATTTAAAGAGGTTTGGAAATCATATTGATGCCTAATAGCGAATACGTATTTTGCAAATAAAACAAATGGTTATAAGCCTTCATATAAGTTTATGTGTCGTATGCCTGGTGTAAACTGGCTGCATATGCTACTAGTGCAGACCCGCATGTATCTAGCAGCTTTGCATATGCCTGTAATTGTGGCTGTTTTATTAAATGCAATTTGCACCTGCCATTTGGGAAGTATTTGCAGCCAACTCTGCATCAGTTCCTAAAACTCAAATTACAGACTAAAATGTAGTTGTTCACATAAATTAAGAGAATGAGTAGCACAACAAGTAAATAAGAGGTGCTGGTTATAATTCACTTTCACTACACTTCTCTCCAAACTACTCTTCTCTCTCCAGCATCCTATTTCTTCCTCCCCTATTATTATTCCCCCATTCACTACTTTCCTCCTCGCTAGTCTACACCTTTCATAATCACTGGCCTGCATATGCGGAAACAAACCTCTTGCCACTCCAAAACTGTGCATCCACCCTGTACCTCCAATCCCTCCAACCTTATGCATATCTTCAGTACTCTCCCTCCCCTTTTCCTATGAACTTTGAAAAAGTAGATCTGTTTGTAACAAACTTGCATTTATCTATGATCTATTAACTTCGAAATCCCACAACTGCCTTGTAATTACAGAAACCTGCCCTATTTCCCTTGACACTACATCACGTGCAACTCTCTCTCTCATGGAGGTACCTCCTTCAGCCACACTCTCAGTCCCCAAACTATCTGGAGCTGAATACTATAACATATATGGAGATTTCTGCTGAGGGTCATCATATAATAGCCCTAGCTGCTCAAAAAATAAGGAGTCCACCAAATTAGATGCACAGTGGTGGGACTCTAGACTAAATGTCCAAGATTGGGAATCAGAATCTGCAATATTTTTTAAAGGTTTTCGGTCACCAGTAAAGCAGACAGGTGCACTTTATGTTCTAGGACCCCAGAGGCAGCACCCTAAAGCCCGTTGGATAAATCCTTCTGAGTCATAACCTTAATTGATAAATTCTGTACCAGCTGGGTCAGGACCTGCAGTTGGTTTGTCAATACCTGAGCATAGCTAATCTCCATAAAATATGGCCTGTTATAATGTAATGCACGCCACCAGCTTTACAGATCAACCAATAAAACTGTGTCTGGTCTTCACCTATAGCAACCTCTACTTCCCACTAAACGCTATTTGCTGGTACTCAGTTGCCCCCAGGTCTTGTGTGCAATAGTACAGGTTTATATTCAGGGCTGGTGCATACAAACAAAATAGTAGAGTTTAGAGCCCAATGCAGAGACAAGGAAACTATCAGGTAAACAAACAAGAGGCCAGTAATATAAATGGCAAGAACAGTCAGAAACAATCCGAAAATCAGGGTAGATGGCCATCAGAATTGTTGGAGTCACAAACCAGGGTCAGGGTAAGCAACATACAAAGAATAGTTCTCCCTAATAACCAAAGACAAAGTACTTTCGACCCTATTCCCGCTCAGCTTCCCAACTCCCTCTCCCCTCTGCATGGCCAACTCTAGCTCTCATCTTCAACCTGTCTCTTTCCACTGGCACATTTCCATCCTCCTTTAAACATGCGCTCATCTCAATCCTAAAAATAAAATCTCACGATTCAACCTCTCTCTCCAACTACCACCCAATTTCACTCTTCCATTTGTCTCCAAAGTACCTAAGTAACTTGAGTACAATTGTTTAACTCACTTAGCTTATCTTCTCCCCTCAAATTCCCATCACCTTCAATAACACCACAATTTCCTCAGTCTCTGAAGCCTGTGTCCTTGATCTAACACTTGACTCCGCCCTCTGCTTTATTTCTCACATCCAGTTTCTCTCCCAGTCTTGTCATTCCACTTATAAATATTGCCAGGATACGCCCTTTCTTACCCAAGATGCTACCAAAACTCATCTGTTTTCCACTATAACTCCTGAAGTCTTCTCCTATCTGGCATTCCCACAAGCCATCTATCTCCACTTAAATGCGTCTCAAACGCTGCAGCAAGACTGATCATCTTTTGCCACTAATTTTATTATTATCTTTAAATTATAAGGCACCACAAAGGGTCTGCAGCGCCGTACATGATATATACAGAAAACAGTGCCCCATGACACAACATGATACATAAAGAACAAAATATGAAGAACAAAAATATATAAATATATACACACACACACACACACACAGGTAACATGGTAATGCAAATCAAATTATTTCTGGGACAATAAGTGAAAGTGGAATTAGAAATCAGCGAGAAGTAGGCTGCAACTTAAGAAAACAGAGCTAAGGAAGCAGGCTTTGAGGTACAGAGGGTGGTGGAATAGTAGAAGCAGCATACAATAAAGGTGGGCCCTGCTCCTGAGAGCTTACAATCTAAAGGAAAGGGGGAGACACAAATAGGGTGGTACTAACTGGGGGAAAGAGCCGGGAAAAGGGAGTTAGGAGGAGAACTGATAGACTTCAATAAAGAAATGAGTTTTAAGGGCTCGCTTGAAGCCTTTGAGAGTAGATGCTAACCTGATGGAAGGTGAAAGATCGTTCCACAGCTGGGGAGCAGCCCGGGCAAATTACTGGAGTGGGAAGTGGTGACCAATGAGGCGGCGGTCACAGGCAAAGGGGAGGGAGCGACTAGGAGTGTCGGTAGATATGAGATTGGAGATGTAGGGAGGGGAGGCTTGATAAAGAGCTTTAAAGGTGAGGGTGAGGAGTTTAAATTTTATTCTGTAGGCCACGGGGAGTCATTGTAGTGATTGTTGGAGGGAGACTGCAGAGAGACCGGTGGGAGAGAAAATGAGACGGCAGCCGCATTGAGGATAGACTTAAGAGGGTCAAGGTGAGAATCAGGTAGATCAGAGAGAAGGAGGTTACAGTGGTCAGGGCAAGAATTTACAAGCGAGTGAACAAGGGTTTTCATGGCTTCCATGGTGAGAAAAGGGTGTATTTTGGATATATTTCGAAGGTGGAAGTAGCAGGATTTTGAGAGGGACAGAATGTGAGGTTTGAAGGAGATGGAGGAATCAAGCATGACCCCAAGGCATCTGACTTGAGAGACAGAAACAAGGGTAGTGTTATTAACAGAAAGAGAGGGAGGAGGTGGGAGAGTCCTGGAAGTGGGGGAGACGATAAGTTCAGTCTTGGAAATATTGAGTTTAAGGAAGCGTTGAGACATCTAAGATGAGATGGCCGAGAGACAGCAGGAGACACAAGACAGAAGGGAAGGGGAGAGGGCAGGGGATGAAAGATAAATTTGGGTATCATCAGCATAGAGGTGGTACTGGAGGCCAAAGAAGAGGATGAGGACACCAAGGGAGGAGGTGTAGAGGGAGAAAAGCAGGGGGCCAAGAATGGAACCTTGGGGAATGCCAACATGTAAGGGAAGAGGGGGGGGTGTAAAGTCATATGTAGAGACTGAGAAGGAGCAGTTGGTGAGGTAAGAGGAAAACCAGGAGAGGACAGTGTAACAGAAGTCTATAGAATTGAGAGTTTGCAAAAAGAGTGCGTGTTCAACAGTATCAAAGGCAGCAGAGAGGTCAAGAAGGATAAGAAGTGTGTTTTGGATTTACCGAGGAGAAGGTCATTAGTGACCTTAGTGAGGGCAGTTTCAGTGGAGTGGAGGGGGCGAAAACCGGATTTGAGTGGATCAAGGAGTGAGTGAGAAGAGAGAATGGAGGTGAGACAGTTGTAGACAACCCGTTCAAGGAGTTTGGAGTCAAAAGGAAGAAGTGAAATAGGGCTGTTATTAGAGAGAGAGGCGGGATCAAGGGATGGTTTCTTGAGTATGGGGGAAACAAGAGCATGTTTAAAAGACGAGGGGAAGATTCCAGAGGAGAGGGATAGGTTGAAGAGGTGGAAAAGGTGGGAGCAGGCCTCGAGAGAGGGAGCGGAGGAGGTGGAAGGGGATTGGGTTCTGTGGGCAAGTGAAGGGGGTTGAGGAAGAGTGAAGGGTATGGACTTCATCTGCAGATTACGGAGTGAAGGAAAAGTAGGAAGGTTGAGCTAGCAAGAGGGGAGGTGAGAAAGGAGATAGCAGCCGCAGAGGAGGGTGGGAAGGGGGACAGAGTGGACAGGGCACGGGGAGAGAGTGAGTTAAGAAGGGACTGCTGGGAGATTTCATGACGTATTGACTTAATCTTGGAGGAGAAGTGGGTAGCAAAGTCGACAGCAGAGAGTGTGGGGGGAGTGAGAGAGGGGAGGGGAGAGGAGGGAGTTGAAGGTGGCAAAAAGCAGACGGGGGTTTTAGGGTTGGGAAGAAATGAGAGCCTTAAAGAAGGATTGTTTAGAGAGCGATAGGGACAAACTGTAAATGCAAGTATGAACTTGAAGTGGAGGAAGTCAGCATGAGTGCGTGACTTTCTCCAGAGCCGTTCTGCGCTGCGGGAGCATTTTTGAAGATAGCGGGTATGTTTTGAGTGCCACGGTTGAGGCAGGGACCGACGAAGCTTGATGGTGACAGCAGGGGCGACAGAGTCAAGAGTGTGATTGTAAAAGGAGACAGCCTCATCAGGGCAAGAAAGAGTAGTGATGGGGGAGAGGAGCGAGCCCAGGGAGGAGGAGAATGTGGTAGGATCAACTGTGTCAAGATTACGCCTGGTGAGAGTTACATTGGGGGATGGGGATGGTGAGAGGGGTGGAGAGATGCTAAAAGAGAGGAGATGGTGGTACGAGAGAGGAAAAGGTGAATTAATGAGGTCGGAGACAGTACCGAGGTGTGAAAAAAACAGATCAAGGGAGTGGCCACTGCGGTGGGAGGGAGAGGAGGTCCATTGAGAGAGACCAAGGGAGGAGGAGAGGGAGAGAAGTTTGGAGGCAGCAGGGTCTGAGGGATTTTCTATAGGGATATTAAAGTCCCCCAAGATGAGGGAGTGAAGGTTAGAGGAGAGAAAGTGAGGGAGCCAGGTGGCAAAGTGATCAAGGAATTGAGGAGGACAGTAGATAACAGCAACACGGAGGTGGACTGGGTGGAATAGGCGGATAGAGTGTACCTCAAAGGAGGAAAAAGAGAGGGAGGGTTCAGGGGGAAAAACTCAAAAAGAGCAGCACGAAGAGAGAAGTATGCCGACGCCACCAACTTGCCGGTCCTCAGGTCTGGGTGTGTGGGAGAAGGACAAGCTCCCGAAAGAGAGAGTAGTAGGCGATAACCAGGTTTCTGTGATGGCAAGCAGGTTGAAGGATCTAGAGATAAAGAGATCATGAATAGAGGTCAATTTGTTACAGACTGACCTGGCATTACAGAGACCACAGGATAGAGGAGGAGAGGGAAGAGGAGAGATGTGGATGAGATTGTTGGGGTTGCTCAACTGCAAGGGTGAGTATGATATGAAGCAAGGGGCATGACAGGGAGAGAGGGTTGGAATTGGATGAGAAGCAGAAATAAGATGGGATTTGTCAGCATAGAGTGGAATCAACAAGTCATATTAAAAACTGCACCAGCCAAAAATAACTGTGAGAAACAGATCAGCATGGAGTGTCCAGGCAGTTGATAATGCAGGTGGTGGAGGATATCAGAGCTCACGGCTGATTGTGGAATGTTGTCTTCATGTAGCAGTGTTTGCAGGTAAAAGGTTCACCTCCTGTTCATCTCTTGTATATCTCTTACTATACTAACTAAATTTGTTAATACACTTGTAAAGATCCTCACTTAGAAGAATCTTCACAGGCTTAAACAGCCTTAGACTGCTGTTTAAATAGGTTCAAATAGCCATGTGACCACTTTTGTGAATTAAATCCCACTAATCACACACACTACAAACAAAGTAATACAATTCTTACACAAACAAATAGAGGGTAACCATGCCATATAACTAAAATACAAGATTGCACATATGATCCTTTACAGATAGCTTGTGCAGTGGCTGAGAGATATACACATCTGCCATACTTCTTCCAAGTCTCTACACTGGCTTCCTGTGTCCTCCTGTATTTATTTCAAACTGCTTATCCTTACTTACAGAGCCCTCAACAACTCTTCTCCTTCGTACATCTCAAAATTGTCTCCCTCTCACCCTCTTCCATCTACTTCAAAAACAAACTGCTAGGTTAATTGGCTGTTATCAAAAATTGACCCTAGTCTCTGACTGTCTGTCTCCCTGTCTGTTTATCTCCCTCTTTGTCTGTGTCTGTGTGAGTGTGTGTCTATATTAGGGAATTTAGACTGTAAGCTCCAATGGGGCAGGGACTGATGTGAGTGAGTTCTCTGTACAGCGCTGCGGAATTAGTGGCACTATATAAATAAATGATGATGATGAAATAAATGATGATGATGATACTTCAGACCTCCACCTCACCTCATCTCTGATAACCACTTCTCACTCCCACTTGCAATACTTCTCAAGTTCAACTATCCACATATGAGGTTCCCTAGAAAACCCCATCAGACTATTCATTTTTAAATCATTAAATAGTACCTGAAAAACCCATATCTTTATTAAAGCTTAATCTGCTCCCACCTTTTCTACCCACACTATAGCACCCTCATTACTGCCTCAATCTCCACTCTGAGCCACACTCACTCCTCATATTTCAGCTGTGTTCTGTTCCAATTAGAATGTAAGTTATCTCATGAGTAGAGTCTCCCTACCCCTTGTTTTATGCTTGCATTTATCTTATCTACCCTGTATGTCCCTGCTTTATGTATTTCCAGTTTTCCCCCTGTCTGGTGCTGCAAATGAGTGACAGTAATAATAATATAAGCGCCATAGTTCAAAGGCAATGCAGTGTTACTCTTCGTGTTTTTATCGTGGTACTACACACCTCTTGCTTAGTTAATCTTAATTAGTAAGTGCAAACTTCCGTCAGGATAGAGGACATTATCAGATTTATTCCATCTGAGGGTGCAGAAAATGTCTCATGCACCAAAAATCCTAAAAATATTTTCTCTTCCAACAGTAACGGCAACTGCAGCACAACGAGTAGTATAGGTGTCATAGACCTGGAGGCTTTTATAGAAGTTATTCCACCAATCCCTACACCTGACATGTGAGTATATAGTATATGTACATTCTTCCTTTTTTACTTTTTTTTTTTTTAATTCTTTGACGTCTGCTTTCATGTATGAAGTATTGTTGTTGCTTATACGTATGCAGTCAGTGATAATGGGACTCATTAATTAAACAAAGCATGATTCTTAACTCTAAGTGGTTATACAGTGCACAGCCAAAGGATCTTGTGCTGTGGAACAACTATGTAGCTACAAAACTAAGTCTTTTTGTATTTAGCTATAACATGTCAGTGTTTTGAAGCTTGTGTCAGTAATGTAAGGCGCAGAGTCTCTAATAGTGTGATTCCCAAGTAGAAGATCGACCCCACTACTGAGGCTTCTGGGGCCTACTCCTCTTCCCACTTATTAACACTTTTAAGACACAAGGAGAGGGAACCAGACAGAATTGTGACTGCCAAGGTACCAAAAAGTGAGCAGGGCACCACTGCTAGTCACTACAGTGTTCTGTCACTGATTGGTTCTATTTACTCCAATATGTGACCACAAACTTCTCTGATTCTGAAGTTGGAAGATAATAGTAAGGTAAATTATAATAAGTCTTAATAACTAATACACTCACTCATTTTTTTGGTATAATGCAAGAGTAGCAGCAGCATCCGTTATGGGCCGCGCATGCACATTTGAGTACAGCAATGATGTCAGAGAACTACATCTCCCAGCATGCTTGGGGATGAGTGTTGGTGCCTAGAGTCACCCAGAGGTGGTGCAGAGTGGCAAATATAGAGAGGAATGCTGGGAAGAAGATGGATGACGGAGCTTGAGAACAAAAAGAGGAGCAAGTGGGATCCGGGCAGACATACAGGACACGGGTAAAGAGGGATAAACGGCCTGTCAGAGCGGAGAAACAGAGCTGGTGACTGAAGCACCAGCGAGTGAAAGAAAGAGAATGGAGGAGAAAGTGAGGAGATAGAAGCGGGGACCGTTTGGTGAGGAGTGGATGCGGCTGCCAGGCTCCATACCTGGGAGGAGCCATGCTGCCCGTGGAAGCTGAAGACCAGTGGGATACGTAGCAACAAATTCCTATATTACACTATTATGGTCTGAATCTTGTGTTATCATTAGTTAGACAGGGAACTGGAGGAGAGACCTGAAGATTTATTTGCAAAAACCCTTTTCCAAGACAATGCTTTAGTATCAAGGATATAGTGCAGGGAGAGATAGACAGAAACTTTGGGACTGAGACACTAAAGCGAAAGAATGTATAAAACCACTAAAGCTAATCCTTTCCAGTGGGCACGTTTCAAGTGTGAATTATGATACAGAAGTATTAGTACTGGAAATTCTGTGTGCTTTGTCACTTTAAGTGAATCAGAGTAACTGTGCTTTGGTTTATTCATCCATATTGTATTTGTGCATAACAAGTTTGGGAACAAGTAGTAAGGATCAACATGCTTGTCATTCCCTGATACTAAAGACGTGAACATTCATCATAATTCATGACGATTATTATGATTATCATTCAGATTTATTTATTGTATTTAGTAAAAAAAATTCAGCGCATTATTTAGTGTTTTTTCTTGTTTCTTTTGGTAACGACATAAGCAAAGTCCTTTTTATACAGCTGAGACTATTTTAATTTGAATTTAGATCTAGTTTTGCCCACTGTATTTTCTCTTTTGAAGATTCATATCTACTTTTTAAATCATATTGCATGTTTTATGGTTGAGTGTGACACTATCATAGAAAGTTGTTATGTAATTCGTGTTTTGTGTATGCTCTCCACAAACTTAAAGATAAGTGGGCCAGAGGGCCAGTGAGATAGTGAATAGCAGGTGGGAAACAAACAGACTGTATTCAAATATTTGTATATATTTTGCTGCTATCTTAGACTATTGCTCTCATAAATCTTATCCAATGTCTAAATTGTTTAAATTGTTATGTACCTACCTCTAGATTAACCTTTTTCTATAGTGAAGTATATTTTTGATAACAAAACGAAATTAAAACTTTAGTGGCCCACGCCTCTGCAAATAAACATACCAGTGTGGCTTCTAAGACCTGTCTGGAGTATTAAGATTTTATTTGAGTGTTTAAGGTCATAAGTAGGTGGGCAGAGGGTTCTTTAGTCTCCCTCTGGTGTTGCAGATTCACTTAACATTACCCAACAATGATACTACTGAATCCTGACTAAGGTGTAGGTACTGCTCAGAAGATATAAAGATTTTTATTTGGTAAAAGAAAGTAAACACACTTTTCCCCAGAGTGTCTTTGGGGATGTTACACAAGATGCACATTTTCTGGTAGTTGCAAGTTTTGCCGAATGCACAGCATCCATTATTACACAATACAAATGTTCTAAGAGGCATTTATCTGTGCACCCTTTCTAAACGTTCGTCTTGTACCATGACAACTCATAGACAGGGAAACTTCCCTATTAAGTACCAAACATCTGTGATGGCTGCTCACAGAACTTCTTTTTTTGATTGGGACCAAACCACCCAGATATCGCGCATCTCTTAATAAATCCTTTAAGTAAGCCACCATTACATGTTAATCCCTATGTGAACTCAAATCTATCATGAATGTAACCACAATATATTATAAGTGAAGACAAATTATTCAATCATACTTTTAGTTAGCATCTTTTGTTTTTAGTTACCATTATCAAATTCTATGAGATAACTTCAAGATTATATGAAAAGTATATATAAACATTGCATAACATACCTATAATACAGTACAGGCGGGGCCGCAGAGAGGGGGGGGAGCGGGTACCAATTACCCGGGCCCGGGCCTGCCAGGGGGCCCAGGTCGGGCCCCCGCGCCGCCAATTTTTTTTTTTATTTTTTTTTTTGTTGCTTTTTTTTTTTTCTTTTCGGTGGGGGGGGCCCGATCGTTGGTAGGGGGAGCAGGGTAGTTGAAAAATAAACAAAACATACTCACGTGATCGCATCGCCGGCATCCCTCCTCTCTGCTTCACACGCCCAGCATTCAGTCAGTCTGGAGCAATGGAGCACAGAGCAGCAGAGAAGACCAAGAGAGAAGAAAAGGAAAAGGTAAGTAAAGGGAGGAAAAGGGGGGGCTTTGCACAAAGGGGTTTAAAAAACGAGGGGGGCTTTGCACAAAGGGGTTAAAAATCGAGGGGGGGTCTTTTCACAAAGGGGTTAAAAAATGAGGGGGGCTTTGCACAAAGGGGTTTAGAAAACGAGGGGGGTCTTTGCACAAAGGGGTTAAAAAACGAGGGGGGCTTTGCACAAAGGGGTTAAAAAATGAGGGGGGGGCTTTGCACAAAGGGGTTTAAAAAACGAGGGGGGCTTTGCACAAAGGGGTTAAGAATCGAGGGGGGGTCTTTGCACAAAGGGGTTTAAAAAACAATGGGGGGGGGCTTTACACAATGGGGTTAAAAAACGAGGAGGAGTCTTTGCACAAAGGGGTTAAAAAATGAGGGGGGCTTTGCACAAAGGGGTTAAAAAACGAGGGGGGCTTTGCACAAAGGGGTTTAAAAAATGAGGGGGGCTTTGCACAGAGGGGTTAAAAAACAAGGGGGGGCATGGCACAGAGGGGTTAAAAAACTTGGGCAGCATGGCACAGTGGGGTTAAAAACGGGGGCAACATGGCACAGTGGGGTTAAAAAACGGGGGCAGCATGGCACAGTGGGGTTAAAGAAAGGAGGGACAAAAGCAGCATGGCACAGGGGGATAAAGAAAAGAGGGACAAAGGCAGCATGGCACAGGGGGATAAAGAAAAGAGGGACAAAGGCAGCATGGGACAGGGGGATAAAGAAAAGAGGGACCAAACCAGCATGGCACAGTGGGATAAAGAAAAGAGGGACAAAGACAGCATGGCACAGTGGGATAAAGAAAAGAGGGACAAAGGCAACATGGCACAGTGGGATAAAGAAAAGAGGGACAAAGGCAGCATGGCAGAGGGGGATGAAGAAAGGAGGGGCCAAAGGCAGCATGGCACAGGGGGATGAAGAAAAGGGGCAAAGGCAGCATGGAGGGCGCAGTGTGATCATAAGGGGGCATAGCGTGGTGATGATAAAGGGGCACATTAATGTGTGTGTGTTGGCACGGAGCTTTTGGCAATGTAGCGTGTGTGAGGTGTCCTGAAAGTCAGGAGTGCTTGGACAAATGTCACGCTAAAGTGAATTCAGGACCTAGTGATTTTGATGTGCTAGCCACGCCCCAATGGAGCATTGCCATGCCCCCAATCGTGCGACCACACCCTTGAAAAATTTAGCGCCGCCGTTAGGCATCGCAAATTTTTTTTGCATACTTAACTATAAAAGGGAGGGGGGGGGGTCATTTGTTGTACCAGGGCCCTGAATTCCTCTTGGCAGCCCTGAGTACAGGTCAATATATTAACCACTCACAAAGGTAGTTTTCAGTTTATTCAGAATTACAGTTCCTTTTCTGCTCTGATTTAACTTTTTGCCTTGTATCATACTAATTACTGACAAACCAGAGCAGATATTCCAGACATGGGAGTATATACATGATGTATAACATTTCCACCCAGCCCTCATACACAGATTCTGCTATACATTTGTGCAGTATGAATAGATAACCATATAGGATTAGATACGCATAACACATCACAGGGACAATGATACTTATGCCAGGAAAGATTGCACACAGATTCACAGCATAATTTAAGATGTATATATTCTCATTTACATATAAACTTCAATAACATAATGTTACACACAGTGTATATTATGTAAAACAGTTTAACATAGGTGATACAATACGTTTTCAAGTTTCCATCACTAAGACTAGTTAATTGTCTGTTTTATAAATATGTGTGTAAGTTCTTTCCTCGTTTGTGAGTGAGAGTCTGTAGTGTGGCCCCTATCCCATGTTCCATTACAATTTCCATGTTTTCATGTTTCCATTCCCATGTAGTATTACCATACCCGCATATCGATCCCATACCAATATAGAAGCATTAGCTTAGCATTACAATAACTCAATCCCAGTATATCAATCCCAATAATTACCTTCCTAGAATTGTGCAGATTTTCCATAGTCTTCTTTGTATTATATGCTCCATTGCTGATTGTGTTTGGCCATGTGGGGTGTGGGTGGGGGAGGGGAGATAGTACTTTGGTACTATCCCTTCAGAGATCCATGAAAAGAGAGAGTATAAGACATACTTACCAACTTTAGAAAGTTGGTTTCCGGGAGCCTGCCTGGGGAGGTGGGCGTGATGGGGGGTGGGGCTCCAAATGTGCGTCATTTGGACCTGCCCCCGTGACGTAATGGCGCAAACGCATCATTTGACAGCGGAGGGCGGGGAATCGCGGCGTTTGGGACCTAATTCTGCCCACTTCTTCCTAGTGAAGTGGGCAGATACGGGAGATTGCAAATGCGTGAGTCTCCCGGACATTTCGTGAGAGTTGGCAAGTATGGTATAAGATATAATGTTGTTTGCTTTTCTTTAAGTGTGTGTGTGTGTGTGTGTGTGTGTATAGCCCCTGTACAGGAAGTAATCATTGCTCCTTTCACATGCAAGTTGTCTGGGTATGTCTTCCATCCAAGACAATTGGCTTCTATATAACAAGGACAACATGTCTTTTTCTGTCATGTGGTTGGGGAAGGGTGTAATGTAATATGTAGAGCTATACATTTTAACAGATCCTTTCTCTTGTCCCTTTGTGCACCACACATATATTAAAATAGCTTCAAGTACTATAAATGGCTCCCATATTTTCAAACCAAAACAAGAACAGAACAAGATATGAAATTTACATATATAGTAAAGATCACATCAGCTTCCTTTTGAATGCCAAATGAAGCAAGACTGTAATTTTCCACTGACCTTATTAATCATCTACTAGGAGTCAGAATTCTAGAAAAATAAGTATAACAACTTACAAAACATAAATTACAGTGACAAGACAGGGACACACGAAAGCCCTATAAATCACATACAAATGCTGTTTTCAGGGCCACTTCTACCCTGTTCTACGTATTCATGCAATTATAAATAAAAGTGATTAATATATCATTGTAGCTTAGCTTGACCTACAAATAATGTCATAAGCACTGTTATTCCTTATTAATTTCTTTAACTTTCTTTCCAAGGAAACCAGAGAAGATTGTGACCAAAGATCTGCAGGAAAATCTAGATGGTGAGACATAGGGTCTGAGATGAGGTTTTCTGTTTTAAAAAATTCAAAATATCCGTAATAAGGAAATGAATTACAGACAGCAGCTTCACCTGTGTTCTGGTCCATTGCTCCGAGGCAGGGGCGGACGGAGGATTGTCGGGTGGGGGGGGGGGGGGGTTTCCCCCGACCCAAAAACCCCCCAAAAAACAACCCAGAGAGAGAGCGCGCAGCAGCTCCGTCTCGTCAGATTTGTCCTATACAGCAGCCGCGGCGCTGTCTAAGAAGCGTCCGCGGCGATGCTGTATACATTACAGCACCGCCACGGACGCTTCTTTGACAGCGCCGCTGCTGCTGTATAGGACAGTGGCCACTTAGTTAGCGCAGGGGGGGGTTTCTAGAGACTCAGAAACCCCCCCTGCGTGTGCCAGGGGCTTAGAGCAGATCATAGTAAATGAAGCTTTCATGTGCATGAGCCATAACATTTTTCCAGGTACAGAACTGCCAAAAAATTCTGTTTCTGTAGCATCCTAATATGCTCTTCCTGATTTATACACATATTTTACAAATGAAATAAACTAGGTTTGATAAGTTAGTTTGCTTTTTAATGTCAATTAACAGAATCAACCAAGATTATTGTGACAAAAACATAGGTGAGAAGAAAAATAAAATGATGACTAAAAAAAGAATTGTGTAATTGAAGATTGCATTACAATTTTTATTTTCTTAAAATGACACTCAGTAGAATGTTCTGTCCATTTGCAGCCCTTTTACTGTCTACAAGGTAAAGTCATTTGGGCACTCTAGAGTGCCACAATTTTCTGACCAGGGGGTATATTTACTAAACTGCGGGATTAAAAAAAGTGAAGATGTTACCTATAGCAACCAATCATATTTTGTAGAATGTACTAAATAAATGATAACTAGAATCTGATTGGTTGCTATAAGCAACATCTCCACTTTATCAAACCTGCAGTTTAGTAAATGTACCCCCAGGAAACTGTGCTTTCTAAAACGAGCAATGTAGCTTATCTCACATTGGTGTGACGGGAACATCATTCTTTTCCATTTAGCACTGGAAATTCATGCCCATTTGGCCATGCCCTAATGGGGATTGCCACCGGCAGATGACTTTCATTGTTGATATATACATACACTCCAGCAATTTTCCAACACATTTTTTTAGGCAGTTACCTATTCAACAGTTTCTTTAATCTGCTTTATTTTATATAAGTAATTACTTCTGCTTGAAGCTAAGGCTCCAATTGTCTCTCTTTGCAGAATGTACCTCTGGATTATCAGTCGGCACTGCCAGCTGTCAGCAGGAAGTGTCAGTCTTAAACATTGACCTGGATTCTGATTGCTCGGACTGTGAGCTGCGCACAACTTTGCAGTGGATCGCAGCATCAGAGCTAGGGATTCCCACAGTCTACTTCACACTGTCTCAGGAAAGCAGTATTCAGAAGGTATTGTCCAATAGCTGCTTGCTGTGCAGATGTGCAGATGTGCAGAGTGACAGCTATAAGGGAGAGAGAGGAATGGTGTGAGCTATGGCTTGATAATAGTCAGAAAGGGGCAATAAGTCTTTACTAACATGTAATGCATGGGATAATGTATTGAGTTATTGCTTAATAATAATGTAACCTGGGGTCAGGATAACTACTAACTAAATTACTAATAAATAGCAACATAACCTCCATGTGAACTAATCTTAAAGAGGACCTATTCAGTCTAATCATTTATATGTATTCCCTAAGTAGACTATACAGGAAGCAAATCACTGAGTATAAGTCAACATACTTGACAGCACTCCCGGAAAGTCCAGGAGACTCCCGAAATTCGGGTCAGTCTCCCGCGAGAGCTGGCATTTCTCTCGCATCCCGGAATTAGCTTGTTAAAATGACGCGATTCACAGAGAATTGCATAATTTTGGCAGCAATTAGGGCAGAGGTAGACGACTCATTACTCTCCAGCTACTGAGACACTACAGGTCAATAAAATAGGTCCCCTCCAGCTGATAGCACTAATGCTATTCCCACACCTGAACGATGTGTGTGTATTTGTAATGTAAATTAAATGGTTAAAACAGCATTTTGTCTGTGGTGCGCTACAGGTCCCAGTATGCTCAGGCCACCTTTATGTAATTGGGCTTGTTGATGCTTGCAGTGCTACAAGCTACGGCAAACCCATGGCTGCCAGGAGTGCATGCTGGCAGTTGATGAACCACAAGTGCCAGCATACCCTAGCATCCAGGGCCTGTTGGAACCCGCATTGCACCAGGGAAAAGTGAAAATAATAACACACACACAAAATGAAAAATACATTTCATTTCATTACAATAAAAACACCCCCACACAACCCTATTTGACCTTCTTTATTTCCTCACCTAATGAAGACTGGCACTGCTGGCATCTTCTTGTAACAATCTAGGTCTTGGCAAAATAGAATACACTCATAGACGACAGAAGACCAGCTCTGTTAAGAATGCTGCTGCAGATGAGCTCTTATTGGCAACGCAGTAATACTTAGAATCTGGGAATTTCCCATACTCTGCGATCATTTTTTGCAACTCCCAGCGATATCAGCCCCACGCTGACAGACCTAGAGCGGGTTTGTACTATGCCAGGGGGATCCTGCTGTAGTCCCACCAGACCTGGCTGGCATAGCCTAGTGTTGGTATTGTCAATTTCAGAGGGAATCCAAACTTTTAATTCCCCCAATTTTGAAGATACCGGTCTAGGCTGGCAGCACTAGAGCTGGTTTTACATTTGGGTGGGGGACACTGTTTATTTATTTATTTTCATCCCGTATTGTAAGACACGCTTAAAGCAGATCATAGATTGTTAACATCTGATATTCTTTAAGAGTATCTTACTGAACTGTGTGCATATCGCATACTATACAGAGTCGCTCTTGTCTTGAGATACCTGCGGCTCTGCATGCTAAGTAACTTGTGTATAAACAGACATCATTTATTCCTACACTTTTGACATAAATGACCTTGGTCTCTACATAAGGACCCGTACGCATATGTGTGTGCAATCTTGTACAAAGCGTGTATCCATTATATGTGGTTTGTAGATTTATTTCATGACACAATTTGTCATCCTCAGACGTGATGGAAAAATAAAGTCCATACATGGGAAGAAAAATAATGTGCATCCACCAGCAATGCAGGGAACATACCCTATAAGCTCCCTTTGATCCCTTCATTTCGTATAAATATTTTCCACCCACAATAAAATATATCTAGTGTTTACATACAGGTGAAAAAGTAGGAACACTTGTGCGTCTAATCCATACTTAGCAAGTACACCCAAAATTAACTCCTCTTTTCAAAGTTGCGCCCATGTCACCATATTGGGCCAGAAATCCATAGGCTTATCCATAAAACTGGTACATTTACACACATGTGGCCGCATGACATCACAAGAACATATGTCCTGGGAGCAGCTATCTTATTTACTGTCACTGATGTGTTTGCAGATCAGGTAAATACAATCAGAGGCAGAACTAGGGAGCTGTGGGCCGGTGCTGGGAAGCAGGGAGGAGGGAACCGGGGCCCACAGCTCACTAGTTCCCCATGCATCGGTCCCCATTATCTCTATGGGCCCCGGTGCAACTCACCTGCTGCACCAATGATAGTTCCACCACTGAATGCAATAATAGATATGTTTGCCCTACTTTATTATTTGGTTTACCAGATTCAAAAGAGGGACAATTTGGAAGTAAAGAAGAATAGGGGTAATTGTTTCCAAAAGAGGCATTGGAAAGTGGAATTAATTTCCTTTATTAAGGGATAATCACTGCACCACGGGCATCACATGTGCAATGAGAACTGACTGAAGGAGAACAAATTTGTAATTAGTACAAAAAATGCAAATAGTTGTTAAACATATATCTATTTTACTGACATGACCTATTTTAGAACCCATGCATTCTTTTTAAACTAACCAACTATCCTTAAACCTCTTTGTTTCCCGCTAAGTTCCTGGAAGTCACACGACTGGTTCAAGCAAAGTCTTGGAATGTTGGAGATATTTTCAGCGCCCTCATTCTTCATTCCAAGATACAGGTGCAGGGGAGTGAAGCAGTGCCCAGCTTTTTCGACTGGCTCCTGGAGCTGGGATAGGATCTATTTGTTCAACTGTTGGGACAGTTATGGAGTTCAGGTCGGTCAGTCTGAGCTCCCGACCTTCATTACAACGCAAAACAGAATATATTTTATTTTGTACCGTGATTGGGAGAGGATTGACAGATTGTATATTTAGAATGTATTAGACACAGTTTTTTAGGCATGTGGGCCCTGCTTAATATTTTTCTAGCATATATAAATATGGATGTAAATATCAAGAGGGACATATTTGAAATGGCAGAGTTTAGTTGGACTGTGCACACATTTTTTAGATCTGTAGTAACTGAACTGTGAACGAGGTAAGTAATTTGAAGTGGTACAGTGCCAACACTGTGAGGGATGGACCTGCATTGATTTGATAGAGAATACTGCATTATCTTTACAGTTGGAGCACAAAAAATGTGTTTTCATCCATATGACATAGCTGAGGCTTTCTGTGTGTTAAATTATTAAAAATGCTGTATATCAAAACATGTCAGATGTTTCACAAAAAGATGTGTCCACTTAATTTATTTTTTACCATTAAACATCCCTCCCACTAGCATAAATATCGCAAATAATAACATAAATAGTTCTTGTGTCTTGGATAGACACGGCTTCCCCTGTATTCACCTCTGATGTCCAGCCAGTGTTCTTAATAGACTTGCACTGTTCACTGCTTGTATGCAGGTGTTGACCCACAGAAAATTGACTGCTAACTGGCTGAGGCCCCAGAACTCCCAGACACAAGAACACAGTGATAGGGCCAATCACTTTAAGGTGTAGCCATTTCCAACACTGTAGAGGAAACCGTTTTACCTACAAACCAATATTCAGTGTATACATTTTCTAGTAACCTAGAAGATCACAGCCTCCACCGTGGAAGGAATTGGTGCACTTTATGGCAATGATTAATCTAGATTATAAGAAGGAATATGTGGAATACTAGGAGAAGTACAAAGCATTTTGGGTGTATAGGTAATATATAGGAAAGTGTTATACACAGGCTATGGTTAGGTGGAATCACAGTGTAAGATTTTTTGGTGTCATAGTGCCCTTATAGAGAAGAACTATAAATATTACTTATAGAGGTATATTTACTAAACTGTGGGTTTGAAAAAATGGAGATGTTGTCTATAGCAACCAATCAGAATCTAGTTATCATTTATTTAGTACATTCTACAAAATGACAGCTAGAATATGATTGGTTGCTATAAGCAACATCTCCACTTTTTCAAACCCGCAGTTTAGTAAATCTAGCCCATAATGTCAGAAAATAAAATAAGTCAATAGTGCCCACTCTATAAATGAACTCAATATTTACTTTGCTTTATGCTCAGTAAGGCCAAATTATATAAATTCAGAGGATATGTTTAGTGCAGTCTTCACCCCATAGATCATCAGCAAGACAAGTATTTGGATTATAAGTGGTGGCAGTGTGAGGTTACTATTTTAATCCATTATTTACAGTATGTCTTAAATAATGTTTTGGAGTTAAATAGACCTAAATAAATAAAGTTGGCCGATCTCTGCTTAACCCTTGAACACTTGAATCTGTGATTTGTTCAGAATTTATTGTCAGAAAGTATTTTTCAGCTTTTGACAAGATATACGAGTGGCAGTATAGTGCAGACATCAGATCAGGCATAATGTCTAGGTTTCTTTTTTGCAGCGTACATGTTATTTTCCTCCACACAAGCATCATCATTATTTATTTATTCCATAGCGGCTGATATAATGTTGCAGATTTGATATAACTGAAAACAGTATACATAATAACAGGGATATGGGTACAGATAAATAGAATAATAAATGCATGGAACAAATGGCATGGCATAGAGAAAGGTTTCACTGTAAGACATGACAGGTTCTAACACGGAGACAGAGAGTGGACAGACATGAGATATAGGGTGGAGGACACTGGCCGCAGGAGCTTACATTCTGGAGGGAGGGGGTAGAGCGGCAATAGGAGCTAAAGGGACATTAAGCTTAGTGGCCCAGGCGGGTAGCAGTGGAGGGGGAGGCTAAACAGTGGAAGTGGCAGGAGGGTGGGTTGAAGTGGTGATAGGGTAGGTTGGAACTAGATGCAACTGTATCAAACACCTAAAATCTGGTAGACAAATAATCTACATTGACTTCAATGGAAATTAACTTTTTGGGGAAATATATTGCCAAGATTATGCCTTTAATGTACAAAAATCAATACATGTTGGGAAATGTTTCAGTGACAAATAGTGTAAATGTTGCATGTACTTTTACTCTGAGGCTTCCATAACATATAACCCTGCTCTTGTAGAGAGGGTTATACAGAATAATGACAGCTGTGTTGATAAACAAGGATATACAACGGATATTGACCAATGGACCTTGGAACTCAGCATTCAATGCTCTCCACACAGATTGCTCACAAGTACAGAAGTGAAATATAAGGGAGCTTAGCGACAGAAGACAGCTTCATTTATTTTTAGAAGTGTTACAACTTATACAAGCATTAAACCACTCCTTAATATGATAATAATCTGCATTATCTACACACATCTGCATTAAAAGTGTAGCCAGTTTGTCCTGGTTTAATATATACCGTATTGCCTTGTTCTAATCAAGCCATATTATCTTCTTTGAAACCATCAGAAACAATTGTTAGGAAATTTCTAATGCATATTACATGGGAATGCTGCCTATCAATTCACTAGGAACCAGTGTAGGCCTGAATCAGTAAGGCCTGAGGCACAAGGTGTCTCGGAGACGTCAATGGTTCCCAGTGAACTGATAGGCTGCATTCTCATGAATATTGGTGCAGCCTAAAAAATGGCTGTTTTCACTGTGTGGAGGCGATGCCTACACTTCATGCCTACCTCCTAGGACAGTGTTGGCTAACCTGTGACACTTCAGGTGTTGTGAACTACAAGTCCCAGCATATGTCCTAGGAGCTGCAGAGGGGAGGTGGGAATAGAAGAGGTGGGGAGATGAGGCGTAATGGTGTAAGTCAGCTGGGCGGTGGCAAAGTGTATGACGACGCAAATTTCCTTATCACAGCTCCTGTCCACCTACTGTACTGGGATGGTCAGGAATTGAAGATGCAAATTGTTCCATCCTGTCTAACTTGCAGGTAGGTCAGTGGGAGAATCACGTGATCTCTCTGGAGACGAGGAGGTTTCACCATAATGCGGGTGTCATCCACACATGGGAGAGTAGGCAGCTATGATTTAAATGCATCTCATTAGCTTTCAGTGCAGCTCATTGTCATGCAGACATGTCACTCGCAAGAGTTTTTGTGAAGCTTACACCAAGTCGGAGATGTTTGTTTTTCATCCCATATAAAGTGAGTACAAAGACAGGATATGTTATTATGAAACATATCTTGAGCTAGCAGATGTTCTTATCAACACAGAACTCACTGGCAGAGCCCGGCAAAAGATCCAACAAGACAGTCTTAATAGTTTCCCAGTATTTATTTCTATCGGATGAGATATGGCAAGAAAAGGGTTATTATTTTCGTATCTGTTTTGCGTCACATTGTAGAAAACAAGAACAGAATCTTTATGGTTTCATTGCTTATTTTTCTGAAGTGTTATTGATGCACAAGTGATGCTAATAAATTTATGTGTGAATTATTGCTATGTGTGCTTATTAAACCTGAGAAATATTGTCATTCACACATTAAAGTGTAAACTGTACACACACTGTACCTCCCACACCTCTTCTTAAGCGCGACCATGTCACAATGGGGGCTGAGGCCACACAGGACATGCCTAGTGCTTTTGATGTACCCCTCCCCTCCAAACTCCCATTCATTGCTGTGCAGTCACGTGGTAGGTGCAGCACTGATCAGCTAATACATTGCTGGGACAGAGCTTTCAAATCAGAACTTTCCCATCTTATTCAGGACAGATAGGAGGTTCCCTAAACACAGAGGAGACAGCGGTTTCCTTGGTGCAGCCAATATGCATGAGAATGTAGTCTATCAATTCACTAAAATCTGAGGTATGAGGTATATTGTGATGTCAGTAGTTCTTATTGAATTGGATGGATATTGATTCAGCCCATAAAATGGCTGCCTCCATTTGTGTTTTGTTGACAGGTCAACTTTAATGGCTATTCATATATTTAATCACATAGGGCCTCATGTAGAGTTGGACACATTTTGCGTACAAAAAAAATGCAGACGTAACATGCATCCAAATAGGGGTTCAACTACTTGATGATGATGATGATGATGATGATGATGATGATGATGATGACGACTGTTGTTTTTATGTGAATAATTAAAAAACATAGAAATGGTCATTTTTTTTAATTTTTTTTTAAAAAGTGAAACAGATACACCTCCTGATAGGCGCTCTGAGGGCGATTCCCCTCTGAATGTGACGCACTTACGTGAACTCGACCTTACTGTACTTAGCCTAGGGTTAGGTGCTTCCCCCGTTTTGCCTCTCGAAGCGTCACAAGGGGAAGATGAACCTGACTCTGCTCAGGAATGTAGAACACTTTATGTTCTGCGCAGGCACAGTATAGAAATGTCTTGGCCTAGGGTTAGGTGCTTCCCCCGTTTTGCCTCTCGAAGCGTCACAAGGGGAAGATGAACTTGCAGTACATTCTCTGCTCAAGAATGTAGAACACTTTATGTTCTGCGCAGGCACAGTATAGAAATGTGAATGTTACACAAACAAAATGGACTTGGTCCAGCTCAACATGAGACCCATAATGTGAACTGTCTATGGGAGATCTTTTTACCTATTAAAAAGTACATTTCATGGAATACTAACTAAAGAACATGTGCCTGGGGTACACAGGTACAAAATCACTTGCAATTTTATAATGCACAGTGCATGGTGGGAATTCTTCTGTCGTTTAAAAAGAAAAATTCAGAGAGCCATAGGTTGCCTCAATCTGTTTCTGTGGAGTTTCTATTTTCTGTGCTGGTAGAGAAAGATGAATGTTAATGGTATGGAAAGACCTCCACAAAGGACAAGACCTGGCGAGCCACAGCAAATGTTCCAGCTGACTGGTCTATCACAATATAGATTACTTGTGTTGTAAGACTGCTTGCTTGAAGAAATACCATCATTTAGTAATGAGTAAAAGTGTGAGCGATGGTGCAATGCATTTATCTCAGCCTGTATATATTACAGTGTCACTGACATGTAAATCTCTGGTTGTGTAAGAGATAAGCAGAATATAGTAAAAATAACAGTAAAGATAGAGCAATCACTTGGCCTTCACAATGGTAGCATTTATAATAGCAGTTTACCAATGAAATAATCTGTATTATTATTGCTATTCATTTGTAAGGTGCACAGTGCTTCACAGTGCCAAACAGTGGATGTAACGGCATACATCAGAGGCGGAACTACCGTTGCTGCCGAGTGGTGCACTGCCCGGGTGCCCGTCTCGCGGGGCCGCATCACTTTTTTATATTTTCAAGTTTTATAAAAACAAAAGAAAACAACAACATTAGAGTGTCATAAGTGTCTAGTATGAAAGTTATGTTATAAATAATGTTTGCATTACTATATTTAATAGTAGATTTAACGTAATATAGCATGTAAAAATTTTCATATTATTATCATTTATTTGTAGGGCGCCACAAGATTTCCGCAGCGCCGCACACAGTACAAACAGTAGACTATACAGTAGACTATACAGGGTAGAACAGTACAGAACAATAAACACACAGTACCAGTACTTCAGAAGCTCCGGGAGGGCAGATACAGTAGAGACGGAGCAGAAGAACAGGTATGGAGACTGGAGGGAAGAGGGCCCTCATATCATGTAATGCATATTTATAGATGTCCAAAAGGGGTATCAACAACAAAGGGGATTGAAGGGGTAATAGTTGTTCATGTGAAGGTAAAGCCAGAGTGTAATAGGTAAAAGGTTATGTGGGGGGGAGTATACAACCCCCATTTTTTGTGGAATTGTTTTTCAATGTCAGGGAGCATGGTTCTCCCGTCTAGATGAATAACATTTAATAATTCAATCTGTAGCGCACCAAGGGAAGGTGGGACCGTTGATGCCCAATATAAATAGTACAGGTGAGAGTAAGGTAAGCTCTGATGAATGGGTGTGGCTTCAGAGAAAGTTTAAAGATTTGAAGGCTCGGGGTAAGTCTAAACGTGCATAAGTGGATATCGGCACCGTTGATGTGTTGTAGAAGTGAGACGCGGTTATCATAGACAGGGCATTTTAGACATATTTAGACATGCCTGACGGCATTGATGACATCAGATGTCTAGGACGCCCCCTTGAGCTACACTTGTCTAAGTGTCATGAGCATCTTGTACTTGTCAACATTCCCGAGGATGTGAAATGTGCCGCTATATAAATGGCTGTTCATTCATCCAATTTGTTTATGGTTTGTAATTAATATTTAGCTTTTTTTTTCAAACTAACATGACTAAAAGCAGTTTGTGCATCATAATATTATATATGGCAGTGTTAGGATTCAGAACCAGTAATAACTAATGAATTTATCTCTGAAGTATTAGCACATGTGGAAGGGTTCTTTCTTAACTTCATCATTGCTAAAACCCTCCTTCCTTTATTGTACCATAATTCACATCCATTTATACTTCTAAACTGCACCTCCCTACCACATTTTCTTAAAATATATCATCTCCTTTCTCGCCCAAGATTATGAAAATACCGCTTGTCTGTCAGTAAGTAATGCAGCTTTGCAGAATGCTCAGATCAGTATCATCGGTTTTAAGATCAAATACTAATTATACCTGTGCTCATGAATGATTTATTATGGCAAGCAAAGTAGTTTTAATGAAAACTATGTTTATTAATGCTAATAAAAAAACAATGAACTATGCAAAGTCAACGCATCAAGATACAATAACAATAAACAAGAGCAATAAAATCTACTAATGAAACAAACTAGTGACTCGAAGACTTGGTGAATGTGTAATACATATCGGCATACATTCTGAAATGAGGTAAAATTGAACATGGCATTTGTGCATCAGACTAGAGGGCACCGTACAAAGTACAGTAGCAAAGTTTACCCATAATAATAATGTTTTCTTCATAGTTGAAAGCACAGGAAAAAAAATCCTATCCGTCTGCCCCTCCAGCTCCGGGACACACTGCCCTGAGTGTGGATTCCACCGGATTTAGGGCTTATCTGAGCTAACTGATAAGAGACAGGGGCTCTGAGTGTTAACACAAATTGCTTCTAAATATACAGTACAAATCTACCTGGAAAGTGCCTATAGGAAGTGGTCTTATTTTGGGGAATCTGTGAATATCTGGAGGATCTATAATGCATTGGTGGCCACAGGGCCGAATTAAGGGAATGGAGGCCCCTGGGCTAAGGGGGCCTCCATTCCCCCGTGAGGCCCCCAATGTGAGCCGCCCCCCCCCCAAGCACTTACCTGTCAGTGCAGTCCTCCTTCCGTGGCGCGCTTTAAGCTCCTTACTGAGGAGATCTCGCGAGAGTTCACTAACTCTCGCAAGATCTCCTCAGTAAGCAGATTACTGAGCAGCCCCAGGGACGGAGGACTGCACTGACAGCACCCGGACCGATCAATAATGCTGCTGAAGACTTTGAAGGGCCGCCTGGATGCCCGAAGCCCCTGGGCTATAGCCCAGTTAGACCTCGGGTTAATCCGGCCCTGGGTGGCCACCATATAAATGTTGCTGATTATTCTCTAGTTCATGGTACACCATTGTGGGAAGTCCTATAATATCAGTACAATTGTGCAGCTTGTTTATGTCTCACAACAAATGTGGTCAGGAAAACATGGTAAATTTGCCAATACAGTATTATGATCTTATTCTATTTTCAGCATGCTCAAAGATACATTATGAACCTATGGATGACCTGCTCCATCACTTCCGCTGAGCCTTGGGGCTGTTCGGTGCCGCCATTTTCCTGGGACTTTCTGATATTTCTCAGAACCCTGTGGAAAACCAGGGGCCGTGCGACACTGCAAAACATAGTGCGGGTGACCAATGATAAACTGTAATCACAGTTCGACCACTTAGATGGCAGTACAGATTGAAGTGCAAGCCTACAAATACTGTCTATGAGAGGAGGCCATAGTGACTGTGAACGATGTGATAATTATGTTTTGTTTTGTTTTTTCCTATTAACCCAAACAAATCAGAACAAACTTTTGATATTTACAAAAATTAAGTGTAACCATGCAGCTACGAAACTCAAAACAGAAAGACTCAATGATACACCGCAGAAAATGAGAGGACAGTTGTTGATGCACACTTAAAGAACTAGCTAATCAGTGGTTGTATGTGAAAGGTATCAATGATAGAAAATCTGTAAAAATCTAAAATACAATAATAAATATAAATATAGAACCAAGCAAGAAATAAATTATAAAATGTTCAACTAATTCAGTCACAAAACCAAAGTTATTAAAGTAAGTTGCTATTATCTATCCAATTGCAGAAAAGAAGCTGACAATACACCAACGAGGATCACCAACGAGCTAAGAAGTGACTATCTCTACCATTCTAATTCCTAAATAAAAATATTGTTTTTACTTATGCTTTATATTACTATTTGATTGTACAAACTATCCTAACTCTAGCACAGCCTTTCATCAGAATAATTGCAATCATCCACTTCCTATAGCCATGGATGAGCTCCCTCTCTACTAGCAGTTTGGTCCACTCTACAGACTGCTCCAGTTCTCCCAGATATGAAGGTTCCTTCTCCCAACTGCTGTTTCCAGATCTCTCCACAGATGTTCTATGGGATTCAGATCTGGACTTATTACTGGCTACTTCAGAACAGTCCAGCGTCTTGTCTTGAATTGTGTTTAGGGGCATTGCCCTGCTGGAAGATGTATGACCTACAACAGAAACCAGGTTTTTGACACTGGCTTCAACATTGCACTCCAAAATGTCCTGGTGATCTCCAGATTTCATGATGACATTCAAGACACCCAGTGCCAGGTGCAGCACAGCAACAATAAAACATCACGGAAACGCTTTGTTTGACTGCAAATGTGTTCATCAACATTTTTTATCATCACCATTTATACAGCGCCACCAAATTCCATAGCAATTTACAATTAGGAACAAACACACTAATAAAATAATACTGGATAATACAGACAGACTGAGAGGTAAGAGGACCCTGCTCAAAAGCTTATGATCTATAGGACCATGGGAATCTGATACATGAAGTCTGTAACCATAGGGATGAAGTGTTTTACCAAACAGCTCTATTTTAGTCCTATCTGTCCACAAAACATTCTCCCAGAAGGGATTTGGCTTGTTGAGGTGTATTTTGGCAAACTCCAGTGGGGCTTTCTTATGTTTCTCTCACAGCAGTGGAGTATTCCTGGGCCTCCTACCATATCGTCATTGAGTTTGCAATGGATGGTGAGAGTTGAACCTGTCAAACACGTGTCTGTTGATTAGCTTGAATGTGTTTGGCAGTTGACTCAGGTCCTTTCTGGACTATTCCAACATTCCTGCACTGGAATCTTCAATCAAGTTTTCTCTTTCCAGGAAGGTTGGCTACAGTGGCAAGGCCTTATATATCCTAATAATATTACATACACTGGAAACTGGAACATCGTGGTCTCTGGAGATTGATTTGTAGCCTTGTGATTGACCCTGTTTGACTACGGTCTACTGTCTGACCTCCTCAGACTATTCTCTGACTTTTGTTTATATTCCCCATGCTCTTTGCAGTGCACACTGTAACACACAACAGTAGATTGAGTCCCATTCAAGCTTGTTTAATGAGTGACTTTTATATTCCAGGCACCAAAGTAAAGGAGAATCACCTGCTTGAAATCTTTTTCTTTCTAATAACTTTGTCCTTCCTATTTAAAGATATCTTAGTATTTTTTTCTGCTTTTTGTGTTTTATTCCACTGAAAGTCAAAGGAACACAAAATGCATACCAAAATATTTTTTTTAATTTCAACAATTTTCTCAATGAAATTTCGCATTATTGGAAAAAAAAAAAAAATCTGCAAGGGTGCCATTATTTTTGGCCACGACTGTGGCCGTTGGAGCTATTACAAGTAAGTAGAAGTGTTCAGTGGGATTACATTTTACACAGTGCTGAAAGATATTTGGTGGTTTGCAGAAATGACATATTTCCCCTTGTATAAGACGCACCTTTTCCCCCCAAATTTTGGGTCTAAAAAAAAGGTGCGTCTTATACACTGCAAGCACTACTTACCTCAATGAAGAAGTCAGCACCTGGTGTGAGAGAGGAGTCCCCGCTGGCTGTGTTGAACAGCGTGTCCCCGCTGGCTGTGTTGAACAGCGTGTCCCCGCTGGCTGAATGGAACAGCTTGTCCCCGCTGGCTGAATGGAACAGCTTGTCCCCGCTGGCTGTGTTGAACAGCGTGTCCCCGCTGGCTGTGTTGAACAGCGTGTCCCCGCTGGCTGAATGGAACAGCGTGTCCCCGCTGGCTGTGTTGAACAGCTTGTCCCCGCTGGCTGTGTTGAACAGCTTGTCCCCGCTGGCTGAATGGAACAGCGTGTCCCCGCTGGCTGAATGGAACAGCGTGTCCCCGCTGGCTGTGTTGAACAGCTTGTCCCCGCTGGCTGTGTTGAACAGCTTGTCCCCGCTGGCTGAATGGAACAGCGTGTCCCCGCTGGCTGAATGGAACAGCGTGTCCCCGCTGGCTGAATGGAACAGCGTGTCCCCGCTGGCTGTGTTGAACAGCGTGTCCCCGCTGGCTGTGTTGAACAGCGTGTCCCCGCTGGCTGTGTTGAACAGCTTGTCCCCGCTGGCTGTGTTGAACAGCGTGTCCCCGCTGGCTGTGTTGAACAGATTGTCCCCGCTGGCTGTGTTGAACAGCTTGTCCCCGCTGGCTGTGTTGAACAGCGTGTCCCCGCTGGCTGAATGGAACAGCGTGTCCCCGCTGGCTGAATGAAACAGCGTGTCCCCGCTGGCTGAATGGAACAGCGTGTCCCCGCTGGCTGAATGGAACAGCGTGTCCCCGCTGGCTGAATGGAACAGCGTGTCCCCGCTGATTGGCAAAAGGACCTTAAGGTATTTCTGGCGCCTCCCACAGTCTCGGAGCTGTCAGTCTTTATGTACCGTAATACATCTTTTTTTAAATTTTGGGCCCCAAAATTAAGGTGCGTCTTATACTTGGGGAAATACGGTAATTACAAACTGATACAAAAGTGTGAAGAATGTCCAGTTTGTGAGCGATTACAACCAAAAGCGATGCTTTTGTGATATGCCTCTGCCGTTGTGTGTCTGGTTTTGTAAGAGATCCTGAGTGTATTCACTACTGGCAAATCAAGCCAACACCCTTAGCAAATATACAGTATGGTGGACTGCTGACAGATGGGCAAGTGCTTTGTCACGTGTTGTCAGAATTTCTAGGGATACTCCAGGGATTCAAAGATTTGTTCCTGGAAGTTTTTGTCCATGGATATTTATATTGTTCACTTCTTACCAATTGCCCAGTACAACATTGCTCATTCTGTATATTTAATCAATTATCACTATTTCTCCTTATTCGTTGGAAGCTATTTATTAATACTTTTTGAAGATAAGCATTTGCAAAATGACAAAATTTACATTGTAGCTGAGTTTATCACGCATGTAATGGTGGGGATTGTAGTGTACAAAGTCTGAGCCTCAGAATCATATGTTTAGATTTGTCTGCTCAGCAGCAAAGTGTCCCAGGAAATTACTTTAAAATGTTAGCAACCATATGTGTGTATTGTTTACTAATCAGGAGAGGTAGGCAGCATTTTGTGTGAATTATTGATAACGGTGTTCTGAGAACTGTGGGTGTTCTACAGCCATCGCAGAAGACGTCCAACATTCCTGTGCAGATACCAGTTCTACAACACTATACATATTTAATTCACAGTGTTTAGCTACAAACTGCCATCCACAGGTTCAACTGATAAACAATCAAGAATTTACTCTGATTCCCTTAATGAATTATTCATCATTGCCTCTTTGCATGATAGCTGAAAACAGAATGCTAGCAGTGAATATAGTAAAATAATTCACAAATTCTTGAAAATGGCCATGTTTTTACTAATTACATCTTACTTTCCCAATAAACAAATGAATGCTCTATAATTAACACCTTCCTGGCTTCATGGCGACCACCTGAAACATGGAGGTACCATACATTAAAAATAACAGCATGATAGATAAAGAACATAATATGGGATCCCCTCTAAACACCATAGGCCTAGCGGGTGAAAAAGGAGAAGGGTGACCAATATGGAGGTAAAACCTTAAAAAAAACCACAAGCCAATCAGGTACTTTATTGTGAAGCAAATCCCTCCATGCTGTGCTAGTGAAGAACAACGTAAGTCATGGGTTAACCATGAAAAGGAGGTGCTAAGAACAATAGCTTGCTCTGTGTCCTTATGTATTCTTATCATAGCTGGTCCTCCACTTGTCCAGCTTTTTACTTGTGTCGGAATAACAAACCCACCTCAGCAGAGCCGTAGCAGTGCCTAACATTAAAAAAAGAGTAGAAGAGAAGGGTTTCACCGCACTAGATTGGAAGAGAATAGGATAACCTCCTCCTAAATGTATATAAATTGTAACAGACACCTGGGATATAATGAAAATTACCCAAGGGGTGCACCCAACACTAAATGGCTAATTAACAAAAGAAGAAAAGAAAAAAGAAGTGTATCTGGGGCACTCCAACAAGTTAAAATAAATTTTTTTAATTTTATTGATATGCATTATAAAAGAGGTAGAAATGAGAGCGAAATATTTAAAAAATACATATAAACACATAGTGATACAAAAAAATAAAAATGCAAACTATGTTACAAGGGCTCCAAAAATTCAAATATACTTGTAGATACAGCAATGGGCTAAAGAATATTATTCAGTGAGTGTACCCAGGGCCGCCGAGAGGGGGGGGGGGAGCGGGTACATTTTACCTGGGCCCGGGCGTGCTAATTTGTAACTTTTTTATTTTTTTATTTTTTTTCTATTTGTTGATTTTTTTTATTTTTTTTTTATTATTATTTTTCGCGGGGGGGGGGGGTCCGTCATTGGTGGGGGGAGCTGAAAAAAAAAAAAGATTCATTCTCACGTGATCGGCGCTGCGTCCCTCCTTCCTCTCTTCTCCATTCACACTGACTGACGGGTGTGATGTCATCAAGTCACGCCCGGCAGTCAGTGAGGAGCGCCAGACAAGACTAGAAGATAGAAGAGAAGACAGAAGAAAGAAGAGAAGAGAAGAAAAGAAAGAAGGTAAGTAAAGAAGCGGAGAGGCAAGGGGAGGGAAACAGAAAGGGACAGTGCTATAAAGAAGAGGGAGTAAAAAAAAACAGGAGAGAGGCAGAGAGTAAAAAAAAAAAAAAAAAAAAAGGGGAGAGAAACACTAAAAAAAAAAAGGGAGAGAAACACTAAAAAAAAAGGGGAGAGAAACACTAAAAAAAAAAAAGGGGAGAGAAACACTAAAAAAAAAAAGGGGAGAGAAACACTAAAAAAAAGGGGAGTGAAACACTAAAAAAAAAAAAGGGGAGAGAAACACTAAAAAAAAAGGGGAGAGAAACACTACAAAAAAAGGGGAGAAAAACACTAAAAAAAAAGGGAGAGAAACACTACAAAAAAAAGGGGAGAAAAACACTAAAAAAAAAGGGGAGAGAAACACTAAAAAAAAAAAAAGGGGGAGAGAAGCACTAATTAATGGGCGCTATTTTGTTTGTAGGGTGATAGTAGGGCAATTTAATAGTGGGGACTATTAATTTAAGATGGGGTGGTTTGGGGGCTATTTTATATGGGGGTGAGTTTAGGGAGAATGAGGTCTATTTATTAAATGTGACTATGAGTTATTTAATGGCAGTAATAATAATTGTGGGAAATAGGTATTGCTGTTTGCAGGAAGGGAATAGGTTTATTGATTAAATGTGAATACTATTATTTTAATGTTGGGGCTGGAGGAAGGCTTAATTATTAATCGTGGGTGCTATTGATTTAATGCCGGGGCTGGCTGTAATTTTCTAAATGTAGCCATTTTTTTTTTCCAAATAGGTCCTTCAACATTCCAGGATCCGGACAAGCCACAACTAAAGAAAGCAGCAGTCACAGGTGGTGAAAGTGAGAAGAACAGGTAGGAGAGAGCAGCAGAGTGTGTGAAATGTTGTGATTCTAGTAGGGACTATGTCAATTTTTGGTGAGTGTTGTGCCCAATGTAAGGTGCAGGCAAAGACTGAACTCTTTGTGTACACACTGCATTCTTTGTATACTACACTGTGGTGCTAGATGTCTTAAAAGTCAGGACTGCTGGGACATATGTGACGCTCTGGTGAATTCAGGACCTAGTGATTTTGATGTGCTAGCCACGCCCCAACGGCGCATTGCCATGCCCCCAAATGTATGACCACACCCCGAAAATTTTTGCACCGCTGTTAGGCTAGCCACGCCCCAACAGCGCATTTTCACGCCCCTGAATATATGACCACACCACCCTAAATATTTGGGGCTTACTTGACTATGAGGGGGGGCCCCATGAATTTGTTGTACCCGGGCCCTGAATTCCTCTTGGCAGCCCTGAGTGTACCAGTATAATTAGTCCTTATTATTAGGTGCCAGAATATAACCAACTAGAGCACTCTAAGTTAACCACTAAATTGTAATTACTAATCCAGTGGGTAAGAAATATCTTTATAGAGTCACAAATAGTGGCACAAAATTAAACGCTGAAAATATAGTCCCCTCTGATCGTGGGATTATGTGAAAGGTCCCTGCCTGAAATAACTGGGGAGCGATCAGGGAGATAAGAATCAGGTATAGGAGACGAATATTAGAGCCCTGAAACGCCAACGCGCGTTTCGCTTGGCTGCTTTCTCAAGGCTGAAGGCGGGGAGGCAAATGACAGCTCTTATATAGTACCATTTAGTAGGTGTGTCCAGTCACGTGACTCAAGGAACCAATCAGAGAGCTAGTATTATGACTAGCATTGATCGGCATAAACTCCAACCAATGAATGGATTCATTTAGTTTTCATTGATACTGGTCTCCGTATACAGAGCAAATAAGTAAAACCGGACATTAGTAAAGGATCATTGTTGGATATAATATCCAATATTGTAAGATCTTTCTCATGGGGACTATGGTTGCAGCTGGCCTCAATGATTATAATAGCTTCAAGTCTTTCCTGTGATTTTTTGGGGCTACAACAAGAGGTGGTGGATTCATAATATTAATCCCCCTTACATGGAACTCCGCTCCTCCTGGTTAAGACCCAACTTCTGTAAATGTCTTATAAATACTGTTTTCAGAAATGATATTGGATAAAAGGATCCCCATGCCTATGAATTAGCCAGAGAATGCCTATATTTAAACATCAATTCCAAAATAATTTCTAGCCCGAAATATCAGATGAACTTCTCTGTTCTCTCTTCTTTGTTCTTATTATGAATGATGGATTTTCAATCCAAACTACGCTCATTGAAAACAGCATAAGACCAAGCAATCCAGTGACAGGAAAGAAAGTAGTCGGTGCAAAACCACTCAACAACAAACAAGCCTCATACCAATCAGACTGTCAAGCGCCGCCTCCACACTGACAGTTGGTGCGAGAGGCGGCCGCCTGTACGCTCCGATCACTGATCATTCCTAGCTTCCGTGCACGGTGCACGCATGTGCCGTTACTTCCGCATCCCGTTGCTAGGCAACGTGGATGCCAGGCGGCTTCCGGTCGGCAGCAGGGCCGCCATCAGGGGGGTAAAGGGGGTACTCTTGTACTGGGCCTGGGCTCACCAGGGGGCCCGGCGGCACACACTTACCAGGGGGCCCACTGTCCTCCAGTTTTGTCGTCTCCGTTGCTGTCTTCAGCCTGGCTGTCACAGTGACAGCGAGGCAGCAGAATGCGATCGCAGGGGCAGAGCAATCATTCCCCTGCGATCATGTGATCTTCCTGTGACAACAAGGCAGCTGTCAATCGTGATCGCAGGGGAATCATTGCTTCTCCCCTGCGATCATGTGATCCTCCCTTCTCCCCTCGGTGAGTGATGGTGTGGTGTGACCTGACATCATACTGATGTTTCCGCCACCGCTGAAGGAGCAAGGAGCAGCAGCTGCAACATCTGCTTAAGTATATTAAGTATATTTTAAGTTTATAAGTATATTTTAAAGAAATTTTATTATCACCTTTTTTTTTAAAGGCTGAACTTAGCTTCTTATTCGGCCAGCTTCTTATTCACTTCTTATTCAAGCTCCAGCTTCTTATTCAGGAAAGCTTATTTTTAAAGGATTAAATCAAACTGTATTATTAAAGGGGGTCCCTTATACAAATTGCAATACTATTTAGCCTGACCCAACAAGGTTTTGGGCATGAAATCAGGGGGCAAACTGGCCAAAACCTCCACATTTTATAATTTTGAATAGGTAGCTGCAGATTTGCAAGGGTTAAATGCTGTTGGGCCGCCAATTCAACAGAGAGAATCAACACAGGACGGTCAGTTACATATAAAACCCATGTCTTTTGCCTGGCCCAACACTGTTTTGGGCATGAAATCAGGTGAAAATTGGGCACAGATAGCATTTTGAGCATTTTGAATAAGTAGCTGCAGTTTTCCAAGGGTTAAATGCCGTTGGGCCACCAATTTCACAGTGGGAATCATTAGCACACAGTGGTACCTGAAATTTAAAGTGGTGCAAGTAGGAATTGTCCTTGGGCCCTCCCACCCACCCTTATGTTGGATCTTAAAAAGGACATGTACACTTTAACAAACCAAGCCCGTCAACCACAAAAGTGCCACTCCTTGTGGCTGAAGTACTTGGTTTGTTTGGGCCCCCACAAAACAAGGTAACAATGGGCTTAAAGCACCTAACAGTGCTGCTAATCAACTTTTGCTGTGGCAAGATGTTGTTGTCATCATCCTTAGCCTCAACCTCACCCTAATCAGTTTGTACATCATCCTCACACATTGTTAATTCATCACCGCTGGAATCCACCATTACAGAAGTCTCAGTATTTTGATGTAATTGGTGGGAAACGCCTTCCTTGTGGAACTTGAAGTTCATTTTTATGAACATTATCTTTTCCACATTTTGAGGAAGTAGCCTCCTACGCTGCTGAAAACTTTTCCGAGTACACACTGGAAGGTGAGCAGCTTAGGCAGTGCAAAGCAAGTTGGTACATGGGTCTCCAAATTCCTTTTTTTTCCTCCCAGTATGTAAAGGCACTGTCTGATGTGTTAATTTCTATGCTGTCGTGAACATAATCCTCCACCATCCTTTAATGTTGATAGTAGGATCAGGTTGATTTATGGCAGAGGTGTCACGTTTTTTGGCCAATTCTTTTAGACCAGACCAGATGTCAAAATTTTGTGCTGAGTCATCAGCATCATCCCTGGGTCTCTGGGGAAAGCTAAGTTTTTTCCTAGCATAAATTAAGGGAGTAACTGAAGGAGGAGACGCCGTCCTGTCACGTAACACTTGAGCTGTCATCTTGCTCACCAGGATCTCCTTGCATCTCTTCAGATCTGGGGTAGTTGGAAACAAAGAGAAGACATGGCTCTTAAACTGAGGATCACGAACAGTTGCCAAAATGTAGTGATCCTATTTCAAGATTTTGATAACTCTTGGATCCTGGCGAAGCGAATAAAGTACTTGATCTACAAGTCCAACATACTAAGCATAATGGCATTGTTTCATCTCCTCCTTCAGTTTCTCAAGCTGCTTTTCCAAAAGTCTAATTAAGGGAATCACTTGACTCAAGTTAGCAGTGTCTGAACTCACTTCACAGGTGACTACTTCGTATGATTTCAGCATCTTGCACAACATGGAAAGTATCCTCCACTGCGCTTGACTAAAATACATCCCCCTCCTTTTGCAATGTCATGGCTTGTGGAGTAAGCGTGGATGGCTTTTCGCTGTTCCTCCATCTGTAGAAGCATACACTGGGTGGAATTCCACCTTGTCACCACCTCTTGCTTCAATTGGTGGCAGGGCAAATTAAATTGCTCTTGTAGCTGCTGCAATCTCCTACACGCTGTTGCCGAATGTCGGAAATGTCCAGATATTTTACCGGCCACAGACAGCATCTCCTGCACGTCTCTGTCATTTTTTAAAAAGCTTTGCACCACCAAGTTTATTGTGTGAGCAAAACAGGGAATGTGATGGAATTCACCCCGCTGTAATGCTCTCACAATATTGATGGCGTTATCAGAAATGACATATCCTGAGGAGAGTCCAAGCGGGATAAACCATGTAGCTATGACATCCCTTAGTTTTTGTAACAGATTGTCAGCTGTATGGCTCTTAGTGAAGCCGATGATACACAGAGTATCCTGCCTCTGACAAATGTGACGTACTTGGGTACATGCTGCTGCTGTTCCTGCTGGTGAAGGCGAATCACCAACCCAGTGGGCTGTCACAGTAATATAATCTTTAGTTTGCCCAGTTCCGCTTATATCTGTGGTTAAGTGTATAGTGGGTGGAATGGCATTTTGTAGCCCAATAATTATATTTTTACGAACCTTCTGGTAGAGGTGAGGAATAGCTTTTATACTGAAATGGTGTCATGATGGAATTTGGTAACGGGGACACAAGACCTCAAGTAACTGTCTAAAACCAGCTGCATTAATAGTGGATATTGGACGCAGATCTAATACGAGCATAGTCGCCATGGCGTCTGTGATCTGCTTTGTGACTGGGTGACAGCTTTTATACTTGTTTCATTTTGCAAAGGATTGTTTAACAGTCAATTGTTGCAAACTATTAGTAGTCTTTTTCTTGGTCTGCTTCTGGGATGAAGATTCACCCACAGCAGCAGCAGCAACAGCGGTGTGACTAATGCTCAAGAATTCTTCTGAGGAATCCAGGATAGTGGAGGAGTCATCTAGCCTTACCAACTTGGATGCAGGACTATCTCCGACCCTACTGAGGATATTGATGAGGACGGTGTTGTGGGAGTAAATTGCAGGCGCCGAGATGTAGGTGAGAGAAGATGATGATGGACTGCTTGTTGTTATTTTTTTAGCATAAGTTTCTGATTTTCCAAACAGCTTGCCATGAACTTGCTTGAAATGGCGTAACATAGATGAGGTTTCTAGATGGTTAAGGTCCCTAGCTCTACTGACTGTAGCTTTACAAACGCTACAAATGGCTAGACAACTGTTGTCAGGATTTGGGTAAAAATAATTCCACACATAAGAATTGGATTTTTTGGTCTTATATCCAGGCATGACAATGGCCTTCTTCTTATCACGTGCAAGAACTGCTCCCACCAGTGCAGGATTTACACAAACATCATCCTCATCAACATCCTCATTAGCACCCTCATCGGCTGCACAAATATCCCCCTCATCCTGTTGCAATTCCAAAGTGGCATCCTCAATTTGTGTATCACCGGCTACACTTGGGCTGTTCATGCACACATCTGCAGAAATGCTGAAAGGGGCCTTCTTTATGGGTACACTATCAAAATGGTCAGGATTACACATAGCACTCGTGGGTAGACTCTCCTCAGGGATTTGTGTAATTTCTGAATCTGAACATATATTTTCCTATAGTGCCTTATTGTTTTCTTCCAGCTCGGCTCTCACACGTAAAAAAATTTGGACGCCACTTTTGAAATCCGAATGACAAGGACTTGCTTGGTCATGACTGACCTTACAAGAAGATGCCTCAGTGACAGTTGCAGAACTAGCACTCATAGAGAAAGGGGAAGGCTTCATTCTTTCTTTGCCACTGCGAGTGTTGAATGGCATGTTGGCAAATGGTTTTTTTTTCTGCAGATAACTTTGCCTGAATTACAGGTCTTTTTTGCTTCACCAAGGTGAAAGGTGTTTTTTACATTTTGGTTTCCCTGACTTAGAAACACTATGCGCTTTAACATAGGCTTTACCAGATGACGTAAAGGGTTTACTATCATCATGACTCGTGCCAGCAGCTGTTTGGTGCTCCTGCTCTTCTGTGTACTTCTGTGAATCCATTTTGATAACACCGTGCACTTTGACTGCAAATTCAGAAGACCAAGCCTGCCAACCCTAGTATTTGTATTTCAGCAATGACAATTAGCAATGGAACAATTGAGCTCTCCTCTGTGTGTGTAACCTATATAACACCGTACAATTTGACTGCAAATTCAAAAGACCAAGCTTGCCAGCCCTAGTATTTGTATTTCAGCAATGACAATTAGCAATGGAGCTCTCCTCTTTGTGTGTTACCTATATAACACCATACAATTTGACTGCAAATTCAGAAGAAGCCTGCCAGCCTTAGTATTTGTATTTCAGCAATGACAATTAGCAATGGAGCTCTCCTCTTTGTGTGTAACATATATAACACCATACAATTTGACTGTAGATTTACACCAAACCTGCCAGCCCTAGTATTTGTATTTCAGCAATGACAATTAGCAATGGAGCAATGGAGCTCTCCTCTTTGTGTATAACCTATATAACACAGTACCATGTTACTGCAGATTTACAACAAGCCTGCCAGCCCTAGTATTTGTATTTCAGCAATGACAATTAGCAATGGAGCAATGGAGCTCTCCTCTTTGTGTATAACCTATATAACACAGTACCATGTTACTGCAGATTTACACCAAGCCTTAATCTTAAAGAAAGAAAAAGAGAGAAAGTGTGGCTAATAGGGCACTCTAAGGTCCTGTCTATAATAAAACATGCTAATAAGCTTTATTGATATGCATTAATATGATACTCAAATTACAAAAAATATGTTTATCAAAAACAGAATTAGCGAAATAGTTAAAAAAGAAAAAAATGCAGAATCTGAACAGTATTAATGACTGTTAAGATAGCAGCTAATAGCCGCTAAAAGCACGTCGCCCAGGCTCCTGTTGAGTAGATGAATCCCCCTTAGAAATTATTTTCATTCTTGTAACATAATACATTCAATTAACAATGGGGGAAGTTATGACTTCGAATCAAGGTCACGGGATTGACTAGAAATGTCACTTAAATAATCAGGGACCACCTTGTGATGATATTTCCTAATAATATATATTATTATTATTTAACTAATGAATCAAGATGTCAGTGTCATGTTATTAAGTCAATGGGGGTGTGGGCAACACAGTGGCTAAGTGGTTAGCACTTCTGCCTCACAGCACTGGGGTCATGAGTTCAATTCTCAACCATGGCCTTATCTGTGTGGAATTTGTATGTTCTCCCTGTGTTTGCGTGGGTTTCCTTCGGGTGCTCCGGTTTCCTCCCACACTCCAAGAACATACTAGTAGGTTCATTTTCTGCTATCAAAATTGACCCTAGTCTCTCTCTCTCTCTCTGTGTTAGAGAATTTAGACTGTAAGCTCCAATGTGGCAGGGACCGATGTGAATGAGTTCTCTGTACAGCACTGCGGAGTTAGTGGCGCTATATAAATAATTAGTGATGATGATGATGATGGGGTCCTCAACAAGTATCCTATATATATATCTAATGATAGAGTACTATGCATTGTCCTATCTCATATAGAGACAGCATCCTTTGTCTCCTCAATCTCATGCTGAATGGGTGGTCATATCATCTCCATTGACGTATTCCCTGATTAGAAGTTGTAGTGATAAATCAACTAATATAAAGGGAAACATCCACATCAGTCTATCATAAGCTCGATAGTCCCATTAAATACACCATATGTTAGATGCTGCATTGGTTTTCAGCGTCTCACGGTACATTAGTGAAGCCGATAATCACACTAGATATATCATGTGTAGGACGCTATATTAACTCTCAACGTCTCACGGCACACTGGTTTTCAGCGTCCTTCATTTAGCACATCTTGACTCACAATGATAATTCTGGTATTTTTATAAATAAGTCAAACCCTGCCTAAAAATGTAATTATATAGCACAGAGCCGGCAGCAAGCTTGTCTCGCTGACGCGCGTTTAGCTAGTGTATTTTTCAAAGCAGCCCAAGGCGACTCTTCTATTGTCTACCCCCTTACTCGCGTCATACCTAGCAGAGCTTGGGGCAACCGTTCCTACTACGTGTTTGTAAATACGAATCGATAATGCTGTTTAAATATTGGATATTCCATTTCTAGCAAATGACAAGAAGGTAAGTTTCAAATGATTAGAATTATAATGTGAGGCATTAAAGGGTCCTCCTGTTTAGAGGAATGGAACATATCATAGAAATCTAGTAAGAAGTAAAACCTGATCACCCTGAAGTCAATGGATAATCCCTATAAAACCTATAACCTATAAAACGGTCTCAGCAGTTCCATAGTACCACTAGATAGAAATACCAGTCTATATAAACTGAAACCCTTACTGTTTAAACAGTTAGCCTTCGGGGTCCAAACATTGCCACTTTAAATTAACAGGAATGAACGGTACACTGACGTCCAAGTGAAGTGCCGGACAGCTGCCTCATCGGAATGACTGGCTGTCTGCATGCGCTGCCGTCAGAGAGCTGGATCTTCGGTTTTAAGGTAAGTCTGTTTAAATTGTTTTCCTTTTTTTCAGCTATCAGAATTTTCATGGAGGTGTCAATCAAGTCTGGGTTCTTGTTCCCGTTAACATGTACCCAACCGGCACATCTACCTAATAGATCATAATATCCATGTCCTAATCCTACCAATATCTTAAAATAAGTCAAAAAGACATATTAAATCTTATACTAAATGAATAAGTTACATATTGAAATTGACACTACAAATTACTATTAAGGTAAATCCACCAAGCCCTAGTATTTGTATTTCAGCAATGATAATTAGCAATGGAGCAAAGGAGCTCTCCTCTTTGTGTGTTACTTATATAACACTGTACATTATGGGAAAGCAGATTTAGAAGACTAAGCCTGCCAGACCTAGTAATTCTATTTCAGCAATGACAATTAGCAATGGAGGTCTCCTGAATGTCACTGTAGACTTTGAAGAACACTGCTACCCCCTCTTCTTTCTATTCTACCTTTGATGCTGCCCAACTGCTCTACAGACTGTGCTACCCCTTCTGTGTCCCTCATGGCACTGGAACGCCGTGGAGGGCGGTACTTATAGAATCCAAAATTTGCGAGATCCGAGGACGCAACAATGACGTTTTACCTCGTTTTCAATTCCGAAGACAGGAAGAAATCACTTCACTTCCTGTCTGTCTGATCTGAGCAGCGATGCAGCAAGACAGCACCAGCCACCACACCTAAAGGTAAGTGAGGGGGCTGCACAGAGAAAACTATAGGGAGGGGAGCTGCACAAACAGGGCCGCCTTGAGGAATTTGGGGTCCCGGTACAGCAACTTTTTGGGCCCTGTCCATAGATGAGAAGAAAAAGGGCTGTGTGCTGCCGCTGTGCCGCCGAATGGGGCAATCCCACAGTTTTGGGGGCGTGGTCAATGGGCCGTGGCTGCATCACTTTAAACATGACATATTTTGGGAGATCCAATTAGAAAACAAATATGCGTGATGTGTCTCCAGAACAGCCACGGAGAAACCTTGGCATATGCTATTAGTGAAAAATTTGCTGATTTTTGCTTGCGCCCCATAGAGGTGTGAGCAAACATGAGCGGATATTTTTACCATACCATACCTCCCAACATTTGCAGTTCCGAAAGAGGTACAAATAAGCCACGCCCCCGTTGAGCCCAATCACCGCCCACGAACTTCCTGTTTGAGCAGTTCGCGCATGCGCAGTAGCGCTTTTTGGACAGACATCCTGCCCCACTTCCTCCTAGACCACCAGGGAAACTGGGTGGTATGAAGTTCATGCATGCATGCGCAGTAGCGCTTTTGGGACAGACATCCTGCCCCATTTCCTCCTAGACCACCAGGAAAATCGGCTGCTATGGAAACGGAGCGTGGTGCTTCAATACAGAACAAACTGTAAGTCGGGCTGGACCAGTAAAAATACGCAGGCGCAATTTTCTTGAATCTCCCCTTTATGTATTAAAGCAGTGTTGCTCTCACCTGCCTGTTATTGCAGCTTTCACAACCTGGTACTGGATTCTTACATGCATCCTGGAATGTTGGGACCTGTTTGGAAAAATGTTCAGGTATATGAAATATTGAAAACCAAGCAATAAGCGAACACAGTACTTGCAGTTTATAAAACCTACATTATAATAAAACATTACATTTATAATGCCACCCTCCAGCCACATCACACCAAATACCAGAAACATCACATCACCCCCCCAGGCACATTATTATCTCCCAAATACATCATTAGCCGATCCAGGAACATCAATACCCCCACAAACACATCATTACTCCCCCAGACACATCATTACCCGTCCCAGCATACTAACCTAAGCTGTGCTGGTCCAGCAGAGTGAGCAGTGCAGCTGTAAATCTCTTGAGTTTACCAAATTTTGCTCAATTTAGAGCTTCTCGGACACTGTCCAGGTACTGGTAGCTGCTCTCCCACCCCATAAACCCATAAACTCTCCCAAACACATCATTAACCCCCCCAGGCACATCATTATCCCCCTTTCCCCAAGACACATCATTAACTTTCTCAGGTACATCATCATCCCCTCAACCCAAATACATCATTAAACCCCAGACACATCATTAATCCCCCAGATAGATCATTACCCCCCCCCCCCCCAATACATCATTAACCCCCCAAACACATCATTACAGGTTTCCTAGATGTTACTACAACCAAATTCCAGTAGTTCTAAATCCTGCCTACTTTTGTGTTTGCCCCACCTACAGTTGTTTTGGTCACGCCTACATGAGGCCACTTCAATAAGTTTCTCAAATAACAGGCCGAAAATACCAACCATCCAACCAGGTGACATAACTTTTACAGCCCTTTCGCTTACATCTCCTCTTCCTTTTATGCAGTTGCCGACCTGAATCTTTGACTCCTCCAGCCTGGCAGCGCTACCTGCTCGCTCAACCCATCAACAGTGGAAACTATGCACATCACATCAGAGGCCTCACCAAAGGAGGCTGAGACATCATATAAGCCACATCTGAAATAGCCTGGTCATGGTCGAGGGAGAAGATTAGTAGACCAATCTTTTGCTGGTCAATCCTATGAGGAGAGGAACTGGATCATGAACATATACTGTATGGTATTCATGTGCCTTACAGGCCTGCTCACTAAATACCAAGCTGCACAAACACCAAACATCAATCCAACCAATTGACACTAACTTCTGTCGGCCTCCTTGTCTACCTCCTTTTTATATGATGAAGTTGTCGAGCCGATCCTTCGACCTGGCACATGGGGAGCTATCTACCCGGTCACCCAGCAATAGAGGTACCAGAAACCATGTTCCTCACACTAGGAGCCTCCCTCCAATTCACTATAGGAGGCAGAGACAGTACAGAAGCCGCATCTTAAAATACTCTTGTCAGGGTGGCCAGCTGAATCATGTATATATATTTCATGATATTCAATGCTCCTCAGGCCTGGTCTCTAAATAACTTACAGAAACCATCATTTCATCAAACCAATTAACATCATTTTGGTAAGCCTTCTCCTTATGCCTCCTCTCACATTAGCTGCCTGCAAAGCCTCCCATGCTTTGATCTTAATGGTGAAAACATCCACAAAACCGCCTCTATGGATCCTCTCTCTCCAACCCTTTTTCTGGTATCCTTTAACACTGCTGTGTTACCAGAGCACACCGCCTCACCAGAGGCAGGAAGTTCCAACATATAATGTCATTCCACCATACACCAAAGCAAGGCTGCTGAAGATGTCGAGCTGGCCCCTCGACTTCTCTGGCCTGGGTCCATAGGAGTTACCGGCACACTAGACTCTGCAAACAAGAAACATGAACCATGTTCCCCACATTGTAAGCTTTCCTCCAATTCGACCATAGAGGCTGCGACATTGTAAGAACTGTAGCATTAAAATTCCATCCAGGAGGGGGAGAACAAGTAGGGGCTATTGCAGCTATTAATTCTGGTTTGAGCTGTAAAGGGGCAACCTGGAAAGTGTTGTGGGTAATGAGTGGAGAAGGGTGAAATATACACGTCAGGAGGAGTGAAATGTGGGGTTGGGGCAGATGCAGCAGGGTGGGCAAACCTATGCAGGGCGATTGCAGGAAAGTGGGGGAAACTGGGGCACTAAAGACAGGGATGGGAGATGAAGGGGCATATTTGGGCAGGGTTGTGGGCAGTGTGGAGGGAAGGCGGAAAAACACATGACAGGAAACGTAGGGCTGGGAACGATGTGAAAGGTAGGAAAAAACCTGCCAGGCAAGGATCCAGCACTCACCTGAGCTTGCGTGATGTATGTGTGACAAAGGGTTAATCAACAACAACCACCTGATCTGTTTAAATATTATTAAAACTCTCCCTATCTATCCCACACATTGACTTTTGCCTTACCAGTTATGCCACCACCAAGGTTTTTACTGAAGAGCTGACACTTCTACTCAGGAAGCCTTCAGTTCTCTCTTTATCTAAACTAATCTATCACAACTTACTTTAATCAGGGTTATCATAAATCAAATGTTAAATCATACAGCCCACTAAGCATGTGTTACCTTTGCAATATGTCTGGATCAATATGCAATATGTAGCACTTATCCTCATGTATCAAACTCCCAGTGTCCCATAGATTGTAATTTTGTGAGCAGGACCTCTTACCTCTCTGTATGTCTGTATTTCCCAGTGTTGTTTTATTACTGTGTTTGTTCTTGCTACAGAGTTTTGCTAGCACTATCTAAATAAATGATGATGATGAGGATCTCACCTCACCCAGAGTTATCATAAACCAAATTATCTCCTCTGTTTCAGCAAGCTATGTCTGACATGAGAACATAGAGACATGAACCTGTTAAGTGTGATTTAATACAAAAATAAATCTCAATGCTTAAGAAGAAAAACAATTAACAAAAATTACTTACAAAGACAATACAATAGTTTCTTGTAAAATAAAAAGGACTAAACACAGAAAAGGGTACACTCACGAATGATCAAATATTTGTCTGCTAGGAGAGTATGAACACTTGAACACTTCTCATTAATAAATTGACTCCCAAAAGTGAACATAATCTGTTATATTTACAGGACATATTAAACATGATTCAGGTAACCACAAGCCTCCCCCCCCCCTCCCATCCACTGCAATGTCAGAACTAGATAGTCTGTTTAAATAAAATTAGTTTTTAGGACTTTCAATCATCTATCAAGTAAAAGTTTATTTTCTCTGGCCTACCAGGATGTCCTACGAAGATGATATTATCTCATCAGGACCCATGCTAATCTCATGTTAATTAGATCTTTTGAGGTGTGAGGGTCCAGCACCTGAAGGCACAGGAAGATTTAATTAGATGTGCTACCAGATTTCCTGCGTCCAAAACAAGATGCAGGAAATCAGAGCAAGTTTTAGAATATCACAGATAAGTGTAAATATTGTTAGCTTTGCATTTCATGTAAATCCATGTTTGGGTAAACAAAGTGCATTCTGATCCTAAAAATAGCTCATACCTCAAGGGTGCTGGCTTTCCCAGTGAGGCTGTGTTGAAGTCTGTATAAAAAGCACTGTCTGAGGTTTGGACCTAGCTTCCCGGCACCACCGCTCTTCCCGCTACCCAGCAGCTCTGTCCAGTGTGATAGGCCAGGGGAGACCCAGCCACAGAAATCCTAATCTATAGGAGGAGGTCACGAGTACCAGCCCACATACACCAGTAATGGGGTACATTAGCAGCGTCAGTAATCTAGAAGAAACCGGGTTCTGGATGCCGGTAAAGGAGTCCAGTGGTGGCAGTATTTGTAAGCCCCTCCTACAGTGGTGGCAGGGCGCATTTTAGATAATGAAAGGGAACGATGGCAAACTAAATCCAGCCAGTTCTCAGCAGCAACAGACAGGGTGACATAGGCGGTCCATCCTGTCAAAGGCCATTTTTGCTATATTCTATCAGCCACTATGTAGCAGTTTAACAGTCTTCAAAATATTTTTGTGCCTCACATACACATTTTTCCATACAATTGTTGATACAAATGCTGCGACTTGTTATACTTATCAATATTTTATTACATGTTATGTTATATGTCTTTAGACACATATGACTGTGCCACTTGGGCAAGTAAGTCCTGGCTGGCAAGGTATGCTGGGAAGCAGATAAGAGACACAGTCTAAACTCAATGAAGAGAGTACAAACTCCCATTGTAAATGTCTTTGTCATGTCCGTCTAACTTGGTTACGCACTTCCTACAAACTGTTCTATGCACTTCCTGCTGAATGCACTATGCACTTCCTGCAAAGGGCCCTATGCACTTCCTGCTGACTGCGCTATGCACCTCCTGTTGACTGTGCTATGCACTTCCTGATGACTACTCTATGCAACTCCTGATGACTGCGCTATGCACTTCCTGCTGACTGCGCTATGCACCTCCTGCTGACTGCACTATGCACTTCCTGATCACTGCGCTATGCAACTCCTGATGACTGCGCTATGCACTTCCTGATGAGTACGCTATGCAACTCCTGATGACTGCGCTATGCACTTCCTGCTGACTGCGCTATGCACCTCCTGCTGACTGCGCTATGCACTTCCTGATCACTGCGCTATGCAACTCCTGATGACTGCGCAATGCACCTCCTGCTGACTGCGCTATGCACTTCCTGATGACTACACTATGCAACTCCTGATGACTGCGCTATGCACCTCCTGCTGACTGCACTATGCACTTCCTGATCACTGCGCTATGCAACTCCTGATGACTGCGCTATGCACTTCCTGATGAGTACGCTATGCAACTCCTGATGACTGCGCTATGCACTTCCTGCTGACTGCGCTATGCACCTCCTGCTGACTGCGCTATGCACTTCCTGATCACTGCGCTATGCAACTCCTGATGACTGCGCAATGCACCTCCTGCTGACTGCGCTATGCACTTCCTGATGACTACACTATGCAACTCCTGATGACTGCGCTATGCACCTCCTGCTGACTACGCTATGCACTCCCTGATCACTGCGCTATGCAACTCCTGATGACTGCGCTATGCACCTCCTGCTGACTGCGCTATGCACTTCCTGATGACTACACTATGCAACTCCTGATGACTGCGCTATGCACCTCCTACTGACTGCGCTATGCACTTCCTGATCACTGCGCTATGCAACTCCTGATGACTGCGCTATGCACCTCCTGCTGACTGCGCTATGCACTTCCTGATGACTACACTATGCAACTCCTGCTGACTGCGCTATGCACCTCCTGCTGACTGCGCTATGCACTTCTGATCACTGCGCTATGCAACTCCTGATGACTGCGCTATGCACTTCCTGATGACTACACTATGCAACTCCTGATGACTGCACTATGCACTTCCTGCTGACTGCGCTATGCACCTCCTGCTGACTGCGCTATGCACTTCCTGATCACTGCGCTATGCAACTCCTGATGACTGTGCTATGCACTTCCTGATGACTACACTATGCAACTCCTGATGACTACGCTATGCACTCCCTGATCACTGCGCTATGCAACTCCTGATGACTGCGCTATGCACCTCCTGCTGACTGCGCTATGCACTTCCTGATGACTACACTATGCAACTCCTGATGACTGCGCTATGCACCTCCTGCTGACTGCGCTATGCACTTCCTGATCACTGCGCTATGCAACTCCTGCTGACTGCGCTATGCACCTCCTGCTGACTGCGCTATGCACTCCCTGATCACTGCGCTATGCAACTCCTGATGACTGCGCTATGCACTTCCTGCTGACTGCGCTATGCACTTCCTGATGACTACACTATGCAACTCCTGCTGACTGCGCTATGCACCTCCTGCTGACTGTGCTATGCACTTCCTGATCACTGCGCTATGCAACTCCTGCTGACTGCGCTATGCACCTCCTGCTGACTGCGCTATGCAACTCCTGACGACTGCGCTATGCAACTTCTGATCACTGCGCTATGCACTTCCTGCACCATGCACTTTCTGCTGACTGAGCTATGTACTTTCTGCTGACTGCATTATGCACTTTTTGCAGACTGCACTATGCACCTCTTCAGGGGCGCACCCAGGGGGGGTTTCCTAGTCCCCAAAAACCCCTGTCCTACCTGGGATGCCGTATGCTTACAGTGGTTGGCCCCTCTCCCGGGACCAGCCACTACTGCTTGCAGCTTGTAATCATCTCTAAGTCAGTCCCCTGCTGTGTGAGCACAGCTCTCTGCTGGCAGTTTGGCCCCGCCCCTTCCTCCCACACAGCCAGCATGGGTGTAATGCAGGAGGCAGCAGCAGAAGAAGAAGGTAAGAATGTGTGTGTATGTGTTTGTCAGTGTATGTGACAGCTTACATGTCTGTGTGTTTTAGTGTGTCTGTGCTTATCTGTGCATATGACAGTGTACATGTCTGTGTGTTTGATCCTGTGTGTTTATGTATGTGTGTGTATGTGACAGCTTACATATCTGTGTGTTTGATCCTGTGTGTTTATGTATGTATGTGTGTGTATGTGACAGCATACATATCTGTGTGTTTGATCCTGTGTGTTTATGTATGTGTGTGTTTATGTATGTATGTGTGTGTATGTAACAGCTTACATATCTGTGTGTTTGATCCTGTGTGTTTATGTATGTGTGTGTTTAAGTGACAGCTTACATATCTGTGTGTTTGATCCTGTGTGTTTATGTATGTCGTGTGTATGTGACAGCTTACATATCTGTGTGTTTGATCCTGTGTGTTTATGTATGTGTGTGTTTATGTATGTATGTGTGTGTATGTGACAGCTTACATATCTGTGTGTTTGATCCTGTGTGTTTATGTATGTATGTGTGTGTATGTGACAGCATACATATCTGTGTGTTTGATCCTGTGTGTTTATGTATGTGTGTGTTTATGTATGTATGTGTGTGTATGTGACAGCTTACATATCTGTGTGTTTGATCCTGTGTGTTTATGTATGTGTGTGTGCGACAGCTTACATGTTTGTGTGTTTGATTCTGTGTGTCTTTGTATGGGACAGTATACATATCTGTGTGTTTGACACGGTGTGTGTTTGTAGCCACGCCACTACACATACTGGACACGCCCACTTGTATTGTGGCGTGGAAACCCCCCTCCTCGAATCCTGCGTTTGTCCCTGCTCTTGCTGACTGTGCTATGCACCTCCTGCTGACTGCGCTATGCACTTTCTGCTGACTGAGCTATGCACCTCCTGATGACTGCGTTATGCACTTCCTGCTGACTGCGCTATGCACTTCCTGATGACTACGCTATGCAACTCCTGATGACTGCGCTATGCACTTCCTGATCACTGCGCTATGCAACTCCTGATAACTGCGCTATGCACTTCCTGATCACTGCGCTATGCAACTCCTGATGACTGCGCTATGCACCTCCTGCTGACTACGCTATGCACTTCCTGATGACTACACTATGCAACTCCTGATGACTGCGCTATGCACTTCTTGATGACTACGCTATGCAAATCCTGCACCATGCACTTTCTGCTGACTGAGCTATGTACTTTCTGCTGACTGCGTTATGCACTTTCTGCTGACTGCGCTATGCACCTCTTACTGACTGCGCTATGCACCTCCTGCTGACTGCGCTATACACTTCCTGCGCTATGCACTTTCTGCTGACTGAGCTATCGTTTCCTGCTGACTGCGCTATGCACTTCCTGATGACTGCGCTATGTACCTCCTACTGACTGAGATATGTATTTCCTGCTGACTGAGCTATGCACTTCCTGATGACTGCGCTATGCACTTCCTGATGACTGCGCTATGCACTTCCTGCTGACTGAGCTATGTATTTCCTGCTGACTGCGCGATGCACTTTCTGCTGACTGCGCTCTTTGCTCTGGCTTTTCTAGTTGAAAATAGATTGACAGACCAACCCAATGCATATACTTACTGTACAAAATCAAGTGTGCTGCATGAAGACTACCAAACTCAAAGATTTATTTTTATAATTAAAAATCACTAATGCTTTAATTGAACAAAAAAAATTGCCTTTTTCAATAACCAATGATTGTATAAAATAATCCTAGCTGTTAGCTAAAGATTAACTGAACAAATTAATCCCTGGGAAAACTGTCCAAGTCCCGCTATCATCAAAGTGCTTGAAACTTGCCAAGAAATAATATGACTGAGGTAAACCGCCCCCCGGACTGAAATGGTGGGTAGATCTTGAAAACGCACTAACCCCTCAACACAGGTTGCCATATCTTCCATGGCTCCCTAGAAATCAAAGACCATCCTCGGTTTACTCTCATCCCACCTTGCAACTCACATTGGACATATGGGACAAACTCCTCCGTACCAATAATCTCACAACATTTCCCACCCCACTCATATCGTTATGGCACCACCTGGCGTTTCCGTTTGGAAATAACTCCTCATTCGCCTCTCCCTGGCAAACGGCAGGAATCACTCGGTTCAATCATATCTCGGGGGAATTGGCTCCACAATCATTTCAGGCTTTGAGTGAGAGAACTTAACTCCTTTCCTCCTTGTTTTTTTCCTATATTCAACTACATAGATTTATCCAAGCACAGAGCAGGACAACCAAACTAAGAAGGACCATGGCTTTTGAAGGGTTTTGTATTTGTCAAGTGGGTTTCCCCGGAATGTTCTCCCTCATATACCACTCCATTTTAGCACCACATGAAATGCTTTTGGAGTAGTTTGAGTCAGCTTGGGAAACGGACATCCAATGCACTCTTGACCAGGAGGAATGGTCCCAGTTTAGACGGCAGATATCTACTGTGTCCATAAATATTTCAATAAGGGGTATACTTGAACGGTTGATACTCTGTTACTGTATGTATGTAAACCCCAAGTGCAATGTATAATTAAAGCCTTTTTCTTTTTTGTACTCTCATTTTTATTGTTGTTGTAGGAAAATAAAAAAAGATTTAAAGTGCTGGAAATTGTAGGTAATTACGACATAAGAATTTGAGAAGCACTTGACCCTGACAGGAGCAAATGAATATAGAGTTCAGAACATGGATAAGTCTATTATGCCTGTGTATGACTCTGCTCTTTAAAGTAAATTATATTGTAAAAAAGGTGAGAGGCTTTATCACATGAGAGTTTCAGACTACAAGTTATCAGAAGATTGTGTCTGTGAGAGGTGATCACAGTCAGCACAGATCTGTTAATCAGCAAGCAAGGCTTAAATGCAGAATGAGTCAGCAAGAAGGGAGCTGAGAGGAGTTACAGGAGTGTTGTTGTGGGCGAGAAGATCATTACTGCACAAGCTGGTCATAGAGAGGGCTCAGAGAGGAGCTTAAGTCTAGGATTGTAATTTGAAAATATGTTTACCACAGTGATATCTATGCATTGTTTCCTGAATATGTGAACTGTACCTTTCCCAGTAATAACCAATAGATTCCAGGGCAGTGGTCGAAACATAGCATTGCTGGGCACCATAGCAACATTTGGGTGAGGGCCTGGACAATGGTGGTCCGCTCTCCGAAAACATTTGTCAGTGCTGCCCATTGTCTTTCAAGTCAGCTTTGTTAATGTTTCATATTAAACTCAATTGGGAAAGTCATGACAGCTTAGAAGATTAGATTCACTTTTCTTACCATCATTACCATCAGTGGAGGCTGGTGGAATCAAACGCAAAGTCCTTCTTATCGCCCAATCAGAGTGGCCACGCATTTCCCATTCAGAGCATCCCATAACTGTATGGCAATATAACCTTATTTATAGCACAAGATGGAGATCTACACACAAGATAACTGTCTGGCAAGAAAAATCTGAGGACCATGTCTACAAAACGCACTCAACGTGTACATAAAAAAAAAAACTTGATTGTGAACTGATGTCCCTGAATGATCTGCCCCACAAACATCAAGGTACACACCTGCACTCTGTTTTTAGGTGACACGTACACAGCCTAGAAGTGCACGATGGTGTGCAGACGAACTGTGCAAATGGCACAATACATAGGGCTTCTTGGTATGTCACCAAGCATGACTATGATGGTATCATAAACAATAAAATATATGTAATTTACCATGTAGTCCTAGCTAAAGCACCATCAATTGATTGGGACAGTCATCCTTTTTCTAATATTTGAGTAAACTTCGGTCTACAATGACCAAATTGGACATCAAATTGCTGTGTGTGTAGAAAGTTTGCAGCTTGCTGCAAATGCATAAGCAATAGTTGTCATGTATGCACGGTGGAAAATGCTTTGGTTTTGCACCCATGCATCTAGTTATTCCATTCAGGATAGACCATCAAGGTGCTCTGATCATTAAGGTTCACTCTCAGGATACACCTCTGTATACTAGAAGTACACCTAGGTATGTAGGCTTTACCATAACTAGATATATAAGTACCCTGGGCAAGAGAGAACAATGGCGCCTACCCATCTTGGTGGAAGTAGATGCTGCCTCTCATCAATGGTGCACCAATGGGAAGACATAGCCATCCAACGGTGTGGTCATGCCTAACCCTCTACAAGTGCAAGACCATTCTCCAACACTGTGCTGCACTCTCCTACCTGTTCTTGTTGTTTTGACTACCTGGTGCTGCTGCTGGTGTCTTAAGCTGTTTAGAAAACAGTTATTATTCACCTCCTGGAAAGTTAATAAACCAGCATATATGTCACAGTTCAGAGGGCTGGATCCTATGGTTTGCCTAGATTTGCACTGCTTAAGCAAGGTGCGGAGTCTAACAAGTAGAAGTTGTTCACCAGGGACCAGCCACAAGGCGGTTTGGCTTTTGCTGCGTCTATCTCGCAGGTCACAGCCCTCACTAGGATTACCAGGCGAAACCTTTAGAGGAACAAGCAAAAGATGGGTAGCAATGGCAGACAACACGTGGAGAAGAGTAGAAGACAGGTGCCACTGGGATAGCGGAGAAAGACAGAGCGGAGTGTCAGCCCTGCAGACAGCAGGTTACCACTAGAATGGCGGCAGAGACACTAGGAAGTGTCAATTCTGAAGTCAGCAGGTACCACTGGAGCGGTGGTGAAGCGCAGAAATGGAATGTCAGCTCTGCAGACGACAGGTTACCACTGGGATGTCGGCAGGAACACTCAGGAAGTGTCAGTTCTGAAGTCAGCAGGTACCACTGGAGTGGTGGTGAAGCACAGAAATAGAGTGCAAGCTCTGCGGACGACAGGTTACCACTAGGATGTCGGCAGGAACACTTAGGAAGTGTCAGTTATGAAGTCAGCGGGTACCACTGGAGCGGAGATGAAGCGCAGAAATATAATGTCAGCTCTGTGGTCAACAGTTACAAGGGAGCCATGTCTAGCACCAAGGAGGTAACTAAAAGAAGCACCAAACATCCAGGGGAGGTGCCTTTTAAACTTTGGAGCCAAAATCACCAACCAATCGGTTGAGCAACTCTTTGTTAGAAGGATTCAGTTACATGACCTATGTGGATTTCTATGAGCTCCTATGTATGTGTGCTATAATTATACCTCTCTCTTTGTTACATTGATGGTAGTAAGATTGCACCTAAATCGACCATTTATCAGATCATCAAGAACTTCAAGGAGAGAGGTTCAATAGTTGTGAAGAAGGCTTTAGGGCGCCCAAGAATGTCCAACAAGCACCAGGATCATCTCCTAAAGTTGATTTAGGTGCGGGATCGGGGCACCACCAGTGCAGAGCTTGATAGGGAATGGCAGAAGTCAGGTGTGAGTGAACCTGCATACACAGTGAGGCGAAGACTTTTGGAGGATGGCCTGGTGTCAAGAAGGCCAGCAAAGAAGCCACTTCTCTCCAGGAGATACATCTGGGACAGACTGATATTCTGCAAAAGGTACAGGGATTGGACTGCTGAGGACTAGGGTAAAGTCATTTTCTCTGATGAATCCCCTTTCAGATTGTTTGGGGCATCAGGAAAAACGCTTGTCTGGGAGAAGGAAAGGTGAGTATTACCATCAGTCTTGTGTCATGCCAACAGTAAAGCATCCTGAAACCATTCATATGTGGAGTTGCTTCGCAGCCAAGGGAGTGGGCTCACTCACAATTTTGCCTAAGAACACAGCCATGAATAAAGAATGGTACCAAAACATCCTCCAATAGCAACTTCTCCCAACCATCCAAGAACAGTTTGGTAATGAACAATGCCTTTTTCGGCATGATGGAGCACCTTGCCATGAGGCAAAAGTGATAACTAAGTGTTTCGGGGATCAAAACATCAACATTTTTGGGTCAATGGCCAAGAAATTCCACAGACCTTAATCCCATTGGAACTTGTGATCAATTCTCAAGAGGCGGGTGAACAAACAAAACCCCACAAATTCTGACAAACTCCAAGCATTGATTAGGCAAGAATGGGCGGCCATCAGTCAGTATGTAGCCCAGAAGTTGATTGACAGCATGCCAGGGCGAATTGCAGAGGTCTTAAAAAAAAAAGTGTCAACACTGCAAATATTGACTCTTTGCATAAACTTAATGTAATTGTCAATAAAAGCATGTGACTTGATACTTGTGAAATTCTCAAAACTTTTGGCCATGGCTGTATGTAATTTGTTTGTGTCGGGATTCCCCGCCACATGCAGCGCTGGATAATATGTCAACGCTTTATAACTAAAGAATTATATATAATAATAATAATAATAATAATAATAATAATAATAATAATATATAATTGTTATTTTTGCCTACAATATATTTCCCTATTCATATAAGAATTTAAAACTAATCTGTACTTTGACTGAGGACTGTAGCGAAGGAAAAATAGATATTGTCAAGCTATCAATAAAGCAAGATTCTGAATGAACAATGATCATTTCCTTTCTATTCAGACAATTATTTTTCATCTGTGGTGTCTGGAGATTGAAACTATGGCAAAATCCCATATATCTTGTGATAAAAGTGAATACTGCAATGAAGTAATGACTTATTGTCTTGTTATATGTACTAGTACACATGGTTAACAAGTTACTTGAATTTGTTCAGCAGCAGAATACCATGGGGAAATATAAGCTCATATTGCTTGAAACTTCCTTACTTGAAGTCAGAAATTGTAACAGTACATAAATTGCAGTTATAGTCAGCATTGCAATCAATACAATTATTATTAGTATTGACCAGAAGTATTCTCAATGCTATCCCTCTTCTGGCTTAGCCTTGCACAAGCTCAACTTCTATCATTCATTTAATTAAGTGAACTCTTGGCCAAATCAGTTCATCCTCCTTCTCTCACATAGTCACAAGGTCACGACTTACAACTGCTTATTGAATACCTACAGTAAATATTTGTATTATTCAGACAGATACACAGTTGTATTTGGTAGCCCTATTCAAGTACTATTTATATAAAACATACTTTGCCTTTGATATACATGTGGGAGAAGGTTTGGCTCAGCACTGACTGTATAACACAGAGGGAATAGTTGGTGTTTCTAGTACAAGTTCCAGTTCCAATTCTTCATGACGTCGTATAAATCCCTTTAGAGGTAAATTATGATGCGGAAAACGGCGGTGGCCCAATGCAAAATCTTCTTTGGTGCCGCCGTACTCCTCCATTTGCACCGAATTGCTCAGGTTTGTGTCAGGAGTCACAGCGGCCGCGGGCACCGCCGCGACTCACTTCCCCCTAGTGCTGGTGTCCCGGCCGTCTCCATGATGACTAGGATGACACTTCCTGCTTCTCAGTCCCGACCATTGCCGATTGGCCAGTACTAGTATTTAAGGCAGGGAAGGCTTAGCCTCCCTGCCGGTTATAGCGTTCTGTTCTCAGTATTGCTGCCTGCTTCTGTGCTGTGTTGGTGTTAAATCTTAGATTGTTCTCCCGTGTATGACATCTGCCCGTTCCTGGATTCTGAATATTTGCCTGTGACCCTGACCTTCTCCCTGTACCCGGACTCAGAACCTTTGCCTGGGGCCCTTATCCAGCTAGCACCTGTCATCTCCACCTGTGCTCTGCCACTCCGCAGATCTCTGGCTGGTCCCTACTCCGTGCATTACCTCCTGTATCTGTGCGCTGCCGTGTGAACATAAACTTGTGCTACACTGAGTGTAAGTCCTGGGGGCATCCGAGTACCTGTGAGCATATACAGTTTTTACGGGAAAGGGGGCTGCTATAGGTGAAGATCTCTACCGCTATAATTCTACAAGTTTATGCCGCACTGGTTGCCATAACAGTTTGAGGAGCAAGACAGCAATGTCTGTGGAGGAGCAGAAATTTGCACCATTTGGTGGGACGTTTTGGTGCGAGGGGCTTCCTTACTAAGTGAGGACTAGGTGCAGCGATGCACCTGGTTTTGGTGCTCCATACACAAATCATATGTTGTTTTGCAGAGCAAGATTATTAAAATGCTGTAAAATGGTAGAGAACGCTAATTTTTAGGTGCATTCCTTGCATTGCAGAAGTGCACCCAGACATTTCCCAAGGAATACTGGAGTTTTTCACCATAACAGAGATGGTGGAGGGTGTGTGTCACCGTATCTAATCTTCCATTTGAATCTTCCATTAGTATTTCAGCTGAGGAGCATTTTTAGGTGCACTTTGCCAATGTAAACAAAAGAACTAAACTTAAGTCATAAATGGGTCTAAATTGAGCAGCATTTTAGGAGAAAAATGGAACCAATTTATTTAAAGTATAAGGTAGCTCAAAAAGGGTAGGAGGTTGGACTTTCATTTGACGTGCGCACCTTCAGAGAGTTCCGCTTGTGCACAGCTAGTTTTCTGGGGGTTCTCCATAGACTGGAAAGTAGGCGTGATCCTAGATATGAGCTGGACAGTCCAGATTGGTGCAGAAATTACCTCCTTAGTCTCCCATTGTGCTGGCCACAAACATACATGATAGTAATCTGGATGTAGCATAGATTCCATGATTGCGTTAATATTGTTAAAGTGATGAAAATAATAGTAAATAAATAGTAATAATTAATATGTAAATAGTCTGCATCTTCTATGCATGAATGTTTTTTATTCTCGACATATTCATGAACCAGCAAACGTATTTTTTTCCTCAAGATATTGCATTTTATTTATTTATAACACACATTGCTAGGAAAGGTGACTTGAGAACTAAAGCTCTGAGATAAATGAACCAAACAATAATTTCATGGATGGGATCAAAGTAAATGTCTCCCACCAAAAGCTAACATGAGACTGTAAATATTACAAGTTGCAAATCAATGTCAATAAAATCTCTGCAGAGACGTAACCGGTGGATGTTGTTTGGAACATCTCCTATGATCAGCAGTATTTAGATTAGTATTTTAATTATGGATATGACTAGTACTATTCTATAATCACAATGCACTATAATCATCGACTGCAGAACAATCTCACTAGGCCATCTCCCTTCCCTGCAGGACTTATCCAATGAGGCAGGAGCTGCTAGATTGCAGTCCCAGCTGAGCTGTGCGCTTCTGATAACTCCACGGTAGGGTATGAGAGAGTGAACATTCCTGTAGAGGAGAAACAAACTTGTAATTATGGTGTAAATAACGTCATACAGAGCAACTTCTTAACAAATTGCACAAATTGTTCATCTGTTTATCCTGACATCATAAACTTGTCACACACGCCAATATCAATGTTTACGTGGACCCAAGATCAGGGCCAGTGCAAGGTTACTTGGCGCCCAAGGCAAACCTCAGTCTTACCGCTCTTCCTCCCCCAAAAATCTCACTTCCCAGCCCCTAACACACTTAACATTTCTAATATAAAAAAAAATAACTCTTACCTCCTCCTGGCTGGCTGGCAGGCAAGGCTGCAGCCCAAATGCATGGTGGTCCAGGTGTACTGATATCTGACGTACAATGCCATCCAGCTTCACTGCTGCCCAGGGGCAAACACAGGATATCTAGAGGGGAGGCTCCAAATGTTAGATTTCAGAACAAAACAACAACAAAAAAACTTCACTCATGTCTTACACACTGACACGTCCCCCAACTTCTCTCACACATTCCCATCTGCCCACTAGCTATTCTCACATATGCCACTCCTTGCCCATCAACTTTTGTCACATATGCGAGCCGCATAACACCAGCTTTACTCACATGCCCCCCTGCCTACCAGCTTATCTCTCACATAGACTGTTGCCCTAAGCGCCCTCGCCAGCTTTTAGCCCTCCAGCTTTCCTTTAAAATGCCCCCCGTCCACCTGCTTACCCCATCCATATTCTGTAGAATCCTTTCTTCCCCCCTTGTTTTTGTAGCATCCTTTCTCCCCACATTTTCTGTAGCATACCCTTCTCTTTTCCCCCTGTTTTCTGTAGCTCACCCATCTCTCCACTCCCGTTCTCTGTAGCATCCCCCCCCATTTTCTGTAGTATCTCCTTCTCTCCCCCCCTGTTCTGTAGCATCCCCTTCTCCTCCCCTCCATTTTCTGTAACCTCCTCCCCCTCATTCTCTGTTGCATCCTTTTCTCTCCACCCCCCCCCCCCCCCGTTTTCTATAGCATCCCCTTGTTTCCCCATTCTCTGTTGCAACCCCTTCTCTCCACCTCTCACATTTTCTGTAGCAGCCCGTCCTCCCCCACCCTTGTTATCTGTAGCATCCCCTTCTCCCCCCTCCCGTTTTCTGTAGCATCCCCTCTCCCCCCTCCCGTTTTCTGTAGCATCGCCTTCTCTCCCTATTCTCTATAGCATTTCCCCCCCCCCCCATTTTCTGTAGCATCCCCTTCTCTGACCCCCGTTTTCTGTAGTATTCCCTTCTCAACCCATTTTCTATAACATTCCCTCCCCCCCTGTTTTCTATTGGATCCTCTTCTCTCACCCCAACCCCCCCCCCCAATTCTCTCTTACATACTTTCAATATACCCCACTTCTGTACTTACCTTCACTCCTTTATTTCTTCTTGTTTCTGTCTTCTCCCTGTCGGCTTCTCTACACTGGCAGCATCGTCGCGTCACAACGCTGCCAGGTGCCCGGGCAAAAATTTCAATATGCAGTGCTGCACTGTAGCAGCACAGCATCTGCACATTTTTAAATTGCGGTTGGGCAATCTGCCCTTCGCCACGGTGCCACCCCTAGAGGCTCGCGTCCTAGGCAGCTGCCTATTGGTGGCGCCTGCCCTGCCCAAGATGATTAGTTATACCTGCCTACATGTTCTATCTCACTTCTGCATCAAGTGGGCTGTGCAATCTTATCTTCATCATTAGCTGCTATTTATATAGCGCCACTAATTCTGCAGTGCTTTACAGAAAAGTCACATCAGTCCCTGCCACATTGGAGCTTACAGTCTAAATTCCCTACCATATACAGAGAGAGAGAGAGAGAGATACTAAGGTCAAATAGCAGCCAATTGACCTACTAGTATGTTTTTGGAGTATGGGAGCAAACCGGAGCACCCGGAGAAAACCCACGCAAACACGAGGAGAACATACAAACTCCACACAGATAAGGCCATGGTCGGGAATTGAACTCATGACACCAGAGCTGAGAGGCAGAAGTGCTAGCCACTAAACCATCGTGCTGCCCATATCATCAAAACCCACCAGCCTCAATAGTTACCTGCTGCCCACCTTGCAGCAGGTAAGCTCTAAAGGAGACTTACCTGCTTTCTCGGATTTCTAGAGGTTACACCTTAATTCAAGGTGGTCTTCGGGTCATTACAGATAACTATGTGATTAGTGTGACTAATATCACACTAATCCACTTTGGGGATACCTAAACATATAGTTGGCATATGACCGCTGTCAGGCAGTGCATGCAGTCCACACTAACAGGCCCACATCTGTCCAGTTTCAGTACTCAGGTTTGTGGCCAAACTAGAAATTGACCCTGTGGCTTGGACCTGTGTGCTGTTCAACTTCAGTGGTATACACAAATTAAAGGGACATTTTAGTGAAACATGACTTATTGTTAAAGTAATATGCATTTTATACAGGTTATAATGCTTAATATAACAACTTTTACAGTGAAACAAATATCCCTATAGAGCCGCAGAAGCTGAAATAGCGTTTTGCACAGTCAGCAGCAACAGGTGATTTGCTTTCTGCTGATATCCAAACATTAACAGCCTAAACCTTTGAGAACCTTTACTACATTACTCTCTACCTCAGCAGTTCTAAACCTATGAGCTGGGACCAAAAACAAGTGCAGTTAAAACATTTAGGAAGTGTCCCTACGATCCTCTATCTGCAAACTTATTTCAGGCTAACAACTAAAATACTTGTTTCTAATCATGTTTAATATAATTATTCTGTACCAGTTCCTAGTTTCTTATTCATTATTTATTTAACAATTACATACTTAATTTGTAGACAACAATAAATTAATTTAATAAAAGCTTATTTTTTCCAAAAAACTGAATAATAGGTTGCAAAGCTGATTGAAGACATCATTTTAGTCCCTGGTGGAAAGGTTAAGAAACCCTGCCCTACTGTTCGTGAAACTACGTGATTTCTATAACGTGTCAGTGCATTCTGTATCATTAAGATGCCAAGCACATAACACTGAACCTGCCAGAAGGAATGTCCCATACAGACGCTGTGTGATCAGAGGAGCCTGTGATCAGCCGGTCTTCAGTCGTGTTAAATGACAAAGAAATTATTCTGCCAAGTGTCCCTAGAGGTAAAAGGAACAGAACCACATATTAAAAGAAGAGTTTAGAAATGACAGCTACATTAAAGTATATTCTTACATAGATAAAATGATTGCTCACTTACATCCTGTACCTAACTTAACTGAGGTTTCTCTCAAGACTTCTGTTTTCAGGGGTCGCTAACGCTCAAGGCCTGATCAACCATTTGGCTGAACAGGCTGCAGCCTGGGGCTCTGGGTCCCTAGGGGTTGCAGTGTCGACACAATTAACAGGGATTTAAAAAAAATAAATGCCCTACCTAAACTGTCGGCGCTGCCTCCTCCGTGATCGGCAGCCCCTGGTCTCAAGGGGGTGGTCCCAGCTGTCAGTGTAGCTAATTACACTGTAGTAGGCAGCTAACAGCACATCTGATGCTCTTAGATGCCCTGTCAGTGCAGCTGCGGTGCTAAGCTTAGTGTGGTCATGTGAGATGATTATATGACCACACTTGCTGCACTGATAGGGCAGCTAACAGCATGGGATGTGCTATGAGCTGCCTGTCAAGAAGACAGAAGTACCGGAGAGAAGAAAAGCAGAAGACTTCAAGGTGAGTTCTATTTATTTAATATCAGGGGGAGGGGGTGAGTAACTGGAAACTGATTGATGGTTGGGAGGAGGGGGGTTATGGAAGTAGCTAGGGGTGGGTTAATGAAGTGAATGGGATGGGGGCGCTAATGATTTACTGGGGGGTTTAATGATTTGACAGGGGGGGTTAATGAAGTGACAGGGAGCTAGGGGAGGTTAATGATGTGACTTGGGGGGGCTAATGAAGTGACTGGGAGGGGTTAATAAAGTAACTAAGGGGGGTTACTGAAGTGACTGAGGGGGGGTTTAATGAAGTGACTGAGGGGGGGGTTTAATGAAGTGACCGAAGGGGGGTTTAATAAATTTACCTCTGAGGGGTTAATGAAGTGACTGATAGGGGGGTTAATGAACTGACGGGGGCGGTGACAAATTGGCTAGGGGGGGTTAATGAATTGACTGGGGGGGTCAGCAAATGAGTGGTTGGGTGGGTGATGAAATGGATGGTGGGGGTCATAAACCTTCTGGTGGGGGGTTGATAAATATGGCTTGGGGGATGTAATGGCTGGTGACGGGAGCTGATGAAATATCTTGTGGGGGGCATGATCTTTGTCTTCTGTGGCGGTGACTAGAATGCTAAATACTGGACAGTAAGGGCTGGTAGATGTTAGTATATGTTTGTAAATAATTTTCATACATTTTATTGTCTATGTCTGTACTAGGGGGTTGTTTTAAATGGTTATAATGGAATGTTATGTTTGAATCAATCGGGGTTTGTTAAAATTTTGCACTATAAATACAGGACTCCAAGTTTCCAGAAGCCAGCCAACTGACAACGCTCCAAGAACAAGCAAAAAGAGAACATCAGGTAGTCTACGCTGCAATATCAGGTAAGAGATGAAGTTAATTAATATTTTACAATTTTGCGTATATGTGTGTGATATATATATATATATATATATAATTACACACACATTGGTGGTTGAGCAGCAAGGTGGGGGGGGGGGCGCCGACCAGTATATTAGCCTAGGGCGGCTGTGACCCTTAATCAGGCCCTGCTAACGCTAGCATGAAATATAATGTCTTTGGAGAGAAGATCATGATGTAAATATGGAAACATTTTATGTGTGAGAATTATTTCACTCCAATGCACTAAGCAAATATTTTGACACTGTAGTCCTCATTTGGGCACTCTTTAATTAATGTATATAAATCACACAATGTTATTTCCCTCTGCAAACATGTTTTATGGCAGGACTTCTGACAAAAGAAAACAACATAAAAACTGGGCATACATTTGGTTGGGAAGTCAGAAAAAGTCTAAGGACTTTTAGTAGCATTTTGGCTAAACCAAACGACTGGGTTTGCCCATCAACTAATCTTCTTGTACTTTTAATGTAACAAACACAGAAAAATCCCCCCTGCACACTGCTATAGCCAGCAACAGATCTGCTATTTCTACTATAGATAAAAATGCAAAAGTCTTAGTTGCACACATTTGCAAATGTATGTTGAAGCCACCCACCACTCCACGGTGCTTTTGCTAATAGGGTGGTCCTACTCTAAACAATGAGAGTCCCATATATTTGGGCCATACATATGTGTTTTTAAATTGAGAGCTAAGTTACCAAAGAGGTACCCCCAGAAGCCTCCAAATAGCAATCCAATGTCAGCACTCCCCCTCAATTACTGACACCAACATGCCTCTCAGACAAATAAAGAAAATGGAAGTTGCTCAAATCAATTTATAGGCTTTATTTTCTTTATTTGTACTTTTAATGTGCAAGACAAAGTTATTGGTCCCAGGGCTAAGCATAAAGAAAAATGTTTAGGCCCCCAGCTGAATTATAAGGCCACATTTGTGCCCTAATATTAAAGTTGCATTTTGCCATGTTAAATCTGTGAGAAAGGGAGGCATGGTGTTTGAGGGGGTACATTTTAAGACGTATTAAGCCATTAAGCTGAAATTTGGCAGGTGAATGGAGAACCGTCCATAGGTGCCGCATGCCAAATTTCAGAGAAAGAAAAAGAGTACAAAATGACAAATTAGGAATAATCTAAACTTGAAAATCTGTTTTTTTCCACTTCCTGTTTCGTTAAAAGTCCCAGTTTTTCTGTTTATTTGGGTGAGTGTAACTCAGTGTACAGGGCGTTTTAAGACTTGGGGTATGTTTTGTTAGAAAGCTATTGGGGATGAAGAGTGCCTTTGAGGGTTCATAGGTTTGACAAAGTTAGAGTTTTTTTACAATTTGAAAAATATGCCCTATTTTAAAGATAGGGGATTTCACAAAATTTTATAACATTGCGCATGTCAGATAGATGTGTGTGCTGGGTGTACTCAGAGTGGCTTCACTTGAGAGCACAAGTATAGCTGACCCTCTCGCTAAGAAATTTCCTTCAGTGATGAGGAGAAATTAGCTATATTTGACAGGTATAGGGCTGGTTAGTGTTTTGGTTCTGAGGGGGGGGCACCCTATAGTATTTTTAGCTCTGACACCTCTCTCCTTATAAAGTGAAATAAGTCTGTACTGTGCCAGATGCGGTTGTTACAGTGCCCGTTTTAAACTTCCCGCCCCTCAGTGACGTCAGTTAATTTATTCACTGCACAGAGCTGAGGGCGAGAAGTTTAAAAGTGCTCTGTGCGGAGTGATGGTCAATGCAGGAGGCCGAGAAGGAGAGCCGATGAAAGGGGGAGAAGCAGAGCCGATGAGAGGGAGAACGGAGGAGAAGGGGAGCCGATGAGAGGAGGAGAAGGGGAGCCGATGAGAGGAGGAGAAGGGGAGCCGATGAGAGGAGGAGAAGGGGAGCGGAGGAGACAGGGAGTGGATGAGAGGAGGAGACAGGGAGTGGAGGAGTTGTGGAGAAGGAGAATGGATGAGAGGAGGAGAAGGGGAGCGGATGAGAGGAAGAGACAGGGAGCGGAGGAGTGGTGGAGAAGGAGAACGGATGAGAGGAGGAGACAGGGAGTGGAGGAGTTGTGGAGAAGGAGAATGGATGAGAGGAGGAGAAGGGGAGCCGATGAGAGGAGGAGAAGGGGAGCCGATGAGAGGAGGAGAAGGGGAGCGGAGGAGACAGGGAGTGGATGAGAGGAGGAGACAGGGAGTGGAGGAGTTGTGGAGAAGGAGAATGGATGAGAGGAGGAGAAGGGGAGCGGATGAGAGGAAGAGACAGGGAGCGGAGGAGTGGTGGAGAAGGAGAACGGATGAGAGGAGGAGAATGGGAGAGGATGAGAGGAGGATAAGGGGAGCGGATGAGAGGAGGATAAGGGGAGCGGATGAGAGATGGAGTGGATGAGAGGGAGAGTGGAGGAGTGTATGAGAGCAGGAGAAGGGGAGCCGATGAGAGGAGGAGAAGGCGGAGCCGATGAGAGGAGAAGAAGGGGAGCTGATGAGAGGGGGAGTGGAGGAGACGGAGAGAGGAGGAGAAGGAGAGCGGATGAGAGGAGAAGAAGGGGAGACGCTGAGAGGATCATTAGATGTGATCTACTCGCATGGCTCCCCAGCCAGCACCTTCCGTGCTGTGCATAATCTCCCGCCCCACTGCCTTGCAATAACTCACAGCCTATAACTAATCTAGTTAGAGCAGTTTCCTCCATGCCTGATGACAATAAGGGCTCATTATCCTTGTCCTCTCTGACATAAACACTTGGACAAATGCAGCTACAGATCCAGAGGGAGGGGGGCGTCCCCCTAGCAGCACTTCACACATCTTTCAATTGCTGCTGAAAGGTCGTATATAGAGAGTTAATGGGCGGGGCCAAAAGAGGCCAACCAATCAGAGGAGAGGGGGCATGGCTATGCTAAATATCCTACCACTGGAACATCAACTTGCACAGTCCCTGACACGGCCATGTTCTTCGTCTCAAAAACCAGACTATGTTGGAAGCCTGTCACCCTGATCTTGCACATCATATACTTAGGTTACCTGTTGCTGGGGGACACATTATTCTCTGGAGAGGGAGCCTGCAGGACCTGACTGTCAACTTACAGCATGAGAAGGGGAATACCTGAGGAACCCCACCTGCATGGACAACCAGCGACTGGAGATGTTCATCACAGCGAGTGCTCAGGGTTCCTCTACACACAGTGACACCATACATGTACACACAGTGACACCATACATGTACACAGTGGCACCACGCATGTACGCAACAGTGACACCATATATGTACGCAACAGTGACACCATATATGTACGCAACAGTGACACCACGCATGTACGCAACAGTGACACCACGCATGTACGCAACAGTGACACCACGCATGTACGCAACAGTGACACCACGCATGTACGCAACAGTGACACCACGCATGTACGCAACAGTGACACCACGCATGTACGCAACAGTGACACCACGCATGTACACACAGTGACTCTATAAATATAAACACAGTGACACAATACAGGAATCTATTTACACACAGTGACAGTATACAAGGGCATGTACAAACACAGGGACGCCGTACAGGGGCCTGTACAAACACAGGGACGCCGTGAAGGGGCCTGTGCGCACGCAGGGACGCCGTGAAGGGGCCTGTGCGCACGCAGGGACGCCGTACAGGGGCCTGTGCGCACGCAGGGACGCCGTACAGGGGCCTGTGCGCACGCAGGGACGCCGTACAGGGGCCTGTGCGCACGCAGGGACGCCGTACAGGGGCCTGTGCGCACGCAGGGACGCCGTACAGGGGCCTGTGCGCACGCAGGGACGCCGTACAGGGGCCTGTGCGCACGCAGGGACGCCGTACAGGGGCCTGTGCGCACGCAGGGACGCCGTACAGGGGCCTGTGCGCACGCAGGGACGCCGTGAAGGGGCCTGTGCGCACGCAGGGACGCCGTGAAGGGGCCTGTGCGCACGCAGGGACGCCGTGAAGGGGCCTGTGCGCACGCAGGGACGCCGTGAAGGGGCCTGTGCGCACGCAGGGACCACGTGAAGGGGCCTGTGCGCACGCAGGGACCACGCGAAGGGGCCTGTGCGCACGCAGGGACCACGCGAAGGGGCCTGTGCGCACGCAGGGACCACGCGAAGGGGCCTGTGCGCACGCAGGGACGCCGCGAAGGGGCCTGTGCGCACGCAGGGACGCCGTGAAGGGGCCTGTGCGCACGCAGGGACCACGTGAAGGGGCCTGTGCGCACGCAGGGACCACGTGAAGGGGCCTGTGCGCACGCAGGGACGCCGTGAAGGGGCCTGTGCGCACGCAGGGACCACGTGAAGGGGCCTGTGCGCACGCAGGGACCACGTGAAGGGGCCTGTGCGCACGCAGGGACCACGTGAAGGGGCCTGTGCGCACGCAGGGACCACGTGAAGGGGCCTGTGCGCACGCAGGGACCACGTGAAGGGGCCTGTGCGCACGCAGGGACGCCGTGAAGGGGCCTGTGCGCACGCAGGGACGCCGTGAAGGGGCCTGTGCGCACGCAGGGACGCCGTGAAGGGGCCTGTGCGCACGCAGGGACGCCGTACAGGGGCCTGTGCGCACGCAGGGACGCCGTACAGGGGCCTGTGCGCACGCAGGGACGCCGTACAGGGGCCTGTGCGCACGCAGGGACGCCGTACAGGGGCCTGTGCGCACGCAGGGACGCCGTGAAGGGGCCTGTGCGCACGCAGGGACGCCGTGAAGGGGCCTGTGCGCACGCAGGGACGCCGTGAAGGGGCCTGTGCGCACGCAGGGACGCCGTGAAGGGGCCTGTGCGCACGCAGGGACGCCGTGAAGGGGCCTGTGCGCACGCAGGGACCACGTGAAGGGGCCTGTGCGCACGCAGGGACCACGTGAAGGGGCCTGTGCGCACGCAGGGACCACGTGAAGGGGCCTGTGCGCACGCAGGGACCACGTGAAGGGGCCTGTGCGCACGCAGGGACGCCGTGAAGGGGCCTGTGCGCACGCAGGGACCACGTGAAGGGGCCTGTGCGCACGCAGGGACCACGTGAAGGGGCCTGTGCGCACGCAGGGACGCCGTGAAGGGGCCTGTGCGCACGCAGGGACGCCGTGAAGGGGCCTGTGCGCACGCAGGGACGCCGTGAAGGGGCCTGTGCGCACGCAGGGACGCCGTACAGGGGCCTGTGCGCACGCAGGGACGCCGTACAGGGGCCTGTGCGCACGCAGGGACGCCGTACAGGGGCCTGTGCGCACGCAGGGACGCCGTACAGGGGCCTGTACGCACGCAGGGACGCCGTACAGGGGCCTGTACGCACGCAGGGACGCCGTACAGGGGCCTGTACGCACGCAGGGACGTCGTACAGGGGCCTGTACGCACGCACTAACAATATATAGGAGTCCTTATACACATGGTGACACTGTACAGAGGTCCATATCAGGGCCGTCTCTTCCATTGGGCACGATAGGCAAATGCCCGGGGGCCCTGCAGGCAAGGGGGGCCCGTCCGAATCCTAAAAAAAAAAAATACTTACCTTGCGGTCACATCAGCGGTGATCCGGCTCCCTCCCTGGTCCCCTCTTCCGTGCTGTGCTCGCAGTGAATGCTGGGCGTGATGTCACGCCCTGCATTCACTGCAACCACAGCACGGAAGAGGGCAGAAGAGACTCAGCGACGCGGAAAAAAGACGAGGATCGGACTTAAGGTAAGTTAAGGTGGCCCATGTATGTATGTATGTATGTATGTATGTATGTATATATATATATATATATATATATATATATATATATATATATATATACACATACATACACACACACACATATACACACACAAGTTAACCCATGCATGATACTCATGCATTCTAGTCAAATCAAGCTACTTAAGGTGTTAAAAAGATTCTTGTCATGCATTTGGGCCAGAGCCCAGGCCTCCTCAGGGGAAGAGCATTACTTCCCGACGTAAGCGCCCTTTTTTAACGTGGTTTTGTCCACATGTCAGACACAGGGATCTTTCTCAGCGGTCCTGAGTATCAGACTCCTCTCACTCTGTCACCCCCGGCAACCACCAACCACTCCCCACTGTCACCCCCGGCAACCACCAACCACTCCCAACTGTCACTTCTCTTTCAAGAAATATATATATATTTTTTTTAAATCTTTATAAACACTTTTAACAATTAACAAATTAAAAACATCTTAGTATACCAAATTTCAGCCCTTTCTGAATTTTTTTACACACACTAAGATTTAGTAGGTCAGTGTATAACTCCGCCCAGCAGGTGGCGCTGCAGCTTGGTTTTATTTTTTTTACACACACACACACACACACACAGACAGACTAACACATGCCACGAGACATTTATATTATAGAATATATATATATATATATATATATATATATATATATATATATATATATATATATAATTTTTTTTAAGGGGCCCGGTACACTGCATTGCCCGGGGGCCCATAAAGTAGTTAAGGTGGCCCTGGTCCATATAGACCCAATGACACTGTTCTGGGGTCTGTATGCATGCTGCAACATTATACAAGGGTCTATATTCATAGTGACACTGTACAGGGATCCATATACACACAGTTACACTATGAGAGGCATGTGAGAGCATAGATGGACATACAATGTGGTACATTAGATAAAGTTGTGGGCATACATGAAAGCATGTAAGTGAAAAGCTGGTAGTGCATATGGGCTGGTATGTCCCAGAAAAGCTTGTGGACAGTTGGTGGCATGTGAGTGAAAATCTGGTCGGGTTTATGGAGTGGCACGGGACAGAAAAGCTGGTGGGCATATGTGGTAGCATGTGAGGTAAATCTGGTGAGCAGGGTGTGGTATGTGAGAGAAATATGCTGGTGGGCATATTGGGTGACATGTGAGAGTAAAGCTGGTTGGTAGGGGTGTATGTGTTAGAAAAACACATGCACCAAAAGACATACAACATGGGTGGCAGAGGCTAATGTAATAGAGCAATTTAAACATGCTTGTTTATTAGGGATTAAGGAAAATCGTGAAAACTATCTGCCGTCAAATTTTTCTGTTCATGTTTCAAAATTTGATATTATAAATATTTTTAACTTTACAAAAAGCTATGAAATTCCATAGACAAAAAACCTTATGGTTTAACATGTCCGATTAAGGCTTGCTACACTTACACACCATTTAAAATGTAAGAAAACCATTGAAACTAAGGCAGAAACCTTAATGGACGTGTTCCTTGCGCAATACAGACATGGTATGCCATCACATCCTGTGGTTAGCTGCAGATATCATGGAGTGAGATTGCTGTCACTCACAAAATGGTGGAGCTGCTAATTCACAGATTTGTGTGTTCACTGGAATACACACATGCAGTACTATTACATTTTCTTAGTTTCGCTTTATCGAGTTTGAGTGGCAGAGTTTCAATAGTTTTCTTACATTTTAGATGGTGTGTAAGTGTAACAAGCCTTAATTGGACATGTTAAACCGTAAGGTTTTTTGTCTATGGAATTTTAATATGCATTACTGCAGTGGTGGAAGTGTGGGATTGTACAGTGATATGCCATATCGCCACTACTCCCACTGCTTTAATTGTAAAACTAACAAATTCCATTTTCTTCCAATACCAGTACATTTTCCATACCACCACTTCTAAATTTCCACTTCAACCATTGCATTCCTGTTAATATTGAGTTGGGGATGCTGCTGAATATTTTGCAATAGACATTATTAATCATATGGGGGGTATTCAATTGTTCCTCCGGGCGCCACCGGAACGAGCGCGTTAAAACTATTACCGTTTATACGGTAATTACTCGCTGAATTTCATCTCGCAGCTCTGAAATTCAGTGAGTAAACTACCGTATTAATGGTTTTTATGCGCAAGTTTACCGTATAAACGATAATAGTTTTAACGCGCTCGTTCCGGCGGTGCCCGGAGGAACAATTGAATACCCCCCTATGAATTCTAAAATAATGTGCTGGTGCATCAATAGTAAAAGCATTACATCTTCACTTTACTTTTAAAACAACTTAAATATAGTTGACACAATGATGCTTCTTTTAATTCTCTAAATACAGGATTACTTGGAAAACATTTGTAGCTCACATGTTTGAATCTAGACAGGTTGTCTAAGCAATTGAGAGATTTATCCTTCCTGCAGCTGGGATAATGTTAAGTCTGGGATTGTAGTGTGTGATGCCAGGCATGAGCATACACAGAGTGCTATATGTGAACAAACACAGAATCCTCTGCACAAAACCACCTGGCGTAATTGAAATGGATGTGAAATGTTCACCTCTGCAGTCTGATTGAGGCGAGTGGGTGTACAGCTATAAACTTTCACCTAAATAACACTTGACGATAGAACAGAAGTACAAAAAGTTATTTTACACTGTTCTAATGGAGCTTGTAAATAATAGAAACTGCATTTGTGTCAGGGAATAATAAAAACTGCCTGTACAAAATGTCTTAGTATTATGTCTTGTGTTCTAGAACAGGTTTTATTATACATTCAGACTTAATGCTATATGCCAGGGATCAAGTACTGTTTATTTAACTTCCAACTTACCTTCAATGTGAGGACCTCCTTCCCACTCTTTGGGGCAGATTCAATTCCCTGTGTGTTCTTTAGAACAACGCGGGCCGCGCACTGCTACCATTACTATGGTAATAGATGCGCATTATTACCGTTAGTACGGTAATAGATGCGCATTATTACCGTTAGTACAGTAATAGGTGCGCATTATTACTGTTAGTACAGTCATTTCAACACTGATTTTTGCTCGCAGCCCTGTGAGCCGTGTTAAAATTCCCGTACTAATTAGGAATTGAATCTGCCCCTTTATGACCCATGGTTTAGTTTTAGTGTCCATGCTTCCATCACCACCAGGGTACCATGATGGTTGAATGCTAAGCAAACCTGGAAATACAATAATGATTTGCATCATGGAGTGTTTGAAATATATTAATTCTCTAATCATGATCACAATTAGTATTTCATTGGCTAAAAGAAGAAAATTAACCCTTTAAATATGCCTACTTAAAGTTCTTCTGTATGTGAACAATGGTATGCTAACATCCAAAAACACATAAAAGGACCTTCTTCCCACATTGGGGCTGATTCCGTAAGGCCTAGGTTCCCAAACTGTGCGCCGCGGCTCCCAGGGGTGCCGAGGCGCTGTCACAGGGGTGCCATGGTCAGGATGAAGAATAATAAGAACAAAAAATATAAAAGAAAAACAAAGCAAAAAAAAACCAAAATGTACCAATCCGGCGGCGCCTCGGACCCAGCATTCTCCTCTCTCCTCGCTTCTCACTGAATGCCGGGGGTGACGTCATCACGCCCCACCTATTCAATGAGAAGCGGAAGGAGAGAGGATGCTGGGTCCCGGGCACCGCCGGATTGGTAAGTTTTTCTTTTTTTTTCTTCTTCCTGTCCACGGCGGGATACAGAGGAGGTACAGCACGGATGCAGAGGGGGCACAGCGAGGGGGCAGAGCGCAGATGCAGAGGGGGCACAGTGAGGGGGCAGAGCATGGATGCAGAGGGCACAGCGTGGATGCAGAGGGGGCACAGCGAGGGGGCAGAGCGCAGATGCAGAGGGGGCACAGTGAGGGGGCAGAGCACGGATGCAGAGGGCACAGCGTGGATGCAGAGGGGGCACAGCGAGGGGGCAGAGCGTGGATGCAGAGGGTACAGAGCGCGGATGCAGATGGAGCACAGAGTGTGTGGATGCAGGGGGCACAGAGTGTGTGGATGCAGGGGGCACAGAGTGTGTGGATGCAGGGGGCACAGAGTGTGTGGATGCAGGGGGCACAGAGGGTGTGGATGCACTGGGCACAGAGTGTGTTAGCTGTAAATTATTCTTTGACAGAAATACAATTGAAAAAAATATATATTGTCGAAGTCAGCAAATTGGATAAAGTCATTTTAATTAAAGTCTAGCAAACTTGGTTGTCTTTGTCTGAAAAGATGCGTACGGTACGCTACGACGTACAAGGGCACGCTACGGCGTGAAAGGGCGTACGCATCCACTACACGTGGCAGCAACAGTAATTGGTCTTTTACCATACATTCGCACACACACGCATACTTATAAAATAGTACACATTAATGGTAGTTGCAACACAGTCAGTTATGTCAAAATATAGTAGTATTTATATGTTATATCAGAGTTACATGTATATTAATGAAATACACTGAACAGGTTGAAGGAATCACATCATGAGTGGTATCATAATGAACCTCGTTACATATCCTACTGTTTGGTTCACTCTGCGAAGGAATCGCAGAGTGCATACACAAGTTATGAATGATAGGGAATTATGAACTACTTAAGACTAAGGAATCTTGGCGGGAAGAGCAGAGCATACCCCCTGCAGAGATGACCCCCTCCTTTGGATTCCTTTGTATGAACTGGCCAATGATGATGACCCCTTGGACCTTCCTGAGACCTGGACCAATAGATGCAAGCTATTCCATCTTCATTGTATTACTGTATTTGATTGTGTATATAAGCAGCAGCTTGTGATCCAGAGTGCAGACATCTTGTCCCCAGACTTCAGGATTGAATGACTGCACTGGATCCAGAGCGACTGCGATAAGTAACGGCTGTATTTACTATTACTTCGCTTGAATATATATATTCTATTATTTGCAAATAAATCTTTGTGCGTTGGAAACAACTCGAGGTTCGACAATCGTTATTGGTTAGCGACAATACGCACATAACAATTTGGGGGCTCGTGAGCTTTGGAGGTTTCGTTGCCGATGATACGCAAGACCAACGGATTTCGGTTCCTCAACAAAGGGTGGAGACGCGTCATAAATGGGTAAGAACGCATGGTGTTCAAAACCTGAATTTTACTCTGTGTTGTGAAACCGAATGTCCGTTTTGCATTATCTAGGGCACGCTAACTAGAACCTAGGGACAAAAGAGAAAACTGTTTCTTTTTACTGTCATTGTGCGTTTTAACTGTATTGCATTGCATAGCGTATGTGTACTTCCTGCTTACCGTATGTGAACTTCCGGTAGATTTGCCACGTGGTTAAACAATCGTTTTGATAGTTATTATACATGCATAGTATAATTACTTGTGAAAGCCTCTGAGACATTATTACTATTGTTGGGAACTTTTGATTTTCTGCGCAGAAAAGGTGTATAGTGTGTGATGTTGTAACGTAGATACACTGTTTATTATTCATTGGTTCTCAGTTGCTGTCTGACGAGGCCGATTGCCCAACTGAAGGACGGTATACAGGGCAGGTATACCGAATGCGAAAACGTGTTTTTCGCAAAGCGCTACCAATAGATCGCAAGGTTTGCTAATAATTAGTATTGGTAGGCAGTGCAATCCGATCGCACCGTTAGTGCCAATTGGTGAAGCAGCTAGGAGGAATTATACTGAAAAGGCAGGTTGATTGTATTAACTTGCGCTCCCAGCGATAATAAACTCAGCAGATTTTTGTGGTTATTGTTCAACATGGGTGCTAAGCATACGCTAGAGATGGTCAGTGTACTGCCTAAGGAAGGCCCTATTGGTTCAGCGAGGTTTCTCATGTGTAAGAAATATGGTGCATACGCAACTGTGTATTGTGACACGTGGGTCGGGATGACCAAAGCTTGTGATAGGCCTTTCCCAACAATAGGAAGTTTTAATGCAGAGGTACTAAATACTGTAAAAGATAAAGTATGGTTGATCAAGTCAACGAAAAAGAGAAATAGACATAATGATTGTTTAAAATTGTGGCAAATGGAAGGTAACACGTGGCAGAGCAGCGAATGCAAACCGGAAGTAGGCGTGATGAAAAGCGTGTGCAAGGCGGATGTAACCGTTGAGAAGCGTGGCAAACTCAGCGCAAGTGCGCCCCCGCCACCTTATGTGGCGGGAGGGGTAAGTACAGCCGTTGTTAAAACTGAAAACAGAAAAATTGCTAAATTGTACCCTGTTTTAAGCCAGTTTCAATCAAGTGTATCTGAAAATGAAGATGAACCCACTGTGATTTCAGCCATTGCCCATGCTGTTAGTGTACTAGAGGCTCAGCGCAAGTATGAGAAAATGGCTGAGATAGGTGAGAGTAGCGTGATCACTAGGAGTGAAAGCGTTCTAAATCTAGGGCCAGTAAATCCTGTAGTGTCCCCTGAAGTCAGTGTACCAGAGGGTAGTTTCCCGGTCCGCACAATATCGGTTCCCAATGGGAAACCGGATAAGGATGGTGTAGTTCCTTTAAGAAATGTTGCAATGCATTGTCCCTGGACTAGATCAGAATTACGTTCCATTATGACTGAATTCCCAGACCCTAGAAAGGAGTTAGCTAAATGTCAGAAATTTGTTAAAGACTTAGGGAATGCTCACGAACCAACCAGTAAGGATTGGCGGGTAGTGTTGAGAGCGTGTCTTTCTCCCAATACTAACATACAAAAATTTATTGAAGATTGTTTGTTGGAGGAAGATGACACCTTGACTGATGAGATTAACCAACGGAATATAGAACAAATTGTCAAACACTTAGCCATCTGTTTTCCAGTAGTAGTAAATTGGAGTAATATTTTCACCATTAAACAAAAGGATAGTGAAACTGCCTCAGATTACTTTGCTAGAGCTATAACAGCGATCGCACGATTTACTGGGATATCCAACATAAGTGAGGATTCACATCACAGAGAGGTAGCTGTAGGAGTACTGATGGATGGCCTTAGAGAAAATTTAAAGACGAGAGTACAAACCACATTACCTAATTGGAGAGGCGTCACGGTAGACTCTCTTAGGGAGTCTGCTGTGGAGCATGACAAGAACCTTTTTAGAAAAAGGGAAGAGAAAAGTGATAAGTTAATGACGATAAGTATACAGGCTCTAGAAGGGGTGCATACACGACCACCAGCATACAACCCATATAACAGGAAACCTAAAGCGATCAGGTGTTTCAACTGTAACGAGGAAGGACATTACAGGAGAGATTGTAAAAAGGAAAGACTCAATACACATAGGGGTGGGTCATATAGATATCCTCCAAGGAGGGATTCACATAGACTAGAAGACTCACATCTACCCGCGCATATTACGGCAGCAAATGCTGCGTGGGAAATCAATAGTCAGCGCTAGGGGTCAGGTCATACCTGTAGTCTACAGCCAGTGAGGTTAACTGAGAGTCAGAGTGAAGAACCAACAATGATAGTTGACATAGCTGGTAGGAAACAAACTTTTCTTGTAGATACAGGGGCGGCCCGATCTGTGATAACCTCTCCTTTCAATCTACAGGTGACCAGTAAAACTATTCCAGCTATGGGTGTAACGGGAAAAGTGTTACATTATCCTCTAACTAAACCCGCTGAAGTTACTATCGGCCCTCTGCATACTAAGCATTCGTTTCTCTTAGCTGCAGCGGGAGAGACTTGTTATGTAAAATGGGATGTGTCATATACTGTACTTCAGATGGTGTGTTCCTAGATATACCCGAGAAGGTTGCACATGAGGTACAGGACATATTGGACACCCCTCAAAGGTTAATGTTACACTCTCCTGTTATAGAACAAAGTCCATCTCAAGTAAAGGGGATGTTGCTGGAAATACCAGGTTCCCTATGGACCAGAGATGGACAGGACACTGGACTGATGGCAAACGTAGCCCCTGTCATGGTCAATCTAAAAAGTGGTAGGATAGCTCCAAAAATCCCACAGTATCCATTAAAACCGGAGGTGGAACTAGGGGTATATCCTGTTGTTGGGAGGCTGATACAACAAGGGATTTTAATCCGTACGGCCAGTACAGCAAATAGTCCCATTTTCCCTGTGAAGAAGAGTGGGGGGAGGGGCTATAGATTAGTCCAGGACTTAAGGGGAATTAACAAAGTTGTTGAGAGCCAATTCCCCGTAGTGCCGAATCCAGCTGTCATCCTCATGCAGATTCCACCGTCTGCCAGTCATTTCACTGTCATTGATCTATGTTCTGCTTTCTTTTCAGTCCCTCTTCACCCTGACTGCCAATACCTTTTTGCATTCTCCTACAGGGGAGTGCAATACACATGGACCAGACTACCCCAGGGGTTCATTGACAGCCCCAGTATTTTCTCCCAAGCCTTACATGACTGTTTGCAATCCTTTCAACCCCACAATGGGTCTGTTCTAATTCAATATGTGGACGATTTGTTGTTGTGCTCTGATTCTTTTATGTCATGTTTACATGATACTAAATTGTTGTTGCTTCATCTTTCACAAACAGGGCACAAGGTGGCAAAGGATAAATTACAGCCATGTCAGACTAAGGTCAAATACTTAGGACACTGCCTTACTAAGGGGCTAAGACACCTGACAACCGACAGAATTGAGGCCATACAACACATGACTCTGCCGCAGAGCCAGAAGCAGATTCGTACTTTCTTGGGGATGTGTGGATACTGTAGGTCCTGGATCCCAGGTTTTTCTATTCTGGCATTACCATTGCAGGAGCTAGTCTCTTCCTCAAAACCAGAACGTGTTGTACACACAGAAGAGTCAGAGCAAGCGTTCTTTAATCTTAAAGATAGTCTGACTAGAGCACCTGCATTGGGAATACCTGATTATGAAAAGCCTTTTGAGCTATTTTGTACAGAAGCTGACGGCTGTGCAGCAGGTGTCCTCGCACAGAAACATGGTGACGCTAGCAGACCGGTAGCATACTACAGTGCACAATTAGACAATGTGGCAAGATCACTCCCAACATGTCTCAGAAGTGTAGCAGCAACGGCCCTTCTAGTAAGTAAGAGCGAGGATGTAGTATTAGGACATAATTCAACCATCTATACACCCCATGCTGTATCAGCTCTGTTAAATTCAGCCCAAACCAGACATGTTTCTTCAGCTAGATTCACAAAATGGGAACTAGCCCTGATGGCACCCTCAAACATCACCATCAAACGATGTAGCACCTTAAATCCAGCTATTCCGTATGTGTCTCTAGAGACACAAAGGGTGGGAGGTGAGGAGACCCTGGTTGATGATGAGTTAGGCAAGAATACTGACACGCATGACTGTATGGAACACCTGAATCAGACCTTTACTGCAAGGCCCGACATACGTGACACCCCGTTTAGAAAATGTAGATTTTACGTTTTATACAGACGGAAGTTGCCATAGACAGACAGAGACAGGAGAGCTATGTACTGGTTACGCTGTTGTAGACGATCAGGATGTGGTAGAAGCTGAACCCCTTGGTCCACCTCACTCAGCCCAGGTGGCGGAACTGGTAGCACTAAGGAGAGCGTGTGAATTGGCAGAGGGTAAATCAGCCAATATATATACTGACTCTAGGTACGCCTTCGGGGTAGTGCACGATTTTGGGGCCCTTTGGCGTCTTAGAAACTTTACGACAGCAGCAGGTACACCAGTAGCACACTCACAACACATAAAAGGACTTCTGACAGTGATACAGTTACCCAGAACAGTAGCCGTCATAAAGAGCAAAGCCCATACCTTTGAAGAAGACCCAGTGTCATTGGGCAACAACAGGGCAGACGAAGCTGCTAAATGGGCAGCAGGGCAACCTATAACTGTATCGACCGAGAATATGATGGTTTTTTCAAACACTAGACATGCAGAAATTAATTGAAATGCAAGATTTGTGTTCCCTACAGCAAAGGGCGGTCTGGAAGGCGAAGGGATGTGGTCAAGAGTCCTCAGGACTCTGGAGGGATGGACAAGGTAAGCCTGTAGCTCCCCGAACATACTATCCAAGCCTGGCTGAAGCAGCACACGGCCTGACTCACCTGGGTAAAGAAGGTATGTGCAAACTGGTGAGAGCATACTGGAGTGCTCCCGGATTTTCCTCTCAAGCTGGTAAGAAAGCAATGTCATGTCTTACTTGTTTGAGGAAAAAGGTTGGGAAAACTATTCCAACTGAGCCACCCCACATCCCTCCTACAGACGGACCTTTTCAGGTAATACAAATTGACTATATCCAATTACCACCGTGCAGGAATCTAAAGTATGTGTTAGTGTGTATTGATGTGTTTTCCGGTTGGGTAGAAGCATATCCGGCAGCCACTAATACTGCTGTGTTCACTGCAAAGAAAATTGCACAAGACTTTGTGTGTAGGTTCGGTATCCCTAGAATCATTGAAAGTGATAGGGGTACCCATTTTACTGGTGATATCTTCCAAAATATGTGTAAACTCATGGGAATCAGTAGCAGACTTCACACCCCTTACCGACCACAAGCCAGTGGTAAGGTGGAGAGAGTAAACGGTACTATCAAGAACAAACTGGGTAAGATAATGACTGAAACTGGGTTGGCATGGCCTGAGGCTTTGCCGTTGGTCCTCCATAGCATTCGAACCACTCCTAGACCTCCTCTTAATCTGTCCCCCTTTGAGATACTGTTCGGACGACAACCTCATTTGATCGTGAGTCCACAAGACGACTTAAAGTGTAATAATGAAGTGACTGTACAATATCTTATAAGAATGAGTAGACAGCTGAAACAACAACAACAAAAACTAAAAATGCTGTCACCTGGTATGCCAGAGACGAACTGTCATGATGTTGAACCTGGAGACTATGTTATGATCCGCAATTTCTTACGTTCAGGTTGTTTAACAGACCGTTGGGAAGGCCCATACCAAGTGCTGCTGACCAGTACTACATCACTGAAGGTTGCAGAGAGAGACACTTGGGTCCATTCCACCCACTGCAGGAGAGTCCATAATCCGGAGAAAGTGCAAGAAAAACTCAGACCGACGACATAGAGCTGTCACTTCTGAGCCTGTTCCGGGAGACATAAAGCCTGCAGTTGAGACACCTGAACCAGAGACGTTGCCTCAGAACTATCTTTCCAGCGATGGAGTGTTCCAGGATTTTCCTTGTTTTTACTTTTTCTAGGACATCCTATTTTTGTGAAGGAGGATGGAGGACGGAGGAGAGTTCTGGGAGTGATACGGATGAAATGGAGGCCGAAGAAAAGTTAATAGGATACTCTGAGCAGCCCATTATCAAACTTGGTCCAGGGGTTATGAAAAGGTCTGCTAGCTCAGGAACTCGGAGGCAGTGTGAGGGGCTATTGTCTGATGAGTATTGTATCTGCAAGTTCTGCGACTCCCTAGTTGAAGAGAGATGCATCCAACGATGCCAGTTCCCCAGTACTCTGAATATAGGCGGGCATCCTTTGGAGGATTATCACTCCCTGGTGGGTAAGGTGCTAAACCAAACCGAGTGTTGGGTGTGCTCTCACGTGCCTAAAGGGCAGCATAACATAGGACTAGTGCCATTCCCTCTAAACATATCCGAAGTACTCGAATTAAGGGGTGGGAGGCCCATAGAAGGGAGGTACAATAACACTAGGTCCCCTAGTCTGACGCTTCAACAATACTCCATAGGCAGATCTTTGCTGTGCCTAAACATATCTCATGCAAAGCGCCTGGAGAATTGGGAGGCTGACCTATCAGATCAGACAATGGCTCGCCACACTCATTTTAGAGGAAGACTCACAAGGTCACTACTAGGCAGGAATGTTGATGGAAGTCACAAGTTAGGGCGTATAACCAAACATAAGAAGGTATCCATTGGAAAAGTCTCTACAGATAAATGTGAAAATGTCATTAATGCCGACACGTGTCTAGAGCAGATGGAGACACTAGGCATGGGTAGTTTTATCAAAACTCTGTGTGATATAATTCATGGGCATACTGTTCCCTGTGTTCTCCCTGAGGATGTGTATTTTGTTTGTGGAAGAAAAGCTTATTCCTGGGTGACTCCGAGTTCCAAGGGCTTGTGTTTCTTAGCTAAACTGGTTCCTGAAATCATGACTGTTACTCATGAAGAAATGGTTGGTATTCACAAGACTACATCACCACCATACATACACACACAGTATGAACAACGTGGCAAGAGAAATATGATTCCTGGTGAGGAGCCCATAGCTACAAAATTGATTAGTGAAACTGCTGGTTTCCAAGTTATGGTTGCTCTAGAACTCACCAGGAATGCTCGGGGAACATTAAACTTTAAATATATCCAAGACCTAGCTAAATTAATAGATAATATCACCGAGATGTATGATGACACTTTCAGGTATACTGGAAGGGAGCTACAAGCGTACAAGAAAGAGTTGGTGCAACATAGACTGGTACTAAATTATCTCACCTCTATTACTGGTGGGTACTGTGTGACACTGGCCACCCAGTTCGGTGTCAAATGTTGCACGTACATTACTAATAATACGGATGACCCTAAAGAGGCTATAGACCGGAAGATGGATGAAATTTTGCAGCTGAAATGGGAATTTCGAAAGAGCCATAATTCTTCGTTATATGAGGTCGGGGAAAAGGTGGCGGGTTGGTTCTCATGGTTGAACCCAGCAAAATGGTTCTCCGGTCTGGGGGAGTGGGTACAGGAAATGATTGCGAGTGTAGGTAAGCTCCTTCTCCTTATACTGGGTGTCATCTTAGCAATTGGTTTAGTTGTCAAATGTGTTCCTACTGTGTTGAAGTGTGGAAAATGGTCTCATAGGAGTAACACTGAGAAAGAGACTGAAAGGGTGGTACCAGATACCGAGATCATGGTCTGTGAAGAAGTATTGTATAATCCTGAACTTGAAACGGTGATTGGGTGATAGTTTATTACACTATCAAAGGGTGGAACTGTCGAAGTCAGCAAATTGGATAAAGTCATTTCAATTAAAGTCTAGCAAACTTGGTTGTCTTTGTCTGAAAAGATGCGTACGGTACGCTACGACGTACAAGGGCACGCTACGGCGTAAAAGGGCGTACGCATCCACTACACGTGGCAGCAATAGTAATCAGTCTTTTACCATACATTCGCACAAACACGCATACTTATAAAATAGCACACATTAATGGTAGTTGCAACACATAGTTATGTCAAAATATAGTAGTATTTATATGTTATATCAAAATTACATGTATATTAATGAAATACACTGAACAGGTTGAAGGAATCACATCATGAGTGGTATCATAATGAACCTCGTTACATATCCTACTGTTTGGTTCACTCTGCGAGGGAATCGCAGAGTGCATACACAAGTTATGAATGATAGGGAATTATGAACTACTTAAGACTAAGGAATCTTGGCGGGAAGAGCAGAGCATACCCCCTGCAGAGATGACCCCCTCCTTTGGATTCCTTTGTATGAACTGGCCAATGATGACGACCCCTTGGACCTTCCTGAGACCTGGACCAATAGATGCAAGCTATTCCATCTTCATTGTATTACTGTATTTGATTGTGTATATAAGCAGCAGCTTGTGATCCAGAGTGCAGACATCTTGTACCCAGACTTCAGGATTGAATGACTGCACTGGATCCAGAGCGCCTGCGATAAGTAACGGCTCTATTTACTATTACTTCGCTTGAATATATATATTCTATTATTTGCGAATAAATCTTTGTGCGTTGGAAACACAACTCGAGGTTCGACAATCGTTATTGGTTAGCTACAATACGCTCATAACAATATAAAAATTAGAGATGGGCGGGTTCGGTTCCCCGAGATCCGAACCCACCCGTTCGGAATCGAAATCGAGGCAAAACTTCATCGTGACGTAGTCGGATCTAGGAGCTCGGTTCTTGCGATATTTCAAATGCATAAATACCCGCCTCCACAGCAATCGATTTGACAGAGGGAGAGAGCAGGGTTAGGTCACAGGCTGTATTAGAGCAGGAACAGAGCAATAATTGTACACCTTATTCAATTCTATTATTATTACCAATTCTATTAGCAATTGTTAGAGCAGGAAGAGAGGAGGAAAGAGGAGGCATTTTTTTCAATATTTTGCACTACAAGTGCTTTGGGGTGTCCCATATTCCCCAGTGTGAAACACTAATTTTTCTGGCTGTCAAAAGTCATGTTTAGCAGCAGTATTGCTACAATTTTTTGCATAACAAGTGCTTTGTGGTATCCTATATTCCCCCGTGTGGAACATAATTTTTTCTGGCTGCCAAAAGTCATATCTAGCAGCACTATCCTATTGAATATTTTGCACTACAAGTGCTTTGGGCTCACTAAAATGGATTCAAATTAGTCCACAATAGAGCAGGATCAGCAAGCAGGTGCTGGCACCAATCCTGATGGTAGTCTTTCCTGTACGTCATCTGGTAAAGCCTATGTAAAAGTACATAGTCTTTTTAAATCAGGGAAAAAAACACCCAAAAAAAAAATAAGTATAAGTATAAGTGTAGGGTGCAATCTACCCCCAAATAGGAAAGGGACTTTGGGGCATTTCTATATCACGTACAGTCTTGAAATGCTGCTGTTTTGGCAATTTCTCAATAAGTGTAGGGTGTCATACACAGACTGACCCCAAACTGGCTTTGTCCATTTCAATTTATATTGTGCAGTCTATAACGGCTGAATTTTTTACTATTTTCTACAAGTGGAGAGGGGCCTATAGAGACAGAAACCAAACTGTCTTTGTCCGTTTCTTTAGATATTTAACTATAAGTGTAGGGTGTAATATACACCCAAAGATGATGGCTGCATTGCCAATATGCATAGATGGAGAGAAAGACAATCTGGTTTGTGTGTAGAATTAATGACGGCCTACCAGGAATTAAACTGTTTATTTCATAATTTATTAGCTTTACAATTACCTTACTTATCCAAGAAACAGGTGGTGCACTAAATTCAGTTATTTAATGCCCAAAAACATTTTTAAACAAAATTGCAAAACAAAACCAAACAAAATCAAAACCAAAATACGCAAGGGCGGTTTGACAAAACCAAAACCAAAACACGACGGTAATCCAGATCCAAAACCAAAACCAAAACACTGGAGTCAGTGAGCATCTCTAATAAAAGTATATTCTTTTCCCTTGGATTTATGTGTTTTATTTTTGCATGCAACTAAATAAGTATTTCTGTCCTGACCTAAATACGTTTTTTTGACTACTTATAAAACAGGACTGCTCGATAATTATTTTGGAGGGGTGCCTTGAAAAAATTATGGAGACTCTAAGGGTGCCGCGAACTGCAAAAGTTTGGGAACCACTGCCTTAAGGCACACAACACAAGTGGAAATTACACTTTAAAAATGTAGGTATTTCAGGCATACGCACGTCCATATTCAAGAAGGAGCTGAGCTGAAGAAACATCTTGTCACGGGCACTAGGAGTCTTGCCCAGGATTTCACCAGATGACTGGGCTTACCAGTGTAGTGAAGTTCACACAACGGTCCACTGGTAGCAGGGTGACTAGCGGAACATATATCACAGCAGATGGAGAGAGAATGCCAATAAATAATAGGAAAGTCAGTGACTTGCAGCAATCTTTGGTCAAAGAATCAGCGACTAGCTGATATAATGGAATGGCAGATTTGAACACGGAGATCAGGATGGACGTGAGTAGATGCAGGGAGGTAGCAGGGAAGTCAGTGGTCTGCGTACAGCAAGTTGTACCACTGCTTATGGTGAAGAGACTTGTCCAGGTGCAGGTAGGTAGCGGGGAAGTCAGTGGTCTGCGTACAGCAAGTTGTACCACTGCTATGGTGAAGAGACTTGTCCAGGTGCAGGTAGGTAGCGGGGAAGTCAGTGGTCTGCGTATAGCAAGTTGTACCACTGCTTATGGTGAGAAGACTTGTCCAGGTGCAGGTAGGTAGCGGGAAAGTCAGTGGTCTGCGTATAGCAAGTTGTACCACTGCTTATGGTGAGGAGACTTGTCCAGGTGCAGGTAGGTAGCGGGGAAGTCAGTGGTCTGCGTATAGCAAGTTGTACCACTGCTTAATAGGTGAGGATGTGTACAAGTGTTGATGAGTGGAAGCATACAAAGATAATAGGATGCAGACACTGAGAGCACAGAGGAACTTGATCCCAATAGGTATGCAGCGTATCCAACAAAGTCTATATAACGGTATGTGAGGCGCTGCTTGGCAGAGACTTGCTCAGCACAGATATGCAGGCCAATAATGGATAGTCAATCACAGTTATGCATATAACGACTGAGTAGTACGGTTAATTCCAAACAGGTATGCAGCATAACAATAACAGTCTATAGCGGGTATGGATACCCCTACTGAGCGTGGAAACTTGTCCTAGCGGATATGCAGAGTAAACTTAGAAAGTCAATAACAGATAGGCATACCGCTATTCAGTAGAACAGTCTGTCCACAGGGAGATGCAGGAACTGCAGAGACGCTGGACGGCAGAGACGAGTGTAGGAACCACAGGTGAGTAGATCCGGTAATCAGAGTCCAGCTGAGGACACAAGCAGGAAACAGGAGACTGTAGCAGGTATGGAAACCAGCGATGAGTAGCACAGGGAATCCACAGGAACTGAAGACACTAGTAGTACACAGGAGATAGTAGCGGGTATGGAAACCAGCGATGAGTAGCACAGGGAATCCACAGGAACTGAAGACACTAGTAGTACACAGGAGATAGTAGCGGGTATGGAAACCAGTGATGAGTAGATCAGGAATCAGCAGGAAACTAAAGACTCTAGTAGAACACAGGGAACACCTTCAGAGACTCACAGGGAATGAGACTCCAAGATCAGGCAATGAGGTAATGCACACAGGTGCCTTAAATAGGGAGTTGCCTGATCAACCAATTTGGATTAAAAGCAACAGTCACAAGAGTTCTTGGGAGCTGCGCATGCGCAGACCATCAGGATGGCGGACGGCCGTGGTTCAGGATAGGTGCCGGCAGGAAGGCTAGGGAGCCACGCACCAGCGCAGAGGCACTCACGGTCCGGTGAGTGACACATCTCTTGTTGAGTTGGTTTTCAGGTAAGTCTGTGTATATTGCAGTAGTTTTTTTATGAAATCTTTTTTTTTGTGGGTCTTCTCGGTTTCGGAATTCTCGTCATCGTTGAAGCATACCCAACCCTGCCAGAAAGGTGTACACCATTTCCAAGATTTATGGCCAAGATGGGAATGTGCATCATAGTAAAACTAAACAAGCTGAATGTAATATCGGCACTTCATATAACTGTGCATTTTGAATCACCCAATGACACTGGAGACTGGATAGTGATAAGAACACTGCTACCCCTGTTTCTGTGTGAGCGATGGCACTGAGCAATGTCACTGGAGACTGGATGGTGACAAGAACACTGCTACCCATGTTTCTGTGTGAGCAATGGCACTGAGCAATGTCACTGGAGACTGGATAGTGATAAGAACACTGCTACCCCTGTTTCTGTGTGAACAATGGCACTGAGCAATGTCTCTGGAGAATGGAGAATGACAAGAAAAAGATCCAAGGACGCGCGAAAGTACCGAGCTGGCTCGTGAGCCTACTGAGCATCTCTACTAGAAAGTAGGGGGAATGCAGGAGAATACCTACCCAGAATTCGGGAGTCTCCCGGACATTCAGGGATAGTTGGCAAGTATGCATTATTCTCATATGCAGTGTAACAGGAGCCTCACATTGCTGCTCTGTAATATTGGGGAAAACAGGTGTGTGTGTGTGTGTGTGTGTGTGTGTGTGTGTGTGTGTGTGTATTAGGGAATTTAGACTGTAAGCCCCAATGGGGCAGGGACTGATGTGAATGACTTCTCTGTACAGCGCTGCGGAATTAGTGACGCTATATAAATAAATGATGATGATGATGATAAAAAAGCACCTTCTCATATAAAATGCGCCTGATTAGTGAAAAGAATCTTATCGGAAACATTAGCTAACACCCCATCCCTGCTATCTCAGTAGACTTGTAAATTACAACTAACCAATACATGTCAAAAAAAGAGTCAACAAGAATACATCAGTTCTCTGTAATCTACTTTTACAATATATTTTTAATGCTACAGGTTACAACTATAGAGCTGTTTGCTTCAAGTTAGGGGCTCTGCTTTTCACTTTCAGATTAGCAAATTAAAATTTACAGGGAAAAGAAAGACTTGTCACATGGACAAGTGGCGATAATCATTTTGTGATGGTCACAAACTGCACTCACCATGATGTGTGTGTTTGTGTGTGTGCCAAAGGGTTCATCACAGCAAATCCACCTAGTCTGTCTAACAATTATTAAAATCCCATTTTTATGTCACTGGCTTGGTAATAATTTTAAAACTGCCAACATCAAGATTTCTTTTCACAGACCCCACAGTGAGGAAGTTCTAGGCTACTCCACTTAACTCAGAATACCATCACAATTTATAATACACTACAATTAAGCTTTTAATCTACCAGAGTCATCATTAACCTGCCATGTGTTACAGTTATCTATCGGTTTCAATAGCCAAGCTGTCTGATGGTAAGTCTGATAAGAACACAAATATAGAATTTATTTAATGGGGTTTAATATGAGAATATACAAGCAGCCACAAAAAGAAATGAACATACAGAAATGGAAATGTATAATTTCTTCACTCTGTTGTGGGAAAATGCAAAAATGTGGATTATAACCCCAATTCAGATTGATCTTCAGGTAAGTGAACAATCATTAATCATAAGTGACCTTTTAAGCATTTTTCCTTTAGGCCCAGACCTCCTATCCTGGAAGGTAACAAGATGAGGGCTAATGGGGTTTTACAAAAGCCTTTTATGACATCCTTTACCCAAACAGGTTTAGCAGGGAATTCTTAAAAATTAAATATCTTTTACCAGAACATCATAGAAACATGATAATGCGTTCTGTCAATCAAGCATAAATTACCCGCAGATGCATATGAAATAAGATTTTGACATATTAATTATTTGCATTAATTTCCTTTCTATGTCCTCTTTATGGATTACCAGAAGTACATGTGGTGTGTTTTAATGCACTAATCCCAAATATGCTTGGTGATTTTCTCAGACATCAATTTATAAAAAGTTTCTATTAATGTTTATTTCAGTACGGGGAATATATGCAGACTACACATTTACCCAACCGGATTATCCTTAGGACATCTTGGTGCCTGGATCATAAACTCTATCTGCCAATCAGATTTAAGCACGGACTCAAACTGTCTGGTGAGCTGCACAAACAGCTTGTTGACACTTCCTTGCTAAGTGACAGGACCAACACCTTCACATGTAACATTCATCTTAAATGAATCAGGGCAAATTAACTCAATTAGCATTGAATTAACCCATTCTGTTCTTGCCCACAGTAAGTTACAGCAATTCATCTTTTATATTTTAACCTCCTTGAATAATAGACTTTAATCATTGTGTAAAAGTCATGGTTGCTGTCAAATACATGATTTTTATTATAATTACAAAAATGTAACCAAACAGGAAGTACAATTATGGGTAAATTTTACTTGGAAAAAAACTTCTAAATACTGTATTCGATTTTGAGGTGTTTTCTCCTCACAATTTTTGTCATGGCCCAATAAGTGACTTACAGACTGAAAGCTTTGCTTTCCACAGAATGAAAGCTTTACATTACAGTAGATACATAAAACATACAATTTCAAGAAGGCAAAATGTTATATGGAAACATCTAAGCAATAGACGCAATAGAGAATTTCTATTGAGTTTCAAAAAAACAGAATCCTTTTTATTGTAAATTATGTTTGTTTGGCCTGGCTGAGAACCCTTGGAGATCAAGTTTACATTTTTATGTGCAAACAGAAGGTAACATCCAGATATTAAAGGGTCCCTAATTCTATTTTTTTTATTTCCCCTTGTATTTGTGTAATGTAGATATGGAAAATATAAAAATATTCTTGTTTCTATGATGGTGCTAGTACCTCTGTTTGCCATTCGGTACAGCTGTCTTTGTCTGTCTTCTGTTCCCTACAACCCCTTTTTTTCCTCCCAAAGCCTCCTGTCAGTCATATAGAGGTGTGATAATCCTAGCTTCTGCGCATAGCGTAGTAGCATGGGATATCATGGGAGACTTGACCGGGACCAGACAGAACTGAAAGGAACATGCAAAGAGGTGGCAGACTCAACTCCCTAAATTTGCTCATAGCCTCACAGGGAGGAGGGAGTTACCTGTCAAAGAAAGAGTTACTTATTTGATGAGCATACGCCATAGAACACAGCAGCTTTTAATTCATCTTTGAGCACAAAGGACACTTGCTACAGCCTATGATTTTGGGAAGGGGAAGGGGTGTTTGTACAGTAAGGGTGTGCCAAACTCGAGTGGGTCGTCTGATTGAAGTTATGGGCATCTCTCATATACTTGTGTTTTAGCCGTATCTTTTGACGCAGCTACAGGTCTAGTCTAAGTGCCGCTTAGTAATGATGACAGCTGTCTATGCATGCTATAACATGTGTTTGCAATCAATAGCAACTGTAAACTGTATTTTATGTACAGTACACATTCATAACATCCTAATAAATATATTTCATGTGAAAACATTTTTTTTTATAAAAAACAAAAAACTTTTTTTAAATGTTTTGTCATTAATGCCTATATTATTAACTGGTGACTTTAATTCAATATTTCTTTCTGTGCATTCTTTTGGGAATTTATATTCCTCATACATATTGGACATTCTGCAGTGTCCTGTGCAGTAGAGCAGAGCAGACTTACACCCGTATTCACCAACACACGTATTTTTAGACCCACTCTATGTTGAATTTGTACATACAGACACTCAAATCAAATGCACGTTGCACTCAGTATGCGTACCTTGATGAATCAGGCCCTATGCATTATTATGTCGTGTAGGTTGTACACATCATAATCACTAAACAAGAGGCCTGATCCGGCGATGTATGATCACTGTAGACATCTGCACAAATCTACACTTGTATCTTGTCCCTAAGTAGCACAGAAGAGTACAGCCTCCCCGATCAAACACACATGGACTAAGCCATTCGTGTGAGCATTCTGGGAGACACACAAGCACACGTACACACCTGTATGCACAGGCCCTGGACGTAAACACATATGCAGGTCCTGAATCCCACGTGTGCAGTTCTTGGACCTCAGACATGTCAGTAAGCCATGGACATAGACACTGTTGCAAGCCCTCTTACCCAGACACAGACAAGTACTGGACATCAGACATGCATGCAAGCCCTATGCCATGCAGGCCTGAATGTAAGACATGCAGCCCAAATATTCCCAAATATACACAGAAATCCAATACACCAGACGTGCACTTACCCAGCCCCGGTAGCTGCATTCTAACACTCTTCCAAAGACACAAACTCCTGCAGTTTTCTCTATATACTAGAGATGAGCGTTTCGGATTAACTTGAAATCTGATGAAATCCGACGTTGGGGATCTGAGTGAAGCCGAGAACCAGAGCCCTGACTTCAACCCCATCGAACATCTTTGGGATGTTCTGGAATGGAGATTGCGAGCCAGGCTGTGAAGTTACCGGGTTTTCTGGCCCAATTCTACCCACTTCACGCTGGCTAGCCACCCAAGGGTGCCTCACTATGCCTGAGAAGCCTACCTCAGTACCTTCTAAGTTTCGTATAGTCACTCAGGCAAATGCAGTTAGAAAGTAAAACAATACATATATTGTAATAAAAAAATCTAGAATATTATATACACACAGTAATGAAATGCTAGGCAGGTTCATCACATTATCTGCTCCTTACACCACTAGCTTAAGGAGTTACATTCAACTGGCTGTCCTAACTTGACGACCCATGGATTTGCCAATGTGTTTCACTGGTAGAGAACGGCACTCAACACCAGATCTTGCACCTTCCAGGAATCAAATCACAGAATGAACATCACCTAGAGAGGCTCCTTAAATCTAGGATCAAATTTCCATAGTGCTTTCCCCTGATTGGGCAAACCCCTGGGTCTCTCCTTCTTAAATATTGGTGAGTGCTGGACTAAGGGGTTGGAGGGGGAGTGGAGATGAGCTGTTATTTCACAGTGGTTCCCCTGCAGTTTTCCAGATAGCATGTCTCAGGCAGTCCTCTGGAGGACAATGGGTACTAATTGGCCTTCCCCACCTCCAAATATCAGATAACAGTTAACCCCTCCTGTTATTAATCCCTTACACTACTTTGTGATGTCACAGGGTCCCCAGATGTTCCATCCTTCCTGTAGAGAAAAGAGGGGGGAGAATGAATGCAGTTCCAGCCCCCTAACTTGTATCCTGAACACCACCTGATCCTTACTCATTACACACCTGGCTTCAATTTAAGAACAATGCATAACAGCATCCACATGTAATTAGACACTGCAGTTGTACTGTTGAGCTGGGGAACAAAAGCAAGGGCTATAAAAAGTACATGCTATAATTAGGGATGTGCACCGGCGACTTTTGGTGTCTCGTGTTTTGTGTTTTGGATTCGGATTTTCGTGATGTTTTGGGTTCGGATTTGTTTTGCAAAACACCTACTGAAAGGTTTTGGTTCGGATTTAAGGTTTTGGATTCGGATTTTTTTTGAAAAAAGCATAAAAAGTTCAAAAATCAAGTTTTTGGGCTTATTTTCACTCCTACGCTATTATTAACCTCAATAACATTCAATAACAATCATTTCCACTAATTTACAGTGTATTCTGAACACCTCACAATATAGTTATTAGTCCAAAACGTTGCAACGAGGTATCTTTTTGGACTGCGTAGTGGAGTGGTCGCCACAATATAATAAGAAAACCATCAACTGGTCTTAATCGCACCAAAAAATGTACCTGGACTGCGTAGAGGAGTGGTCACCTCAATATAAATTAAAAACCCTGAACTTGTATGAATCGCACCAATAAATGTATCTGGACTGCGTAGAGGAGTGGTCACCACAATATAATAAGAAAACCATCAACTGGTCTGAATCGCACCGAATAATGTACCTGGACTGCGTAGAGGAGTGGTCACCACAATATAAATTAAAAACCCTGAACTTGTATGAATCGCACCAATAAATGTATCTGGACTGCGTAGAGGAGTGGTCACCACAATATAATAAGAAAACCATCAACTGGTCTGAATCGCACTGAATAATGTACCTGGACTGCGTAGAGGAGTGGTCACCACAATATAAATTAAAAACCCTTAACTTGTATGAATTGCACCAATAAATGTATCTGGACTGCGTAGAGGAGTGGTCACCACAATATAATAAGAAAACCATCAACTGGTCTGAATCGCACCGAATAATGTACCTGGACTGCGTAGAGGAGTGGTCACCACAATATAAATTAAAAAACCTGAACTTGTATGAATCGCACCAATAAATGTATCTGGACTGCGTAGAGGAGTGGTCAGGTCACCACAATATAATTAATAAAAAACCCTCCACGGCTCTGAATTCCCCCAAAAAAAATTCTGGACTGCGTAGTGGGGTGGCCCCGGTACCCAATTTGATACCGGGGCCACAATAAAATAAATACACCCTCAACTGGTCAGAATTCCACCAAACAAGTATCTGGACTGCGTAGTGGGGTGGCCCCGGTACTAAATTTGGTACCGGGGCCACAATACCTCCTCCACGTTCCAAGTGTAGTGTTTATAACATATTAACACTACACTAATTCTAGCACGTCAATACCTCTTGTTTTAAATAATGACAGGGCATTTAACTTTTGATTTAATTTTTTGAATTTGTAGACATTTTCTTTTACTTTTTGAACATGGCAAACGACTGTTGAATGGTCACATAATGCCAAAAAAAGAGTTGCAAGATGGAATTGTCCTTGGGCCCTCACACCCACCCTTATGTTGTTGAAATAGGACATGCACACTTTAACAAACAAACCAATCATTTCAGCGACAGGGCCTACCAAACAACTGTGGCTGAAATGATTGGTTTGTTTGGGCCCCCACACCAAAAAAACAATTCATCTCTCCCTGTACAAACTAAACAGGCTCTACTGAGGAAAGATGTCGTCCTCATCCTCAACCTCTGATTCCGCTCCCCCTACAGTGTGTACTTCCTCCTCCTCACATATTATCAATTCGTCCCCGCTGGACTCCACAACCACAGGTCCCTCTGTAGTATCTGGAGGGCAGTGCTGTACTTCATTGAGGAATTGATTATTCATTTTTATAAACATAATTTTTTCAACGTTGTGAGGAAGCAACCTCCTTCGCCGCTCACTGACCAGGTTCCCCGCTGCACTAAAAACTCTTTCCGAGTACACACTGGAGGGGGGACAACTCAGGTAAAATAGAGCCAGTTTGTACAGGGGCTTCCAAACTGCCTTTTTTTCCTGCCAGTAACAATATGGACTGTCTGACATGTCTATTTGGATGGTGTCAGCAAAATAATCATCCACCATTTTTTCAATTGTGACAGCATCCAATGCAGCGACACTAGACATGTCTGCAATGGTTGACAGGTCCTTCAGTCCGGACCAGATGTTATCAGCATCCCCGCCAGCGGCTCTTTTAGGAAAACTGAGCTTTTTCCTCGCAGCCATAGATGTGGAAGAAAATGAGGGTGGAGCTGTTGGCATGTCACGGTCCTCTTCAGAGGACAATCCTGACCAGAAGGTCTTTGCACCGCTGTAGACTTGTGTCCACTGGAAACAGAGACACAACATACGCTTTAAACCGAGGATCGAGCACGGTGGCCAGAATGTATTGCTCTGAATTTAAAGGAGTGACCACCCTCGGATCCTGGCAAAGCGTACGAAGGGCTACATCCACAAGAGCTACATGCTTGGTGTAATCGCAATGGTTTACCAGCTCCTCCCTCACTTTCTCCAGCTGCTTCTGCAACAGCCTGATCAGGGGAATGACCTGACTCAAGCTGGCAGTGTCGGAACTGACTTCTCGTGTGGCAAGTTCAAACGGCTGGAGAACCTTGCACAACACGGAAATCAGTCTCCACTGCGCTTGACTCAGGCGCATCCCCACTCCTTTGCCTATGTCGTAGGTGGCTGTGTAGGCCTGAATGGCCTTTTGCTGCTCCTCCATCCTCTGCAGCATATAGAGGGTGGAGTTCCAGCGCGTCACAACCTCTTGTTTGAGGTGATGGCAGGGCAGGTTCATGCTTTTTTGATGTGCCTCTAGTCTGCGGTAGGCACTGGCTGAATGCCGAAAGTGTCCAGCAATTTTGCGGGCCACCGCAAGCATCTCCTGCACACCCCTGTCACTCTTGAGGTAATGCTGCACCACCAAATTAATGGTGTGGGCAAAACATGGGACGTGCTGGAAATTGCCCATATTTAATGCCCGCACAATGTTACTGGCATTGTCTGACACCACAAATCCCCATGAGAGTCTAAGTGGGGTAAGCCACTGGGAGATAATTTCCCTCAGTTTCTCTAATATGTTGTCAGCGTTGTGCCTCTTATTAAAGCCTGTAATACACAATGTTGCCTGCCTTTGCACGAGCAGCCATTTTGTAGATGCTGCTACTGATGCAGCTGTTGCTGTTGCTGCGGAAGGGGATGCATCTACCCAGTGGGCTGTCACAGTCATATAGTCCTTTGTTTGCCCAGAACCACTTGTCCACATGTCCGTGGTTAAGTGGACAGTGGGTACAACCGCATTTTTTAGAGCACTGAGGACACTTGATCGTATTTCTTTGTACATTTTTGGTAAAGCCTGCCTAGTAAAGTGGAATCTCGATGGGATTTGGTACCGGGGACACAATACCTCCATCAACCCTCTAAATCCCACTCCACTGATGGCGGACACCGGGCGCACGTCTAACACCAACATTGCAGTTACAGCCGCAGTTATACGCTTTGCAATAGGGTGACTACTATCGTATTTTGTGGTCATGGCAAACGACTGTTGGACGGTCAATTGTTTTGTGAAAGACTTAGCGGTCTTACGACTTCCCCTATGGGAAGATGACCGACTAACAGCAGCAACAGCAGCAGTGGCAGTAGTAGGCGTACCGCTGCAGGATTCCTCGGATGAATCCCGTATTGGAGAGGACTCAGTCTGGCTGCTGACTTGGGCTGCAGGACTGAATCTGATGGAGATCGTGGAGGAAGTTGACGAGGAGGGTGTTGCTGGTGTGTATCCAACTGGACCACGGGATTTAGGTGTCCCTGTACCGATGACGGTTCTAGCCCCAGTTCCTGAACTAACCACTGAACTATGAAGGTTATTCAGGTGACGTATAAGGGAGGATGTCCCTAGGTGGGCAAGATCCTTACCCCTGCTTATTTGAGCTTTACATAAGCTACATATGGCCATACATTGGTTGTCCGGATTTGGATAAAAATAACTCCAGACCGAAGAGGTACATTTTTTGGTCTTCTGACCAGGCATGAACATGGGCTTTTTCATCCCATGGACATCAGCTGTTTCCCCCCCTGGTGCCTCATTTACAATAAACACATCACCATCCTCATCATCAAGTTCCTCCACAGCGCCAGCTACATCATCAATAGCCTCCTCCCGAGCCATCTCTTCCCGTACAGTGATGGGAAGGTCAGGCTTGACAACCACCAACACCCTTGGACTTGCCTTGGGGATTTGTGATAATTTCTCTTTAGAAGGCAGAGTTGTTTGCTGTTTTGTTGCTGACAGCATAACTCTCTTCAATTTTTTGTAGGGGGGAGGAGGAGGAGGAGGGCTAAGATCCTTGGGGGAAGCTGGACCACTAATCATGAACACGGGCCAGGGCCTAAGCCGTTCCTTGCCACTAAATTTGTCGTAAATGGCATATTGCCAACTTTACGTTTCTCCTCAGATGATTTTAAGTTTCTCTTTTTGCTATTTTTTGAGAACTTGGGCTTTTTGGATTTTACATGCCCTGTACTAGGAGATTGGGCATCGGGCTTGGAAGACGACGTTGATGGCATTTCATCGTCTATGTCATGACTAGTGGCAGCAGCTTCAGCATTAGGAGGAAGTGGGTCTTGATCTTTCCCTACTTTATCCTCCAAATTTTTGCTCTCCATTATATGTAGCACAAGATACTGCAGAATGTGTGAACTTGGTTATATTGCAGTACCAATGGGCTTATACTGCAGGATTGGTTTTGCAAATTTTGTTGTAATTACATTTTTTTAAAAAAAACATTTTGTATTTTTTTTTTATAACTTTTTTTTTATTTTTTAAACACTTGGGAATATTGGGGAAATAACTATGCCCTTAGAAGCACAGAGCACAGGACACAGCACCACTGGACTGAACAGGACACAGCACACAGGAGGACCCAGCAGCACCACTGAACTCAAAATTGACAGAGCACAGCACACAGCACCACTGGACTGATACTGCAGAATGTGTGAACTTTGTAATATTGCAGTACCAATGGGCTTATACTGCAGGATTGGTTTGGCAAATTTTGTTGTAATTAAAAAAATAATTAATTAGTTTTTTGTATATTTTTTTTATTAACTTTTTAAAAAAATTTTAAACACTTGGGAATATTGGGGAAATAACTATGCCCTTAGAAGCACACAGCACAGGACACAGGACCACTGGACTGAACAGGACACAGCACACAGGACCCAGCAGCACCACTGAACTCAAAATTGACAGAGCACAGCACACAGCACCACTGGACTGATACTGCAGAACACAGCACAGCACAGCACAGAACTAAACAGCACAGCACGAGATCTACCAGAACAGAGGACCACCTAACACACCCTCCCTCTACCCTGATCAATGCCCGAGTGAAGATGGCGGCGACTAGCGGGGAATTTATAGGATCCGAGTATCGCGAGATCCGACAGCGAGATTATGACTCCGAGCCTCGGTTTCAATTTTTCATTTGGCGCCAATACCCGGATCTGTCTCGGATCCGACTCGGATCGGCAACGTTCGGGTGGGCTCGGATTCAGGAAATCCGAGTGCGCTCATCTCTAGCTATAATCCACATTTTGTGAGAAACGGGGGATAGGCTGGTTAAGATGTTTTTAAACTCGTTTCGTCATACAGGCCTTCTCGTCCAACATCAGTGCCTGATTTCATAAATGCTCTACAAAATGAATGGGAACAAATTCCCACAGAAACACTCCAACATCTTGTAGAAAGCCTTCCAAGAAGAGTGGAAGCTGTTATTGTTGCAAAAGGGGGACCAACTCCACATTAAAGTATATGTATTTGAATACAATGTCATTACAGTCCCTGTTGGTGTAATGGTCAAGTGTCCGAATACTTTTGTCCATATAGTGTATAATAGTACTAAACAATATATACAGACTGAATTAGATTCATCATTCTGAACTAACTAGTATATTATTTGAGAAAAACAGTGCTTTTTCTGACAGAGTATTAGAAGCAGAATCCAAAAAACAAACAGATTTCTTTCTTTAAAAATATTTTTTTTTCCTAATGAAAGTACCCTTGTATGGGGCAGTGACACCTGAAATAATTTTGAGAAACACTGGGTGTTTGTGTGTGAGATTCAGCAGCAGTTGCATACCCCCCAAAAGCTATATATTATATTCTAATCTTTTTTATTTTTCAATACTTGTCTGTATTGGAAGGGTCATTCCATAAAATCTATATTTAAAGAAGACTGTTTGTGAGTGTCAATACTCAGCAGCACACCCCAAAAAAACGCTTTATATTCTAATCTATTCTATTTTTCTATACTTTTATACTTTAGAAGGGTCATTCAGTGAAATCTATATTTAAAAAACGCTGTTTGTGAGGGTCAGTACACAGCTGTACACCCCAAAAAAAACCTATATATTCTAATCTATTCCATTTTTCAATACTTTTATATTTTAGAAGGGTCATTCAATGAAATCTAATTTTAAAAAACGCTGTTTGTGTGTGAGGGTCAGCAGCAGATACACACCACAAAAAAGTAATTTGTGTTCTAGTCTTTGACTCAGAGCAGCACAACCCCTCGATAAAATATAAAACTTGTTTGTTAGAACTATATTGTGGAGCAGTGTCATAAGACCTGTAAGATAACATTCCTTTCTTTCCCTATCTCATTGAGCGTTCCTCTGGTGTTATGGCCGGCATCTACAAGTAGCTCCAATTTGTTAAAATATCATTACTCCTCTTGGCAACCATGGATCACTGTACAGATCAGTAACAGCCCAGTATCAGTACTGGCAGTTGTACTACTGTTACTACCTCTACTAGTATGAAAGGTAATGGGGGAAGAAAGTTGACGAAAGTGTCCTGAAAATCCAAACACTATTTGCCAAATTAAATCTCAAAGAAAAGATCAGCTCATGATGTAAGTAGGAGGATTAAGAAGGAATTTTGTGATGAATGTGTTGATTTGTCTAAAAAAAGGATAATAACTAACATTCCATACCCCACCCGCAGTGCCAAGACAAGGCTCAGACTATGTCCACTTTTTGCTAGTAGGGGTCCTGCTAATGCAGGTACTCTTATACACACTGGAATGGCCATTCCAAAAAAGAGTGCCCAACGCAGTTGTTCATCTTCCTCAGCTTCACATGCACCAGCTTGTTGCTCAGAATGTACGTCTGTTACTGACACCTCCAAAACAGACAAATCAGTGCCTGATGAACAACTTGGGCACTCACAGAATCCTGAGGAGAGTCTAAGGAAGGCATCCATGAGTGTTACATGTGAGTCTGAGACTTCAGATTCAGACACTGTAATAATACAGCAGCCTCCTTCAAAAAGTCCTCAATCATTTTGAAATGTGAGGATGGGGAGTAGTAGAATTAGTGTTGATGATTATTTACCCATAGGAATTGAGGAGGCTACTATGGAAGCTGCTAATATGCAAGAGCGTGAGGGGGATAATTGTGGATCTGAAAATGAATATGTTGTACATGGACGAGATAATGAGGAGGATGATGCCATTGTGTTGAAGTAAGGCAGTCACCAGTCTTACCAACAGCAGATGCCCATGATAACCGCATTATCATGCCATTTGCAGCAAGTTCATTCAAGTCGTGTTTCCAAATGTGGCAAATTGTTTATAGTAGCACCCAGCATCGGCTAGCAGCCGAATGGATGGACAGTTGCAATCCTCACTGACGTCAACACCTTCATCATCAACCTCCTTATTATTAGCATGTAGTCCTGCATCCAAGTTTCACATTCCAAATGACTCCCATAATGCAATCCATGGTTCCGAAGAAACATCCTTGCACACTACAACTACTGCTGCTGCTAGAGCTGATACATCAACACAGCAGGGAAGCAAGATGACTAGGCATACTTTTACACAACAGTCTGTGAAGCAGTATTTGCAAGAGGAAACAAGTATGACAGTCAGCATCCTGTATAAAGAATACCATTCTTGCCGCCAATTACCAACAGAATGTGTATTTTCCAGTGAGAATTAATTAATATTATGTGATGATGATGGTCATAATATCAGTGATGAGGATGATGATAAGGGTTATGACATGTCATCAACATAAAGGAAGATGACCACTGTTAGCTAAATGACCATTAGTAATTTGCTTTCTCTCTTAGCAGGTACATTCTATTTGCCGTAAATCATTGTTATACGGCTACAACATTTTATTTTTCCTCATGTTCGGAGACATTAAAGGCTTTTCAATGTGAGACATTCCATATTTTAGCACTCACTTATCTTTCTATTATTCGAGAATCTACTTGAAATGCATATGACCAAACTACTATTTCTATATTACAATTATTTAGGGACTTTATCCACATTAATTAAACCATTATTATCAGTATGTGGAGAAATCACTAAGATTCATTTAGATCCAAATAAGTCTCGAATGTTTTATGAGAGTGTATATGTGTTTTACTAATTTTGTTCTTATTGTTGTTTTTGAATGTTATAATATATGTATATTATGCTTTTAACACTCTTGTGATTACATTGTGTGACCTTATGGTTATAATACAATATAATTATTGAGATATGTAATAAAAATGTTGTACTTCATAGAGAACCACTTTTCTGTTTTCACTCTGCCTTGGTGGATATATCATGAGCTTCTATTAAATGTTATTGATTATCTTATAAGGATTATCGTAAATTTAACTAATTGATTTGCTGCCAGCGCTGTATTCTTCTTTTTATGTGCCTATATTGATATACATGACATATATTATACATGACATATTTATATACTTGCAAATATATATGAGTGAGGAGTCCCCTTGTTTGATTCACAAGGATAGCATTACAGCACGTACTAATTTCTTTTCAGTCAGATCTACCTAACTCATACCATAACAAGTGCTTACAGTATCACAAGGTGTTTGAAAGCTCTGCTCTCTGTTCCCTGTGTATACTCTGCCCAACGATAAGTGCCTAGAAAATAAATAGATGAAGGTGCAGGCCACCTTCGTCTATTTAGTTTTATCAATGTCTAACTGTATTAATTCTACCACTGTCCATCCAATGAGCGCAGCAGTTTCTGTACCATAAGTGTCTAAAGTCTTTTTTAAAGCATGCACTCCACCTTTGTCGATCATCATCTAAATTTCTTTATATAGCGCTATCAAATTATGTTACAGTTACCCATACAATTGGGTATCTATCTACTTCTCTAAATCTCCACTCATGCTGCTGTCAGTTTTTGCCTAGTTGATTTCTAAAAGACATAATGCATGTTCCTTCTTTCCTGAACCACACCTTGGAAGATTAATGAAGGTACTTATGATCTCTAAAGTGCTTTTTTCAAGGCTACCAGATCATCTATTGTGTCCCCTAGTTTAGGGCTTGTATCTTTTATTAAACTGCCATGTATTTGTGCCCCTACTTTGTCACTAATGTTAGTCAACCAGATCGCTGCAGACTTTGGCTTAAGTTGTTGAAAATTAGGACCGTTGTGAAGGGATCATTAGATCAAAGGGGAGAGTAGGCGGTTATATAATCTATTTAGATAGATAAATAGATATTTACATGTTGGAGACTGCCAGTGAAAATAATACTTAGCTTTCAGGTTTTGCAAAATATTGAGGTCTCAAATGTACGGTGGTACTCAGTCAAACGATTACCGGATCCCGGGCAACAGATACCTCGACAGAATTCCACAATAGACTGGTAATACTGACATCTTCAAACTCTGACCTGAAATAGTGCCAACAAATGAAGAACCCCTCAGGTAGTGATGATGCCACTTTCAAGCTCCACACTATGTTTACGGCTGTTAACCTGTTTTTGTAAGGAGGCGCCGCCTGTACAATCTATTAGGCTTTGTAAAGAGCATTGAACATTGTTTTTCACAAAATCTAGAGATTGCTCTCCCACTCCTCCAATAAGGGATTCTTTAGTGAAAAAGAAACATGATGAGATTGAATAGAATACAGATATGTTCACTGAGTGTTATCTTTGACATCCAGCATCTTTTGAATTTAAATTGACAAGTAAATTATGATGCCAGCTATATGCATGAGGATGAATGCACAGGGTCAAGGCTGAGATTTTGATGCCTATAAAGGAGTGTAACAACAAATTATCTTGGTGCTTTACTAGCCCTTTGGTACCCTCTGGTGGCATTATATCGTAAGTGCAGCTCTGGTTTACAATATAAATAGACTTTATTGTAACAGAATTTGTGAAAAAGCAAAATATAAAAGAGGAGAAGTCCACCAAAATCAGTTCTGGTGTTACTTCTACTTGTGTAAGAATAGCTTTAATGCAAAGGACTGAGCCCAATATGATACTGTCCCTGACCTGATATGGTCCTCATCAGAGCCGTAACTAGAAATGTTAGTGCCGGGGGCAAGAAGTGAAATTGACACCCCCTGACCTTGAACTGTAACCTAATTAACCTTAAATATTAATGTCCCTGTTCCCCCTTTCAGTTGTGCGCCCTGGGACGTTGTCCTGTTCGCACAGCCTTAGTTACGGCCCTGGTCTTCAGAGACCCATAATTGTTATGGGACCCGGTTTCAGTGCTGCCAGAACTTATAATTCAGTCACAGAACAGGCCCATAGGGTAGCCCATTCAACATAAACATCGGCGTTACAAGTATCTCCATCTTCGGATGGCGATGTCAGGGGTTACCACCAGAAAAAAAATGCTTTACCAATGAAACAAAGCATTTTTATAGCTATTTTGTTTATTTATTTATTTATTTATTAAGTTATTATTTTTTTATTTAACTTTTTATATTCTTGAATCTGGAACTGGAAGCCCACATCCAGACTTATGTTTCCAGTGCACATGATCTGGCACAGGCAGGTTTTCAGAGTCAAGATAAGACAGACAATGAGGAAAAAAAAATATATATATTTATTTTTTTTAAAAAAAAAACCTGCATTTTTACAAGAAATCACAGGTGATTTTGATATTTAGCAACCGCCGCATCACACATTCCTGACTGTTTGAGTTTACAGCATCCAAACCTCTAGATAGTAAATCCTGCAGCTTGGAGGTGGAAACCGCCAGAGATGTGTGTCGGTTTCTAAACCACCAGATAAATTACACTTTAGTAAATGCCCCCCCCCCCCTTCCTCCTTCCTCCACTGTCTGATGCTGTCTACAGCAACAATATTCTGTCATTTTTCTAGTGCAGTTTAGGAAATTAAAGCACTAGTTTCATTGTTTGCTATAAGCTTACTACAGTCATGGCCAAAAATGTTGAGAATGACACAAGTATTGGTTTTCACAACGAATGCCGCTTCAGTGTTTTTAGACCTTTTTATCAGATGTTGCTATGGTAAACTGAAGTAAAATTACAAGCCTTTCAGAAGTGTCAAAGGATTTTATTGACAATTACATTAAGTTTTTGCAAAGAGTCAATATTTGCATTGTTCCCCTTCTTTTTGAAGACCTCTGCAATTCGCCCTGGCATGCTGTCTATCAGCTTCTGGGCTACATACTGACTGATGGCCGCCCATTGTTGCCTAATCAATGCTTGGAGTTTGTCAGAATTTGTGGGTTTTTGTTTGTCCACCCGCCTCTTGAGGATTGAAGACAAGTCCTCAGTGGGATTAAGGTCTGGGGAGTTTGCTGGCCATGGACCCAAAATGTTGATGTTTTGCTCTCTGAGCCACTAAATTATCACTTTTGCCTTATGGCAAGGTGCACCATCATGCTGGAAAAGGCAACGTTCGTCACCAAACTGTTCTTGAATGTTTGGGAGAAGTTGCTATTGGAGGATGTTTTGGTACCATTTTCTATTCATGGCTGTGTTTTTAGGCAATATTGTGAGTGAGCCCACTCGCTTGGCTGAGAAACAAACCCACACATGAATGGTCTCAGGATGCTTTACTGTTGGCATGACACAGAACTGATGGTAGCGCTCATCTTTCCTTCTCCAGACAAGCGCCAGATGCCTCAAACAATCCAAAAGGGGTTCATCAGAGAAAATGACAGTCCTCAGCAATCCAATCCCTGCAACATTTGCAGAATATCAGTCTGGTCCTGATGTTTTTCCTGGAGAGAAGTGGTTCCTCTGCTGGCCCTCTTGACACCAGGCCATCCTCCAAAATTCTTCACCTCACTGTTAGTTCAGATGCACTCACACCTGCCTGCTGCTATTCCAGAGCAAGCTCTGCACTGGTGGTGCCCCAATCCCGCAGCTGAAACAACTTTAGGAGATGGCCCTGGCGCTTTCTGGACGTTCTTGGGCACCCTGAAGCCATGACTGTAGCTATTGCATGAATGTGGCACCCCCAAAAGTAACTTGTGTCCCTGGTGCTAGCCAAGAAAAGCTATTCCCCAAAAGTATGTATGAACAAAATTGTTCAACAGCTGCACACAGGTATTAGTGACAGTGGCTTAGTGGTTAGTACTTCTGCCCCACAGCACTGGGGTGATGAGTTTGATTCCCGACCATGACCTTATCTGTGAGGAGTTTGCATGTTCTCCCCGTGTTTGCGTGGATTTCCTCCAGGTGCTCCGGTTTCCTCCCACACTCCAAAAACATACTATTAGGTTAATTGGCTGCTATTGACCCGTGTGTGTGTGTGTGTGTGTGTGTGTGTGTGTGTGTGTGTGTGTGTGTGTGTGTGTATGTATATACGCTAGGGAATTTACACTGTAAGCTCCAATGGGGCAGGGACTGATGTGAGTGTGTTTTCTGTACAGCGCTGCAGAATTAGTTGCACTATATAAATAGCTGATGATAATGAAGATGATGATTAGTAATTCATCTCCATGAGGAGCATGTTTATTGATGCAAAGCATCTGCTCATGGGGATGAATTAATAAGTAATAGGTGTGTTTGGTATAAGCAGCATCATCACTGTATACCTTTGTATTAATTTCCATAAACATCTCCCACTGTGTTGTCCCTATGTACCTGGGTGCTGCTCTATACTGCTATATTGTGTTGTCCTGTGCTGTGATACTGTATCTTACATCAGTTTCAAAGCTAAATCTAACTACTTCCCTTTATAGAAGAAGGTGCTTTGGTTAATCTTATTATTATCAGTACATACAATGAAACCTGCATTGTATGTAAAATGTCATTGTAAAGCTGTATTTTTCTGGAGTGTTATGTAAATTATTTTTATTACTGACTAAAAGGTTCTCTTGTAATGGATTACTATTGGACAATGGGGTAATCTATGAATAGTTAGGACTTTGTAGGAAGATTTGACTATTTACTAAAACTCACTCCATTGTCTATCCCAGCTCCTCCCATAAAAGTACTTTAACCTCTCCAGACTGTTACAGCATAAATCAGATCGCTCACTCCGAAGTGTGGAAAGATCTGAAACTTTAATTCTAGTTGTTCCTGATACTCTGGAATCTATCATGGGGTTATGCACTAAGAAAGTGCCTGTTGGATGGGTCTATCCCACTGCTATCCTCTGCATATATGGATTTTTTAGCTACATGAGACCTTCTGAACCGTTCCTTACCCCTTATCTGACAGGAGCTGAACACAATCTGACACTTGAACAGGTATGAAATGCTAAAGCTGTCAAAGAACATATCCTGCTAACAGATTCATTCAGTCTGTCTGCCAAATATCACTGGCTAATATCCAGTTCCCAGGTATTTACTAGCACTGTAAACATTTTAAACTGTAGAGGACACAGGCTGATGCTTATTCAGCATGCCAGGAAACATGCTACACTGGGTTTTAATTCCAGGTTTTATTTGTGTCTCAAAGTTACTGTATAACGTATATGTGAGCTAACCTTCATCATGTTCAAGACATGTTTTCACTGTCTGTATACATTTCTAGTTTGTAAAAATAATGGCTTTCTAGACAAACAGCTGAGCCCCTGTAGTAAATAATCCTTATTGCTTAGTAGTTGCTGGTGGAGTCACCATAGTAGCGGACAGTGGGTTAGAGATTTAAGGGGCATATTTAAGAAAAAACGGTATTGCACTATCGTGCACCTACCGTGTAATTTGGTCCAGAAAGTGTCCAACGCAAATTTATTAAAGTCCCATCGCACTGATGACTGATAAAAATGACTGCTTTTCACTTCAGATCGTTTTTGCGAGCAGTCACCATACAACAGTATGGTGACTGCTCCTGGTCGCAATCTAACTAGTCCCGAAAAAACATTTTTTTCGGGAACTTGTCATGTTAATGTATGCCAGCTGAAGCTGGCGTACATCATCAGAATTGAAGAAATCTAATGCTTTCAGCTCTGCTCCGAAGAGCAGAGCTGGACAGCGCATGTGTGGAGGGATCACATGATCCCTCCCTGTCACTCAGCGCGCTCTCTCTGCAACTATCGTTGCAGAGACAGAGAGGGGATCTGTGTGCGCATGTCCAGTTCTTGGAATTGGACATGCGCAATTGAAGAGTGAAGAGAAGACCCGGAGACAGCGCTTCCGAAGAGGGGGGTAAGTATGATTTTTTTTTATCACTGAAACAGCAGTTTTTCGGAACTGCTGTTTCTGTGCAGGGCTGTACATAAATGTGAGAAATAGTTCAATCCTTATCATTGCGATAAGGATTGAAAACTACTTTTCACTTTATGTATATATTGATAAATGTGCCCCCATATCTTTACAATTTTTTCTCATCCAAAGCAAAGAGTTATGGTTGAAATCTTCCAATATCTTCCTTAATTGCATAACCCAAATCCAGTGCAAGCACACTCTGCACTTGTAAATCATACCGTTCAGGTCTATCTAGTTTTCATATTCTAAACTTGACCTAGTTTGCAGGAGTAACGATTAATCAACAATATACCATGCAAATAAACTGCAATAAATAGATGCAACACAAACACCTTTTTAAATGTAATTATTATTATATTTATAAGTAGTTTATTTCCTCTTTACGTGACATTTATCCAGTTGGATTTGTTTGTTATGTAGTTTTATCCAGCTATATTTATTTGTGATGTAGTTTTATTCAGTTGTATTTATTTGTGATGTAGTTTTATACAGTTGTATTTATTTGTGATGTAGTTTTATCCAGTTGTATTTATTTTATAGATGCTCACTGACCCCCCGTGAAGTGGTTTTGGTTCTGGATCTGGATTAGCTTCGTGTTTTGGTTTTGGTTTTGGCAAAACCGCCCTTGTGTATTTTGGTTTTGGTTTTGGTTTTTTTAGAAAAATTGCTAAAATATGCTAAAATCACATAGTTTTGCTCTTTTTTGATCCTACATTATTATTAACCTCAATAACACTAATTTCAAGTCAGTTGCAGTCAGTTTTGACCACCTCACAGGTCACATTATTATTTTCATACACTTTCGGACAAATACTGCAGCGACCTGGCTGGATACTAAGCGACAGAGCAATGACTCAAAACACACGGCAGTTCCTAGCACAACTAGGACACATTGGCACACAGCAGTGACAGAAAAGAAAAGTTGTGAAAGTCACAACCAAGTCACAGACTTGGCTCGGTACTCGGATCCCCTAAGTTCTGGTGTGTTCGGTTCCCGAGGAACCGAGCCTAAGCATCTCTAATTTAATTGTGATGTAGTTTTATGCAGTTGTATTTATTTGTGATGCAGTTTTATGCAGTTATACTTATTTGAATCCTCTTCAAACTTCTTACCCTCACCTACAAGGCTCTCTCCCATTCCACTGCCCCTTATATCTCCAATCTCCTCTCCATCCACACTCCCGCCCGGTCCCTGCGATCGGCCAATGACCGTGGCCTCTCCTCCTCTCTGATCACCTCATCCCATTCCAGAATTCAAGACTTCTCCCGAGCCGCCCCCCTGCACTGGAATGACCTCCCACGCTCCGTCCGTTTGTCCCCTAACCTGTGCTCTTTCAAACGGGCACTCAAAACTCATCTCTTCCGCAAAGCCTACCAGCCTTCCACCTAACCCTCTCTCCACCCTCACTCTCTTCACTTCGCTCCTCCTCAGTAGTGGGGAGCACTTACTCCCCTCCTCCGACTCCCTTTGTGCCTGCCGTCTGTCTACCCTCCCTATAGGATGTAAGCTCATATGAGCAGGGCCCTCCTCCCTCCTGTCTCGCTACCTTATCTTCTGCTCCACTTCAATATATTTGCCTTGCCTGGAGCCTCTGAAGTCTTGGTACTACTCGTTTATTGTTTTGTACTGTTATTCTCTGTACGGTCCATTGTTTGTACTGTGTACGGTGCTACGGAAACCTTGTGGCGCCTTATAAATAAACGATAATAATAATAATAATGTAGTTTAATCCAACTGTGTTTATTTGTGATGCAGTTTTATCCAGTTGTATTTATTTGTGATGTAGTTTTATCCAGTTGTATTTATTTGTGATGTAGTTTAATCCATCGGTATTTATTTGTGATGTAGTTTTAGCCATCAGTATTTATTTGTGATGTAGTTTTATCCAGTTGTATTTATTTGTGATGCAGTTTTATCCATCGGTATTTATTTATAATATAGTTTTAGCCATCGGTATTTATTTGTGATGTAGTTTTAGCCATCGGTATTTATTTGTGATGTAGTTTTATCCAGTTGTATTCATTTGTGATGTAGTTTTAGCCATCAGTATTTATTTGTGATGTAGTTTTAGCCATAGGTATTCATTTGTGATGTAGTTTTATCCAGTTGTTTTTATTAGTCATGTGTGTGTCAGCAGTTTCAGTGGAAGTTATTTATTACAAGCTGTATGCAATGTAATCACTGTTCAACAGTTTATGGATGCAAAGAAGATAGCAAATGTTCTGATTCAGAGATTCATGTACATAACTGCACAGTGATATAATAATGTATAATTACTAAGCTAAATTGCACAATATTTCAAACAGTTAAAATAGAAAAAGTCAATTTACAGGTTTATGTTAGAGTTGATATAGACATGTTTATATGCAGAAGACATCTGCCTGTTTATAAGGTTTGTATTGTTTCTGTTACTCCCTCTTACATGATATGACATTATTTTTTATGACCAGGTAATATGGGAGACAACAGTTGAGGTGGGTTCCTCCCATTTGTTCCGTTATGCAATCTCAATGTGCACTGAAGGCATGTATTATACAAGGCATGTATTATACATAATTGGGGTCATTTCCAACCTTTAAAATATGTCTATCTTACTTGCATACACATGTTCTGTGCTATCTAGTGGCATGCATAAGTGTAGTTTTTAAAACAAGAATTGCCCAGTAAGTCATCACTTTCAGTCAGCACTTACACCATACTTGCCAACTCTCACGAAATGTCCGGCAGACGAAATTCGGGTCAGTCTCACGGACTCCCGGGAGAGCGGGCAAATCTCCCGCATCCCGAACCTGGTACCCCAAAATGACGCGATTTGCGGTGAATCGCGTTATTTTGGCCCCTCCCCCGTGACAAAACGGCAAAATGACGCGATTGGCCACACCCCGTCCCCTCCAGTTCTCTCCCGCCCTCCAGGCACGCCCCTCTCCCAGACAAAGTAAGGAGAAATTAGGTAACTATGACTTACACCTGCCATGTAGCTGGTGCAAATGTTATGGCTGAAACCAGGACCTGATTAAGCTACATCTGCATTGAAACGCCTTTGACATACCCTTACTGTACATTGTCTATGTTATTCTACCCTTTACCTCCCCTGTTCCGCCTCTCGTAGTCTGTCATAAGTGTCATTTTCGCTCGGACATGAATCGCATGAAATTGCGTTCATTGGTGTAAGGTCCATTCTGAGCATACGCAGAGCTATTTCACACAAGATACGTTACACAAATAGACGTACGTCCAGATATGAATCAGAATGCTTTGCAAGAGGCTACATGACCTGGTACCAGGGCCAGATTGACCCGAGGTCTAACTGGGCTAGAGGCAGGGGCCTCGGCATCTGGGGGGCCCTTGAAAGTGCTTGGTTTTTTTTTCCATTTATTTATTTTAGAACTGCTCAGCTGTAGCACGGATGGCGGCATTATTCATCGGGCCCGGGAGCTGCCCCTTCTCCGACTGTCAGCTGGTCACGGAGAATTGCAGGCACCTAACAGCAAATGTTATGCTGTTAGCTGCCTGCTGTCACTGTAGTGCTTCTGCGGCACGCAGTAATCTCCTTACTGAGGAGATCTCGTGAGAGTGAGACTATGAGTCATAGTCTCACTCAGGTGCGGGCTGGGAGAGGGAAGCCCGGGGGGCACACAGGCGGCCGCATCCCATGAAAAGGGAGGCGGCCGCGTCATTGATGACGCGGCCGCATCCCCTGTCATGTGATGCTGCCGCCTGTGCCAGCCGGCCCCTGGTCTCACTCTCAGTAATGAGATTACTGCGCGCCACGGAAATGCAACAGGGAGTGGAAGAATGCCTGCAGTCAGGACGGTTCATGCGTTTGAGTTCATCCAGGGCTCTATCTGTGTGTGGTTTGCATGTCCCTTCTATGCTTACATGGGTTTCCTCAGGGCAAAAATGGACCCAAATATGTGTGTATGTGAGTGTGGTAAGGAACAGTGGGACAGGGGCTGAGTGAACTGAGCATGCCCAAGATGGCAGCCTCACCACCGGCAAAGTGCTTTGCATCCTATTCCAACTATATACATTTTACAAACATACTGTAACACCACCTCACTCCTCTCCTGTTGCAGAGTGGGATGTTGCAGATACGCTGTGTTCACGTTACTCACTTCCACTCTGGTTAGAGCTGTGCCTCCACCAAGTCTTTTATGCTGCATGCTATGGTGATGTAAGTAACTTGTCCTACCAGGGGAAGACATGGAAGACCCCCTTGAATCCACCTGGTTAAATAATACTTGCCAACTTTTCCTCATTGGCTTCAGGGAGATCCCAGGGGAGGTGGGCATGTGGGGGCGGGGCTTGACAAATCGCATTATTTTGGTCCCGTCCCCTAAACGATTGTCACAATTTTGGCCAATTACGGCAGGGGGTGGGGATAAGATAACGCGATATTTGTGCCATTAAGCCCCTTCCTGCCACTTATCTATTGCGGGGGCGAGAACTGGGAGGTTGTCCTGCTCTCCCAGGAGCCGGGGAGGTCTCCCAGAAATGCGGGAGTCTCCCGGACATTCCGGGTGAGTAGGCAACTATGTGTTAAAGAAAAGCAGCTAATGAATCTCTAGAGACTGAGGTGTCTTTTACATTTCTGTCACCATTACTGAAGTCATGTTGTCTTACCTGTCAGTCTTTGATTAAATCTTGGTCTCCATTAAAATGGCCACCTCCATAGGCATCAATACATGGACATAAAACACAATTTCTGAACTGTGTCACCATGCCACAGATGGCGATGCCGACCACGTCTTGTACTGGCTCAGCATCAGGGAGAATGCCAGACTCTTCAGGGAGTGAGGGAAATCACCCCTATTTCAGGGAGTCTCCCTGACATTCAGGGAGAGTTGGCAAGTATGGGTTAAATTCAAATCTATTTTCTAATTAAAAGAGGGGGATAATTGGAAAATAGATTTGAATTTAACCAGTGGCACAGCTTGAACAACTCTCAATCATGATAATAATGCAATTATCAATCACATTATTACTATGAGACACGTCTCAATATGCAGATGATATATTCCAGCAGTCCTACCTCTCTGACAGTCAGCACACCATGCCTAAACTAAACCTGGTTGCCTGTCAGAATCTCCTCACTTAGGTAGAACAGGGTTTGATAAAAGAGTAATTGATCAATAGAATAAAATAGCTTTGATTGGATAAGAAAACAATTGAATTAGATAAACTTGTTCAGCACAACCCTTAAGGTCAATATACCCGGTCACTTGAATAACACAAGAGGCTGAGTGTTCATCACAGCTCAGTCAGTAAACTCTGAAGCATAAATCTCCCATGCACATATAGTGAACCAGAATAAGAGATTTCAGCAGCAACACACTTACACACTGGCAATCTATTACAAATAATATATTCACAGTTATAAACATTAGGTACCGTTGGTGCATTTGGTGAATAACCCGGGTTATAGAAATGTGTCAGTAATGTATATCTCTTCAGTGTATAGCTTTAGCAATCTTCCATAAAAGGAACATCAACAGCATGAAATTGTGTAGTTAGATAATAGAGAAATGGAATATTGCAGTAAGAAACAGTATGGATCTGTATTTACATCTCAGGCACTGTGTGATATATGTATATTAACTGTGAGCAGACCTTTTACGTGGAGGCAGGACACTGGGCAGGACATAGCAGGGACATCCTCTTGCCTGCAGTCCTCTCTGCTCACCCGCAATTCACCCATGCCAGGAGACTAGCTTTAAATGCCCATCACAGGTTCACTGGCACAGGTCCCTTGTAAAACATGTCCTTCACACTGAACATTCTCAGCAACTCTCTGTAAACTCTGGGCTTGATTCATTAAGGCACGTAAATGCTGATGTATTTTGAATTGGGCATATGCACATAGGAAGTTTACAGTAAGGTTGTGCCAAGCTCGAGCGCACGCAGCAGTGTTCAATACAAGCTTTGGGCATCTCAAAGGTACGTGTTCTTCTGTGGTGTCACTTGCACCAGCTATAGGTCTGGTATAAGTGCGATTACTAGTGATGATGTCTGTGTATGTATGCTAGAACATGTGTTTGCAATCAAGAGTAACTGTAAAAATTCATTATATGTACAGTAGATATTCATAATCATCATAAATGTATTTTATGGGGAAAAAACACAACTAATTTTTTGTTTTAAATCTTTTCTCATTAATGACTATGGGTCTGATTCATCAAGGAAAGATAAGCAAAAAATTTAATAACTTTTCTTTCTCGAGTTTTCTGGACAAAACCATGTTGCAATGCAAGGGGAGCAAATTAGTTTATTATTTTGCAAATAAGGAAAATACTCTCAGTTTTTTCATGTAGCACACAAATACTTGATAGCTTATTTTTACACTGAAATTTAAAGTTGATCTAGGACATGCCCTATCCCAAATATAAATCTGCTATCACATTTTAAATTTGCCTCTCCCTCCAATGCAACATGGTTTTGCCTTACTTGCTTACTTTTGCTTAACTTACCTTAATGAATCATGCCTTATATTATTTTTTTGTGACTTTATATTCTACATACGCATTGGACATATCCTACAGTGTATTGTTTGTTGGAGCAGAGCGTACCTAGACCAATATTCATCATCCATCAACAGACGTATCTTCAGATCCACTCCTTGTTCAATACAGACGTGTATGTGCATTATGTGTATGTATATATATACATATATATATATATATATATATATATATATAATATATATATATCATACTTGCCAACTCCAGCATTTTGCGAGAGTCTCCCGGACTCCCGGGCGAGTGTGGCAATCTCCTGAATTCTGCCCACTTCACTAGGAAGTGCACCACTTCCTAGTGAAGTGGGCAGAATTAGATCCCAAACGCCGCGATTCCTGGTGAATTGCGGTGTTTGGCCCCGCCCCCGCTGTCACAGGGGGCGGGGCCAAAATGACCCGATTTTGGCCATCCCGCCACCCTCACACCCCCTCCACTGGCTGGCTCCCGGAAGGGAGCTGAAGAAAGTCGGCAAGTGTATATATATATATATATATATATATATATATATACTCAGGCTTTCCCACATCCTTCAAATCTTTAGACATTCTCTAAAACCCATCTCTTTTTCAAGCTTACCTTAACCCTGATGATATTTATCCCACTAATACACCCTCACAAGTGTTCCAATCTCCACTCTAAGCCACACTTGCACCTGTTGTTTCAGCTGTGCCCTCTTCCACTTAGAATGTAAGCTCTCTAATGAGCAGGGTCCTCCATACCCTATGTTTTCATGTCTGCATTTATTTTGTCTGCCTTGTATGTCCTTGTTTTATGGGTGTCCTGTTTTCCCTTCTGTACCGTGCTGCGGAGCACTGTGACGCCTCACAAATCTACCATAATAATAATATATTCATTTTATTAAAAACGCACATCACGTTAGTCTTGCATTCCTTGATGGATCAGACCCTCTATCTCTATTCTTCAGTCCAACCATCCTCTCTGGCTAGAGTCAGACTGGCTCCGATATCTTGGACAAGCTTCGCACTCTTTCTGCAATACCCTCTCTTTCCTACACTACTCTTTTCCAATATGGTTGCACTTCACTAATGTTCACCGATGCCTTCTAGTTATGTCCTCCACTCTCTCAATTGGCGCTGCTGGGCTCCTCTGTTCACCCTTCCACCCATCAGCAGATGGGAGATGTAGGTAGTGATGCAGCTCCATCACCGACATTTCGGAGCAGCCACTCAGCTGTGCCATTTTGATGAAGCCCCGTGGCGGCAGGGGTCACATTACTATTATTATTTTGATTGTTCCCTATTTTCTCCTAAAATTCTGTTCAGCTGACACATATCTATGTACTATAAAACTCATAACAGGGGACATCAGGCTTGTCTTCATTTCATCTCTACTTTTTGAAGTGCAGTAAAATTTCTATGCCCATAAAAATAAATATTGTTTATTATATTTCTGCTCGATTAATTTCTGTCGAGATCCACCCATCATATTGAATGAAAATGTATTCATCCAACAATCAATGCTATTATGTTACACTTATTGGTGCACAGCCTTGTACAACTAGACACAATCATGGTAAATGGGCACGATATCACAAAGCAGAGAGAATGAATGTTGTTCTGGGTACATATTTTCCCATGTTTGGAAATGATCCTCTATTGACTATTTAACTGATTACTGACACATATTTCCCATATAATTAACATGTCTAATGAGATTATTAGTGAGTCTATGAACATTCCTAATGCTGATATATTTCTTGTCCATGTTTCCCTTCTGCAGGTGACAAACTCTGTCTTCCCAGTATGGACATACAGTTATTTGGCAATTTTATTTCCAGTATTCTTACTCACAGACTATTTAAGATACAAACCGGTCATAATCCTACAGGGTCTGAGTTATATAATAGCATGGGTCCTGTTGCTTTTTGCCCGTGGTGTGCCTGCCATGCAAGGTCTGGAGTTTGTTTATGGCATGGTCACTGCCACTGATGTGGCCTATTATGCCTACATCTATAGTGTGGTTGACACAGAACATTACCAGAAGGTCACCAGCTACTGCCGGAGCATAACTTTGGTGGGTTTTACTGTGGCCTCTGTGCTTGGCCAGCTCCTGGTCTCCTTGGCTGGAACATCTTACTTCTACCTCAATGTGATTTCTTTAGTGTCCGTCTCAGTTGCCTTTGTGTCATCTCTGATGCTACCTATGCCAAGCAGGAGTATGTTTTTCCACAGGAAGGTTAAGGGAGATCCCTCTGAAACGCCATCTGAAGAACCAAAATCAACAAGTGATAACGCGGACCTGCAGCCTACAGAACAACAAACCGCAGCATCCGAGGTAGAGGCCGAAAGCAAAAGCAACAAAAATGTCTGCAATGTGTTGTGGCTCTTATGCAAAGACCTGAAGGAATGCTACTCCTCAACCCAGCTCATCTTATGGTCTCTGTGGTGGGCACTTGCTACAGCCGGGTACAACCAAGTGATTAATTATGTCCAGGTTTTGTGGGAACACGTGGAACCTTCACAGAATTATACAATCTACAATGGAGGAGTAGAAGCTGTGTCTACATTTCTGGGTGAGTAGTTTACATTTGTTTTATATGTTACATAAACTAGCAATTTATTCCTTTATTTTTTCCTATAAAATTCCACATACGGTTTGTGCCATAGGTGCAGATTTACAGAGAATATGCCATGTCTTAGTATATGTACACACTGTAGTGCAGAGATTCTCACCCACTTGGCGATCAAAGCACACTTAGAAAATTATAGCTTTAAATGACCGTGAAACAAAACATGAGAATGTGACGTGGCTGTAGTATATAATGAAAGACACATGGATATATATACACATCTACACATACACGCGTATGTATGTGTGTGTGTGTATGTATATCTGTAATATATATATATATATATATATATATATACACATACACATATATATCCTTGTGTCTTTCATATACTACAGCCGCCTCACATTCTCATGTTCTGTTTCACTGGGTGTGTAAAGCATGTAGGCAGAGTGGGTATGTGTGTTTAAAGCATGTAGGCAGAGTGGGTATGTGTGTTTAAAGCATGTAGGCAGAGTGGGTATGTGTGTGTAAAGCATGTAGGCAGAGTGGGTATGTGTGTGTAAAGCATGTAGGCAGAGTGGGTATGTGTGTGTAAAGCATGTAGGCAGAATGGCTATGTGTGTGTAAAGCATGTAGGCAGAGTGGGTATGTGTGTGTAAAGCATGTAGGCAGAGTGGGTTTGTGTGTGTAAAGCATGTAGGCAGAGTGGGTATGTGTAAAGTATGTGGGCAGAGGGGGTATGTGTGAGTAAAGATGCTGGGCAGAGGTGGCATTTCTGTAATGACAGTGCTACAGGACTCCGTCCCTAGACTACGGGAGACCTGTAGCACCAAATGATTGTATCCTCTAATGAGGACATATTAAATTATTGCTTGCTTTGCGCTTTTTTTAACCTCCTAGGCACGCCCCCAATGACACACAGCCACACTTCCAATGGTATGGCTACACCCCTTTGGCAGTGCCAAACATGGGTTTCCCTTCTAGTCAACTATAGTGGGGCCCCATGAATTTGCTGTACCGGGACCCAAAATTTCACTTGGTGGCCCTGATAACAGCCTACTCTCTGCAAATGAGCCGAACTAACTCAGTCCTTCAATCTAGTATTGTTGTGTGGCTTAGAGCCGTTTAATCCTACATATGGTATTCTTTGCCATGTTGTGCACTCATTATTCTGGTATTGTGGCAATTTAACAAGAACCTGTCTTCCACAAACAATGTAGTGAAGTGTCTTGTGGTGTTGCTAGTTTCCAGGGAATTAATATGTTGCATTATAATTACTACTTAGTCCAAGAAATGGCTGCCTTTGCCATGTGTCGGTGAAAAGATACGTGGGAATGGATTTATAGGATGAAGGAACCCAGGGGTGCATGCATAGTTATCACTGCTGGACCAGTCTGGAATTCTCTGGTTTGTTTAACTGGGCGTAGCTTGAAATAACATAATATGTGAATATTCTTGGACTCACTCAGCCAAAAATTAAAAAAAAAAAAAAAATAGAAACAGCTAAACTTACTAAAATTCCAGCTGTGGGAGGAGAACAAAAAAATAAAACTGCACCCTGTATGTTGAGAGAGGAAATATTACCACTTCAAGCAAAATAAAACTATATTTTCCAAGTTAATAATACTGTATACATATACTACACATTTATGTCTTCACTAGTTCTATAGTAAATTTAGCAGGACTCATCTGGTTTGTGAAACAAATAGAATATCAGCAAGAACCTGTCTCCTTTATCTGTTGTATTTACATATGGTACATTTGTCATTACCAGGAATGATGTAAACATAAAACTTACTTCCCATAGTAAATGAAATAGGAGATGAAAGTAAGCAATTCTGCTAAGTATATTGGCCTTGTAGATCAAGTTCTATATTCACTGCGCAAGGACCCAAGGGTTTGCAGCTTCTTGAAATTGGATAACTACATTTTGCAACCATGCTTGACCCTAGGTTTAAGTCATACACCAATCAGTCACAACACTAAAACCACTGACAAGTGAAGTACCGCTAGGAGTGATCCCTTGTTGTATAGGGTAAAGCCCTATCTCCAGCAAAAACCCAATTGTAGAACTTTTTGTCTTTTTCAATCAACCTGCAGGGGTGTTGATTGAAACCTTCCAAATAAGAAAGTCAATAAGTGAGGACTAGAGACCAGTCAAAAAAAACCCTAAAAGCATTAAGTTCGTTTTGCAGCTTCCTAATGCCTTGGGAAAGTGGTGTAGAGCACTGTGTGGTGGCTCAGTCCAGTGACTAAGTGACTACAGTCCAGTGACTAAGTGACTAAGTAAGCCACATTTGAGGCAAGAGATCAGTACAGGAAATGGAGGACAGGGGGGTGGGTGAGAGAGGAGGACAGTGAGCACACAGAAGGCCTAACTTAATCCTTCTGCCTATGTCACTCTGGGTGCAGGTCCCAATTATTCATAAACACTCTCTGCACCTATGCTAGATTGGTTTTGTTACTGGGCTGTGTCAGTATTCTTTAACATGAGATGCCAGGGTTGTATGTATGTGCCATGAAATTTAGGTCCATCGGGGTCCTCACTAGCAGAGAAAAGTTTCTCCCCCTTAATTTAATAATAATGGAACAAGACCAAAATGTCTCTATGTGGGTCAGAGATTGACACCCAATGGAGCTCTAGACAGGATATGGTTGGGGTCCCTTTCCCCCTTCCTTTGTAAAAAAAAACAAAAAACTATAATGGGTTAAAGTAATCCCCTCCCCCTCCCAAGCACTTACCTCCATCTATTCTTCACTGTTCTTCTGTCACTCATTCCCTGCTGTAGTCCTCCTGCAGCACTCAGTAATCACCTTACTGAGATTACTGTGTGCCGCGGAAGGACTACAATGCCTGTCATTCTACGCAACGTTCATCTGACAGTGGGAGCCGCCGGCCGTGCTACTGCTGCCCTCAAAAAAAAACAAGTAGTTTCAAGGGCCCCCCAGATGCCCTCGGTTTAATCCGGCCCTGACTGGGCCATAGATGGCAGACTAGGTTGCCTAATGGATAATCCGTCTCTGGTGGACATCTGGACATTAATTTTTTTTGGAGCCTAAAGTCCTATAAATGTAATAACTCTCATGAGAAGCCTCACGGAGGAATAAACTAATAAGACCGTATTGAATTTTCCTGCAACATCAGTGTTTCTCAAGGTCCTCTAATTCAATCTAAGCTTGTCTGTCTTGTGAAACTTGTACCACCTCATTGTGATCATCTCTTTCCTTAGAGAAGTACTCTATGGGGGTAACGTTAGGCACTGACTGATCACCTGGATGTTTTTCCAGATGTCCTTTAAAAAGCATCACAGCCCTCAATGTTTTCTTGATTATAGAAGCAAAAGTGTCAAGATGTTTAAGAGAAGTATAAAGGAACAGACAGTCGTCTATTTATGGAAGGCATTTAACTCCTTTAATATTTTGCACTAAAGTATAGAATGGGGCAGGGGGTTGTCACACAACAGACCTGTTATAAATATTGTGGTCAGGGAGGTAGGAGTGCATGATATTATAACACAACCTAGGGTAGAAGCAGAAGGTAATAAAATAAAGCATTTTGCAGTGAGGTTGGAACATTTTTCTCAGTAACTTACAAGCTCAAATAGATACAGCTCAACTATTTCCCCATGTTATATCTGTTTATGTCGCTAGTGCGTTATACTAACACAAGGTATATTATTATCCTGCTCTAGGCGCTCTCTCCTCTTTATCGGTTGGCTATGTGAAAGTGAATTGGGAGTTGTCTGGAGAATTAGCACTTGCCATCTTCTCAGCTGTCAATGCTGGTGCTCTGTTTCTAATGGACTATAGCTTCAACATCTGGATGTGTTATGCCGGGTACCTGATATTCAAGTCTTCCTATATGCTTCTTATCACTATCGCCACGTGAGTATAATCTTTCCAAAGCAAAATACACATCTTATAACACGGCCTACTTTCTTAAATAGAACAATTGCTGAGACATTCAAAAAAGTATTGATTTTTAATCATGGAGTCGAGTACCTTCTAGCAACCCATAGTATGTCCCTGCCTTATATGGAATGAAGTTGTTACGTCCTAGATTTAGAAGGTCAAATTGGAAGAAACAAGACATGCAAATAGTACAGTTACACCTCAGTGTAAACTGGCCAAGTGATGAGAATCTGGTTCATATCTAAATAATAAACCTATTTACTCAGATAATTGCCGCTAATTACATATTCCAAGAACATTTAAGGGTTTTTTTTCATGTTAGAACTCCCTTTTCATAAAAATCGGTAGAAAGAGAACTCAACCCCAAACGTCTTCTTTCTTTAAAATGTTTAAATTGTAAATTTGTTGTAAATGTAAATTTCAGTGTACAAATAAGCTCTCAAGTATTAGTGTGCTACATGAAAAAATAGACAGTACTTTCCTTATGTGCAAAATAATAAACTAATTTGCATCCCTTGCATTGCAACATGGTTTTGTCCAGAAAACTTGAGTAAGAAAACTTACTTAACTTTTTGCTTAACTTTCCTTAATGAATCAGGCCCAGTGTGGCTTTAACTGTTTGAGAAGGGAGGAGAGCACACAGGAGGGACAGGAGTCAGGAAGGAAATAGGAATAAAGGAGGGAAATAGAATGAAAGAAGAACCGAGAGGTTTAAGTGAAGGGCGAACGAGATTGGAAAAAAGATAACCATGGGTCCCATATCTTGTTAAAGGATTTAGAGGAGTTATTGAGGATGCTGGTCAGTCATGAATTCCATAAGCTGGACGTGACAGAGTTGACTAATACAGATTGGAGCGAGGGGGAGAAGGTTGCTTCCATTCAGTCTCCCAAGCCTGCTGCCTTGGTGTCACACTTGACTCCGCCCTCTGCTTTATTCCTCACTTCCAGACTTCCAGTCCTGTTGGCTCCACCTTAAAAACATTGCCAGAATATGCCCTTTTCTTACTCAACATGCTACCAAAATTCGTATCCATTGTCTCATCATCTCCTGTCTTGACTATTGCAACCTCCTGTTATCTGGCATTCCTGACACCCATATATCCACACCTCAATCCATCCTAAATGCTGCTGCAAGACTGATCTTCCTCTCTCAATGCTCCACATATGCTGCACCACTTTGCAAATCCCTTCCTATGTACTCCAGAATAAAATACTCACCCTTACCTACAAAACCCTCAACAAAATTACCCCTGCATACATCTCAAATCTCATATCAATAATTAATCTCCCTCCTGCCCTCTTAGATCTACCTCTGACCTTGTCTCGTCTCACCTCTCACTCCCACCTACAAGTCCCGTGCTTAGCTCTCCTCTCCTCCATTCCAGTGTGGTAATATTCTGCACCCGCAGACCGTAGCTCTCCTCTCCTCCATTCCAGTGGTAATATTCTGCACCCGCAGACCGTAGCTCTCCTCTCCTCCATTCCAGTGTGGTAATATTCTGCACCCGCAGACCGTAGCTCTCCTCTCCTCCATTCCAGTGTGGTAATATTCTGCACCCGCAGACCGTAGCTCTCCTCTCCTCCATTCCAGTGTGGTAATATTCTGCACCCGCAGACCGTAGCTCTCCTCTCCTCCATTCCAGTGTGGTAATATTCTGCACCCGCAGACCGTAGCTCTCCTCTCCACCGTTCCAGTGGTAATATTCTGCACCCGCAGACCGTAGCTCTCCTCTCCTCCATTCCAGTGTGGTAATATTCTGCACCCGCAGACCGTAGCTCTCCTCTCCTCCATTCCAGTGGTAATATTCTGCAACCACAGACCATCAATCTCCTCTCCACCATTCCAGTGGTAAAGCTCTGCAGCTGCAGACCATCGCACAGCCTCCATTCCAGTGGCAGTACTCTGCAGCCCGCAGATCTCGCTTTCCTCTTCACCATTCCAGTGGTAATACTCTGCAGCCCGCAGACCATCGCTCTCCTCTCCTCCATTCCAGTGTGGTAATATTCTGTGCCCGCAGACCATCGCTCTCCTCCTCACCATTCCAGTGGTAATACTCTGCAGCTGCAAACCATCGCTCTCCTCTCCACCATTCTAGTGGTAAAGCTCTGCAGCCGCAGTTCGTTACTGACCTGTCGTTCGCAGGTCCTGACTTCTTGAACCTGGTCACGTTCTACCTTTGTCTGTTTCCCACTAGTCTCGCCAAGAACTCCCAAGAGGGCCATGACCTGCGTAGTGGAAGCAGCTAAATACATACCTTCTTGCAAGGGTCCCTGGAGAAGACCATCCACTACGTTAGACTCTGCGCATCTGATAGGAGTAGCATCAAACTTGACAGATCAGGGTCTGAGAAACCTAGGCTCTGTGACAGTATTCTTAAAGCCTACTAAACATGTCTTGACACTGAATGTCCAAAGTAATGCAAGTAAATGAATCTGTACACACAGACAGACAGACAGACACACACACACACACACACACACACACACACACACACACACACACACTCTATGGCAAAGTGTTACATTGCTTTTAATTGTTTTCAATTTTGATGTTGCCTGCATGGCTGGATTAACAGTGGGGTTGATGAGACTACAGCTCTAGGCCATCTCTTGCAGATAAACCTGTAAGCTGTAGGTGCACACTCAGGGGAGGTGGAACCCCCCACAACCCAAAACTTTATGCTTTGCTTTGGCAATTTAAAATGTCTACAACTGTGCTAGTCTACAACAGAATGGTTGAGTCAAAGTTTTGACCTTTACCGAATTAAGAGTTTGTGACCAGACCTAAACTGAACAGTTCATGTAAGACCGTCCTAGAGTATAGGTGAGAACTTCTCATTTGTAGTTGCCAACACTATTAAATTGTTCATTTGGGTTCAGGAGGTATCATTAGTTATTTTCAGCACTCGGGGACCTATCATGATCAGTAAATGCTGTGATAAGCCCCCTACCTTTTGCTGTAAATGATGTGGTGCCTAAGAGCAGAACAGAGTGCACTGGGCGCCTTTAAAAAATTTGGGGAGGGTGCAGTGATGACATTCCAGCCTCAGAAGCATAGTGTTGGACTCTTCTGAGCATGTGCCGGTCAGGCAAATCCCCACACTAAGTTCTGCCACTGTTGGTGCCTGACAAGCACAATACATTGTAAAAGCACTGGGCGAGAAGATTCTACCTCTGTCAAGTTAAAGCAAATCTCTAACACTGAATTGTCCAAAATACCCCACAGAGAATGTGCTACAATAGTTACAAAATTACATACTTTTTCCAACAAAAGACAAGTAAATGTTGGATGAGGGTGTTGAATATAGAATTGGAAGAATACAATTGTTGTCTGTATTGTGGTTTAATCAGATTATCTAGCAGCAGGACTTAGATCTCAATTGAAAACAATAATGTAATAATTAACAGATGACATTCTCTTACCACTATTTTGCAGTATTGAGTGTCCTTGTTTTAATGATTTCAATGAAGATGTGTGCACTTTTTATATATGTACATACAGTACAGATATCTTATCTGTGTAACCTAAATTTACCATATAGGTTCCAGATTGCTGTTAACCTAAGTATGGAACGTTACGCACTGATGTTTGGCTTGAACACTTTCGTTGCACTGGCTCTTCAGACCATACTGACCATCATTGTGGTGGACAACAGAGGCCTAGGCTTGGACATCATCACTCAGGTAAAAAACTGTACTGCTTTGTGCAGTTTATCATTGTATTTTTTTCACACCATTATATTCAGCAACTAAATATTTGTGCATTAAAATGTACAGAAATGTATCATGTTTATGTTTGTACCTTGCATAGGTTGTGTTAATTTTTTATCTTATATTCAGTAAACATGGAATTTGACCAGGGGTGCCCACACGTTTCCATACAACTGTTTTATATAAACTGATCAAATCTTCACACTATGGACAGGCCTGTGAGGTTTATAAATTCTGTAAAATCTCTTCAAATAATGTCATCTGTTAAATACATTAATGTCACACTGAAATTTCACACATACAACTGTTTGGCCTCCATAACGGCACCGTTCTCTATTCTATATATAAAACAAAGGCCCTAAAAAGAAGACATACTTGGGGGGAGCATTTGAGGAGCACTCTCTTGGTTAGACATCCGAGATGTCAACTCCATACCTAGACAGCTTAAAAACCCTTCCCTCTGGCAGCAAGCAAGGTTATAATTACCTGGACTGTAGTCTGAAAGAAAGCAAATAAGAAATCTTCACAAGAGGTTTACTGTGGTATGTTACCAGTTATGTCTACAGCGATACTACGAAAGCTATTTATATATGCTATTTCTCAAATGGGCCTGTCAGTGCTCATTGATATCTTGTGTTACCTCTAGAGGCAGGACAAACAACAAACAAAAACCCTCCCCCTCTTCATTAACTGTACTGGACCTTTCTACTCAGTTGTTTGTTCTGCTGGCAGGTAGACTGGATCACTCAGGTTTATGCTCCTACAGTTTATCCATGCTGTAATTCACTGCGGCAAGTTATTAAAAATAGAAAAAAATCAAGATATCTCAATATCACTTCTAACCTCGTTATTTAATAATATATTAGAATGGAAACCAAACTCCCCTGAATTGAATCACACCAATATTACTTTATAACGTAAACCTGGGAGGGACACTCTCTCTCCTAAAAAATATTGATGATATCGAATATATATTGATATTAAAAACTGACTTCTGGAATGCAGAGTCTAGAGATCGCTTCATCGTTGCTCACCAAGGCTGTTACTACTCCAAGAAGCTCAACAAGACCTGGGGCTTTCCCTGGGCAGCTTTTATGTTCTGTTTCAGCCACTACAAATGGCTGTCCAGCTTCACTGCCTTCGAGTCTGTCCTGATCACTAAGATCGTATTACAAGACCGCTCGCTGTGATCCTATAAACCATCCTTAATAACATACCATTTCCCACTGATCTGGAGAGACTTCTGCCTGCAGGGGATAGCCATCAAGTCTTCCCCGAGAGGAACCTGCGGGCACCAGCCGTCAATGGCCCCACTTTACTCTGGAGACACTGACCAAATTTATAGGTGGTACAGAGCCCCTCAGTACCAACTCTGTGGATATACTATATCATTTAAAAGCACACCATATAGTTAACAATTTACTGTTAATACGGTGAGCTCTGCTGCCCTCTTGTCGCTATAGGAAATGGAGCATTATAGTATTGTGAGCCTTATTACTGTGGTGAACTCTCACTTTGCCCCTCTTTGAACTACACTTAGAACACTAACTAAAATTTTGTCTGGAAACCTTGATAAAAAAACAAAAACAAATATGCTTGTTGTGACTTCTTCAAGACTCTCATCTATTCTCATAAGCCATCTGTTTGTTCTCCACAGTATCTGTGCCCGATTGCTGGCACTACTCCAGCAAGCTGGAATGCTTGATCGTAATCTCCCATGAATAGCCACTTTAATGGGTGATAGCAACTTCCAACATCATACTCGCTAACCAGTTGTGGAATAATACTTTGCTAATATCACAACCAGCATTTCAACTGTTTTGATGGAGAAAGACAAATGGGGTGAAATAAAGAGTGTTATAAGAAAACTAAAGCACCCTCCACCCCAATCAGACTTGCTCCAATTTCTTGCTAGCTCAAATTCTTAACCTACCTCCAATAATTTACCCTTCACAACTCCCTGTTCTTTTAACATGTCTGCAGCTTCTCCCAACAACCCTGACCCTGGGAACAGGTCTAACCCAATTTTAAATAGAGACCTGGGAGAAATCGTCAGATGCATTGACACCATGCTGTCAAAGCAGGATATTCTTGAACAGAAGCTCCAGGAAGGATTGGATTCACAGCTTGCCAATCTCCAGTCTGATCTTACGCAAGTAACACCCAGGGTCTCAGCACTAGAGAATAATAAAGAAGACCAAGCAGACCTTCTTACTCACCTGCAAGAAACAGTACAGGCCCATGCAAAGGAGCTATAGGAAGTGCAGAGGCACCCGGAAGACCTCACCAATTTAAGGGTCGAAGGAGTACTAGAAGACATTTCCCATCATGGCTCTCACTAAAATCTTCAATGAATTCATGGATGTCAACCCCAATAACCAAATAATGTTTGAATGAGCTCACAGGGCACTGGGTCGAAGAGGCTTTAAATCTGAGCAAACTTGGGACACTATATGCTCTCTTCACTAGTCTATAGGTAAAGAAGAGGTTCTACAGAAATCCAGACAACACCATGAAGATAATAAATATTATTCACCATATTTTGGAACATAAGGTTCAGACACTTCTGATCTTTACTGATATGGAGAAAGCCTTTGATTGAGTAGATTGACAATTCATGACAGGTGTTCTGGAGCACATGGGATTGGGTACTTTCTGTTCAAATTAAATCTTAACCCTCCACTAGGATTAGGATCAGTGGCAGCCTGTCTGAATCAGTAAGTATCTCTAATGACAACTGTCACCATTGTGCATTGTCTTTGCTGATCTTCATACTTTGCATGGTGACATTAGCCAAGACTATGTGTTCAAATTCTAACATCAGTAGCCTTGAGATATGGCAGAAGGGCGACACTTGTTGAGGCACTTTTCATTGATGACCTACTGTTACGGCTCCCACTGGACACAAGATAAACTCTTAGAACAGCGTATGAGAGAGGTCTTCACCTATAGCAAGCCACCTTTTCTGTTGGGAGTGATATTCTCTCAGATACTCGGATGCCCCGAGAACTTGTACTCGGAGCAGTAAGAGTTTATCTAAGGTGCCAAGTAGCAATGAGGTATTGAGGCGCAGTGATAACCGGAACAGTGAACAGAGATGGAGAACACTCAAATATTAAACAACACAATAAGACCCACTTTACTTTAGATAGTTGGATACATCTCTGTTCACTCAGGGAGATTTCCTCACACTTATCATATTTTTATGTTAGAAACGTGCAGTGTATCATATATATATATATATATATATATATATATATATATATAAAACTTGACCTCTATATTGTATATTGACATCTGGACTGAACCTGTATGTGGGATGTCCAGCCAACAAGAATCTGGTTTTCATCATAGACAGGACTGATGCCATATAAATTTTAGTCCACTACCCTAGAGATTACAGTTTCTGGTATCAGCTGTAGAATTTGCTGCACCATACATGCAGTTTCCAACTAAAATTGGCTGTTGCTGAAGCTGTATTTTACATACAAATCTACACTCTTTGGCAAATTCATAAACAGCCTGGGATGAACAGGTGGAGTGGTAGATGTCCTAGAACAGTGTTTCCCAAACCAAGTCCTCAGGGACCCCTAACAGTGCAGGTTTTCCAGGGCACAAGTGGAATAATTATACTACCTCTGGCTCTTTCAAAATGGGTCAATCAGTAATGAATACATCTGTGCTTCAGCAAAGAGGTATGGAAAACATGCACTGCTAGAGGTCCCTGTGGACTTGGTTTTAGAAGATGCCCTAGAAGATGACAAAATCCTGGTGTCACGAGCCGCGGCGGTACGCCGCATCCTGGCATGAACTAGCAGCCGGGCGTGTTTTAGTTTCTGTGCTCTGTTATTATCCTTGTGGCATAGATGTCGGAGGGTGTAGGGACAGCCTCCAACACCAGGGGGAGCTCTCATATTATTTAAACTGGTTCACTTATATTTTTATACATGCTTCCTGGTTATTTTATTACCTATGCTAGTTCTAGCTAGTAATTAATTAGCTGCCTCCTGAGGCTGATTGTCAGCCCTATCCTCCTCTGTCCTGATTGGCTCTTACTACTATTTAAGGCAGTGAGATCTGAGCCTCACTGCCGGTTATAGCGCCCTGTTTCAGTACTGCTGCCTGCTCCTTTGTCCCTGTGTTTGGTGTTTAACCTAAGATTGATTCTCCGTGTATGACCCTCGCCTGTTCCTGGATTCTGAACCTGTGTATCTGCCCCTGATCTACTGCCTGAACCCGGATTCTGATTCTCTGCTAGTGACCCTGATCTTTCGCCTGTCCCTGGATTCCGAACCTGTGCCTGTGACCTCTGACCTTGGGTTGTTCTGTGGATACGCTATCTGCTGCCGGCACCGACTCTGCCTGGACCCCACGCTGCTGTCCGCCATAACACTCCTGGGTTCTCCTTAGCCAGTACACAACTCTCGACCCTCTGTTAGTCTGCGGCCAAGTCTGTCCCCACCACTAGGGGCTCCAGTGAACACCGGGCTTTCGGAGCAGACTCCAGGTTTTGTTGTACCGGCTGGAGGGGTTCCTAACACCTGGTTGGTTAAATATGCTCATAGAATAGAAACAACAACAAATAAATAAAAAAACAGGCCCTGGGAACAGGTCCGGCAGAACGCGGTAAGCAGGGATGGCAGGCGGGGGGAGTGTCCCTTAGTCTTGGCACTACCCCCACCCCACCTGCCATCCCTGCTTGACCTCTGCTCCCTTCTCACCGACAGTGTCGGATGTGACATCATCATGTCATTGACACTGGCAGTGGGAAGCGCGCAGAGAGAAACAGTACACCGAGCTGGCAAGAAGAAAAGGGAAGGAAAGAAAGTCATAGAAAGGTAAGTAAATAACGGAGGGGGACAGTATATGTGGAAAAAGGAGGGGGACAGTAATGTTGATGAAGGAGGGAGGCAGCAGTGTGGAGGAGAAGGCAGCAGCAGGGGTAGGAGGAGAGGGCACAGTGTGATAAAGGTGGATAGTGTTATGATGAAGGTGCACAGTGGGATCAAAAGGGGGCACAGCGTAATGAAGAGGTGCACCAATGTGATGAAGAAGGGGGCACAACCAAACTAATTTCACAAAACTTTAAAATCTTATTACAAAGAATACATATTCATTTATATTTTTCATATAGCAATTCATGTTTGAGGTTTAATGTATTTATTTGTATTACTCTCTTTCATAAAGTGTAATATACGATTTGTATTGAAAGATAAAGCATTATTGAATGAACAAATAATTTATAAAAGAGGAGGGTGCAAAATTATTATGCAGGGGGGCGCCGGACATGCTAGCACCAGTCCTGCCTGGGAACTCAGGTCTTACAAGCCCAGATTAGACTTCTCATTCAGCCCCCAATTAAAGATCAGTAACTGAATCTACTCCCTAAAATCACTGGAGCATTACAGCATTATACAGAGAAGTGATCTTTGTGGACCCTGCAGATACACTTGCCGCACCACCACCACACCACCTGCGAGGGGCATGCGAGAGGCTGAATGATCTCAATTCCTACTGCATGACACCCCTAAAGCGCATAGGGAATATTTACCTGACTGAAAACAGCCTTGTAGCGTGCAAGGTACATTAATTTGTCTGCCATCCCTAGATGCTCCTTCGGCTCCCATTTAAGCATAGTATGATCTCAAGTATTGTCCTATATATTATATTTGTTATACATCACAATAAATAAACTTCAATATATATATATGTATAATCACAAATAATTTATGGGTAAGTGCTTGTAAGTAGAGGCTTAATGTTGGTCTATCATATTGCTATGCCTTCTTATTTCAGATGTGAGGTATAGTGATTGAATTGTTGGAATACCATATCCATTTCATGACATAGTTGAAATTTACAGCAATCCTGTTCTGTGCCCCTTGGTGGAATACAACAGGGTGTGAGGCTGCTGTTTATCTGTATGCTCTTTAGTGTAATTCCTTAGTCACAAACTATGCAGATGTGTTCCTTTGGGTGTCCATAATACCTCTTTCACATAAACAGAACTCAATGACATTTTATATCATTACGGTCACTAACTTTATTTCTACAGTGAAATACATGTAATATCTTATTACATAATGTGAAAATGTTACTAGTAGTCTGTAATCATCCCTAAATTAAGGTTTTTAAAAAGAACTCCAAGGAAATATGTTTGACCGTTGTTATCCATAAACAATTGTAAAGCAGAATGGTCACTCATATAATTATCCATTTCTTTCCTCAGTTTTTGGTATATGGAAGCTACTATGCAGTCATTGCAGGAATTTTCTTTGTGAGGAGCCTGTATATCCTAATATCACTGCGCTACAAGAGGCCTGAGAACAACCAAGACAGAGACATTAATGACGAGACTCATCTTTAGTGACCAGTATCAAAATATTCTCTAAAAGCTGTGAAAACGATGGTGACTATTGGCACCATCTCAAAGGTTTTGAATGACTGAGGATAAGATAAAAAGGATTTTATATACAGTATGTATTTAAATTTGCATCGTAGACCGTTTCCTGTAAGATAAAATAGAAACACCATGAAGATTTTTTTTTTTCATAAATGGACTATTTTCGTTACTTTGTGCTATTTACAAACAATTCTGGAAGGCACTTGTTCCAATATATGGTTCAATAAATGTAGAATGAACACACTGTGGAAGTCAAATAATTGGATGAAGTAAACCAAATTGTTTAATATTGTTTTACCGTGCAATTGCGATTAATAAGCCGTGTTATGATGCAATCGCACAGATTCATAACACACATTTACATTCGCACTTACACTTGTAAATAATACACACTTATTAAGGTTCCAATACACATTTATTTATTAGTAAAATGTATTGGATTGTTTATACATAAATGATAATATATTAATTGATATCCAAGGTTCATGATATAGGAACTGTATCATGTTTAGTGTCATTTTAATCCACTTTTTTACCATAAGACATCTGCTACTATCAGCTAAACGATAGCACCTTGTGTATGCAAGTTATGCATGATAAAGGATAAATGGTCAAAATGATACTGTGTTTGTAATGCTAATAGACCAGTTTGAACCAGCTTTCGAAGGGAAAACACGTATGCAGCTGTTGGAGAGCTGACCCACACCACCCTTGGAGGGTATTGTTTGAATTGAATTATGACCTGCATTATACTGGACTGAGGAAACCACATTTTTGCAGTGGAGAAACGCGTAAGAGGTTTTATGCTTCATTTGCGGTTTTTAACATTTGATTTCTGGATGGACTTTATTATCACTTCACTACCCCTGCAGCTGTAACTATAAGAGTTTTATTTGTAACTCCGTACGGTCCTTATTTACGAAGGTGAGCGGATATTGCCACAAGCGTCTGCAAGCATTGAATGTTAAGAGATAATCTCTGGCCAGAGTCCAGAGTATTGTGCTACAAAAAGACCTGCATGTAAGAATATCCTGCTCACTTTTAGGGGACTGTTTAAAAGGAGCCAGCAGGAGGAGTGATCTTCATTTCACACTAAAGGAAGAATTGGAAGGTTGGTTACCAGTGGGTGGCAATTAGCTGGAATATTGCTTTGATTTCAAGTAAGGTCTGTTTTAAACTCATTTGCACTTTGAACTACCTCTGTGGATTGTGGGCATCAAGAGCCTAGAATTTATTCAAGTATAAGTAGCTAAGGAACGAAAAGATCTTATCATTACTTTTTCAACCTGATATCACATTGTCTGAACTATTATCAGACTGCATTTAACATCCATGCTGGGTTTTTTTTTTTTTTATTATTATTTTCTCTGTGGGGAGTGTGTAGTATTAACTTTCCGGGGAGTTCACCCCCGGGATTGAATAAATAGTCATCCTAGAAATAACTTATAAGCACTTTAAGAGGTGGATTTTTGTTATTATGTTTTATTCCTGCTCTCTAATAAATTGCAGTGGATGAGTATTTTATATGTTGTGGAAATGTAGTGGCTATGTGTTATTTTTTACTTACATTAAATTAACATTTTAATTACAAATCGGTTGGTGTTTTGAAATAGTCCCCCTTTTTTTCTTGTGAATTGTCGTCACCATTTTAGATAAAGCACAAACTATTCCAGAAGAGGGCGGCTGTTCTCTGTTATTTTAACAATGAATGTATAAATTGTTTTAGTCTTTAAAGAGAATAAGAAGTGAGGTATAATTTACCCAGAAGAGCGCCTAATCAATACACTGCAGTGAAATTCTGAAGGTATTGTGTTGTTCCGTGTTATACTGGACTGTCCTGAATCCTGAACCTATGGAAACATGCCGCGACATCATCAGTAGTTTTTTTTTATACTGAAACTGGATACTATCAAGCTGTTTTACCAGCTAGTTCTCTCTCTTTTCCTGAATACACAGTAGACATGATTACCATATCCTGGGCCTAGATGAAGTGTTAGAGGAGATGTAATTTATTCAGTGTTTTTATACTTTCCTGCTTTATTTTGTAATTAAATATCTTTGTGTTTTAGAACCACAACAATCGCATTGGACAGTGTTTTATTGGTAAGCAATAAAATGATTTTAATAACACACATACATATCATGCTAACTCTACAAACCTTTCAACCACAATCAGACAATACCCTAGTTTATACAACATATAGGGCATACAGACTGGTGCAGCTTAAACCACTTATTTGCTTCTTACTCCTACTTGTTCAAACACCTTATGGAAACACACAGTTTGGCTATTTAGTTCTTCATCAAAGAGTGAAATAGGAAGGAGACTCCAAATTCTAAACAGTGAAACCAGATTGCTGTGAATTCAGAGCAACAGTCTCCACCCAACATAGAGATGGCAGCCATGGGCATATAGAAACCTATTCTAGTTAGTCATTCCTTCAGAGTAGGGATGTGCACCGGCCACTTTTGGTGTCTCGTGTTTTGGATTCGGATTTGCTTGAGGTTTTGGGTTCGGATTTGTTTCGCAAAACACCTGACGAAAGGTTTTAGTTCGGATTTAAGGTTTTGGATTCGGATTTATTTTGAAAAAAACATAAAAAGTGTTAAAAACAAGTTTTTTTGTTTATTTTCACTCCTACGCTATTATTAACCTCAATAACATTCAATAACAATCATTTTCACTAATTCCCAGTCTATTCTGCAGAATCAGTGAACTTTGTAATATTGCAGTACCAATGGACTTATACTGCAGGATTGTTTTTAGATATTTTTTTTTATTTCTTTTTTTTATAATTATTTTTAAAATATTTTGTGCTGTGCTGTGCCCTTCTAAGGGCATTGTTATTTCCCCAGCACAGCACAGCACAGCACAGCACAGCACGAGATATAGCAGGACAGAGGACCACCTAACACAACCTCCCTCTACCCTGATCAATGCCCGAGTGAACATGGCGGCGGCTAGCGGGGAATTTATAAGATCCGAGTATCGCGAGATCCGACAGCGGGATTATGACTCAGAGCCTCGGTTTGTTTTGCAATTGGCGGGAATACCCGGATCTGTCTCGGATCCGGCTCGGATCGGCAACGTTCGGGTGGGCTCGGATTTCAGATATCCAAGCCCGCTCATCTCTACTTCAGAGTAGGGGGAGAGGGGACCTTCAGAGAAATAGAATCCCTGCTTTTGCATCGTTTCTTAGGTGTCATAAGTAACAATCTCTAGTATTGGGATATCAGGATATTCAGGATGTTAAGCAACCAGAAGTCTGTACCCTCTGGAGTTGGACATCCCATAATCTCTGCAGTATATTCTGTAGCCTTACAGCAGAAAGTAGCAAATCGTGGGCAATCCCATCAAGTGTGGAGTGGGGTACCCAAGCTCAATCCACATCTACAGAAGTCACCTTAGAAACCTGGATGCATCTTGCACATCTGGGTCACCTGTACATGCGACCTTGAATTGAATTTTCCCCAGAAAGACAGGAGGATCTGGCCAGATTTGAGGAGTTTCTGACCGCCACAGGTCCTAGTTTCATAGTGTTGCATAATTAAAGATATAAAAGTTAAATTAAAGTTTAAATTACAGTTTCTCAATTAACATTTGATAAATGATAGGGATAGTGCTCCCAATTCGTGTTCAGTCGTATATGCAATTGCATACTGTAAATTGTGGTAAACAGCTATTCTCATGCTCAGAAACGGCCCTTACACCAATGAAAGCAGTTGCATGCAATTCATGTCCGAAAAAAAATGGCTTACAACAGCCTATGACTTGAAGGGGGAGGGAAAGAGTGGACTAACGTAGGCTAAGTACAGTAAGGGAGTGCCAACACAGATACTGCCGATTCAAGCCCTGGATTTCTCATAAGTACGCTCGCTTTCGTGGAAGTTGGGTTTAAACATTAATCAGGCCCAGTATCTATGGTGGTATACTGCAGATGTCCTTGCCACAGGACAAAACCAATTTAGTAGATTAAATCTAGTGATTTGACTTTTAGGCGGTTAGTAATCTGGATGGTGTAAATGGCTCGACTGGGAAGATCAGGCTTGAGAGGAAGAGCCCAGCCTTACCCTCCCACCAGAAGCAAGACGCTGACAAATCAGAGCCACTTGGGCCAATTCTTTGCTACCAAAATGACTCAAGACCGTCCAACAGTACCTGCCTTAGAACCCACAGGATCATCGGAATTGGTGGAAAGTGATATTCTAAACAGAAGTCCCACCTCATGGACATTACATCCACAGCCAGAGAAACTCTGGTTCTTGCGCAAAATCTTGGAAACCAGTGATTGTGTTTGGATGCCATCAGATCCAGGTCTCGCAGGCCAATTTCCAGATTAAACTCCTGAAACACCTGAGGAGGCACTTCCCATTCTCCTGGAAGAGATGCATGCCTGCTGAGATAATCTGCTTCCAGTTGTTCACTCCGGAAAAAAAACCCTGATAAAATCACTGGAACTAATTTCTCCGTCCACAACAAGACCGGTTCCGCTACCTGCATAGCTCCCCATGCTTCTTGTTCCTCCTTGGCAACAAAAAACGAATACAGCGCTCAAATCTAACGGTGTCCCGATATGGGCTAATGAAGAATAAATAGCAGATCACGAGTGGTCAAATATATAAAATAGTATTTAATATCACAGTAAAATCATACATAATGGCTGATTCTTTTCTATCTTCTTTCTTTTTCTTTAAACAAAAACAGAACTATATTCATCATCATCATCAGTCCATGCTTGAGTGGTAATCATAGGGGGAAAGATGTACAAAAACTATGTCACAGTGCACTGTGACATAGGGTGATGTAACAATTCAAGGACTATAGAAAACCATGTTAAATGGTGCTTATGAGTCTAAAATAGTAGAACCACAACGCTACTAATGGAAATGATGTACAACAGCTGTATACCCTGTAGCAAATATTGTGGTCAAAAAATGTTATGAATTGAGCATTGCTCTACAATTTCCTCCCAGAAAAAAAGGATGCTGATTATTGCCGTAGTCATTAGTCCACATATAATAGTAAGCTTCTTCCGATGAGTAATAATATCTGTATGGCCATATATATAGCTCCGTACGGAGTAAAGATGATCTGAAGCCTCAGCTTCCAGTTGGCTTTATAGTATTAGTTCACCATGAGAAATGTATTCCACTTCATACCCCATAGATGGAGAAAGACACATAAATGAGTAAGATATATTATAGTACTCACTGTCTCTGATTGTGAATAAGATGCGTCGTTCCACACACCCGTTAGATTTATACCATTAGGGAATCATCTCCTTAGGATTGCTGTGTGTCCGATGGTTATAAATTGGAGTCCCACTCCTTCATAATGCAGACTGGAATCGTGGATGAATAGTAGTGCAGCCTTTTAGGCTTTAGCGGGATACTCTCACGAATAGCTTCACGCACTGCATCAAATGATGGTACTTGTATAATCCGCGGTTCACAACTACGTGTGTAACCGCCTCACCTACAACTGACTGTGGTGAAAATAAACTCCAAACGGAGAGAGGGGTATGGAGAAAACGTAGAACTCCAACGAAGACAATTGTTTGTCCACTTCCAGATTGATCCGGTGATGTCAACTCCTGTGTATGATGAGTGGAATAGAGCCGGCAATTGAAGCATATAAAAAATAAAAACAGCACAATACGGTACAAAATGTAATGAGAGACCAACTAAGTAGTTGACTCTATGCCCCTAACGCGTTTCATTACGGAACGTAACTTCATCAGAGGGAATGAACATTGGCGATTTACATATGCCACTGCATTGACATTAACGGATTGGAGGTGGACCGGTTTTTCTTGAAGGACAGACTGAGCTTCCTGGAGGGTTAACAGCATGGCTCTTAGCTTGAGAACATCTACAGGCCGAAGCGTCTTCCTGTCTGTCCAAAGGCCATGGAAATGAAGCTGGAAAACAGCTCCCCAGCCCTTCAGACCTGCATCTGTGGTCCCCAGAATCCAAGACCACAGGACAAAAAAGATTGGCCCATCGTCAGAAGTTCTTGAACTAGCCACCAATTAAGTGGTTGACGAGTTAATGCCATAATCTTTGTGAAGACTCTCTGGGCTGTGGAAAGCCAAAGGGGATCGCCCTAAATTGATAATGTGTTCACAAGAAAGGATCTCCAAAAAGACCCTAAAACACAGAGTTTGTAGTCTAGAGACATTCATCGACAGGAAAGTACTTTTACCTCCGGTTGCTTGGCTAATCATACTGTCCAGTTCTGGACCAAACAGAGAAAAAAGTTCAGTTAAGTGTGTATACATAGCATTATGAGTTTATATAAATACACATACATTTCTCCTAACTCTACAGGATTAAACCTAGAGTTGTACTCTCCAACACAATCCTGTGTTAATATATATAACATAATAATCTTCACAATTGAAGAATCTCAACAATAAGATGATAACTATGTGAAGGAAACAGAAAATATTCTGCAGATATCTATTTGTATAGATATGTGTAAGGCAAAACTGACCTACAGCACTCATCCCTCCAGAACCATGTCTAGGGCAGAGTACTCGCAGATAAAAAGCAACCCGTCAGTGTTGCGGCTATCAGTACCATCATAAACTTGTAGAACAAGATGGAGAGGTCTTCACCTATAGCAGCGGCCTTTCCCGTAGAGCTTGACGTGCTCACAGGTACGCGGATGCCCACAGGTCTTACACTCAGACTAGTACAAGTTTATGAAACGTACCGTAGCGCTGAGTTAGCAGGAGATGGAAGAAGCATAGTCAGAAAACAAGCTGAAGTCTCAGGTCCGAAGCAGATACCATGGTCAGGGACAGGCAAAATGTCAGGGCTGGCAGCAAATAAGGAGAGTCCAGGAACGTAGCAGAGGTCAGGGGCACAAGCAAACATCAAAGTCCAAGAAACGAAGCCAAGGGTCAAATACGGGCAATCCAATAGTAGAAGATACAAAGCACAGGAGCTGGTCAGGACACAGAAGCTGCAAACTATAACTGGCAGGGAGGCTAAGTCTTTCCTGCTTTTTATACAGACGGCCAATCCAGAGCCCTCACATACGTACAAATGAGTCCAGGAGGCTGTTCATGAATGAGCTCTGATTGCGCCCGGCTGTCAGATTTAGCCGGTTGCAGCAGTGAAAGAAGCGTCCCGGCTGTTGCCATGGTGACAGTCGGGAGGTGTGGGTGGAAGTGACGTCCTGGTCATGATGGTGACAGCCGGGACGCCAGAGGCTGATAGGCTTTTGCTTTGGGGAGGATTATCCTACCTACTCACTTTTTGCTTATTATAATTCTCCTTTGTTTCTTTTGCGTTGAAAGTCTTTTAATCTGTGCTCCGATTGTGGCCAGATAAAATCCAAGTCCCATCTCTGCCTCACCAGGAGACCTGGCATTTCCCTGAAAATGGCTGCTCCTCAGACGAAGTCCTCACACTCTATTCCAGAGACAGAGCCTGACCCGTCGGGAGAATACAGTGACAGTCACATAGTGGCTGTCACTGTGCGCAGGCTGATTCTTTTCTATCTTCTTTCTTGTTCTTTTTTTTTTATTATTTAAACAAAAACAGAACTATATTCCATTTAAAAACATAACACTAATCCACTCCTAATCTTACCGACATGTCAGTTACACTAAGAAAATAATAAAAATCTCATTTCGCAGCAAGTAAGCGGTACTTAAACAGCCCAACTGTCTTTGGGCACTTTAACAACTAAGTTTTCTGCCGACTCTTCCCCTCTGCAACCCCACAGACCTCAGTGTTGTTTACTATTTAAGAGCCAACTCCATGGGCCCTCATACAACCACATGGTAGCAATGTCCCCCAGAGTGGATGAAGGAGAAAGCAAGCTGGTGGAAGCAGTGTAATACTCTGGGCAGTGTTCTGCTGGGAAACCTTGGGTTCTGACATTCATGTGAATGATACTTTGACAAGAATCACCTACCTAAAGATTGTGGCAGACCAAGTACAACACCCCTAATGACAGTGGGCTCTTTCAGCAGGATAATGCACCTTGCCACGTTCCTCAAACTATTCCTGAACAATTTTTTTTAGAGTTCAAAGTGTTGTCTTGGCTTCCAAATTGCCCAGATCTCAATCCGATCGAGCATCTGTGGGGTGTGCTGGAAATACAAGTCCGAGCCATGGAGACACCACTTCACAACTTAAAAGGATCTGCTGATGACGTCTTGATGTATCACAGGACATCCATTAGAAGTTTTGTGGAGTCCATGCCTTGATGTGTCAGAACTGATTTGGTGGTACAATGGGGAGCAACACAATAGTAGGCAGGTGGTTTTAATGTTGTGGCTGATGGTATCTGCTCATAGTGAATATTATGCAGCATATGGTTTTCTGATAGCACACTGCCCCAATTGGTGTAAGAATGAAAACACAGAGTGTGTGTGTGTGTGTGTGTGTGTGTGTGTGTGTGTGTGTGTGAATTCAGCAGTCAATTTGTGTAAGAATGAAAACACAGAGAGTGAGTGAGTGTGTGTGTGTGTGTGTGTGTGTGTGTGTGTGTGTGTGTGTGTGTGTGTGTGTGTGTGTGTGTGTGTGTGTGTATTCAGCAGTCAATTTGTAATAATAAATTCTAATATATACCCTCTGATGATGTTCTGCATCACTTTAAAAGGAGAAATATAGGTAAAAGCCCTGTGTATTTACTATCATAATGGCATAAGGTTTTGAAAATTGAATTCTTATAAGATTTGCTTTGAATAATACTCCAGAGAGCCCAGTGAATGTAGATCATATTACAATTAATTCTACATGGAACTACATTGTTAGATTTATTTGAAGAAAATTTGATAAGGCACTAACAAGTGGCATTTTAAATGTTTCTATTCAGCTCACTATCAGGACTAATCTAAATTCTCACAACACTCGCACCATTTTTTTTTTTTTTTCATATTTTACATGCAAACTTTATAAATTGTTCAGGGACATAGAATATGAAATGTGTTACATGATTAAATTAAAAATTATTAATTTGAATACATTTTATTGTGTAAAAAAATTCCCCTATCAGAATCTCTCTTCCCTGTTGCGTATATAATTTCTTTGTAGATAAATGATAATAGGACAACTCTTCATTTTCTTACAGCCAACAGTAAATTATACTTTCCCAGTAGCTGGGGAGAATCTGACGCTTTGTGAATGGAACTAGCAGATTACCCATATAGAGGAATCTACACTTAGAGCAAAATTGCAGCCTGGACTGATTGACACCTATTCATAAAATCTAAAGACTTTAACCCAAGCTTTATGTTACTTCCTGATATAAATGTATTATCAATAGTTATGTTTAGTAATTCAGAACGCACCTACTTCACCTGAGATTATGTAAACCACAAATTATATTTAAAATGACTCACTTTTTATAGCTGCAATCAAAGTATTTTTGGGGTTTCTTAAAATAGCACGTTAAATACCTTTTAAAGCATGCATTGGATAGCCATGGTCACTTTTCTTAGCTGTCCTCCTACAAACCATTATCTCCACTTCAAAATATTCCTGAAGAGCCGATAAGTATGGCTGCCAGACACACACACACACACCATGTCATGTGTTGGCAGAGGGGGAAGGAGAATGGAGATTTTACAGTGCAGACAGAGCTCAATGCCTACCTGCTCACTACACCATGTGACTGGTGGTTACCATGGTAGTCACATGACCCTGTAAACTGCAAATTCTAAGCCAGTAAAAGCAGCTTGAAGAAACAAACTAAGGAAAATGGTAATTATCCTGGCTTCTTCTTATAGCTTACCACAGTGATTAGTGATAGAGGTTTCCCTTTTTCCCTTTGTATTTATGTTGCTGAACTATAGTTTAAAAACTTTGTCCACATCCAGAAAATTAAACTGTATTAGTGCCAATTGTACATGCATTAAATCTACAATCCTTCAAGACAAATCTTTACCCCTTCCAAGTATAGTGAGGGAATTAATATGAAGAACAATGTCACACAACTGCCCTTTTTCTAATATTTTAATATTTTTCACCTGCAAACGGTAGCAAAACATTATTAGATTTATTATGCAGACGCGAGTCTTCAGGATGGAGATTTTAGGCATAGAGAAATGGGTAGCTTTATTGGGCAAAATAAGTTTGTGGGTTTCTTCATTTTTAATGAATAAAATTTATAATTTTTTTTTCTCATTCAACATTTCATTTCCACATCCCTCCAAGCCAGATTGCTAAAATGATTGCGTTTCTTTTGAGTAATAGAGCGGCCGTTTAGAGCTGCTTATTTTCTGCTCTCTCACATAGCATAAAGTGTTACGAGTTAGGAATACTGATATGAATAATTACCTAGTCCCTAAGAAAAATATATATACAGTACTGCAGCTTAAACGAATATGGAATCTGCAATAACTTACCAAATTTAATATACATGATATACCTTCAGTTACCCTTTGGTTGCCCAAAGGATTGCCAACAGACTGCACTGCAATATTTGCTAACAAGCCTCTAGGCAACCTAGGGGCTGAATGAAAATTAAAAGGCTTTCCAATTGCACATATTACCTTGTTTTTGTTTCTTTTTTGTTTAAATACAAAAAAAAAAAATATAATTGCAGGCTCCAAAAGAACTCCCTGTGTTTAAAGCTTACGCTGGTTAAACAAGACAAACAGTGCAAGAGGCAGTACATGTACGGTGATGCCTGGTAAGCTCCTGTGTTAGTCTAAGGCTATAAGAAAGGGTTCGTTGATGAACTTCCTGCTGGAAACTGCCCAGAGGGTGCCCCGGCCTGCAAATAAAGGAAAATATAGGACAACTGTAAGTTGAGGAACCAGCAAATGGTCAGTCGCACACAGCAACTATATATACACAGGAAAAAAAATCTGAAATATCCAATAACTTCTATCCCATACTTCTGCTGAAATTAGACATGTTTAGTAACATACTTTGGGAGTTCTCTCCCTTCCTTCACTCTAACTAGCGGGCAGAAAGGGAGCTGTCTACAGAACCCGGAGTTATGTTGCATGAAGATGTGGCAAGTTCTATTTCCTAACTAAGTATCTCTTGTTTTCTACATGCACAATGTCATACGTAACTTAAAAACAAGGATTAAACCTATCTTCTGAAAAAACATGATAAAATAACAGGAAATATGATATAGTATTTTGTATACTACAAGAAAAGTACTTCCTCTAACCAATGTCATATCTGCAACAAAGGTTGCAATAATTTATAACTTTAATTTACAGTAAAAATACCAATATAGTATAAATAGCCATACATTTTCCAATTAATCTCCTCCAATTTGCTGCCTTAGTTGGTCCTCATACAAGATATTTTGCCACCTCCCTGACTGTGCAGCAGAGGATGTATGAACAGACAAGTGGTGTCCGTGTGTTTAGGCTTCTCCAATATAGAATTTAATACATTTCCATTACATCACTTATTAATCTACAAGGGGTGGGAGAGGGTGAGGGAAACTCGAACTGGGCATTCATTTACTTGTATGTGTTGTCATCCATGCAGTTACTTACCATGAAAGGATTGCTAGAGACTGAAGGGGCTGCAACCTGCCCAAATGGAGTAACCACAGACTTTCCTGGACCAAACACACCAAAACCAGCTCCTTCAAAAGAGGATGGAAAAAAAAGTAATAAAAAAAAAAAAAAAAAAGAAAAAAAAAAAAAAGGATGCATCTTAAGGGGGATTAAGATCACAGAATTTCCATGGAAATTGTTAGAAACAATATAGCAATTCTAATTGGGCACATCCTAAATAGACTGACTTGTAGAATATACAATACCTTGTATATTGCCATTGGGCTGCTGTGAGAAAGCAGTCTGTTGGGGGAAGGCCGTCTGAGGGGGGAATGCCGGCTGATGAAAACTGCCACTAAAGCTAGTAGGAAGACTGTATGATGCCGATGTCCCGAACCCTGCGGGCATGCTTAGAGAGGCTGTGCCAAAAGACGCTGTGCCAGAGAAAAGATAGGTACACAAAGTAAGAAGGTATACAAAATGTGGGCAGATTCCTACACCAGCAAAGGTTCCCAACAAAGGTGTTACAAAACATTTGTGCATAATTACAACGGTCTATAATTTATTGGCAGTAAGAAAAGGTAAAATATATTGAAATTGTGTATTTTGAGCTATATTTTGTTAATTAAATGAATTAACTGTAAGTAAATTTGTTCTGTAAACATTCATTAGCGTGTGACAAACATGAATCGTGTATAAACAAAAAAATATTTGGAAATTTCGGTTTAAAAGCTGCCTAAATACCTAAAGGTAATACACAAGTTAGTTGTCCAATTTTACCAATTTTGGATTAAATTGATTTAAACCACCATATTTGTGGGCTTCTGCAATTGCAAGAACATGATCATACACTAAATGGCCAGAAGTATGTGGACACCCACACATCACATCCGCATGTGCTTGTTGAACATCTCATTCCATAAGAATGGACATTAATATGGAGTTGGTCCTCCCTTTTGCTGCTATGACAACCTCCACTCTTCCGGGAAGGCTTTCCACTACATTTTAAAACATGGCTGCGGAGATTTGCATCCATTAAGCCACATGAGCATTAGTGAGGTCGGGCTTGCAGTTGGTGGTTGATTGGGTTGAGGTCAGGGCCCTGTGCAGGGTAGTCAAGTTTTTCCACACCAAATTCGATAAACCATTTTTTGACAGACCTCCCTTGTGCACAGGGGTATTCTCATTGCCTGAAAAAGGAAAGGTCCTTCCCCGAACTGTTGCCACAAAGTTGGAAGCACACAATACTCTAGAATGTCATTGTATGCTGTATCCTTAAGATTTCCCTTCAATGGAACCAAGGGGCTCAGGCCAAATAAAAAAAAAAACAATAAAACAACCCCAGGCCATTATTCATCTGCACTAAACTTTACAGTTGGCAGTACTCATTTGGGTACGGAAGCCTTCTCCTGGCATCTGTCGAACTCAAATTTCGCCCATCAGACTGCCATATGGTGAAGTAGGAGTCGCCAGTCCAAAGAATGCCCTTCCGCTGCTGCAGTGTCCAATGGCGGTGTGCTTTATACCACTCCAGTCAATGTTTGGCATTGTGCATGGTGATCTGAGGGCTTGTTTGCGGTTCTAAGCCATGGAAACCCAAGTTGTGAAGATCCCGATGAGAAGCTCTTGTACGGACGTTCTTTCCAGAGGCAGTCTGGAACTCAGTAAGTGTTGCAAGCGATGACAGATGATTTTTACGTGCACTCAGCACCATTCTGTGAGGCTCCTAGACACTTCCACTTCAGAATAACAGCAATTACAGTTGACCAGGGAAGGACAATCAGGGCAGAGTGTTTATGAACTGACATGTTGAGAGTCAGTGAGCTCTTTCGTATGACCTATTCTACAGCTAATGTTTGACTATGGAGACTGCATAGCCGTATGCTTGATTTCATGCACCTGTTACCTTTGGGTGTGGCTGTTATTAGCAAACATTAATTAGAAGGGATGCCCACATACTTTTAACCATGTTGTGTATTTTTAGCATTGTAGGCACAAAAAGTGATCTGATCACTGGGTGCAGTAATTGGCCACCTGCACTGTCTGGTCACCACAAGTGTTTGATAATCAGGTTGAACCACATGTGACCCAGTCAGTGCTGGCTCTCAATGTGTTTGACCAGCTACATAGTGCCTATTGTAAAGGAGAACAAACTTAAATACAACTGAATCATAATTACTGACAAAAGACTGCAGACTTAAAATGTGGGTATGGGGATATTTTTGTGGCTTCATCACACCTCTCAACAGTAAGCTCTATACTAATGTATGGAGCTGTACAACTTATCACAATAAGCAAACAAACAGAATCACCTACTGTAAAACATGCACAACTGTGAAAGTGGTAGCAATTTCCTAAGGAAAACTATAGATAAAATACTACAAAATTCTTTCACATAAGAGCATACTGTATTAAGCTATAGTTTTCCCATTTGTATGAAACAAATAAAACATGTCTCCTAATAAACATCTTGTGGTGCCCTAGTAACGTTCTACCACAGAAGCCAGTTACATGCTCAGAGCCACATCACACAGAACTAGAAAATACAAGGAGAAACCTGCAAACACAAACCATCAATAAACCCATGCATCTATCACCTGTGTTTACACTCTGGCTTGTGTATGGAAAGGTTGGGAATGTTCTCCGAAAAAAAACTGAAACAGTTCACAACAAATTTATAACCCGCCACTGAGCAACACAGAAGAATAAGTGGTCATACATTTTGCGCGAATTATGTCCTGGCTGCAATTGTCATTCAATAAAAACAAGCAATGTACATACAGTAACTAGCAAGTGTGGCCCGACTGTTGTCTGTGGCAATAGTTTGTTAGTGGCAAAAAAGGGGATTTTTGCACTTATATTAAATCCATTTCTCTGATTCCATCTGGATACACTGCAACCATGGTGATATAGAGGTAATGTTAGAGCTGGGCACTTAAAGAGTTAATTAGTCAAAGAAAAAGCTTCTCCTATTCTATATCCCCCACACCGAAAGATGCTCCAGTTTATAACAAATCACCAAGAACAGAGTAAAGAAGGAACAAGAGAATCTCGCTCGACATGTTAGAAAAATATATAACTGAACCAATGAGTGTAAAGAGAGGGGGGGGGGGGGGGGGAGTGCAGTGTTCCCCTAGTACAAAAATCCTATTTTCTCTTTTTTTCTCTGTCATCCATGCTGGCAGACACTGCAATAGGGATGTTCTAAAGCTGCCTCTAGGGGAGGATACACTCAGACACAGCTGTGCGTAAAACCTTTCACCAAAGCTTGCGTCTTTGGACGCAAAAATGTTAAAACGGTAGAACTTTATAAAGGATTTGGACAGAGGACCAGATTGCTGCCCTACATAACTGCTCGTCCAAGGCTTCAGGCAGCACCACCAAAGAAGCACTTACCAAACTGGTAAGAGTGAGCAGAGGTATTTTCTGGCACCGGTTTACCTGAACCTTAAAAAGTCTGATGAATATCTGCTTTAATCCACCCAGCAATGGTTTGCTTTGTTGCTGGCCAACCACTCTTATGCACGTCATAAAATACTAAAAGAATACATCTTCCCTGAATTAGTCCTGTTCCAAGTAGATCTTTAGCAATCTGATCTCATTAAACAAGAAAATTTGATCCTGAAAATTTGAGGATCCTGCCTGGTGTAGAGAAGGAATCTCCTGGTTAAGGTGGAAACCCTGTCACCACCTTTGGCCGAAATAATGGTCCTTTCATTTTGAAAAATAAGGAAAGGAGTCTTGCACAAAATAGATTCCAACTCAGAATCCCTGCTGGCAAAAGAAATTGCAAGAAGAGAGACAGCTTTTCAAATAAGAAATTTGAGCTTGACCAGCTCCATAGGTTCAAACGGTGGAAGCTGTAATGCAGAAAGGACCAAATTAAAGTCCCGTGGTGCTATCAGGAGAACATAATGCACCCGGAAAACTCCCTGTAAAAATGTCTGCATCTCTGAAAGTAAAACAGATATGGCAAGAGACTTGGACTTTTAAGAGCTCAGTCTCGGACCACTGTCCAGTCCATCCTGAACACTTTGGTGTGAACGGAATGGGTGCAGTACTTCAAAGTACATAGTCTTCCAAAATACGAGCTCTTCCCTCTTGGCCATTCTGAGGACACAAGGAAGCATGCTTTTGTAGGAAAAATGGATATCAGGCAAACGTCCAATGATACGATCAAGGTTCTCACCATTCCACCTTGTGGTTCTCTTGGGAGGCCATCATGTTGACCTCCGGCTGACCCCACCTTTTCAGAATCTGATGGATCCGTCTCCTGAGAGAACAATATTTATTTCTGCTGAGGAAATTCACCTCCCATGTTTCCACCCCTGGATGCAACTGCTGACATCCCCGGACCAGAATGTTCAACCCATGGCAAGGTCCAGGCTTATACCATAACTATGGATCTTCTGGTGCCCCCGATCATTGAGATATGCTACCGACATCTGCACCACTTGCCTTTAAGAGTTAATCTTGAATTAATAGTTTTTGTCACAGCTCTAGAATGTGATGGAGAGCTGTGAGAGGTTGCTGGAAAGAGACAATGAAGCCAGAAACGTCACTATCCCCCCACAGGAAACGTCATTGAAAGCTGGCATCTGTCGATACAAGGGTCCAGTCTCAAATCAGGTGGTCTGACATGAGCCACCACAGAAGGTATGTGTTTAAGGCAACAGTCTGATAACTTGAGTGGCTAGGATTGTAGTTTGATTTGGACCACTTTCTCAAAATGTTATTCTGAATAGTCCGGAAAAGGAAGAGTGCATATTGTACTGCATGAAATGTTGATACCATCTCTACAAAGATATTCATGCACAACAGGAACAGAGGTTCTCCTGGAAGCCAGGAGAACACTCACTCGCTGCCTAGATAACATTTTCTCCTGTAGTAGCAAAACACTCTGCAGTTGAGTGTCGAAATGAAGGCCCAGAACCACCATGCAGGGATCAGGTTGGTTTTTTTGTAATTTATAATTCACAGTGAAAACAGCTGAGCTGCTATCTAAAGGTGGTCGAGAAGAAGCAGAAATTAGTCGGTATTTATTAATAAATCAATTAATAAGTAATCATGTTGTGACTAGTTATGATCTGAGAAGAGCGCCCATGACCTTGGTAAATAACTTGGGAGCCGTAGCTAATTAAAAGAAAGGGCTCTGAATTGGAAGTGGAAGTCCTTTATTGCAAATCTGGGAAGGCTCGGGTGTCCCTCGAAAGACTGGGATGTGAAGGTAGACATCCATCATTTCCAATGTAGCAAGAAATTTCTCCATGGCGTTGGTCACTGACCTGAGGGACTGTCCACCTGAAGTCTGGTTTTTAGGGATTTCAGGTTCAATATGGACTGGAAAACCTAGGTTGGTTTCTAAACCAGATATAGATTGCAGTGAAATCCCAGAGTCTTCTGTGTTTCTGGAATGATCAGCTTTGATGTCAGCATAGATTGAATGGCTTCCCTGAGAGACAGACCTAAAATACTTTCTCCTGGTAAAGAACAGACTGGGTGCAGGATTGAGGAGGTTGATTACACAGCTTCTCTCTACAATGCCACTCACCCATGCATCTGAGGAGTTTCTCCATATGTCTCAAATGCAAAAGGTGAGCTCCCACCACTGAGTGTGAAGTGCTCACACCATGCATTGAGAGCTGGGCCCTAAGTGGCCCATGCATGCCTTCCCCTCTGCTGAACCCCTCGCAGGACTAAGGACTGACCCCCTTAAGTAAGAAGGCCCTTGTTTAGAGAAATCATCACCCCAAAAACAAAAAGGACATTAGACCTCAGAGCATATACTGGAAAGAACGTGTTTTTCCCCACTGTAACCTAACTAATAATCTTGTCTAGCTCCGGGCCAAAAAGAGAGCCTGACCACCAAATGGTAAGGATTCCAGACTCTTCTTGGTCTCTACGCCTGCTAACCAAAACCTGAGCAAAAGAATCAGTCTAGCAGCAACTGCCAATGCAGAAATCATAGCATCCACAAGGGCTGTGTCAAAAGCCACCTCTATAAGGTATTCGTGCGCTTCTCTAATGTGATACATTAATGGCAGTAAATCAGAAGCTGGAGTGCCTGCTGACCAATGCTGAAGCCAGGGTAGGTCTCAAGCAAGAATCTGCTGTACTGTAGATGGACATTAAAATACCTTCCCATTTGGCATCTGTATTGTACCTAAAAACAAAGCTGCAAACCAGAACCGAACCATTGGTAAATTTTGGTAGGCAGGCCAGTCATGTCGCCTTTAGGCAGAAATTCCCTCCATCACAGGTAGCCTCAACCAGAAAGAGAAAAACTAGAGGGTATCTCCGCGGAATCCTCCATGTTAACAGTCTGGCATGCCGCCATGACCAAGTCGTCCACCTCCTTTCTGCTCAGACTACTCTGATCACAGTACCCCAGCAACTTTGCTTCCTCTTAGTAAGAAAAATCCTCTGTAAAGTAAGCTTGGGAGGGGTTGTGACACTTCTGCTGGCTTCTGAAGTGAAGAAGAATAATTTATTACTTTTCCAGATAGGAGGACCCGCACTAGGCCTAAAACGGACTTTTCCACAGACTTAACCCAGGGAGCTTAATGACGGCCCCACAGCGGGATCCGTTGGAACCTAAGAGCTGTTACCCTGAAGCGAATCATCAAGATCAGGAACCCTGGGATTAGGTGAAATGGAAGGATTTTCATTGATCTCCTTCTGACGCACAACAATGCGAGTCAGCTCAGTTCCCCAGCGTCCTCGCCCAAGCAGGTTCTATCTCAGCAGCGCAAGTCGTTCAGCAGGCATCTGATTCCTATTGTTTATTTGACAATTTGGCCAGGCACATGGAACAGGTAAAGTAAATGACAGACTTCCCCTCAGCAGACTTGGCCTTGGAATTAGTTCCTAGTACCATTTGTCATGGTAGCAGAGGAGTAAAATAAAAAAACTGTAGCCCACAGTAATATAAAATTTGCTACAGAAGACAGAAACCGAATAAACGCTAGATTAGCAAACATACCATTGATGATTCCTTCCAGCCGGAGAGGAACTCTCAAAGGCTTTCCAGATAAGGAGAATTAGAGAGCTAAGAGAAGCCTTCCCTTCAGCTGCAGACACTCCACACTGTCTGTGCAGAGTCTGCAAGATTCTGGTGGGCTTTCTCCAGTAGGGTAAAACTCGCCAAAGAGGAGGTGCCCTTCTAGCTGGGGACTGCACCACCCCCCCCCCAGATCCAGTCGAGCTATGGCTGCAGTACCTCTTACAGCTCCCCAGTGCCATGCTGTCCCTACTAACAAAACTCTTAAAACCGGTTGGCGTCTGACCTTTCACTGCCATTCCACTGTCTCCATGGTCATACGGCCAGATTCAGTTGCCCTAGGCAGCCATAGGAAAAAGTGCCTAAACTGGAGCAAATTTCGGGACGTTATATAGATGGGCGGAGCTTTTCCTTTAACCAATTAACTCTTAAGTGCCCAGCTCCACCATTGCCTCTATCGCCATAGTTGCAATGTTCATGAGATTGGATGACAAATAAAAGGTGGTTTTAAATCTGAACATGAGTGGGAGAGGCTTCTAACTGAAGTGCAGTGGAAGTTACATGGCACATTAAAGACTGTTAAGAGACATGGAATATGGACAGTCAGAAAGCCTTGACAACTGAATGGTTCTTACAGATGGGGAAATGCAATTCAGCGCAAGGTGCCGACGAATGATGCGCTTATTGCCATCAATTACGTTAAGGAATCAACGCTCATTTTTCTGCGCACTTCTAAGGGATGAGAGGAAAAATGAGCGAATAGTTCAGCATGAACATCGAGGTGATGTGTCTTCTCGGACTGTTCCGGCTTCACATTGCGTTAAATTGAATCTCCTTCATTGGGTAAAGGAAATTATACCACATGTGGTGTAAAAAATAGGAATGTCGTATAATGTGCAAGAGTTTACATAGTGACAAATTAGAGTTTACTGGTAAACAGAGCTTGTCCATTCTGAATGTTTCCCCATTCACCTATTCCTGAAGAGGACAGCCAAACTTCTAGTGCATCAACTTGAAACTATTTGGGACAGGTTCTGGGCATTAATACTTTTCATATTGATATAGAAAACTTTCTCTGAGTTAAAGAGAAGTTAAACTCAAATTGTATGTGCATAACTTTGCCTAGCACAGGAGAATGTATATAGTTTCACGTTATCGATGTGTTATAATTTTGAACCATAATGTATCTGCCTACTCCCCAAAGACATCACATTATATTAGTAGCAGAGCTCTGGGAAGGAAGTATAAAGCTCTGAGTGACACTATATAAATGTTTATTATAATAATAATGGATATCTGTGAAAGGGAAGGAAAACAGTGGCACTGTACTAAATGGTAAGCTCTGAAAGCAGATTCACCATCACAGAAACTAGGTAAAGCCCTAAAACAAGAATAGTCTTCTATATTCATCAATTTATATTTACACAAGACCATCTGAAAAGGGAACACATCAAAATATCGGATAGGCCTCCCTTTAAACATTACTGGTTATGCTAGGTAATAAAACAAAACAAAACAAAAGCGTTAGGCATAATAAAAAAAAGGCAAGCATTAAATAACATCATGCACAGTAGCTAGACTAGGCACAGATAGGGATAAAGTACTCACAGACATCCATTGCTCCTGCAGCTGTCGGTAGTCTGGGTTGGTGGAATGGGTGAAATGGGGCGCTCTGATACTCCCTCTCAGTGGTGTGACCATCACGGATTCCTAATAGGGTAAGAAATGTAAAAGTAAATTAAAAGTGGTTTCCTAAAACTTATAGCACTTCATACACTCACTAATACATTATAAAGCACTTCAAACTAGAGATGCTCGCTGACCCCCATTTTTTGGTTTTGGATCTGGATTACCTTCGGTTTTGGTTTTGCCAAAACCGCCCTTGCGTGTTTTGGATTTCATTAGCTTTTTTTTAACAAAATTCAATTTTTTGGGGTAAAAAGTACATAATTTCGGTATTATTTTGTTCCTACATTATTATTAACCTTACTAATACTAAATTCCATTGATTTCCATTCAATTTCTCACAGTTCACAATATGCCTTTCACACACTTTCAGCCAAATACTGCATCGAGCTGGCTGGATGTTAAGCGATAGAGCAACGACACAAACGCTCTGCAGTTTATATCACATTAGGAGAGGTAGCATGTACAATTTGTCAAGCCAAGCAGTTTTTTTCCCTGACTTCAAAAGACTATGTACTTCTACATAGGCTTTACCAGATGACGTACAGGGATAACCATCATCAGGACTGGTGGCAGCAGCTACTTGCTGCTCCTGCTCTTCTGTGTACCGCTGTGAATCCATTTGGATAACACCCTACACTTATTAGTGCAAATTCAGAAAAAAAGCCTGCAAGGACTTGTAGATTAGTATTTCAGCAATGGACCTCTTCTATTTGCTACTCTATCCTACCCCTTCTGTATCCCTCTCTCAAGAAGAGCTAGATCACCGTGGAGGGTGTGAGGAAACGGGGTGCTACTGGACTGAGAACTATGTAATCATCACCCGTTTCTCACGGTTTATTGTACTTTTTAATCCTTGGCCCAGTCTAAGTATATACACCAGAGCATTGGTGTATTATGTGTATTATTATTTCATGTTATTAGATACATTTTGCCCATACTATTACCTGTGATATTGTATGTAGTATAAATATAAACAATATTGCCATACTGTGTGAAAATATCAGAACAACAGCAGTCATTTTGCTTGTGCTAGCTAATGTAATTACCATTTGTCTCAAATGTCTATTGTATGGGGTGCAGCTGAGATGAGGTTTGTTATCAGAACAATGTCTGAGTTAACTAGCTGGCAGCCCATGTTAATTAGCTAGGTCAACAGATAACCTGAGAGGTAATGAGGTTAGAACTTCTACTCATATGCAATGTGCCTCCACAGTAATATATTGGTTGAAATAGCATGGGGAAATGTATCAATATGTATCAATATAAATGTAATTGTATCAACTTTGATTGTTATTGTGTAACCCTGCTGATATAATGTGTCAAAAGTCTTATTGTTCCATGTAAGCGTGCAGTGTCATTCCTTGATGTACTATTGTAACCCCATGTGTAGTGTATCCAGCCAAAACAGCTAATTGAGTCAAGCCATTCTATTGTCTAATCAAAGTAACAGGGACAGTATGTCTAGCAGCTAAATTGTTGACTGGGAGGCCCCTTCTGTAAAGGGGAGATTTGAGACATTTGACCCTACTTCCTGGGTACAGAGAAAATAATATAGGGCGAGGAGAATGCCAGGAGAGCTATTCTAGTTTGGAGGATCCTGGTGTAGAAGACATCAGTGAAAAGGACTCTGGGCCAGGCATTGTGGTACCGCTGGAGGGAACCCTACCAGGACAGGGTTGGTGTGAGCTAGTAACCCAGGCTAGGAGACACCATAACTGTTTTGCTAAACGGTAGTGGTAATATTGCGGGAGGATAACACCCTGAAAGGGACAGAGATTATGACTTTGGAGTGCTGACTGCAGGAGGCTGCTGGAGGATACGTGCTACCATTTACCCTGTAACTTGTGAACGTCTTGTGGTGTTGTGCTGTCGTAATAAAGTCTTATTTTGGATATATCCTGGTCTACCCGAGTGAGTTGAATCCCACAGAGGGTAACTTCCATCCCAGCTAAGGGTGGTATCCTCACAGAGGGTGGTATTTATAGATTCCAAAAATCGTGAAATCCGACGACGTCACAATGACGTTTTGCCTCGTTTTGGAATCCGAATTAGCGTGAAAGCACCGAGCCGACTCTGCACTCGGATCCCCGAAGTTCGGGTGGGTTCGGTTTTCAAGAAAACAAGCCCGCCCATCTCTACTTCAAACACTGAATGATAAGGAGCGAAATTAAGTGGCTAAAACTCAATTAGAACAGTAATTCTGAAGGTACTCAACTTCTTACATTTCCACTCCTAGTGAAGCACTGTACAGTGACTTAACAAATGACAATATTACACAACTTGTATTGTGGAAACTAGGTAGAGCTGAAATTAATTTTGAGAACCTCTAAAGTAAAACATGGCACAGGGAACTAGAAGCTACTCTTCTAAGTAGTGTTCTACTGTAAATTCTTTCAGAAATCAAATTTAAATAACAGTTACATTATAAAACTGGTTACTTCAGCATGTCTCCCAATGTCTAGCGGCCCCTGCTCCTACTGAGGTGGACCTTTTTCAAAAAGGCAAAGGTCTTATTGATGCCACTCCAACATGAACTTTCCATTCACATAAATAGAAAGGTCATGGAACAGAGGATTCGCCAACACCAGCCGTCCATTTGAAAAGAACAAGTAGCAGTAGAATTGAGTAGTGCAAGAGCCCTTAGGGGACATACTGAATTGCAGGCAAGCCAAAACCTAGTTAATGAGTATTCAGTATTACTGTATAATTTACTGAATCTTGATTTTCAGTTTAGGGCAAAATTTTACTTTAACCAAGATGGATTACTGGGACTCAGATGGGTAGCATTCCTTCACGTTTGTCCTAAAATAAGAAAGATTAAAGCTATTATGGTAAATAGAATTCTACAATTGAGTAACTGACTGTTTTAGAGAGCAGCACCTAGAAACCCGGTGTAGAAAGCTACATTGTCATATTCAGGATGCCCCATACCTGGAGGTGCTCGCCCATTGGTCTGGAACGGGTTAACGGCAGGTGCAACATGAGCAGCGACAAACGGGTTTGTGGAAGTAGCTGAAAAGTAGATAGCCAGGATATTACATCACAATGTGACAGCAGTAAGCAGCCAGCCTCAGCTCTTACACAGAATGTAACAATTTTAAAGTAGCAGAGGCCAAATAAGTTATATATTTTAGACTCAAGATGATAAAAGAATATCGGATCGATACAGGTATAATTTGTTGCATGTTTTTGTTGAAAGAGTTCTACAGTGTAATTGTTTTGGATTGTGGGACGAGTTAATGCCCAAACTGTCAAACAAATAAACAAGCTTGTTATTCACCTCCAAAAGGTCCTGCGACTGAGGCAGACTGATGCGTGTGTGCTGCTGGGACCGCAGCTGGCATTCCAAATACATTGCTGCAAGAGAGAGATTTCCCTCTGTGAATCACAAGGCTCAAATATAGTATTAATTGACCTTAAAACACAAGAGAAAAGCTTGATGCTTGCAGAGGCTATGCCACCATTGCATATCTGTATTTGTAAATTTATCTCAGAGGGAAGCAATACATAAACCTTAATTGTTACAGAAACACCAAATTATCAGTAACAAAATAGCAAAATTATTCGAATGACCCAAAAGCAATAAGAATATTGTATATAATGGGCCTCTTCCCTTTTTAAAAAAAAATATAAAAAATAAGACACTTAACACAAGGTCTCAGCTCCATCTAAAAAAATAAATAAAAATGAATAGCAATCAAAAATGTTCCTTCACCCCTCTATATAACATGCAAGTTCAAATATAGTGTAGAGAAATCTTTGTAAATAAACAGATTATTATTGGACGATCGTAAAAGTGAATTCGAGTTCAGCAATAGTTTTGCTGCTAGGTGGAGTTGGTAGAGATGTCAGCCCTCCTTGATAAATGTACTGGCCTAAAGCAAACAAGTTTACATTACAGACCATGCATTATATACTCAGACTTTTATCTGCCCCAAAAGGCTGTAGAGGAGAGGGTCATATAATTAAGATACATACTTGTCTGTTGGGGCTGGACCTGGGCCAGATTTGGCAGAGACTGTTGCACTGTTATAGTTGCTGGACTGCCCGCTGCCACCTGGAAAACATGGACTGTGTAAGGGAACACTGCATGCACAGGGACCAAGTGGTGTCAAGGTGAACACAAGGTCATTATATAGGTCATTGGACAACTTAAACACAGCAGGTATTTTAATTCATGTAATGCAACAGATCTTTCTACAGCAATTCTATATGGAGGTTATTGCACAAATTGGTTGCAGTTTTATGAGGAGGTAATGCCCTCTTAACTCATTGCAGAAGGTGCCATCTGTATTACAACTAAAAGGGCATTAAATCAGAGGCAAAAAACAAACAGCAACAACAGACAAAATACTGCTGAGGAATGGTCATACCATAAAATATTGCAATATCAAAACTATACAATTATAGAATGCAGTAAGGAAGAAAATATACTATGGTTACCTCCTTATTAGTACTATTCAATAGTAATACTCTCTTATGTATACCAAACGGAACATTTCTATTCCAATTAAAAGTTGTTCCAAGTTTTCCAAAAGGTTTCAAATAAAATACTAAAATAACCTGGCAATGTAAAGGAGAATATGGTCATCACCATGGTTCCTTCTGACCCCAGAAGAAGGTCCATAGATACGGTGCATAGCGATCTAACAGATCGCTATGCCTGTGTGATAAACCAACCAAAATGAGGGCTGATCCTTCCCTGTATGTCAGCTGGCTTCCCCAGACTCTATGACATGAGAGAGAACTAACCTCCACAGCTGCCCACCAATGTAGGACTTGCAGTAATTGCCTACTGTGTGGGCAGGCACATGAATAAAACAACTGCGTCTGTCCCTATCAAGCACATGTAATGGTTTACCGCTTACAGATTAGAAGGCAGCCTTCCCACACCCTCATCTCAACATTATCAATCAATACTTATGAATTTCATACTGTTCTTTTTAATCATTTCATCTTATTCTAAACATTATTAAAGAGAAAACCCATGTGTGTGAAATTGTTACAGTGTGTAGTCTCTTTACAGCACCTGCTTGGAACATGGGCCAAAATAGTGTTATGGAGGAGATGAGGTTTTATTGAACAGGTAGTTAGTGTACATTTGTTTTCGAAAATATGCCAGGTGTAAGCAAGGATGGTGGTGCATAAAAGGTAGAATATACCAAGTGCTGAGCTAGGTGGGCGGTGTAAAGAACATGCACTAGCATATATGTATTTCTCTCTCTTCTTACATTGTGCACTACTGAAGATATTGTCTAGGTCAGCAAGAGCTGCATATTTATCTGCTGAAGTCTGGCTGGGTTTACTAACAGCAGCAGTTTTACTGGCTCCAGTTGAATTGAAGGCTCCAAAGTCGGCGCTGGAGGACTTGGGAAAGTTGTCAAATTGAGCAAAGTTTGCATTAGCGTTTGTACCTAAAAAATAAAAAAAGGAACTCTTGAAAAATGGCAGAGAAAATCAAATAGGTCCTCATATTACATGTTGGGTGGTGACGCTTTGCGTTCAATCAACTCAACACTGAAGCATTAATTCTGATGTGTAATATTATTCAGTCAAGCCTAAACCGTGTGTTGTATCCTACTAGGAAAACATACAGTCAGCATCGTTACAGTTCTGATTCAAATTATTTTACCTTATGTGACTTGTTTCACCACAATATTTATATGTTGAACACCACAATATCTGACACATAGTACATAATCACACAACACTGTTTATGGAAATTGTTTTGGGTCAGTGTCTTTGTATAAATTATGACCGTTAGCTAGTGTGTTACACCTACACAGGCAGCTAATCAATTTGAGATGTATGGAGAACATTTATGTTAACAGGTACACAAAAAAAAACCAAAAAGAGGTGGTGTAACCCACAGCAACCAGATTCTAGCAGTCTTCTCTAGTAGTATAGTAAAGGCAAAACTAATTGGTCACCATGGGTTATAGCACCTCAGTTTCCATAAAATGTCCCTGTAGGTGCTGGAGACAACCTGTAAACCATCCACAAACATGGGTACATCTAATCTACAGACTACAGTAGAAAGCTAGACACACCAAGAACAAATAAAACATCTGCAGATATCCCCCGCAGGGACAGGAAAACTTACGGTAGGAGGCCTGCAGACAGAAAGCAGACGTAAAGTCGCCAACACTGCAGCTGGTTGAGAGCGTTCTGAACGCTGCGTTGCCATGAAAGGGTGAGAGGATGAAGTGGAAAAGAAAAACAAAAAGGGTTGCAGAGAAAAATAATCAAGATGCCATGTTTAAAGAAATGAAAACAATATACAGACAATACCGAACAGAAAAGTGCATGCAGTGGCGTGCGAACGGCATAGATCTCCAAAGGTTTGTGCAGACCTCCACAAGACAGTAACTACAGGATTCATTATTGAACACTGTTTCCTGGCAAATGTAAAGCACCCCAAAAAAAAAAAAAAAAAAAAATCAATCACAAGACACTTTCTTTCAGGACCAATCACTTTCATTTTGCCCTTCAATACATCAGTAGATGTACCCCGCAGGGGCAGGGACATGATTGCAGTGGCATTGTCTTGAAGAACTTTACTTTTTCTCCAATAGCCTCTGCTGCTGTACAAACACTGCAGGATGTAGCGAAATTCCTATTGGATGCATTGTCATCACAGGATTTAAGCACTCAACTGTGACCCAGGAGACAAGCGGCAACAGGACACTTTTTGCAGTGTAGTATGGTAAGAAAAAAATCATTGCAATGAAACATTTCCAGTATGACCAAATTGGGCAGAAATAAAATCATGTCGGCAAGTGAATGCATCGCACATTGTGAGCAGTCACAGCCTGACTGGAAACATTGTTCTCCTTGCAGTCACCCAATCAAATAGCCTGTTCTGTGGCATTGTGTCCTGTATGTGTGTGACCACACCAGCCAGATCTGGTGATTCAATGGTGATGCTGAATGACCAGTAAATAACAACTGCTTAACTCTACAGAGATTGGAATATATATATATATATATATATATATATATATATATATATATATATATATATATATATATATATATATATACACACATACACACATATACATATATATTCCATTAGAATTTGAGAACATTAAAGGATGAAATAATACTTTTGTTGCTCCCTTTTACCGAGCTTCCACATGCTTTTGATGGGTTATCTGCAATTCCATCAGATAAGTGCAATTTCACCCTCAGCATATATTGGATCCGCTCTCAATGTGTGTAGCAGCACAACTCTCCTTAAACTAACCTCTATTAACAGAGAGTCATTATTATGTTTTAGCATAAGATACTATTCTCTACCAAAAACGCTCATGGGAGAGAATCTGCCCAAAATATATCTTAAAGCTGCTGTATCAATGAAAAAGAAGAAAATTAGTTATTGTAAAGTATGGGCCTAATGGCTGCCTTTTAAATAAGCTTAATAAAAACAAACAGTTTGACCCATCACCCTAGCCTCAGTCATCACATTGCAAAGTGTTGGTGCTCACCTCTGGCTAATATACAATGGGTCATTCAAAATTAATTGGGTAATGGTTAAAGAAAAATAAGCCCTACACCCTTTAGACAAACATGGGACCTTCAAAAAAAAATTAAAAAAAATGTGAGTATAGCATAACGCACGCCCTATATCAATATTAGGCATAATACAGGTTGGTGCAATTGTCCATTGACACAATTCCAAGCCAAACCTTCCTTCAACCCTTTTTCCCAATTTGTCTTTCTCCATGTACTTTTCTATGGTGTTTAAAAGAAACATGTAAGTGCAATGTATTGGCCCAAACATTGCAATAGGCAATTTTTTCACTTTTGTATATTACAACCCTTTGAAATAGTTCTGGGATGTGGAAGGTCCCGGGGGGCGGGGGGCGTGGTCGCGACCAGAGGATTTGAAAAAGAAGGCATACTACAGCCTGTTGGTTTATATGGGACTAATCCTGCTATCATTGGTTTGATTGAAATTATGTGCTCAGCAACCAGTTCTTTCTGAGCCAGGTTATTTATTGAGGTTTATTTACAGGTCAATAAAGTCTCTGGGTAAAAAGCTTTTTCTGACATTAATCTCTTCTCGAATTAAAATACACTATCACATCTTTATTTTTCACAAATATTTCATTGGCCTCCTAGTTCTACATCAAATACCAAGTCTAATATATGTGTATGTACATATTCAGTACGTAAAATCCATGGGTATGCAGAACGCTACCTTGAAGACTGTACAGTAACATTTATACGCAAAACAATCATAAAATAAGACAACAAAATGTAAATGAAAGGCATGCTTGTAATGCTAAAGTACCACCTTATGCATAAATAAAAAAAGCACATAAAGGTACAATAGCTTGGGCTAAGAATGATTACATATAATATAACATAAAACAGCTTTAAAATCGTGTAAAATCACGTAGACAGCAAAACAGCATAACAAATGTAACAAAAATACACAAGATAAACAGACACAAACATTGAAATGGATGGAGATGTGAGCACCTTGCTTTCTGCACTGGCACAAGGCTTTGCCTAATCAAACTGCAGTACAGAGGCAAAACTACCTGTATTTAAGGGCTGGGTGGGTGTCTGGCTTGATTGGGGGAATGCTCCGAAACTACTCGTGCTATTAGACTGTCCGAATGCATCAAAGTTTGCAAAGTCTGCATGGGCAGAATTGTGAGCTGTAAAATGTAGAGAGCAGAAGAGGAGAAAACAAAAGAAAAAGTAACATAATGGTGTTAATGAAGATGAGCAACATAATGCTAAAACACATGCAAACATCAAAAATAAACTGATCATTAATCAGTGACAACACATATGTCAAATGAAACAGACAATGAAAGAATGGTTTGATCTGGTCGCTACATTAATACATTTGTTGCACTGTACTGTTGTACATATGATTCTCCTTGTAATTATGTAAAATTGATGTCCACCAATGAAATGTATTTTACTGGCAAACCCGGGCCCAGTGACATTTGGGAGATACTCACCCTCCAGTGGCTGCCTAAATAACCATTATCCGGAGAGAATTTCTGCTCTTTTGACACATTACAAATCAAATTGTGTCAGAAGATTCTTTTCCATTTCTCCTGCCATTAGCAGCATGAGAAATCGGCCATTGCGGAGGCCCTAGGAGGGAAGGGGAAGGTTTCGTAATAAAATTCCTCTATGGGCTGACATAACATTTAATATGCATACATTGTATAGATGTCCTCATATTAATGCTGCTATGCAGAAGGCTATAAATCAGTCTTGCACATTTCCCAATAACTGGTTATACTTAGAGCTTTGAGCAGGTGGAAGGAAACTAGGGAACAAGTAATAGCCCAACTGCTGCTCATAGGTGCATATTGTACCTGCCTTTGGTTGACCACTGCAGAGGCATATCAGACCCCCCCATTAACGTGGGGGGGGGGGGGGGGGGTTACATTTACCCAACCGAAGGTTAAAAAAAAAAAAACTATTGTAGATATTTTTCTAACAGGAACAAGTCAGTAAAAACAGATCTGTGTTTAAGGATAATTCCACCCATAAGCAAGAGAAATAAAATGCAAAAAATCATACTTCCCTGCAATGCCTGATGACTGTAACAGTCCCCAGCGGGAGATCCTCATTTGCTGGGAGAGGCTAATTACAAACAGACACTGGGTAGGAAGTTCACCAAGGTCAGTCACCAATTCTGCTGTCCATTTGACATTAGCCTGTCCAAGCAGGAAATAGGAACTCCTGCACTGGACAATTACAATCACAGGTGGTATTACCAACTATTGCAGGAGCATAAACAATGTTTTATTTTGTCATAAATTAATTCCACCTGAATCCAAACCACGCGTTATCCAAAAAAAAATGTGTATTTTTTGGGCATGCTGATGAGAGCGCTGCTCAGAAAAGGATCTGACCAATCATGTACAGCCAGCAGTACTGTGCAAGGACCCTAAGGGGAGGTATTGGAGGAACCGAATAGTCTCCACCTGTACTGTAGAATCTTAACATTTAACCAATTGCTGCTGCCAGTAGGAATGAAAAATTGAATAAGTTATTGTGTGTATGGAATCAATGTAGCTTAAAGAAAAATCTGGATAAGTTAATCATACACAAAGTGACAATAGGAGAGATGTTCCATCTAAAGGCTTTAGAAATCACAAACAACATTTTAAAAACTAATGCAAAATATGAATGAATAAAGCATTACATGCTACAGGAGTAGTGATCTACAAAAACCAAGGTTGCATTATTATAAACTGCTTTTTTTTAAAAAAAAAAAAAAATTAAAAAAAATTCTTTCCAAACATTTTAAAATGTTAGTAAGTCATAATTAGAAGTGTATATGATGACCAAATGTAAACAATAAGGCAATTTTATTTGAATGTGTTTTATGTGATTTTATTTTCAGAACATTTCTATCCTTTTCCACTTTATAATAATACCAGAAGTTGCCAATCACACAGGTTAAGATGTGACCACATCTCTCAATTTCATGTAATTGCAGCCAAATAAACCTCCAAATTTTAAATTGCACACATGAAAGTGCCACTAAAACTTTATTGGTAAATTCACTAAAAGTTCCACATGTGCCCACGTTTCACTGACCTCCTGATTACTCAGATGCCACGCTGTACAGACAGACGGCTACAAACTCTCGCAAGACGATGGAGGCCCTGTGACAATATTTTCCATCACACTCAATCAAATGTGATCCAAACAGATTTGTATAAGATATGAGAAGTTCATACTGGGAACAACAGTGGGCACCTGTAACAATGTACTAAAACTTGGTGTATGAATGAGGCAAATCTCACGTGTTTGTTCTGTATTCACAAATCTACCTTTAGTTTCTATTATACCACTACCCTGAAGTAATCTAGTAAAAATAAAAAGTCCCAAACCTGGCCAGAACACGTCTTTGAGGGGCCATATTACAAAATTTGGATGAGGGCCTAGCAATGCAAAGCAAACCGATGGAAACCTTGCTCTGCTCTTCCGTGGCCAGCACATACACATTGAATTCCTGTAGTAACCCTACACAATGCAGTGACAGTATCTCATCACTGGTCCCAATTAAACATCGTCCTTACTGAAACACCTGCGAGTCAGAATGGGTGGTTAAGAAAGAAGGAAACAGCAAGAAGTGAAGTGTGACTTTACTAGGAGACATTACAACATTTGAGGACATGACACTGTGAGGGAATAAAGCAGGACGAGAAAGTAGTGAGTGCAAACATGAATATAAATAATGGAGCATGCAGAAAAGCTGGTTCTCACTTTACATTTAAGGTTTCAAGAGGACTTGCAGAGAAATAAGACGTAATTAAAGATGCCAACATATAATGGTCTCTTTCCCCTAGTAACCGGCCAGCATCTGGAAAAACTGACACCACTTCTCCAGCACTGTCAATTATGCAACACTTCCTTACATTATTAAAGCTGTCCTTGACCAAAAGGAAAACACCACATTGTAACCAAACTATTGTGATTTATACAAATGTTTATCTAGGATAAGCATCAGTAGCTTGTATGTAAGATTATTATTATGCAGCAATACCAAGGTTGCAGCTAACCGTTAGCATGATGATGTAGATGGAAAATATTTCAACATTAAAAGGCACGTGTGTGGTCTAAATATTCCCCTACTGTGTTCCTGTTTTCTGTACTGAAACCTCTATTTCACTTTTACAAAGCGACAACATGCATTGTTGAAAATTCAGCGGATGCTTAGTGTTTCTAAGTCAACTTTTAATAGTATTTTCACCAGTTAATAACATTGTCTCAAACATTAGCAATATAATCAGTCTCCTACCTGTATGACTGTTAAAATTTGCAAAGTTGGCAAAGTTAGCAGTGGCAGCAGGCTGGGGTGCAGGGGTAGCAAAGATGTCTGCTCCAAGGTCACTCAGTAGGTCAAATTGTTTCTTCTCTTGATGCTGCTGATGGGGCACCTGGTTGCGAGCCACAACAGGAGACTGAAAACAAGACCTTTGTTAGCAAAATAGGAAGCTATATAAAACTATAAACAATGTGATTTTTTTTTCCCAGGTACACTTATCGCCAGGCCACGCCACTTGCACTGGAATTAAATTACCCAATTTTCAAGACCATCAAGCTCTCTGCACGGAAACGGTCTTTTAAAAAGATGACGAAATCTGGTCTTAAGGGCTTTAGCAACCTAAGGCTTCCAAGCTGCTGTGGGACTCACTCGGTGTCAGTGGTCAGAGCTGTCACATGGAGCATGCCCACATATATCCTGTGCATGGAAGCAGTAACCCCGATCTTTGTATGATCTGGTTACCAAGTTCAGGACAGACTTACCCATAACACCTACCAGGACACTGGTGATATTAACAGCAGTTTAAACATCATATTAACAATTCCTATTCTGAACAATACATTGTAAGTACTTTGTTCACAGGATTCTCTGATTATATAGGTCATATAAAGTAGGGTCTATTCTCTCATTTATTCTTTACTAAACATTTAGTAAAATATATGGGGGAAACCTTCTCAAAGCAACTAATTTCTATAAATTCAAGAGTAAAATGTAATTTATTTAGCAATATATAAAAACACCTCTCAGACTACATAACAAATATATTTTTAAAACTGTATCCGTATAATATTCTCTTCGTAATGACAGAGGAAGCCTGCAAATAGAGCATGGAGTGGGAGATGGGGAAAGGGAGGGGAGAAGGGAAAGGAAGGCGACAAGGACTGGCAATAACAGCCTTGCCCATGAAGCTCAAATTCTGGTCACGTAGAACAGAGCTAGGCAATATCCTAAAGGCTGGCAGGATATAGCTACACAACAGCTGGAAAGCTGTAGACTGCTGAAGTCAGGCCTACACCATTGCTGTCCACCATTTATGGAGAAATGACCCTTTAAATAAAGCCATCAATTTTTAAATGGTTTGGAAAATTATTACATAGCTGCAGAAATCATGCAGACTTCTCCCCAGCACCTATTTCCCGGGTGCTCCACCTGGCTGTTTTTATTTGCCACCCGGCTCTTGGAGCCCAACAGAGTCCTATTGTAATAGAATAAACCATTGTTTCTCCATTAGAACAGGCATCATATGAGCACTACAACCAGCAGTGTGTGTTAGACCTACAAAATATATACACGAATTAGGGGAAACCAAACTCAGTACACACCACAGTTGACATTGAAAACAATGTAGATGTCTATATGAAGTATGGCAGACATACTTCATGCTCTGCCATACTTCATATAGACATTCACATTGTTTTCAATGTCAACTGTGGTGCATACAGAGTTTAGCTCCCCTAGTTTGTGTATATATATGTGCCCAAGAGTCTTTTGTATGCCAAGTGTGTGTGTTAGACCACTGACCACCAGTCCTGGCAGGTGTGGACACTTATAACATGTTTCAATAGCATTGCAAACAATTACAACTGTCCCCACCTGGCTCCTCCTTAATGCCACCCAGCTGGCAAAATTTTCTGGGGGAGAACACTGTCATGCATACGTTATAAATAAATGATTGTCTGCCTGGCAGGTGTTCTTCTCCCATTCCTACTATTCTATTCCTAGGCCACTAGGATTGGATGAGGACGGAAGATCTCAGAGTACAACTTAAGCTGGGTACACACTACAGAAATTTCGACCAACTTTTTATGCCGAGCGATTTTACATTCGATCGATAGTCCGATCGCTCGGTCCATGGACTGCATACACACTAGCCTTGTTTAGGACGATAAAGGGAAGAGCGGACGTCCCTTTAGGGACTTTTTACAGCCATGTTGTCGTGAGCAATGACTGTAATTTCGTACGCTCTGTTGTGGATCGGTCGGAAGTTTATACACACTACACAGCGAAAACGAGATTGGAACGAAAATATTAAACGGTACGACCAACCAAATGAGGCGACAATCGTCCATTTGGGCAGACCTTCGACCATCGTGTCACTACACACACTGACCCGACTTTTGAACGAGCGGTCGGGTCGTATGTCGGCTGTTTGAGCCGATTATTGGACGAAAACAGTGTAGTGTGTACCCAGCTTTAGTGTCTGTTGTTTAACCAAGAGACAAGGTGTTTGCAGCGAAGACAACTATATCTATTTTGCATATATGCTAGAAGGGATGCAGGTATTATGAACCAGGCGGGTCAGATACAACAGAAGCATTTGGCTGTATGACAAAAGTTATGTTAGCTAGGGGCCACAGAACAGTGTATAAAGAATAGCATCCAGAATACCAAGCTCAGTAAGTTGTTTCATCCACATAGGTTACTCAGCCTAAAAGGCCTTATTAAAGAGATCACCAATTTGCTATAATAAACAAACCCTCCATACCCACTGAGGTGTAGGATGCGGCAACAAATAGCATGCTGCATCCCAGGTGTGATCTGCACTGCAATGCGTACAGAGGACATTTTAACCATAGAGATTTCTATTATATGTTTCAGTAGCATCCATTGTACAGTGGACCTAACATGCTATTGCTTTACCTAGTGTGTATGTACATGTATAACATGTCGTGACACAGCGGTATAACTTTTACAATGGGTGCTAGCATCGTACAACTGCAGGATTACATGTCAGTGTCTAGATTCCTTATGAAGTGCTATAAAATAGTGGTGACAAGTACATCACTGTTCCCCTGCTGCAGTAGCTTTGACGAATCAGATGAGCCGAGTCAGGGCATAAAGTGCACCCTTTCTCTGCTCTTTTTCCAGGTCAGACAGGGCATAGAAATGCTTTTGGTTATTACAAATACACTATGGTTATTACTATGATGCACAGGGAATCTGGACAATCTAAAGATAAACACCGTAAGTAACTCACCGCCTCTTATGTATTTCTTCCCTTGGGGGATCACACTTATTTTCTAGCAGGCATGTAGAAAACAGCGGTAATTAGTTGCCTAGTTCATTATGGCTGTGCCAGAGGGAGAAATTAGAGCGACGAGCGCTATAGCATCTGGAGAGCCATGTGACTATAAAAACTATCATCACTTGTAGAACAAGCCATTTCCAGTTATGTGTGGTAACTATGGGATTATTTAGGAAGAGGATTTCGGAGAAAGCATGGACAGAGTAAAAGGTCACGCAGTGAAGAATGAGAGCGGATAGCTGGCAGGAAAAACAAGAGGAAGTATTCATTCACCACCCCAAAGTGTTTGTGAGCAGTGAGTACAGAAAAATAATCTACGGGAAGAAACATTGTAAAGAGACGGGAAATTCATTTGGAAACCTGGTCAGTGACTGACTCAGCATTTCGGACCTTAGTATGAATGTGTATTAATAAGCAGAACAGCAGCAAGAATTGGACAGAAATAAGCAGTTTGTTTTGCTGTAGTCAATCAACTATTTTTATTATTACACTACTGCTGGCTGTCAGTGGTGTAACTGAGGGTTCAGATACTGGCATACATTGCTCCATGTTTCTACAGAACATTTATATTCCCTACCTTATTGCACAAAGCCTGATTGCAATTTCAGGTAAAGTAATGAATGCAGCACCCAGGAACAAACGGTTACAAATCTCATTTGACCATTAGATGCTTTGAACTTCATAATACTGACCCTATATTATTTACAAATATGATTTTGACAGTTCTCAAAATGGAATTTAATGTCTTTAGATAGGAAGGTCCAATTGACTCATCTGACATCAGGTATCCATCATTGTTTTTAATGCAGACGGAACTCCAGGTAGCTAGCACTTTATTTTTGGATACCTTAAGAGACAAACAGCTCCCTAAAGCTATACTCCCAAAGATGATTGCACCATATATTTCACAGCAAAAAACATCTGTTAATGAGAGTTTATAATCTACAAGAAATAAAAGGTGTTTCTGGCTGTGTGGGGGTCATTTACGAAGCACAAAACACCCACTCAGCAGCGGAAATGCAGCGATGGACCCGTGGTGCGCCTTGTTCTGTGCAAACGTGCTTAGATTTCTATGCATAAGTCTGCACAGGCGGAAGGGAGATGTTGAACGGAGCAAAAGTGCGCCTAGCAAAATATGGAGTATATATACATTAAAGGACCCAGATTCCCCAAGTAGCCATTGGGAGAAGGGGAAACACATGCTCACCTGGCTAGGGGTCCCCTTGTTTAGCTGTAGAGCTGGTGCAGATTCCCCCAGAAGAGTTTTCAATGGTTTGACTTCTGGTGTACTGCTGGTGCTACTAGCAGAGGATCCAGATATAGACGCGTGAACAGAGGCCACCACCCTGGCCTGTTCTGGTGGAACATACCTGGAGAGAGATCGCACAGTGAACAGGGAGAATAAAAATAAAAAACCATGGGACATTAGAAAGAGTAAAACAAGTTGCCCAGACAAGAACAGATGCGGCCACACCGCCTGAATCAGTTTGGCCACAAATGTGGATTCCCTGTTAGAGAACTCCTGCAATTTGGTGCTCATTCCAAAGTGAAAATTTTTGTAGGCCTATTAGTGACACACAGGCAGTAGCGGTCATCTGCCACCTAGATTTATATGAAACTGATCCTATCGATTTTAACCAAACTTAATATGTTGATCACTTTGGGATCACACACACAATACAGAATCAGGGCGATTCACCAGCCCTCACCCAATTACAGACGTCAGACATTTTTTTTAAAAAAAAAAAATATATTAATAGGAGGTCTGATACTACACGGCAGAAACACCTACCATCGCTTCTTCTCGTACTTTTCTTGAAGGAATTCTTTCACTTTCTGTGGATCTCTAAAGTCTGGGATTGCAGAAGACCTATCATCAAATAAACCTAGCCAAATCTGTTTGCATACCTAAACCAATAAAACAAAAAGTTACATTGGTAAAAAGTAATTACAGTGCACATTATCACTATTAAGTGACACACGGTGAGTAGTTCACTGTACAAGACACTAGTATTTCAGTCTGACAAACCAGTACAATTAGATGTGGTTATGATTCTAACTAATGTAATAATCCAAAACACATTCACTGTAGTCCTAGGACATAGTCCTATGCCAGCACTCTCTCCCTTTTGTCCACTAACTTCCGCTACTTCTCCTGTAATATAGTATATATTTCTAGTGCTAATTTCACAATGATGCAGCTGTATTAGGTTTTCAGGAGCGTGCACAGTATGGCATAGAAGAAAAAAGACAATACAGCTATGGAGATGCGGTCGTGGCTGTCACACGTGCTGGTGTTCAGTTACACAGCGCTATTGTATTTCACTTTACAATAACCAGCCATATCAAAAGACAGGTTTGCCTATTTAATTGATGAGTCTTGTAAAGCATCTGAAATCGGCAGTCATCATGGGGTCAGAATGTCAGATGTTTGTTCTGTGCATGGCTGAATGAAGAATCAACATTTATAAGATCTTATTAGTGTGTTCCAAAACTACAGCTGTTTGGTATAAAATGTTCCCCAGCACCAATAAGGGGTACTCCTGCCAACAAGGCAATATAGTTAGTTACCAAACGAATTGTAAAGGGGATTATCCTTTAAAATATTAAACTATGAGATTTTAATGCTTGGTAGCAATCAATTTATAAGTGTATCATAAGACTTCTTTAGGACCCTTTCTCAAATACACCAAGAGGCATAACTAAGGATTACTGGGCCTCATAGCAAAATATTCAGTGGGAAATTATAGAGAGCTATATACACTGTTCCCAGTCCTCGAGCATATCCTCAAATATACAGTAAGCTACACCCTAGCATAGATACTAGTCTGAGAAATAGTTCCCTAGCAGAGCTCATCATCAGTGCCCTAATATAGCTCCCAAAGGTAGATCCCTGTACCCAGTAATAGTACCCAACATAGCTGCCTGCCTCCAGTATGACCCCATATTATAGCTTTGTATCCCCAATATTAGTCCCATAGCATTGCTCCCTGCCCCCACAGCATTAGTGCCCTAGTATAGTTCCCAATCCTCAATAGTAGATCCATAGCATAGATCCATGTCCCTGGTATTAGTAACCAAACATAGCTGCCTCTCTAGTATGAGCTATCTTCTAGCCTCAGTGTTCTAGCACAGCTCCCTGCACCCAAGGCTAGGAGTAGGAGGCAACGATATGGCCAGTCCTGCGGGCAACAAAGCACCATTATGGGCTGCTTCAGCTAGTTACACCTCTGCATATACACATGGGATTTGGACAGAGAACCCACCCTCTGCCCAGCCACTGGTACTACCAACTGGTACAGTTTTTTGCAAAACAAAAACAAAAAACTACATTAAAAAAAAGTTACTTGGCTAATTGGGGATGTATATAACTGGGATAGGAAACATTAGGGAATGCTTATAACTACATAGTGCTATCCCTATAGCGCTGAGCAGCAAGGGTGGACTGAGAAGCCTAAAGAATGTCATTCATAGTTTCCTGTTTGTAGTCAGCCCTTCCTGCACAAATAACGGCACAAAGGTCAGCTGATCAGGAGCAGTTTGTCCCAGCTTATCAAACTCAAAGTGTGCCATACCCAGGAAAAAGGCTAAGTAGAGTGCATGAAGGAACACGGTAAAAACAGCACACACTTAAACATAAAAAAAATGCAGATTACATAGCACAAAAACCAACTACAGGCTGTATGCCTTGCAAATAGATAACACTTTTTACCACACTAATAGAAGACCACATCTGATTAGTGATGTAACCTTGTGCAACCAAATGTGCAGCATTGCTCTTTATACCAATCAGCACTATTGCAGGACTGAACAATTCATCCATACCACACTGTCCTCTCAAATTAATGGGGTTCCCCTCTTCAAAAAAGACAACTCCTTCAATAAAAGAAAAAGTCTGCACTACCAGAGGAATATGCTACAAAACTTACATTGACTACAACCCACATGCACACCTAATTGTTTTACACCAGCCGAATAACAAGAATACAAACAGCTGCAGTCAAAATGTATATGGTGCATTAAGGCATCAGAACAAATTCACTAAGGTGTGTGTATTAGGGAATTTAGACTGTAAGCTCCAATGGGGCAGGGACTGATGCGAGCGAGTTCTCTGTACAGCGCTGCGGAATTAGTGCCGCTATATAAATAAATGATGATGAGGCAGGCTGGTACAGGTGTTTCTAAATGTTATGAGCCAGGGCCAAACACAAGCTGACGGCAACGCTGAAGTGCAATATGTGCAAGCCCCTCCCATCCCCATTATAATTAAGTCAGCTACCTTCTAATGCAACCCCCCTCTTAAGTGGACGTAATAAAAAGGGAGCAGGGTGATGATAATGAATACTTACATCATTGCCGTGCTTCTGAAGGAATTCTATTTCTTGCTGTGTAAATGTGGTCATAGAGATTGACTTCACTCTGTGGGGTGGGTTCAAGCCGCGCCTAGAGGAGGTAAAGAGACATTACACTTAAAATAGTACTATAGGATTACGTTAATAATGTTTCTGTCCCTTTCATATCAAGTCTGATTTTCCTGTTATTTCAAGGCAAACTTATATAGTCTGGTCTTCTCCTGAGGAAAGACATTAAACCAAAACAAGAAATGTTGTGCAGTAGTACCCCCATTAGTACTGTGCCCCTGTCATCTAATATCCATGATACATGCTGTGGCACACATTATTTACCCTTGAACAAGTAATACAAAAACAAGCACTGGCTCACATGCAAGACTGTCAGATAGGATTTCTAGTGCACATACTGTATATTAACGCATGTGGTAAGCTTATTGCTGTACGGTGAGCTTGTGGATGACTGAATAATACCAATGACAGCTGGCTCAGTCTACACATAGGTTGGGTGTTGACACTGCAAGGCTGGCATTTAATTCTGCATGTAACGTGTGTTTAATGCCAGGTAAGCACATGTAAATATCTGTGAAAATTAAAATCTTGGCACCAAAATAAAACATATGTGCATTTTTACTTTCTTTTAACTTGCATTGTACAGCAGTGTATTACCCTGAACACTTGTCCTATTTCATTTTCAACCCAGCTGAAAACCTACATTCATTCCAACAGGGGAGCACTGGTAATGGAATGAGATGTGGCTAAGAATGGGTCACAAATGCATTTCCAAAAACGTTTAGTTTGGTCACAGGTGCATGGTTAGAATACAAAAATATACACATGTAAACATATCAAATACGTACATAACCATAATGTGTTTAAGTACACAGCCACTAGGCTTAGTGCAGAAAATATATTGTCAGTCCTCTGTCTTCGGTCTATCCAAGAACCGACGTCCAGCATAATAAAATCACGTGCACAACAAATAGAATTAAAACACAATGGGGCATATTCAATTGTTCCGGCGCGGAAAAAGTATTATCATTGTTACGGTAATTCTAAACCGGATTTCAGCTCGCAGCTCTCTGAGCCACGAGCTGAAATCTAGCGTGAAAAGTACTGTAATAACAGTATTTACGCGCACTATTACCGTAATGACGGTAATAGTGCGCGGGGCGCATTACTTTAGGCTGTAACGCCAACAATTGAATATGCCCCAATAAATGACGTTTACGTTGAAGACACAAAGTTCCATTTACACTTGTGTCAGTAACAACTGTCATCAGATCAGACAGCAGGGCTAGTAATACCAAAGCTCCTTCCAGTGTCGCACTTCACTAAGAGGCCTAATAAAACAGTAGCTACAGGTACCTTTTGTAATGAAGAAATACACTTATTTACAATCAGCTGAAGTACCTGGGTTTGAATGATCAAGTTATTAATGAGTTGGATGTAACTGTCAACCTTTTAAAAATAATTAGCAGTTCTTCCAACACACCCATGAGGTGGCTGCCCGATGTAGTTTTTGTTTTTATATTAAATGTCTGCCAAATGCATCCTGTGGAAGGCCCAGGACAGGTTCCCCAGGTCAAAGTTCTGCCCAGCATACACCAACGGGAGGTCAGACTGGGACACTAAACCCTTTAAAACCCAGCCAGGATCCAACTGGACCACCTCACGTTGGTTTCATCCCAATCGGTGCAGGGGTGCCCGAATGCATAATCGGACAGATAAACCGACCAATGAATTTTATATATAAAATATATCCACATGATGTATGCGCTATCTGCTTAGGTTCCCTCACCAGCAGAATTATGACATTTACAATAAAAAACAATGTATAAAATACTCCCTCACAAATAACAGCCAGGTATTTCTAGCTCTAACATGTTTGTGAACCTTCTGTATAAACAGATTTGCAAATGTTTGCACTAGTACTCACATCACAGTTGCCACCAGTTTTATCAGTGGTATCCACTAAGCTATGGACAATGACAGAAGTCCGAATACTGCACCACCGTTAAGTGTGTCAAACTAACAAATAACTACAACGGGTACTTATCACTTTCCAAGCTCACAATGTATGTAACCGAGGTATATGAGGACAATGCATAGACAATACCACCACTTATAGGCAGGCTATATTTATTATAATCCAAAGACAGAACAGTGGTAAGAAGGACAAGCCTGCAGACACAGCCATATGGGTAAAAACAAGCCCCACAGTGTTTCTGTATTGTATAAACAAATAACATAGCTATATCAATAGGCAATAAGGCTCTACATTGAGACTGTAAAAGGTTCAGAGAGGTGACCCAGAGCCCCCATATACAGTACCACATGGGCGAGTACCAGCTCATGCCGCTTGCCTGGTTAATAATGAGTAACGCTACTATTAACATTTGAAAATATATATCATGTCCACATTCTGAATTATGGGACAGACCTTAATCTATTGTGTATAGTTGGAAGTATCTACTCAGACCTGCAGGGATATAATCAAGACTGTGAATCATTTTAAGATTTAGTTTCCTGAATAAGTCAATAAAAAAACTGTTGAACCCCTCACCCGAATCCCAACACTATAAGAGCAATTTGTAGGGGCCAGTACACCGTAGGTGTATAAACGGCTGACAAATGACACAAAACGTGAAAGAAAAGTTAGTAAATAAAACTAGATCAGAGTAAGAACCGGTTTTCTTAGCGGGGAGCCAAGATTTATTCTGGCAGAATAAAACGACTTGTTTCCGTGATACAGAAGACACTTTACACACAGATTACAAATCAAATGGGTTGGAAAGCTTTTACAGCCATACTATTAGCATATCCCATGCAATAAAATCTCCAAGACAAAAAAGCCTCACCCTTTTGTGGTTGGATGAACTGTCAGCAATACATGAATATGTAAGAACTACTCTGAACATAATGTATGTCGTAGAGCATTTCAACTTCATTATAAAACACAAAGGTCGTCTTATTCTGTGTTCATTTTGCACTTTAAGCCCAGTGACTCGGAACCAGTGTGCCAGGACAAATGCCTATGTCATGGTTCATGGCTGACCGTGCCACAAGACAGTATGACCAGAAAGAAACATTTCTGATCAAAAATTAAAAAAAATAAAAATGAAACTTCTATTTAATGATTCTTGTTTTATGCATTAAAATATTTGACATTTCACAAACAAATGAATAAGGTTTCAATCACACTAGCAGGTGTGTGACAACAAAGCAGAGTACTGGTTCTGTCCTAGTAGAAAGCTGTAGGTGTTTCACACGTTTATCTGCTGACTGCACAGCACAAGCACTAGAAGATACTGACAATTACACAGCAGATAACAGACACTTGGCCAACACAGTCTGTCCATTCCTACCATCTGCTATACATTTCAAGCTCCATTTGAATACATGATAGTCATAATTTGTTTTTATCAATTCCACCCACTACTTTGGTTCTTGCTAAAGGCCAGTTCTCTTTGCAAAGATAATGAAACTGCTCTACAACAGCTTCAACTATAAGAAAACCTAAAATACAAGATATGCAAGCGTATGTACAGGTCCTTGGATCCTGACGATAACAGCTGAGGGAGAGGGGGAGAGACTCATGTTCAGAGATGCCAGTATAAGGGCATGAATTCCTGTCAAAACTAGGTGAAGCCAAATACTGATTGGCAGTCGCTATGGCTGTCCTTTAAAGTAAGTTTAATTCAGGTATGAGAGAGAAAGAAAATTCTACTGCTATTTACCTTTTCCCACTGTACCAGTTAACGTAAATGTCTTTACTCTCAAACAGAAACTTTACTACCAAACCCCCAGAGAAAAAAAATCATGTTACAGTCAAGTTTTAAGAAGTGAGCCTCTTCTGCACTATGGTGATGTAACATGTGTCATGCTTACCAGGGGGCAGATATGAAATGCCCAATATTACAGTGGCTCCTAGAGAGGCCAAGTAGAAAGCATGCACATTATATTACATAGTTGAAGCTTCCCTTCATCATCACCTATTTATATATAGATAGCGCCACTAATTCTGCAGTGCTGTTGTGGTATATAAAAAATGTTACATATATATTGATGAATGACACGAACGTGTTTTTTATTTTTGCTTACTGGATCATGTTTTAGATGTAATGTACAGTGAACATACTATAAACAAGGCTTTTAATGAACAGTACAATCTGCATTGTACAAGTCAATAGTCAGTCACCTTGTATTATACATGTGTAGGTGTGTGCTGGCAGATTAGGAATTTACCCTCAAATACAAATTCAAAGGCAATGTTTGTTTGCAGTCAATTATCTCTTTGTTTTCAAATCAGTGAGCACTTTAAATTCACAAAGTGTGTCAGGTGAAATGGTGTTTTCTAAATACTCTTATGAAAACAACAAAGTTTATAACTGACTTGGATTTTACTGAAGGTGAGAACATACATCAGTCATAACTAGTTAATCTATTCATCTAGTTAAGTTAAATGAGAACGTAGACCATATTTTCAGTTTCACATGCAAGATCAGACCACAAATTACTCAATAGAAAATGACGTATACAGGTATGATCAGCAAGTGCTGCAGTGCATTATATTAGGATGTTATGAACTAGACAGCCTGGCCATCACAGAATTATCAGCTAGTACATCTGTTATGGTCTTCTGCACAGGGCTCTGGACGCTCAGGGATGAAGACTAATAGCGAGCATTGTGAGGACCAGTGGTGACCAGGAGAGAGCATGGCATGAGGACTACAGTTCTACATAATCATCTTCTCATAAATATCAAAATGTAAAATGTGTGAAGGCAGTGCGACGTTACAGAGTAATACTGAGGAGTCATTACACCAAGACAGGGTTGAAGAAGTACTGAAATACCATCTCTGGATCCAGATAGTTCAAGCATCCACAGCTAATAAAATAATCATCCTTATTACTAGGAATATCAATAATAAATGTCCAATGCACACTCAAAGGCTCAGAGCAAAGCAATTCACTAGCAGATTGTGCGGTATTAAATGGTGTGAATCTGCTATCAAGCGGACCAGGTTAAAAATAGATTGTAAAATGTTAAAATCCTGCTAAAAGTTAATCGTAAAACTAGAAGCTTTGTTTGGTCTTCTTTATTGTTGTGTCTGTTTTTTTTATTTTTTGGTTTAACCTGCAGGTCTCACTGATGATTGTCCATGTGATTAAGTCTACTGCTGTATTACCTTGTCTCTTGAAACTTGTGTCACTTTCCACAACTGAAGGAGTGATTTGCTTACTATGGTCAACTTTGATTTATCACTTGCAAATTTTGTTTTTTGGCTTTTAAACTTGGACCATGTCCTATTGCAAGTTTGCTTGCGATTTGCGACAAACTGCATCGCAATAAAATTTGTGTGCAATTTGTTGTATTACTAAGTGCAATCTGACAAAGTTGTGCACACTTGTATATTGTTACAATTGAAAGCAACTACCAAACATACTGGTGTAGTTTTCAACAAAAGTGTAAAAAAAAGAAAAAAAAGCTTTAGAACGATGTTTTTAATGAAATACAATGTTACATCATTTTTATTTTATATGTTAAATGAAATTGTTTTTATGACCATTGTCATGAGTCATGTAAGCCATGTTCAACAGTCACAGGCTGTACCACTTATATTATCACTTATTCTGAAGAATTTATTCCATGTATAAGGTATCTACTTGTGTAAAGGATTCCATAGCAAACCCCAATTATTCAGTCTGATTTACCCATTTTTGGTTTAGTTTTGGTCTTTAAACACAGGAAACCGCAGGATGAAGCACGCAGTGATCATGTCAAGCACTGCCCTATCAGTGTGCACTTGGTTCTGCAATCATCCTATGAGGAGAATTCCATCAAGCAAGAGCAGGTTCGTCTACCTGCGGCAGAAACATCCCTGTATGGATGTTTCCAAGACTACTCAGCTCTCTGCGTCAGATAGCTACCATAATACATTACACGTTTATGCTTCACAAAGATCTGTTTTCATTTTTCCCTTTAAAAAACTAGAATTGAAAGGCCTCTAAACAGACATTCACAAATGTAAATGCCGCCAGACTATGAAAGAGTTAAGACTATTTGACATTGTATGTGAAGCTCAATAGCTTCTACTTGTGGTAAATGGTTCCTTTCACATGAGGGGGACAAAAAAGCTCTTCCTTTGAGCAATTTTTTTTTTTATCAGATCTAAACCTTTTTTGGTCAACCACTGAAACATCTAAATATATATTTGTGGATATTATTAGTAGCTACTGATTATAAAGAACCTGCATTGTAGGTTTAGTGTTTATTTAATATAACTGCTTGTGTCAGACAAGCCTGTAGGAACACACAAGGCAAATAAAAAAACAAAACAAAATCACACCACATTAAGTGTTTAAGAGCAGATAATGCACAGTTTTTGTCAGTAGTGGCATTCCCAGGTGAATTAAGCTGTGTCTATGTGTGGGAATATAGCCCTCCACCCCCGGCTTTACCAGGAACATCAGCATAAGCAGTAAAATATGCGCTGGAGAGGACTGCCAGCAGCACTACAAACATAAATCAGTCTGTTCCAGGTGCATCATGCCAATGCTGAGATACAGAGGAGTAATCAAAGACAGACTCCTAAACCGTTTAAAGCTGAGAGTGCCATGAAAACAGCATTGTAAAATTGCCAGTATCATTCAAAATGTTAGCAACATTATGGATAGCGCAAGATGCATAACATTACTCGGGTATATTGAACCACTCTTACCACACCTATCGTCTGCTGCCATCATGCTACTTTGCCACATCCTGTGATGTCACTTTTGGATTGGACCATGTATATTTGTTGACATTGGTGAGAAAAGTGCAGTAGTAAGTGTTAAAGGGATCAGAGGGGTTGAATCACTCATTCTTCTAGGTCTCTGTCAGTTATATGCCTATGGCATAAATAAATCAACCTTGGACATTCCTGCTTCTAAAAATAAAATACTCAATAATAAAAATAAAAACCACCACTATGTTTTTGGGTGTAACCTACCGTTCGCACTATGTCATGCCTGTGGATTTTAGAGCAAACATTAATAGCAGACTTTCCGTGAACAACTGCCAATGAATAGAAGATAATGTTGGATACAGATGCCAGGCACAATTATTTCCTAACATCTGCAAGAAGATAGAGGCCGTCTGTCTATCCATTGGACAAGCAGGACTGTGTATGTGGTCCCTAAGCAAACAGTGATGGTATATCCTAGTGCAAATGCTTTAATCCCCTGAGGAATACACAAAACACAGACTTCTTAAAAACTGTTGATGAAGAAAACGACTTAAATTGCTAGAATTCCTGCAAGTCTCCCAATAATATTAGACGGTTGTAGAAAATTTGCAAAGCTATCCATTTACAATTTTGTTTACAAAACTAGAACCTACATAAGTTGTTTTTTTTTTAAAAAAACAAGCTATTGTATATTTCTTTATAGTCATTAGCTCTGCAACTGGATTAAAAGACAAGGCACAGGTATCTAGCTTACTACAAAATCAACTCACAGTTCCACAATGTGACTTAACATGGGGTAAATATTAACAGATTTTTTCAATACAGAAAAAAGGAATGTGTTTACATTTCATTGTTCAGAAAAGAAAAGAAAAACGGCAACTTGTTAATCAAGAAAGAGAACTGGTTCATCAACTGCATGTAAGAAGCAGGACAGTCTTATTTTACTGAACACTGGCTATATCTACAGAACATCTACTTCTTTACTTTGATAAACTGATCATAAAATTTAATGTGACAAAACTACTTAGAATACATTAATAATTACTTTGTAATGGTTATGTAGCATAAAATATTCAGACAAAGCACAACTATATGAAACTGTAAAAGGAGGCATATTATTGAGATAGACTTCTAGCTCACTATTGGGAACACAGTTGAAGTAACTGCTTACAATGTGCTTCCACTTATTGATTATAAAGTTAAAATGAAGAGTGAATCATGATTTGCGTTGACAGCTCATTCAAAAGACAAATGCCCCAAACCAGGTAGTTAATGCACCTCAAAAATAACTGCTGCCCCCTACATTTGGGAATAATACATCCCAATGATCCCCCTTGTTCTTAAAAGATCCTTTTGTCCCAGATATTAAAATGACTGACTTCTGAAGGAATACAAGTTTTATCATTTGCAGATAAAGATTAGAGCTATGTCCACTACCTTACTCAATCATCGTCTCACAAATATAAGTTACAAATTTGTAAAGGCAGTGGGGAACTACAAGTAGTAGTGAGAAGTGCCATCACACTTAGGACTTCGTTTTGAAGAACTACTATAATAATGTCTCATTTCAACAGCTGTAACCAATGCGTCCAGCTGTCATTGCTGTTGCCATCTCAGTTCCTCCTCTGGTGGCAGCTGCAGTCTCCCAACAACTTCTGCAAATACGGAGAAGAACTGTCCTAGCTCAGTAGAGAGCATGATGCTACCGAGAAATACCCGGCACACAGCTACTCTGAGCTGGTTGAGAACTATAAGACAACACTAATTAAGCCTATGTGCTGTGTCTTCTCTACCAACCAGAAGAGAAAGGAGGTTCAGTGAAGATAAATGGTGAATGATAGTTCTACACTGACTAGTCCATCTTCCATGCCTCCACCTTCCATCCTCTCTCCTTATTCCAACCATGCCAGTTGTCAATAGTGGCATTCACATTGATGGCTGCTAATGCCTCACTACTGAAGCCACAGACACACCTTCCTCACCACCAGCTACAATGTACATTCTGCTAACTTGTATATCAAGTGTTCCCCGTACCTCCTAGACCAGTGTTGGGCAAGAGGAGGCATTGTCGTCAGATTTGTTTATAACATGTTTAAAATGAATATGGATATATTATTACAGACAGGTATCTTTTTTTATTATTAAAATGTATTGTTGTAACTTATTACTGAGATTAAAGTTACTGCGCTGCCCTTTTGAAGGTTAGAGGGCCACAACATGCCAGCTCTTGGTTTAGAGTGGGGCAAGATGAATGGTCAAAGTCAAATGTATGAAATGAAGGGTGAATGGAATCAGCTTGGTTTAAACACACACACAATTCCATTTTTCCTCTCCCTTAATGGTGGCACTCAGAAGCATCTAAGAACTTGCACTCCCTCTCCCCCCCTCCCCCCCCACACACTTGTAAAGTTGTTAAAATAAAAAATGGGCATTGTCTCTATAGAGCATATGTACCATGCAGGAAGAAAAATGCATATGGTAACAGCATGTTAGAGTAGCTGTATTTCTCTAGGTGCATCTTTGGACTTTCTTGCATTAAAAATAAAACACTAAACATCAGAAAACTTCAGATGAAAAAGGTATTTGTATAAAATGGAATAATTAACAAACAAAATACATTATTCTTTTGTTTCAGAGCAATTCTAAATCAACTAAACCTTTATCAGCATCTTATGAATGAAGCGCGGTCATTGTAACATCACACAAACCATTTCACCAAAAATAACAAATTTAGTTTTTCCATGAACATCCCACCAAATCAATAATTTCAATTATCTACAAAAAGATTATATCTATTGCCTTTTCTTTGCTTTCCTGGAAATCCAGAACTTGCAGGTAATGAGAACCAGTGTCGAAACAAACGCCAATTCAATGTGCACTGTGAACAAATAATGCCATCAGAATACAAACATGCAGTCTGGATGTCGAATCAACAAATATCCCAACATGTTGTGGAGGAATTAGGGACACTCAATGGCTAATTAGCACTCAGGCTTTTCATGTCAAATGTCAAAGTGGAGCTACAGAAAAATGGAACTATTATCAGGCTTATGGGAAAATAGAGGGAGAGAAAAGACAAGATGACTCCAATGACAAAGCCAGTAGAGTTTGGGACAAGGGGGGGGGGGGGGAAAGGGTCATCTTCAATCAAGCACCAGCTGAGCAAGATGTCTCAGCAGTACAGAAACATTATAAAACATTCTGTACCAAGAAAGGCAACTGAGAGGTGACCAGGTAACTGGCTTTTAGAGCTGCATAATGCCTTTTAATGTGTTGTAAAGAAAGTGTTTGTAAACTTGTCCTGAGGAGCATGAACAAGACACATTTTAATATTAAAAAACTTAAAGGGCAAGTTGAATGATAGTCACTTCACTAAATGAAGAAATGTATCCAGACAAAAATAAAATATAGATAACAAAGCTACAGTAATATACATTACAGAAAAACAAGTAGAGTTCAGGAACCAGAAGGCTCTTTTTATGGAGCCAAGAAAGATGTGCATGCATTGACCTCAATAGAAATGACTCCAGCAGTAATTTTAGGCGCACTGGCTACCTGGCTCCTGGGATTTATCCAGCCCAGCTCTACAGTATTGAAAGAGTGTTCATTAAGAACAGATTAAGTAGTTATAGCAATTATTTTCTGCTAGATTTCTATTAATAACTTCTCCATTATATTCGGAAAAATACTGCTACACTTACAGGCAAGTTAACAACAAACTGGAGGCAGAAAGGTAAAACAATGTTTAGCTATACAACAAGTCTCCTCCCTCCTCCACATTACACAGGTAGAGCCACCCATAAATAGAACATACTAAACTATACTGAGATTATATAGGTTTATGCAAATAGGAGGATTTGAATAGGTAAATGTTTTCTTTTCGTGCATGAAGTGGCTATTTATTCCACAATGTGAATTTCCCTTAATCACAACTATTCATTTTTCAGGTTTGCGGCCATTCACCATAATGTTATGTGACGAGCTCTCCGCTAGATACATACGGTCCATCTGGAAACCTGAATCAATATGAGATTATATTCTTTGTCGTTTCACTCCATTTTAATTAATTCTATTTTTATATCAAAGATGGACATTTATGAAAATTGGTTTGAAAGGAAAAGGCTGTCCACACCAAATACACGTTGTCTCTATTCAAATTCACATCCGATGGCTATGAGCGACCCCACCTTTCCTTGTGCACCAGTTTCTATCTTGTAAATGATCTGCCAAATGTTCTGTATGATTATTAAGGCTATCACACCTCACGACATATAAGTTAAACCAGTGAACAGCCAACCAGTACTGCTCATAATCAGCTCAGCTGTCTGGCCTCTCTTCTGTGTTATATTGATAAAGCCTGTCTTATAGAGGGAGTATACATGTGTTAAATAATGATAAATGTATGCCTTTCAGAATAGGTCACAAGGATTAATGTATCTACAAAAACAATAAAAATAAACTTTCAACCAGTTAAACTGGTTAAGCAATGATATTGATGTATTAACCAAGTTTTCCTCCTCTATAGCCCTAAATTATAAGTATTCGTGCTCGTTCGCATATATACACTGGGGAAAAAGAGTAGAACGCATGAGAACTTGCTCTAAATGCATTTTATTCCTGTGTTAATAAACATGTTTTCCATGTACTTATGATGCATTGTGCTGTCACCATAACAATCATTTGTACTGGTAGAGAACATTAACCAAGGAGAAATTAGCTGTGCCACTCAACCAATTTTAATGAAGTTTTAGGGTGTTAGTGGCTGAAAAGCGCAGTAATGGAGCAAGATGCTACAAGTTCTTAAACTATACTAATTAAGGGTTATAATAAACACTGAAGAAAAGTGCCTAAAAATGTACAGCTGGAGCTATGGACTTCAACGATTGGACACCTTACCTAGCTTCCAGAAAAGGTTACTTTTGAATTCCATATAATACTAAACACAAATACAATATCCTACAGTAAGTTTAGCTGTAAGTCAACCATCTGTGTTATATATTGTGTGATATAAAGAATGCTAGGACTTACTCGTACACTGTTACCACTTTTAATGCTTTGGCGACTTAAGTATAAAAGTGACCGTTGTATATAAAAATAAAATGTTTTAGTCCATAAAAGCTGACAGCAGTCTGGGATTTACAAAGTTATGACTCTTTGGCTTGTATTACCCACAATCCAATATGAAAGGTCTTATTTCATAAATGATTTAACAAGTTATTTAACAGAATGTGTTTCTGGGTCTCTCTCCCCCCCCCCCCCCCCCCCGTCAATTATGCAACATAATTTGTGAGCCATCCCTTCTTGGTCCCAGGACAATAGCAAACTGGCGCCTAGGAAACCACCTTAAAAAAAACACTTTAAAAAATGTTCTAACAAATCACTCAGACATACAAATTCCATTATAAAACATACCAAATAGACAGTGTTGAAAACCTACAAATCATATATGAAATAATTCTCAGTCTTCTACAATGATTCTGTGTGCAAGGAAAAAATAAGCTATATTAGACTAGCCATCTACAAGGCTGCTTCCCTTCTTTAGCCATCATTCTTCATCATCGCCATACTCTTGACCTAGACTCCACATTTTCCTGAGATATTTTAACAGCTACAAATATTTGAGAAAACTCAAAACATGTTTCAGATTACTAACCACAATATAACTTCATTATAAACATTATACTGCATCCAGCTCGATGCCTACAAACACCCAAAACACCAGTGTGCAAGGTGACAAAGTGCTTAGCTTTGCTGCCTGACACTGCTGGAGCCATGGGAGTTAGTTTCAAAGTGGAGTTTGTATGTTCTCTCCATGTTTGCGTGGGTTTCCACCAGGTGATCTGGTTTCCTTTCAAAGTTCAGAAACAGTTGTAGATGAATTAACTGCTGACAAAAATGGATCCTAGTATGTGTATTAGTGAGTTTAGATTGTAAACTCCAACAGAACAGGGTGGAGGCTGAGTCGAACCAACAAATATACTCTGTAAATCGCTGAGTAATACGATGGTGCTAAATAAAATAATAATAAGGTATTATTTGGGTGCAAAAAAAAAAATAACCTCCCAGAAAATATATATTCTCAGGAAAATCTTTTAATGCACAGTAAACATCCCAATAACCAACATCTCAGACGCATCCACTCCTCTGCTGCTGCCCAGCATCCCAGACGCATCCACTCCTCTGCTGCTGCCCAGCATTCCACATGCATCCACTCCTCTGCTGCTGCCCAGCATTCCACATGCATCCACTCCTCTGCTGCTGCCCAGCATTCCACATGCATCCACTCCTCTGCTGCTGCCCAGCATCCCACACGCATCCACTCCTCTGCTGCTGACCAGCATCCCACACGCATCCACTCCACTGCTGCTGACCAGCATCCCACACGCATCCACTCCACTGCTGCTGACCAGCATCCCAGATGCATCCACTCCTCTGCTGCTGCCCAGCATCCCACACGCATCCACTCCTCTGCTGCTGACCAGCATCCCACACGCATCCACTCCTCTGCTGCTGCCCAGCATCCCAGACGCATCCACTCTTCTGCTGCTGCTCAGCATCCCAGATGCATCCACTCCTCTGCTGCTGCCCAGCATCCCAGATACATCCACTCCTCTGCTGCTGCCCAGCATCCCAGATGCATCCACTCCTCTGCTGCTGCCCAGCATCCCAGATGCATCCACTCCTCTGCTGCTGCCCAGCATCCCAGACGCATCCACTCCTCTGCTGCTGCCCAGCATCCCAGACGCATCCACTCCTCTGCTGCTGCCCAGCATCCCAGACGCATCCATTCCTCTGCTGCTGCCCAGTATCCCAGACGCATCCATGCCATGCAACACTCCAATGTACAGCACCACACACACATCCATCCCTCTGCAGTACTCCAATGCCTGGCATCCCAGACACATCCATCCCTCTGCAACACTCCACTGCCTGGCATCCCAGACACATCCATCCCTCTGCAACACTCCAATGCCTGGCATCCAAGACACATCCATCCCTCTGCAACACTCCAATGCCTGGCATCCCAGACACATCCATCCCCTGCAACACTCCAATGCCTGGCATCCCAGACACATCCATCCCTCTGCAACACTCCAATGCCTGGCATCCCAGACACATCCATCCCCCTGCAACACTCCAATGCCTGGCATCCCAGACACATCCATCCCCCTGCAACACTCCAATGCCTGGCATCCTAGACACATCCATCCGTCTGCAACACTCCAATGCCTGGCATCCAAGACACATCCATCCCTCTGCAACACTCCAATGCCTGGCATCCCAGACACATCCATCCCTCTGCAACACTCCACTGCCTGGCATCCAAGACACATCCATCCCTCTGCAACACTCCAATGCCTGGCATCCAAGACACATCCATCCCTCTGCAACACTCCAATGCCTGGCATCCAAGACACATCCATCCCTCTGCAACACTCCAATGCCTGGCATCCAAGACACATCCATCCCTCTGCAACACTCCAATGCCTGGCATCCAAGACACATCCATCCCTCTGCAGTACTCCAATGCCTGGCACCCCTGACACACGGGTTCCTTAATAATAGCACTAAAGAGAAATTGATTCCAATAATAAAAAAAACCCTGCAATAATCACACATACTAGAACAATAAACAACTATAGCTATGAACAGTTCCATTAATAGGTAACATGAACATTAACAACCCAGCAGGAACACAACCCCAAGGTGAGTGGCACAATGCTCCCAGTCCCCCTTGTTAAGCTGAGGTCTGCAGAGAGTCTGGCCAGTAACCCGGCCCTAGGAGTGACAGTGTGCCCCCGGTACTCACAGAATGCCGGAGCAGGACGTGCACACGAAGGCCCCCGCCGTCATATTGGCGTAGGTAGGGCCGCGCTGGTCACAGTCGAAGCACTTGCGGTTGTGAGGGAGACTGGTCATCTCCCGCAGCAGTTTCAGGTGCTTCTCCTCCTGCTTCCGCTTGGCGCTGGCCGCCATGGTGTAAGCACCGGGCGCAGGCAACACACCGGGAGACACCGGGCGGCACCTAGCGAGCTCAGTCAGGGGCCAGTGACGTGTTCTGGGGGCGGAGCCGAGGGTGACGCGAGGAGAGGCGGGGCTTGGTGACGTAACGGGGCGAGCTCGGGATATGGGAGAAGCAGACTGCAGGCTGTGTAGCTGGAGAGTGGACGGGGTGGAATCATTCGTGAAGTGTTTGCGGTGTCACGGGGAAGAAAGAGGGCGGAATGAGAGTCCGCTGGTGGAACGTCACAGGGAGGGAGCCGGAAGTCGCGCAATAGGTTTCCGGATTCCTTCACTGGTTGCCTAGCAACGGAAGCGGGCTGAACATCTGCAGACATGTCAGCCCACATGTCAGCCTCTCCCAGGTCATCTGTGAGCCATTAGTACATGTCCCCGAGCACTGCTGCTCCAGGCAGTGCTCTACAGGGAATACAGTCTAATATTAAGACATGATTTATGTTAATGCTGATTATTGCAATTAGATCGCTTTCGACCAGTGTAACGGACTGTATAGTAACAATATGATGCACTTTTACGTTAACATTGTATTGGGGAAAGATTTTTTTGTAATAAAAACACACAGTGGGGCATATTCAATTAGGATTCCTGTCCGCAGTAAAAGTGCGCATTATTGCCAGTAATACGGTACCGCAATAACGCAGATTTTCGTACGCAACCCTATGGACTGCGAACGAAAATCCACGTTATTGCGGTACCGTGGATTAAGTTCGAGGCCGGTTCCGGCGCGATCCCGCGGACCAGAATCGTAATTGAATATGCCCCAATGAGGGAAGATTTGTATTCGCTATATCTACCCGATGACATTCGCTCTCAGAACACGAGGCTGAACTTAGCTTCTTATTCACTTCTTATTCATGCTGCAGCTTCTAATTCAGGAATGCCTCATTTTAAAGGATTAAATGAAATGGGATCACCGATTTCACATCAGATTAACACTAAAGCGTGTTCATTATACAAATTGCAATAGTTTTTAGCATTAGTATTGGGCATGAAATCAGGGGGGCAAAGTCACCATATTTTATCATCTTGAATAAGTAGCTGCAGTTGTGCAAGGGTTAAATGCAGTTGGGCCATCAATTTGATTGTGGGAACAACACAGGGTGGTCAGTTACATATAAAACACCTCTATTTTGCCTGGGCCAACACTGTTTTGGGCATGAAATCAGGTGTCAATATGGGACATAGGTGCAAATTGTTGAAAATACCACCATTCTCTTTTTCAATATTTTTATCTTGGTTAAATGGACACTTAACCTGTTTGAGACAAAGTATGAAATCTGTCTCATCTTTGAATCTGCCTCTAATGTGCAGTTCTGATTGACTTGTGTCCAGGGGGTAAATGTATCAAGGTCTGATTTTTTTTCAGCATTTTGAAATTGCGGCAAATCGTGGGTGATAACCCACGATTTTAGTCCTCAAGTCGCCAGATATATTAAACTGTGATTGTTACTCTGATCTTAAAAATCGCTGTCAGTTTGCTGCAATCTCAAACACTCCCAGATAATGGGCATCCAGATGAGCTATCCCATTAATTAAATAAAAGAGATTTTTTTTTAAATTTATTTTATTTTTTTTATTTTATTTTTATGTATCTCTTTCCACAGTTTGAAGGAGGGAGAAGGAGAGCAGCTTAAATTCTTCTGACTCCTTGAACTCCATCCAACTAAACCAAGTGGCCATGAAATCTGAATATTTGTCATTTGCAGAAAAGATAATATCCTCCATAGACATATAATACTCCACTCTATTGAGTCAGTCCTTAATCATGGGAGGGGATCGGGACCTCCAACATGTTGGTATAACCGCTCTGGCTGCATTATTTAAATGATTCAATAGCGATTTCTTGTATTTAGAAGTAGGAATGCTAGAGAGTGATAACAACCAAAAGCCCGGATCTCTAGGGACCTCATGCTTAACTATAACTTCAGAGAGTCTAATCAATTCATTCCAGAAGGACGAAATTCACAGACATTCCCACCATATGTGCATCAATGAGCCTGTAGCTCCGTTACATCTCAAACAAGTTGAGGACATCTGTGTATGAAATTTATGTAATGTTGAGAGGCATCTTTATCATCTGGTTAACAGTTTGTAATGTGTTTCAATAACTGAAACACTCAAGGAACAGCTGTGTGTATTCTGATAGATTTTGGGCCAAAAAGATTGTGAGATATATGGTGCTAAGTCATGCTCACAGGAGCCCGTGTAAGATGGTGCTGTCTGGAACAGGTCTTCTATTAAAATTCTATAAATCCCTGAAATAGTATGGGTGGGGGCGGTTTTAGATAAACATATGGGCCCAAAAAGAGTTGGGCTTCTGCCTAGTGATCCATATTGAACTAATGTATTGCATCACCTGAATGTATCTCCAGTACTCCTTGGAGGGTAGAGAGTAAACAGATTGGAGTTCAGGAGAGACCAGGAGGGAAGTCTGAGTTAAACATAATGGGGGATAAAGGAGATGAAAAAGCTGACACACTCCTCCATGAGCGGAGCTTATTCCACACCACTATGGTTGGGGCAATAGTGGGGTGGTTAATTTTAGGGATTTTAGACAGCCAAGGTAGAGCATTGAGTGGAATTCCACTAGAGTCACTTTCTACGTTCACCCACTGTTTAGCTTCGCCTCCTCTAGTCCACTCCAAAACTCTATTCAAATACACTTCCTGGAGATAACTCTGAAACATTGGCAACTGAACACCCCCTTGATGTTTTCATCTATACAGAATGGAATGCTTGAATCAGGGTTTCCTGCCCCCCCCCCCTCCTCCCAGACAAAACTACTAATTCATTCTTGAACATTGTTTAGGTATCTGGATCGGCAATGCTTGCATAATATATATAACCTTGGTTAATATGTTCATTTTTAAAATACTTATTCTACCGAACCATGAAAACCTGGAAGAGGCCAAGATCCCAATTCCCTTTTAATTTTGGACAGCAGGGGGGAAAAATTTAGGTGAAATAATTGGTCATTGGTTTTTGCAATGGAAACACCCAGATAACGAATATGTGAGGAATGTCATTTAAACGGGAAAGCCGTCTTAAGACCCGCAATCGTTTGCTCCGGAGCAGAAATATTAAATGCATTTGATTTAGAGTAATTTATTTTAAAATTAGAGAGATAATCGAACCTCTTGAGTTCGGACATCAAATTAGGAAGAGAGATGAACGGTTTGGTGAAAATAGCTAATAAATCATCTGCGAACAGAGCCAAACGATATTCTTTCTTTCCTACTTTAAGACCTGAGATATTTGGATTACATCTAACGGCCGTCGTCAAAGTCTCCATACATATAACAAAGATTAGTGGGGATAGAGGACAACCTTGGCGAGTGCCGTTAGAAAGATTCGGATAAAACACTGCTTATTCTAATTTTGGCTGATGGAGATCTGTATAAAGCTAAGATCTTATGCAAACAGGAGGGGCCGATCCCCATGTGCCCCAAAACCCCTCTCATAGAACACCAGTTCACCCTGTCAAACGCTTTCTTAGCGTCCATGGACAGGAGAACCGTGGGAGTCGAAGAGATAGAGAGTGAATGTATGAGATCTATAATTTTGGTTGTATTATCTCTTGCCTCTCTTCCGGGATAAACCCAACCTGATTATTAGAAATCAATTTGGGAAGAAGTGTCTTCAGCCGATTGGAAATTAATTTGGCAAATAGTTTGAAATCTATATTTAATAGGGAAATCAGGCGATAACTGGGACAAAGTAAAGGATCCTTCCCCTCCTTGGGAATGACCGTGATATGGGCTTCTAGTGACTGGGACGTAAAACCATTTACATTAGAAATTTCATTAAAGGCTTCTAAAAGGATGGGGAGAAATCATCCGGGCCAGGGCTTTTTCCTAGCGGAGATGATTTGATGGCCTCGGATAGTTCAGCGAGTGTAAAGGGAGAGTCTAGAAGTTTACTAGTCTTTTGTGAAATCTTGGGGAAGTGAATGTCCTATAGATATTTGTCTATATCTCTCTCCCTAGAGGCACAGGCGTCATCTGATGTTGAGGGCGAATATTGTATAGTTGGGAGTAATAGTTTCGAAACGCTCCAGCAATTTTTTGACTGTATAATTCACTACTCCTCAACTATCTTGAATAGACTGTATGTAAGTGAAAGATCTTTGGGCTCGTAAAGCTTTTGCTAAGAGGTGACCCATTCTATCACCCCATTGATAATATTTATTTTCGTAGCATCTCCAGGCTAATTTCATTCAATCGTTCAACAACTTGTTTAGAGCAGATTGTTTATTTTGTAGCTCTACCAGCGCTAAGAGAATGTTTGTGATTAGTTTCTAATTTTTTAATGTCTGAGAGAAGAGCGTCTCTATTGGCTACCTTCTGTTTCTTTAGGAATGTGCCTAATTCAATACATTTGCCACAAATGACACATTTGTGGGCCTCCCAAACCATCAGCTTAGAAGTCTCCCTGTTATCATTGGTGGAAATATACTCATCAAGACCACAGTTCAATTGGGACTCGCAGTACTTGTCCTGTAAAAGCAATTCGTTAAACTTCCTTGACCATTGTCTGGGAGGGGGAGGGGGGGGGGGCAGCCAGATTGATAGTCAAATAAATAGAGGTATGATCAGAATCTGTCATTTGACCTGTCCAGGAGTCATCTACCAGGTTAAGGCATCCTTGGTAAATGAACAGATAATCTATGTGTGAGTATGAAGAATGATGATATGAAAATAAAGTATAATCTCTGTCAGAAGGGTGGAAAATTCCCCATGTGTCGGCCAACTGGTGGTCATGGAGCTCCCTTTTAACCCTGCATTTGTCTTTGAGAGATGTCCTAGGAGAGCCTGAGGAAGAGTCAATCAGAGCCCAATTAAAATGTCCGCCTACCACTACCACCCCTTGTAGTTGATCTTCGATCCGGGATAAGGTTCTGTGGCCTGATTCATTAAGGATCTTAACTTAAGAAGCTTCTTATTTAAGTCTCCTGGACAAAACCATGGTACAATGCAAGGGGTGCAAATTAGTTTTCTGTTTTGCAAATAAGTTAAATACTGTCTGTTTTTTCATGTAGCACACAAATATCAACTTTAAATTTCAGTGTACAAATAAGCTATCAAGTATTTGTGTGCTACATGAAAAAACAGTCAGTATTGCATTGTAACATGGTTTTGTCCAGGAGACTTAAATAAGAAGCTTCTTAAGTTAAGATCCTTAATGAATTAGGCCCCTGGTTATAAAAGCAACCTGAGAACTGTTAGGATCTCCAACCAATTATTCACTCTTGTTAACATTTATCCTCCTAACTGTTTACCACCAGAACCCTGCCTTCCTCTATAAAAGATTTTGAGAGTTGTGTTAGTCTAAGGCATTTTGCAAACAGGATCGACACCCCCTTGTCTTAAGGAGTAATTACTAAAATTTCCTGTTGGGTAATGGCGATTACATTATTTAGGGGCTATAGCTTTTTTAAAGTGGGTTTCTTGTATAAATGCTACATCAACCCTGTCTATATGTCTATATGTAGTGTGTGTAAAAGGCATGATCTTTTTTGCGGAACATTTAAACCCCTAACATTAATGGAAATAAAGTTCAAGTTATCCATTGTTGAGACGTTTCAAAACGGACAGCAAGATGTCGGGCTCATCAGGAGTTTGAAGGAAGAGTTCAAATAATGATCCTCAGTACTCCGAACAATATAAGCGAGGTGGAGCTATATAAAGATTAGATAAAGAGAGGAAGGGGAGAGAGAGGGAAGGAATAAGAGAAATAGAGACAGATAAAACAAAATAATATGGACAACATTACAATGCAATGCAGAAACTATGTAAGAATCAGCAATGAGAACAACCGTCACAAATACCCGGGGGGAGAGGGAGAGGCAACCTTTTCTGAGTATAGCTGCTTTAACTGTATAGTATTGTAGTTTACAGATGATATCACGAGGCATGTGAGACTGTGCACTTCTTGGTCGGAGGTTTCCATTGGCCCTGTCAAATAGAATTTGGTCATTAGGGTCTGTTTCCAGTAATCCATTTACAATTTTAGTGAGAGCGTCTATAATTTTCTGAGGGGGAACATCTTCTGGTACTCCTCTAATTCTGAGGTTGTTTCTAGGACCTCTGTTGTCGAGGTCGTCTAACCTCATACAGGTTTCAGCTGAGTCTTTTGCTTGTTACATGACGATGTCTTGAATTTTATCGATACGAGAATCGGTTGTTTCCTAGTTATTTTTACCAATGATAGCACCTATCAGAGATCTGAGTGAGATCAGATTGAAGTGAAGCAATCTGTGACTGAAGGGTCTCTTGGATCTTAGCTTCAAATGCTTGGAAGTCTGATTTAGTGGGTAAAGTCTTCAGAAAGGTTAGTATTTCACCCAAATCACCTCTTTCTTGCATGTTTGAGTCAGGCCTGGATTGTGAATTCTGAGAAGACCCAGACATATTTCAGTGAACTGGCTGAGATGGATCTGGAGTGGCTGAGAGAGAAGCTCTACTGGAGAAGAGCTGCAACTTGTGTCATGGATTCTTTCACTTTCTTTTGGACTTTCTTTGAAGGAGCTCTCTTGTCTTTCCCCATTTAAAACCACCGTGTAGTCATAAAATCTTTAATTAGATGCAGAAGTTACCTTACAAGAAGAACCTGGTCATGAGGCACCCCGGACCCCATTTCCCAGGGGGCGTTAAACCGCCATATTTATGGAGGTAGTCCAGGCGTATTAGCGGAACAATTAAGATGATTCATCAGTCCGCTAGAAGAGTGAGTAGAATTAATAAGAGTGTAAGTCTCTTTACTTTCAGAGTGATGACTTTGACATGTAAATATAATGATGGAGATTGTAATATGAGAAACCACCACTAGGTGGAAGCAAATGGCAGCACTGTAGCTGCACAGAGATGTAAGCAAACATGGTTATAAGTTATTAACCCCTTAGAGATCTGCAGGAATAATTGATTGTAGTGAAATTAGCAAAGCACTTGGGTTTCTCATAACAGCAAGAGTCCTGTTTTGCACCCTAAACCGCAGCATGCTGCAACACCACAAGAATCGACCTCTACCTCCCCTGGCATCTCGACGTGGACAGCACCTTCTACCAGGAAGTTCTGCACCCAACACCCTTGTCAGCCTCAGGAGAGGCGGCAGTTTAAGTAACTCTTCAATCCCCACACAAGGAAGACAGCAGGCAACCAAATTAGATATATTGCTGGTTGTTCAGTCAGGTAGCGGATCGCCAGGTTCCTGGTTGTATCCTATCAAGAGTATGAGGCGGCTGCAGCGGCACTATTTAGTATCTTGGAGAAGGTGTCGATAGATTGGGTACTCACTGTGTATGAGGGCACCACAAGCAGTCCCGCACTACTCGACCTCCGGCAACCCGTGTTAGACTCCCTCAGGTGCCGAATACCTCAGCCTTCCCGATCGTGTCTGCAGCTGTAGTAGCCTGGCCACAAGGTGACGTCACCACCGGTCTTTCCAAGCCTCAGCCGACACCAGAGCCCGTGTGCACCTTTCAACTATAGAAGACCTGTCACAATGGCAACATTGTAGGTAAGTCCAGGGAATCCGATAAAATTTATTTATGTCTGTAGTGTGTCACGGTTCAAGGTAGATGCCACTTACTGGTATTGGCACTGCTAACCTGGAGGCGTGGAGTCTAAATGTACTCCTGGTTTTCACCAGGGACCCCCGCAAGGAAGTTTGGAATTCGCTGCAGGAGTACGCAGGTCGCGGCCCTCCGGGCCAGCCACCAGTGAAGTGGTGCTGGTAAGAGATTCTGTACTGACCAGTGGTAGGACGGTATTGGAATCAGGCAGAAACATAGTAAGTCAATCCAAGGTCAAACTGGGCTGGCTGCGCAGTACAGAGGAGGCAAACAAAAGCGTGGTCAGACGGTCCGGGGTTAAAGCCAAATAAGAGGATAATGCCCAAGGGAGATCCGCAGGGAGTGTCGGACAAGCCGGTCGGGGGCCAAAGGATCATTCCGGAAACAGCTGAGAACTGTGAGACGCTGGAGCAGGGGAACCATACCAGAGACTTCCTAATATAGGGAGCGCTAGGTCCCTATTGGAGAGCGGGGGTCAGGTGAGTGGAATAGCCCCTGCGCATGCGGCCGGTGGCCGGGTGGAAGTACATCATTCGTCCCGTTGCCTAGCAACGGGACGTGAGGACTCGGAGTCAGGCGCCCGTCCTCGGCACCGAGTGAAGGTGCTGGGACGGCGCCTGACATAGTGTTAGTCTCGTCACGGAGCTTTTGGCGGGAAAACCGGCCTGAGAGTCAGAATGGGAGCTAAAAAGCCAAAGCGGGTCCAGACAGAGGTGAAACTGGGCACAGATGGGTTTTGTACTATCCCCCAGCGATTGATGACCAAAGATCAAGAATGAGGGGTCAAATCAACAGTTTGGGAACACGTATAGCTGGAGCTCATGTGGAAAACGTCTAACTGCGATGGTGTCCAAGCCATGCCCTGGCTGTCTTTTATTTTATAGAGTGACAATATATTTCACAGCAACATAAAGTCAGTAAATGAAACAAATATTGATTATAGTTGAGACAAATGGTGCGGTGGTCTTGTGCACAATACATTACAGTTTAATAAGGAATTTAGTATAAAACGTATTTGTTAAATAATGGATCGGCTGCATATTAACCTATATCAGTGTTGAATTGTCTAGTGCTCAGAACAATATGGGGATCAGACACACAGGAGCATATTCAATTAGCTTTCTGGTCTGCAGGATCGCGCTGTAACAGCCGCGAAACTTAATCCACGTTACTGCAATAACGTGGATTTTTGGTCGCAGCCCATAGGGTTGCGTACGAAAATCCGCGTTAATGCGGTACCGTATTAACGGCAATAGTGCGCAGGATTCGCGGAACCGGAAAGCTAATTGAATATGCCCCACAGTTGTATGAACGCAGACATTTACTTAGGACTTCATCGTGCTTGGATTCAATATGGTGTCAAAAGTGCAGCATAGGAATGCTGGGCACATGACATATTGTACCATGGATATTGGAAACAAGCTGGTGGAGGATGTCTAGTACAAATAGTTTCTAACAATGCACCATGCAAATGCGCAATCGACCTGGAGATCTTGTGCCTGGTTTTCATACTGCATTATGTTGAATTGATTGCCATGTTCTTGGGACTGCTGTTCTAGTATCGTGTCATGGAGAATTATCTTGCTGAAAAAGTCTATTTGCATATGGGTATACTGCTGTCATGAAGACACCTCTTTGCAGCAGTGTTCACATATTATGTTGCTCTGCTTGTATCAAAGGGCGCAATGTATGCCACAAAAGCATTAAACTGCCACACTGAGTAGTTAGGCAGCTTCTGATCGCAGCTTACCGTATTGGTTAATTAATGTCATCTTTACAGATTTGTGAGCCATTGAAGATAACATTTGGTAATAACACTCAGCATCAATCTGCAGCACCAAAGGGTGACCATACTTTATATTGCATAAAAAGATGGGTATTCAAACGTGAGCATAATTCTGCCTCTATAAATGCTTGGCTAGGCATGACCTTTAATATGGTACTGTTTTGGGAAACTGTCCATTTAAAGTATAATGGTCTGCTTGAAAGAGTGCACAGACTTAAGTAGTATGGATAATGTTAGTTATTACGGTATATCACACTTCTCTAATAACATAAACAACAAAAATCACTAAAATGTGCAACAATACATTGTAGCATATATCAGTAAAGTCCAGGAATACAGTTTTGTGCCACTAAAGTAACATATGTACAAAGGTAGAAGACTCGTAAAAGTATGTATATGCACTTACCGAATGATTGAAAAGACATAAATATATTCAAGATTTTGAATGAATGCAAGCACCTGAGGTGAACGGATGTTTGCACCCATTCAATGTTTTTCATAAATGAGCATACATACCTATTGTGCTTCCTATTGTGTATTGCAGAATCATTCATATTCATATTTTATAACAGGACTCTCTTTAGGTATGTATTAATATAGAAGGTTCAAAGCAGGAATTGTTAAAAATATTAAGAATATTTGCTATGGATAACCAATATCTACAGGATTATGTGAAAATCATGTTATATTACATAATTATATTAAAATTCCAATAATTGAATAGAAGAGAGGTGTCATTTTCATCCTTGTAACTTTGAATACAATAGGGTACAGTTATAATCAGAATTTATGACATGAAAAGGTACCTGCCCAGGTGAGCTGTTCATTTTACAACTGTTGGTAACCCTACTATCATGTTCTAAACTGTTATTATGTATCTCTTGGCTATATTAGTAATATGTTTTATTGTATCTGATCCCAAGCAGCTATTGAAAAGAACCCTTGTTTTAGATTGCAAGCTCTTTTTAAAAGAGCCTCGTAGTTTTGTTTTGCTGTACATTTACATGCTTCTGTTTATAGTGTACAGTGTTGAATAATATATACATCTCTGCTGTCCCTAACCCTTTCTAATCAAATCCCATTAATGTCTATACCTCTTCAGAGTTTTCATGTACAAGTTGGTTGATTGCACTTTAGTTTGTCTCCCTGACTTTTAAACGCAACACAATGATATCCATGTTGTGTATTGTACATTTTAGTGATTTGTGGTGTTTATGTTCATTTGTGTCCAACAGTATGCTGAGAAGATAGTTTCACATATCTATGTATGGCAAGTCCTAATAGGACCTGGGTATACATGCATCAGTTTTTCATTTTTAGGCAGCCATAATAATTTGTGAAAATTGGATTTAATGTTATGTGACTGACTTAATTTAGTATTAGTTTCCGTTCTTCCTTGCTAGGCACTGTGACAGAGATGGGCTGGGCTGGGCCGGACCAAAAAAACTATTTTGTGCCAGTCCCTGCCTAGTCTTTATTGGTGGTTGACCCCTCTTCCAGGACCAACCACCTTCTCCTATTGGCTGCGGTCTGTCCCCTACCTCTCCCACTTTGTGTGGCCTCCTATTGCTGTCACATGGGACGCACACCACATGACAGGTCCCATGTGTGAAGACTAGGAACTTCACCGCACAGTGCGCGGCGCGGCTGGAACAAGATTAGTGCCGGCGGGGAGGTGATATGTCAGTGTATTGTGTATGTGTGTGTGTGTGTCAGTGTATTGTGTGTGTGTGTCAGTGTATTGTGTGTGTCAGTGTATTGTGTGTGTCAGTGTATTGTGTGTGTGTGTGTCAGTGTATTGTGAGGGGGCCACTATATATTGTGTGTGTGTGAGAGGGCCACTATATAATGTGTGTGTGAGGGGGCCGCTATATATTGTGTGTGTGTGAGGGGGCCACTATATATTGTGTGTGCATGTGTGTGTGTGAAGGGGCCACTATATATTGTGTGTTTGTGAGAGGGGGCCACTATATATATTGAGTGTGTGTGTGTGTGTGTGTGTGTGAGGGGACCAGTATAATAATATAATATGTGTGTTTGTGTGTGGGGGGGCAGTATATTAATATAATTTGTGAGGGAAGGAGGATCTTAATATAATGTGGGAGGTAGGCTATTAATTTAATGGTGGAGTGCAGGTTGGGGACTAATTATGGGTGCTATCTTATTTGTGGGTGGTGGGGCAATTTAATACTGGGGCCTATAAAGTTAAGATAGGGTGATTGGACCTTTAATTTAATGCTGGGGTGGTTTGAGAGCTATTAATTGAATGTGGGGCTATTTATTAAATGTGATTATGAATTATTTAATGCCTGGGATGGTTGTGGGAAATTGTTATATTTATTAAACGTAATTGTTATTTAATTTATTGCTGGGACTGTTTGAAGGGAGGGAAATAGGTTTGTTTATTAAACTGGAATACTGTTTAATGTTTGGGGAAATAGGTTTATTTATTAAATGTGTATGCTATTAATTTAATGTAAAGTCTAGTTGGAGAGAAATAGATACTTACATAGTAACATAGTTGATGAGCTTGAAAAAAGACACCAGTCCATCAAGTTCAACCTATTTTGGATCTCCTGCGATCCTGCTCTTATATTTGAAATTGATCCAGAGTAAGCAACTGCCAATCTGTTTCAATTGTGAAAATCCCCCCAGACTCAATATTGCAGTCCTATTTTTACCCTATATCCGCTACTATCCTTCATTTTAATTAACGGTCGTATCCCTGGATACACTTTTCCGCTAAAAATTTGTCTAACCCTTTCTTAAACATATCTATTGAATCTGCCATCACAACCTTCCCTGGCAATGAATTCCATATCTTGACTGCCCTTACTGTAAAGAACCCCTTCCTTAGGGGGTGACCGCGTGTCCTGTGTACAGTCCTTGGGGTAAAAAGTTCCCATGAAAGTTCTCTGTATTGACCCCTAATGTATTTGTACATAGTAATCATATCTCCTCTTAGACGCCTCTTTTCTAAAGTAATCATGTCTAAACTGGCTAACCTTTCCTCATAACTTAATGACTCCATACCCTTTATCAATTTTGTCGCCTTTCTCTAAACCCTTTCTAGTTCCAAATTATCTTTTTTATAGAGTGGTGCCCAGAACTGTACTGCATATTCAAGATGAGGTCTTACCAACGATTTATACAGTGGCAAAATTACACTGTCTTCCCTTGCATCTATGCCCCTTTTTATGCATGCCAATACTTTGTTTGCCCTTGCAGCTGCTGCTTGACATTGAGCACTATTGCTAAGTCTACAGTTTACGAGCACTCCCAAATCCTTTTCCATTATAGATTCTCCTAACTTAATTCCATTTAATTTATAGATTACGTTCTTGTTTTTGATCCCTGAATGCATAACCTTACATTTATCTGTGTTAAACCTAATATTCCATTTGGCCGCCCAATCCTCCAGTTTATTTAAGTCCCTCTGTAGAAAAGCTACATCTTGCTCTGATTTTATTACCTTACAGAGTTTAGTGTCATCTGCAAAAATAGAAACTTTACTGTCTAAACCATCACCAAGGTCATTAATAAATATATTAAAAAGGAGTGGCCCCAGCACGGAACCTTGAGGTACTCCACTTAAGACTTTTGACCAATTAGAAAATGTTCCATTTATCACAACTCTCTGTTCCCTATTCTCTAACCAGTTTTCGATACAAATGTTGATTCCTAGACCCAGTTCCCTTATTTTGTAAGTCAACCTTTTATGTGGCACTGTATACCTATCAAATGTGAATACTATTTTAATTTTGGGCTGGAGGGAGGCTTTATTATAAAAGTGAGTGTTATATTGAATTAACATCGTGGCTAGTTGGAGTTTTCTAAATTTCATGTACCCATTTTTTGTTCAAATAGGGCCCCCAACATTCCAGGATCCAGACAAGCAGCAACTGATCTAAAGACACCAGCAGCCACAAGTGGTGAAAGTGACAAGAACAGGTAGGAGAGAGGAGGACAGTCTGCCAACTGTCCTGAATCTGTTGGAGCAGTCCCGACTTTGGGTGACTGTCTCGCTTAGTCAGGATTTAGTCTGACTGCAAGGGCAGTTGGGAGGTATGTCCTGCTTCACACTCTGCTGCTTGTGAAGGCAGAGCTGTGTGCAACTAACAGTAGTGCACACAGTATTGCCTGTGTATTTGTCTAAAATGATAACAATGTTACATCATAAGGGTCCCCCCTGTCTAAAGTACCCTTGGCCCCCCAGAGCCTTAATCCAGCTCTGGGCCAGGGTGTAAGATTGACACCTAGTGCTCTGCTCCTACTACCAGTAGCCCCGCTCATAATATTTGTTTTGGGTTAACCCTAAAACAAATAATAATCCTATTAGTATATAGTCCAATGTAAAAAAATAAAAACAAAAATGCTGTAGGGAGAAGGAACATATAAAATAAAATGCAATATAAAGTGAGGTTTGTTTTTGTTGCATTTTTTTGTTTGCATTATTTAAGATTTATCATTTACTACAATAAAGTATCACTGGATGAAGCAACACTAACATAGCCTCTTTTTATATTGATAATATATATTGTACCGAAGACCACCCTTTAAGGATGGGCCGCTACTTATGGGCCAGTGCTTGTCCCCCGGGCTAAAGTCTGCCAGCCAGCCCCTGAACTGTGAGAATATCTGGCTTATGCTTTGTTCTTTTGCCCTCTCAGCTCAGCTGGTCCACCAGAGGCGGCCTTATGTGCTGGCTGGGATACCAGGTACGTCCGTGAGTTCAGAATTACTTAGATGTAAATGATTGGAAAGATACAAATGTATCTTTATTTTATATCAAAAATAGATATATATGTATTTACAAAATCACACAGGAAGAGTGTACAGTTAATAGCCAATGGGTTCAAAACATAGAGAGCTTACTAAACTCCCCTACAGGTGCTATAATCACCTTTCCCCTGGAGCACTGTGCTAGCCGCCAAGCCACACCGTTCACTCCTCTGCCAGCAAGGCACGGACCAAGCCCAATGTCTTACTGCTTTTCAGGTCCAGAAAGTATCAAAGTCCGCAGAAGCTCAGAAAATCCAATCACCAGCAAGATCCTAGACCAGTCCAACAGGAGTCGTAACTCCTAGTTATTATTATTATTATTAATTTTTATTTATAGGGCGACACTAGGTGTCCGTAGCGCCGTACAGGGACAAACAAAATTACAATACGAGGTGAGACAGCACAGTACAAAAAACAATAAGCACAGTAATACCCCATTCATACTGCACCAAAAACCCGGGTTTTTGCAGAGGCACGCTGAAAAACCCGGGTCTTGGTGCAGTATGAATAGTCCAACCACAAAATCCCGGGTCTAAAATCCCGGGACTTAGACCCGGGATTTTGCGAGGGGTAATTCCCGGGTTGGACCCCGCTCGCCTGCAGTATGAATGGTGCAACCCATGTAATTCCTGTGTCTCACCATTCATACTGTAAAAAAAAAAAATGGGGAAGTAAAAAAAAAAGATTTTAATTAAAAAAAAATACATAACAAATGTTTACTTAACTTATTTTCAGCCAGCGGTGTCTCCGGTGCGTTGACGGCTGTCAGGGGGACCTCTGGGTACTAAAATGACGTCATTTTAGTACCCAGAGGTCCCCCTGACAGCCGGCAACACACCGGAGACACCGCTGGCTGAAAATAAGTTAAGTAAACATTTGATATGTATTTTTTTTTAATTAAAATCTTTTTTTACACTTTTTTTTTTCTAAAACCCGGGTCGGGCAGGTGCAGTATGAACCCGCCCGACCCGGGAATCTTCTTATCTATACTGCCCTGTGCCCCGGCAATATCCCGTGTTAACAACCCGGGATATTGCCGGGGCGGCAGTATGAAAGTGGTATAACTCAGTGAGCTCAAAGCACAGCTAGAGGGGTGGGGGAGCGGAGAGGGGAAGGTCCGCCAATGACGGAGCCCAACAGGGAGGGCATGGATGACAGGGAGACCCCCAGGGGGGGGGAGAGGAGGGAGCGAGAGGGGACGGGGGTGAAGAGGGTGAAGAGGGTCCTCGAGGAGGAAGGCTAGGTAGCTGGAGAGCAGAGTTAAAAGTGGTGAAGACAGGAGGAGAGATGACCCTGCTCAAAGGAGCATACAATCTAAGGGGTGGGGTAGACAGAGAGACACGGGGGAGAGAGGGAGAAAAGGAGGAACGGAGGATAAGGGAAGAGGCAGAAGAGGCAGAAGAAAAGGTAGGAAGTTAAGTGGGAGGCTGGAAGGCTTTAAGAAAAAGGTGGGTTTTTAAAGCCCGTTTGAAACTGAAACTCCTAGTGAGCTTGTTAGCCGTAGAGTGTAGCACAGAGACCAGATGGCCATGCTACCTCTTTTAAGATCAGGCTGATTCCCATAGTGGTGTGGCTCAGTGGGGGCAGATTCCAGATAACACTTCCCCATTGGATTGAGTGCCTGCATAACATAGAGCACACACTGAGCCTCACCCAAGTCCTCGGGTTGCAGCAGGCACCCTCTGGAGAGGGACTCCAGGAAGTCTGGCTAGGATCACTGGGACAATGTCACTGATTTGTCCAGCAATAAAGGCTAAGTTGTAGTGCCACATGTATTCAGTATAAATGGTGCCCCCATCATGAAATAATTATTGCCTCCGTTGGGTGATATTGCCCCCTTAATATAATTATGTATTCATATTACCCTCATAATGTAATAATACAATAATATGCCCTCACAACTACCTCTTTTATGCTGAGTGTTTTGCTGGCAGTTTTCCCAGCAGTTTGTCAAACAGCAGCTTAGCAAATCTGACTGTTTGTATTTTGATCTTGTTAAAAACATACTTGCTCAGGAATGTCTTGGAGACTCCCGAATGCCAGGTAGGTCTTCTGGGAGAACAGGCTATTCTCCTGCATCCTGCCCACTTCCTAATGAAGTGAGCAGTTGAGGAGCCTCCATGACGCAGTTTGCAGTGAATCATGTCATTTTGCCCCCCTCCCCCCACATGGCAAAGGGACCCTTTTGCATCACGGGTGGGGCCAACATGACACAATACACCATGCCCCGCCCCCCTCAGTTGTCATGCCTATTGAAAACTTGGTAAGTATGGTTAAATATCGCGATGCCAATCTGTAATGTGGTGCTTTGTTAAACTGTAGTTTGCAGCCGTTTGACTGGCGGTTTGGCCTCAGTAAATCTAACCGTTTTGAAGCCGCTGAAAAATGCAGCTAATTGTCAGTTTCATCAAACTACCCATTAGTAAAGCTACCCCAAAGAATTAGGCACATATCAGCAGCTACAGAGCTATTCTTGGGTGTGGGTCAGTGAGAATATCTGAAACGATACATGTATGTGGACTTACTACTAAATATTTTATTTGGGTAGACATCTCATTTAAAACATTGGATAATCCCTCAAAATAAATGTCCGTTGGCAGACATGATAAGAACGGTAAAGTAGCAGTGCATCTCTATGATACATACAGGATGCTTTGAATGCAGTCTCACTCATGGGAAAATCATGTTTGTAAACAGAATTGTTACCTTCCTGAGAGATAACAGAATTATAACTTGGCATTTGTTACCACAGTAGACTAATAAAGATGGATGTATCAGACATTGCAAAACAACATGTGCTGTGTGTGCTGTTCTGTGTTTCCTGTAGGACATAGAACTCCATCAGATAATTTTAATTTCATCACTGATTAACCAGAAGCTGGAGGGAAATGATAGTAATAAATAAGGTAAATTCTGAGAAGTTATTTAAGGATAGGACTGAGATTTGCTTAATTCAGAAATAAAAAGTAAACTAAATGCAAATAGTGACACACATATTAACACTCAATGAGGGAGATACTGTTGGATGTGATAAACACATTGGGACTCATACTGAGTTGAGAGTATGTAATTTGTACTGCGCACACACACAACGAAATGTGTACATCTACATCTGTATGCAGATCTGAAACCTACACCTCCTTATCCTTGGAGAGCTGGAACAGATGTGCAAACGCAGTATGACACATCACACCACCCCTTTAGACACATTATGACACCCCCCTTCCCAGACACATTATGACACCCCCAACCAGACACATTATGACACCCCCAACCAGACACATTATGACACCCCCAACCAGACACATTATGACACCTCCAACCAGACACATTATGACGCCCCCAACCAAACACATATGACACCCCCAACCAGACACATTATGACACCTCCAACCAAACACATTATGACACCTCCAACCAGACACATTATGACACCCCCAACCAGACACATTATGACACCCCCAACCAGACACATTATGACACCCCCAACCAGACACATTATGACACCCCAACCAGACACATTATGACACCCCCAACCAGACACATTATGACACCTCCAACCAGGCACATTATGACACCCCCAACCAGGCACATGATGACACCTCCAACCAAACATATTATGACATCCCCAACCAGACACCTCCAACCAGACACATTATGACACCTCCAACCAAACATATTATGACATCCCCAACCAGATTCATTATGACATCCCCAACCAGATTCATTATGACACCCCCAACCAGATTCATTATGACACCCCCAACCAGATTCATTATGACACCTCCAACCAGGCACATTATGACACCTCCAACCAAACATATTATGACACCTCCAACCAGATTCATTATGACACGCCCAACCAGATTCATTATGACACCTCCAACCAGGCACATTATGACACCTCCAACCACACACATGATGACACCTCCAACCAAAGACATTAATACACCCCCAGCACACTGTACTTATATATGCTGTGCTTGTGCTGCTGACATGAATGAGAATGGAAACGTCCTGCAGAGTGAGCAGAGAAGCTCTTAGTCTCTCAAGATTTAAAGCTCCGCGGTTTGCTTTGCAAGGTGTCAATGTGATGTCACACACTGTCCAGGGACTGAAAGCATTTAACAGCTCTTTCCCTCCCTCCCCCTTATCACCCCTTACGCCCGCCACCCACCCTTTGCGCCGATGCATGCACTCACGTGCCACCTGCAGGGAAAAAAAATCTAATTAAAAAAAAAAAAAAGGTAATTTAAATAAAATAATTACCTGGCTGCTTACTTCCACTGGAGGCCCAGGCACCTGTACTTTGTACCCCCCCCCCCTCCTCCCTATCCCCACCCTCTCGGTGCCCCTTATTGGAATTACTGTAAGTTATTGCCCAGAACTATACCATTAACTATTTCAGATTACTCTTATTTATGTTGCTTTAATCCACCAATTGTAGAATGAGCTCACTTTACCCTAACCAAACATAGCAGCAATTTTGAGAAATTGTCTTGATATAGCGGCACATGTCACCCTAATATGAGTAGAATGGAATGTTGGGAAATGCGGTCAGAAGATGTCAGCTATTGGCCTTTGTGTGTGGTCATCTTCTTATGAACAGACTCCAGTGAAGCTAGAATTGATCCAGTGGCACATCCTATGTAACAAACATCTACATCTCATTCATTTTAGTTTTACCTCCCCTATTATTATCTCCACAATGCCTCCCCTATGTCTAATTACACGATAACTGAGCTGCCATGAACATCATGGATACCTATCTAATATCTTGGCTGTCCAGTAAGTAAGTGGAAGATAAGGATTGCACCCAATATTGGGCTTCTTATCCTACTCGTATCATCATATTTATCTTCTTTCTTTTTATGCAACTCTACAATTTTCCCAAATGTATAATTACCTTCAAAGACCAGCTGTGCTGACCAGATTCTCCTCATCTTTCTCTTTTTCCCCTAGAGTTTCCATAAAACAAAGTGCCCTTCGTTATTTACCTCATTCTGAGTTTCATTGTACTATTCAACTTTACAGGTAATGGAAATTAAAAAAATAAACTGCCTTTTTTGTCCGAAATGTGGTCCTAATTCATCTTGATAGTACAGCTAAGACCTCATATACCCTGACTGTGAATTCTAGAACTAGTTGAACTCTCCAGTAATTCATTAAGGTACTTAAAAACATATATATATACATATATATATATACATATATATATATATATATATATATATATATATATATATATATATATATGTATATATATATATATATATATATATATATATATATATATAATATGCAGATGATGATATGCAGATGTCAATTAGCCACGGCGGAGCGTGACAAGGTGGTAAACACAATAGCAGTCAATTCACAGCACAGATGATAGACTTGACTGGAGTTTAGTTCTGACCATTTAGAAACCTCAGTTCATTCAACAAGGTGATATGATACAGACATTCAAGTATATCAAAGTCAGAGGTATAAGAAATTTTGTGCATATGGGGCTAGATTTACTAAACTGCTGGTTTGATAAAGTGGAGATGTTGCCTATAGCAACCAATCAATTTCTATCTGTCATTCTGTAGTATGTGCCAAATAAATAAGAACTAGGGGCCTGATTCATTAAGGTACTTAAATTAAGAAGTTTAAGGCATCAATGGTAAATGAACAGATAATCTATGTGTGCGTATAAAGAATGATGAAATGAAAAAAAAAGTATAATCTCTGTCAGAAGGGTGGAAAATTCGCCATGCGTCGGCCAACTGGTGGTCATGGAGCTCCCTATTAACCCTGCGTGTGTCTTTGAGAGACGTCCTAGGAGAGCCTGAGGAAGAGTCAATCAGAGCCAAGTTAAAATGTCCGCCTACCACTACCACTCCTTCTAGTTGATCTTCGATCCGGGATAAGGTTCTGGGGCCTGATTCATTAAGGATCTTAACTTGAGAAACTTCTTATTTCAGTCTCCTGGACAAAAGTATGTTACAATGCAAGGAGTGAAAATTAGTTTTCTGTTTAAATACTGTCTGTTTTTTCATGTAGCACGCAAATACTTGATAGCTTATTTGTACACTGAAATTTAAAGTTGATATTTGTGTGCTACATGAAAAAACAGGCAGTATTTAACTTATGTGCAAAACAGAAAACTAATTTGCACCCCTTGCACTGTAACATGGTTTTGTCCAGGAGACTGAAATGAGAAACTTCTTAATTTAAGTACCTTAATGATTCAGGTGTCTAGGTGCTGGTAGTTACAGGTCTGATAGTCAGAGCAGGCCTGTACACGACCAGATGCTGAGTCTACTAGGTTCTGAATAAGGAGGCAAGACATGATGTAGTTCTTCAATACTTCAATGAAAAACATATATATATATAAATATGCAGATGATGATATGCAGATGTCAATTAGCCACGGCGGAGCGTGACAAGGTGGTAAACACAATAGCAGTCTATTCACAGCACAGATGATAATATGCAGGTGTCCAATAGCCACGGCGGAGCGTGACAAGGATAAACACAATAACAGTCTTGTTATATGCACATGAACAGACTTGCAGCAGGCTGTAAATCAGTAGAGGCACAATAGAGAGAAAACAAAGTCTTGGTAATATGCACAAGATGATACTTGCAGCAGGGAAATCCCAGTAGAAGTGCTCCAGCACTAGGTAGAGAACTGAAACGCATACACAGGAAGACACGGGATATACAGGAGTCCAAGGAATCAGGCTAGCAACAAGTTGCACTGACAGTGAGCAGATGTCAGTGCTGAGTTTAAATAGAGCAGGTAAAGTGACCACGCCCTGAGGGTGAGTCATGTGATGCACAAAAAAACAGAGCAGACAGGGAAAGTAACAAAACCTGGTCAGGATTGTTACAGTACCCCCCTCCCTAGGGGTGGACTCCGGACACCTACGATATTTTTTTAGGGAATCTTTTCCGAAACTGTTTGAGTAAACGAGGAGCATGAATGTCTGAAGCTTTAACCCAAGAACGTTCCTCAGGCCCATAGCCTTTCCAATCGACCAGGAATTGCAGTGATCCTCTGGATCTACGAGAGTCCAATAGTTGTTTAATCTCATATTCAGTTTGATCTTGAGAAGTAGCCGAGGCGGAGAAGCTGTGACTCTTGAAAATTGATTTTGTACCACAAGTTTTAACAGAGAGACATGAAACACATTGGGAATCCGTAGTGAGGATGGAAGTTCCAATCTGAAAGCTGCTGGATTAATTATCTCGGAGATTCGGTAGGGACCGATAAACTTGGGTGCTAGTTTCATACTAGGAACTTTTAAACTGATATTTTTTGTGGATAACCAGACCTTATCCCCTGGAAGAAGTGGAGGTGCAGGACACCTTTTCCTATCGAAAAAATTTTTGGCCCGTGCAGCAGAATTCTCCAGATTACTTTTGGTTTGAGTCCAAATGAGAGAAAACTTGCGTAGCAGGGAATTTACTGCAGGAACTGAGGAGATAGGAGTTTGAGAAAAGGTAGGTGGTCTGGGATGACATCCATACATGACAAAAAAGGGTGAATTACCAACAGCTTCATGGAAATGATTGTTATGGGCGAATTCAGCCCATGGGAGGAGTTCCAGCCAATCCGCTTGGTGAGCAGACACATACATTCATAGGAATTTTTCGAGCTCTTGGTTAGTCCGTTCGGTCAGGCCATTAGACTGAGGATGGTATGCCGATGAAAAGTCCAATGTAATGCCTAACTGTGAACAAAAGGATCTCCAGAACCTTGAAACAAGCTTTGAACCACGGTCTGACACGATATGGAGTGGACAGCCGTGGAGGCGAAATATTTCTTTGATGAAAAGTTCTGCCAACAATGCGGAAGAAGGGAGTCCTTTGAGAGGAATGAAATGAGCTGCTCTCGAAAAACGGTCTGTCACCACCCAGATAACTGTATGAGCTTTGGAAGGAGGCAGATCAGTAATAAAGTCCATAGATACTTGAGACCAGGGTACTTCAGGAACAGGTAGAGGAATAAGAGGACCGAAGGGTCTATGCCGAGGAATCTTATGTTGTGCACATTTAGAGCAGGCAGAAACAAATGATTTTACATCTTTCAGAAGGGATGGCCACCAATAGTACCGGGTCAGAAGTTCTCCAGTCTTCTTGGCTCCAGCATGACCCGAGAAGCGAGATAAATGGGCCCAGCGTAACAACTTGAGACGTAGATGTGGTAATATGAAGGTCCGGCCTGGAGGGCAAGAAGATTTATTCACAGGAGTAAGAGCCAAGACACAACTAGGGTCAAAGATGGGATGAATGTCCTCAGGAGAATCCTGGTCTTCGGAATGAAAGGCCCTAGAAAGTGCGTCTGCTTTTTTATTTTTTGATCCCGGACGGAAGGTAAGTCTAATATCAAATCTTGAAAAGAACAAGGACCATCTGGCTTGATGCGGATTCAGACATCGAGCCGAACGGAGATAAATTAGGTTCTTATGGTCTGTATATATTGTAATAGGAAACAAGGCCCCTTCCAACAGATGTCACCATTCAGACAGGGCTAATTTAATAGCCAATAATTCTTGATCTCCTATACCATAATTCTTTTCTGCTGGGAGGAATTTGCGAGAGAAAAACCCACATGGATGTAGTTTCCTAGAAGCGTCAAGTTGAGACAAAACTGCACCAGTGCCCACAGAAGATGCATCTACCTCCAAGAAGAAGGGACGTTGGCAATCAGGTTGCTGAAGAATAGGAGCAGAAGAGAAGTCTGACTTTAGATTCTCAAAGGCAGAGATGGCTGATTTTTTGGTAAGAGCAGTAATGGGGGCAATGATGGTAGAATACCCCTTGATGAATTGTCTGTAATAATTGGCGATGCCAAGGAAGCGTTGGATAGCTTTCAACCCGGTGGGCAAGGGCCAATCCACAATTGCTCTTAGTTTAGCTGGGTCCATTTGAAGGGTTGTGCCCGAGAGGATGTAGCCTAAGAAAGGAATCTGAGGTTGCTCAAAAAGGCACTTTTCAAGTTTACAGAAGAGGTTGTGTTCTCTCAGACGAGTCAGGACTTGACCTATATGCTCCCTATGTGAAGGGTGGTCTCGTGAAAATATCAGAATATCGTCCAGGTAGATGATGACGAATTGATAGAGAAGGTCTAGGAAAATATCATTCATGAGGGTTTGGAATACAGCTGGAGCATTACAAAGCCCAAAGGGCATTACAAGATATTCAAAGTGCCTATCATGTGTGTTAAATGCTGTTTTCCATTCGTCACCTGCTTTAATACGAACAAGATTGTAGGACCCTCGTAAATCTAATTTGGTGAACACAGTAGCGCCTTTAATGCGGTTGAACAGCTCGGAGATGAGGGGTAACCGATACCTATTTTTAATGGTAATAGCTTTAAGTCCTCGAAAGTCAATGCATGGCCGGAGGCCGCCATCCTTCTTTTTAACGAAAAAGAATCCAGCGCCAGCTGGAGAGGTGGACTTCCGGATAAAACCTTTTTGCAGGTTTTCTTGAATATATGTAGACATTGTCTGGGTCTCAGGAAGAGAAAGGGGATATACACGAACACGAGGAATAGGTTTGTCAGGAAGAAGCTCGATTCCATAATCCCAAATGCGATGAGGGGGAAGCTTGGTTGCCTCCTTTTCACAGAAGACGTCTTCATACTGTTGGTATTGATGAGGTAAAGATGGTAATGACAATGCAGTGGTTAGATGAAGAGGTACTACTTTCTTCAGACAGTGAGACTGACACCGTGATCTCCAGGACAAAATTTGAGCAGTATGCCAGTCCAGAGTTGGGGACTGGAGACGTAACCATGGCAGACCTAACACAAGGGAATTGACGGTCTTTGGAAGAACTAGGAAGGATATTTTTTTCTGGTGCAGGATTCCAATTTGAAGGGTGAGGGCAACTGTCCGGAACTGAATGAAGCCTCCTGGAATATTACTGCCATTGATAGCTGTGAGGCGTACAGGACGTTCTAGTGGTGTAGTAAGAATATGATATTTCTCAACCACAGTGGCGGCAATAAAAGGCTGGATGTCTTTCTGGATTCTGGTGCAGAAAGGTCATTGGAGGTCAGCAAGAACGCAGTACTGAAGATTGTCCATCCCTACCATGGAATTATCATTTATCTTCAATACTTCAATGAAAAACATATATATATATAAATATGCAGATGATGATATGCAGATGTCAATTAGCCACGGCGGAGCGTGACAAGGTGGTAAACACAATAGCAGTCAATTCACAGCACAGATGATAATATGCAGGTGTCCAATAGCCACGGCGGAGCGTGACAAGGATAAACACAATAACAGTCTTGTTATATGCACAAGATGATACTTGCAGCAGGGAAATCCCAGTAGAAGTGCTCCAGCACTAGGTAGGGAACTGAAACTCATACACAGGAAGACACAGGATACACTTGAATACTTGAAGGAATCAGGCTAGCAACAAGTTGCACTGACAGTGAGCAGATGTCAGTGCTGAGTTTAAATAGAGCGGGTAAAGTGACCACGCCCTGAGGGTGAGTCATGTGATGCACAGCAAAACAGAGCAGACAGGGAAAGTAACAAAACCTGGTCAGGATTGTTACATCAGGCCCTAGAATTTGATTGGTTGCTATAGGCAACATCTCCACTTTTCAAACCCGCAGTTTAGTAAATATACCCCATGGAGTTTTGCAATTACACCCCTGACATTTCCTCGCTGAGTTACCAGTGCTGACAGTACATGCCTGCTCCAGAAGTTCAATGACGTTATAGAGTGCATTCCAAGAGTACCACAGAAAGGAGAGCAGGAAGCAGAAGGGGGCTCTATGACTCCTGATGTTTTTTACAATGAGATATTTGGTCTCCCCCTCCAACTTCTACAGATGAAGACACCTTTCTGCATCCAGGCACCTAGTTCTGCTGCCCCCACTCCCCGACTGAACGACATCACTGACCAATGGTATTAACAGAAATTAAGAAGATAGCATATTTAGAGACAAGAGGGCATACAGGGGAATATTCTAAAGCATGGCTCATCTAACTATGCTCGAATGCGCCTACTTAACTACTTACATAATGCTTATTTAACTAATGTACACATATGTAGGTCATGTACAATGTATACTTTTGGGAAGCACCACCATTTGCTGGATCATGTTTGGAGATGGGAAAGTGCATGTCTGTAAAAATGTAACTTCGAAAAACTGTCATTTTTGTATTATCGCTTAAATTATATAAAATTTTCCATTTTTTCCTTAAATGCTGCACTTTATAAGTCTACTCAACTTTGGAGTACAGGATAAAGATATGCAACTGGTGTGGGAGCGAGACATTGCGGAGATCCTGGACCCAGAGGAGTGGATGCAGATCAGAACTAACTTAGCATCCTCCACATGTGTAAAAATGACATATATACATCGATCAACCACAACATTAAAACCACTGACAAGTGAACTGAATCAGCACCAGCAGCAGAAGCTATTTATATAGCGGCATTAATTCTGTAGCGCTGTACACATCAGTCCTTGACCCATTGGAGCTTAGAGTCTAAATGTCAGGCTCAGAGAGCCGCTGTACTCGGCATGCTCAAACCCACTAACATATTTTAGCGCTACTGAACCAGGAGGTGCGGAGTCTAACATACCCTGGTGTTCACCAGAGACCCCCGCAAGGATGTTTAGGCTTGGCTGTAAAGGGTACGCAGGTCGCGGTCCACCTAGACCAGCGTAGACTAACCTGTGACACTCCAGGTGTTGTGAAACTACAAGTCCCAGCATGCTTTGCCAATATATAGCAGCTTATTACTGGAAGGGTATGCTGGGACTTGTAGTTGCACAACACCTGGAGTGTTACAGGTAAGCCAACACTGACCTAGACAGTTACCAGAGTAGCAATAGAGAATGGTCAGGACGGTCTGGATCAAACCAAACAGAGACAGGCGTTACCGAAAAGAAATCCACAGAGAAGTCAAACAGGCCGAGGTCACAAGCGAAATCCAGCAGAATAGTCAGCAAGCGGGGGTCACCCTAATGGTGCCAGAGCAGGATTTAAATTAAGGCTGCCACAGTGATTGGAGGAGAAGATGGACTGTCAGGCACGCTGACCACCAAAACAGTAGAGGGTACCATTGCCTAGCAATGGGACGAGACAGAGCGCATATGCGCAACGGCGCGAAGACGGCAGCCCCGGCCGGAATCATCAGGCGACTGTCCCAGCTTCATGGAGGAACAGCGGGGACTGTGCCTGACACTAAATTCCCTAACATACACACACAGAGACTAATGTCATTTTGATAGCAGCCAATAATGCTTTTGGAGTGTGGGAGGAAACCAGAGCACAAATCGAACTTATGACTCCAGTGCTATGAGGCAGAAGTGCTAGCCACTAAGCCACCGTGCTTCCCCAACATTGATTATCTCGTTACAATGGCACCTGTCAAAGAGTTGTATATATTAAGCAGCAAGTGAACAGTCAGTTCTTGAAGTTGATTTGTTGGCAGTAGGATAAATGGGCAAGCGTAAGAATCTCATCGTCTTTGACAAGGGCCAAATTGTGATGGCTAGATGACTGGTTCAGAGCATCTACAAAACAGCAGGTCTTGTAGGGTGTTCCCGGAATGCACTGGTTAGTACCTACTAAAAAAGGTCCAAGGAAGGACAACCGGTGAATCGGCGACAAGGTCATGGGTGCCCAAGGCTCATATCAATCTTTCTATATCTAATTAGGTTGCATAAGAACATGATCTTGCTGTATTTTTCATTGTAAATTCTGAAGCTGAGTCACACTTTGTGTATTTCCTTTCTAGCTTTTGTATGAAATTTGTGGAGTTTACGATTGAAAAGCCTTTGTAGTAATCTATGAGTCCATTCAGGATTGGCAGGGATTCTCCTGCGAGATGCTTGAAATGTAATTTCTTCTTGTAAGTACAGTCATGGTCAAAAGTTTTGAGAATGACACAAATATTGGTTTTCACAAAGAAAATATACTTGATTTAGGGAAAACAGCACTGCTCTGAAATATATAAGTATGTATATATGGCTGCCAATGTGGAAATGTGGGGGACGAATTCCAGAAATTTCCCCAGAAAACATAAATAGAAATACAATAATCCCACGACGCACATATGTACTTTATGTAAATAGAGTTAGAGTTCAATATATGGACATAAACAATAAGAATTATTCTGCCAGGTCTGAATAGCACTTTTTAATATGGATAATATGTGCAATAGTACACACAATCTCAAACTTGCTAACATTTCTCTGTACTTAAAGTATTCAAAAGAGATAAGTAAAAATGCTAATAATAATAAAATCCACAAAACAATAACTAAAACAATAATATCCCCCCAAAAATATATACATAAAACAAACTTTGTAAAGATAAAAAATGGATCCCTGGGTTTCTCAATTCAAGAAATCTGCCATGCACATTCCCGCAGTGGATGGATGGGTAGGTATGCCAAGAAAGTACATATAACGAAATGTCCAAAAAATATATAGCATGCAAAAAAACGGAGTACTGACACTGTTGATAAGTTCTAAGTGGTAATTTCTGCAATGTAGTGTCACTTCAGTGCTCCTAATTCCGTTCCCATCTCTAGTACTGGCGGTGCACTGCCATCGGATCGCCAGCCGAAGGATTTCCTGTCCCTAGGAACGCAACTTGCGTTCAAAATGCCGAACTTCCAGTTTTCGTCTCTATGTGTTGGAATGCATCCAGTCCTTTGCGTTCAGTAAGGATAACTTAAAACAATATTGTAATATCCCTCGTAACTGGAAATATAGGTTCAATAGTGATGTACCATGGTACCAAAACATCCTCCAAGAAAAACTTCTCCCAACCATCCAAGAACAGTTTGGTGACGAACAATGTGACAACATCGCAGGGGAGGCCCTCTGCCCTTTAAGTTCCTGCCAGAGGTTTATAATTATATGTTCTCTTATTGTCTATTTATTTTATATGCATTTGTTCTTCTGAAGGGCGGGAGAAACAAAGGTTTATTGCACATGCCTGCCAGCAGTAAAATCATCCTTGCCTACTTTCAGGCCCTGAAGTCCGGGAGATCCCGGACAGGGGACGTGATTAGAGGGTGGGAGGGGGTGCGGTCAATTGCGTCATTTTGGGCCCGCTCCAGCAAGGAAAATGGCATTTTGCTGAGAGGGGCGGGGCCAAAAGGATGCGATTCACCCTGAATCTCGTTATTTTGGACAGCGAATTGCGGGATGCGGGAGACTTGCCTGCTCTCACTGGAGTCCGGGAAACTCCCGAAATCCAGGTTGGTCTCCCGGACTCCTGGGAGAGCAGGCAAGTATGAGTAATTAATGTTAATGTTAGATTCCATTTTTTTTTTCTACTCAAATGGGAAGTTACAATGTTTAGCACCGGGTTTGGGGTCAAATAAGTCAATTCTGGTTCTGATAATTAATTATACATAAACAAATCACACTGTCCTGCAAAAACAACCGAGTACAAGAGCTTGTGCAGTGTAACAGTTTCTCATCATAATTTAATCATCAAGTTTTGTCTTGGTGGGGGGTAAGGGTTTCTAGGTTCCTGTAGTCCCTCATGCACTTGCTTATTGTGACATCTTCAACAAAAGGCATTGTGTAATACCCTGCAAACCACCGGTATATCACTGTATGCACTCATTCAGAGAGCCTCTGGAAAGTTAAATGCAAATTGTGTCTGCCATTTTCCGGTGGATAGACTGCAAACTACAGCCCAGGCTGCTCTCTAGAGCCCAAGAATATGCTAGAAGGCTTCAAGGAGATTCTTGGGGAAAGGGGGAGGAAAAACGGACTCGCTAGAGAGAAAATTGATGTGTGTGGCTGCTGTCTAAACTAATGGAGGATCTTCCCATAAAGAGCCACTGGATCTATGGTTGAATTGTTGTCCTGAGGGATGTATGCAGCCAGCCCAGAGAGAAGCACCTTTGCAGTATCTGAGATGTCAGCAGGACTCATATGAAGACAGAAGTTTATTTTGCTTTGCTCTGTTCAAGTTATTTAAGTGAGACATCAAACTGTGTTATTAAAACCTCTGAATGGGACTGTAATATTGCTATTGAGAGGTGTGATAGCACTGGCTAAAGGAAGAGTTTGTTCCAGCCAAATTTTGCTGTATTTAAAGTTATCTGCAAGCTGACCGAAACTGCCTAAAATGGATGCTGATGAGAGAATTGCAAGTTGTTTAACCCTACAGTTGCTGGGAGAGTTGCTTATTCCATTAGATGAATTGCTACTGATTTCAAAAAGTAAATAAGCTTCATGTGTCAGCTGAATTTTCGCTTAAACCTGTGGATTATAATTTAGCCCTTTGGGTTCTGTATATCGTAGTGTGAACTAGAAAGCATCTAACTTGAACAAGCTGGATTAACCCTTGTTGCATCTCTACTGATTTTTGTCTGATAATTAAAATCGGTATAATTGCACTAAAAGTATTGTGTTGATTTATGTTTGCATATTGTTGAACCAAGATTACTAAAATGTGATTTATTTTGTGGCATGTTGAATAACATTGCATGTTGATGGTATTGTGCTATTACTTCTCTACACTACCACTACTGATCTGCTGCTGTGGTAAAGCCTTATGCCACAAGCAAAGAGAATAAACTCATGAGTTTATGCAGTTTTAGTCCTGTGTTCCTTGTTTTATTCCTACACTACTGGGGGGTGGGGGCGTGGGGGCCTTCGCCTCTCTACCATACCATGGGGCCTGTAGAATCCTTCCTTATACTACTTTTGGGGTGCCAACCATCTGCCCCATTACAATTGCACACGGAGTACCACATATAGAGGTGGCTGCAAGCCCACTTTCCGTGCGTAAAAATGCGCTTTGCTTAACTGAATATGTTCGAAAAATGCAGTCGTGTTTAGAATGTCAAGTAAAGAGCATTTGAGGTCCGTATTTACCTGGGGAGGTGGATTGTGATCACACAAATGTTTGTTCAGCACAGTAAGGGCATGCTCACTTAAGTGTAGCATGCCCCCTACAGGTGTATCTTATTTAGACTTAGACACATTGTAGATAGGACTCCTAGGAGCCACGTCCCAGAGGCTGTTATGTTATGTGTTAATGATGATGACAGCATCAGCATATATTTTTCCAATGTTAAAAAATAATGCATGTCCCCCCAATGAAAAACCACTCAGCAGTATAGCCAGGGACTAGTTACCAGTAAAGCAAGAGGACAAAGAGTGTGGGATGTACATATCAACAACCCGAAGATATTCATTCTTTCTAGTAACAAATACACTGAATTTTACAAGTAATGCTATTACTGGATATTTCAAACTGTTCAAATCTAATCCCTCCAAATGAACATTAATAAATAGAGGCAGATCCCATTAACAATTCCTATGTAATGACATCCTCCAATATATCTGATTCCAAATCTGCTGTTTAGAACTTCTGAAAATTCTGAACACAGCTCTGCAAATATATGTGAAATTGTCAAGCATATTTCTACAACCCAGCCATCTAAATGTATCCAAAAAAATAAAATGAACATTTCCATCCAAAAAAAAGTAGTAGAGGAAAATGAGGATCTAAATGCCATAACCAAAAAGAAGCAAAATGAACTTTGAAAAAAAGGTCAGTGTTATCTAAGTTTTTAAATTTTTGCCGTATTAGCAAATCTAATACACAGGATGTGCCATAGGGAAATTAGGATGGCAAAATGCTTGTCATAAACAGACTTTTATAGTCTCAAGTTTATTTCCTTGTTGTCAACAGTCAGAATGCAAAGAGGAATTTTTGCGCTCAATGTCCAAAACAACAGGAAGTATAATACTCTCTAACACAGCAGAATGCACACAATAATTCCTTTGCCCTAGTCATGTTCGTAAGAGTCCATCAGGCAACTCTTATTAAATACATAGAAAATAGTCCCAACATACTGAAGCGGCCAACAAGAGTAGGTAACAAATCCAAGAAGACAGTAGATACAGAAGACAAGAGAAGGGACCATGCTTCCTGCAAGGAATTGACCACTGACATGACAGATAGTGGAACTTCCAACCCATTGGACGAACACCTGCTAGGACTCATCTCTAGATCTAATTGCACCCATGGGAAGAGAGAGAAGAGGGTGAAGGGAAGACAGAGAAACAGAATAAACTATTTCTCTGACTAACTGGCTTGGTAGTCAGAACCAGGTAATACTCTGTCATTACTGGGGCATTTCCTGGAATGGCTGTAGTCATTGCAACTGGACCACTATCCACTCTTGTTGTTTTACCACCAATCGAACTATTCCTAGAACAGCTTCTTCTTGTCCTGATCAATAGATATAGGAACAAATTCAAATATCTTCTCCTTATCAAATTCTGCTTATGAAAATTGGTTCAAGATTCTCATCCATATTGGACTCTACAGAAATTTGTACACATATTTCCAAGTGTAATTTGGTAGACGTTCGTAGAAGAATATTTATAGCACATTCCATTCAATGGTATATTTACCAAAGACTTTTAAATAGCATAATAAGCAAATAGATCATTATAAAGCATACAGTAAAACATAAAATTATCATGAAGATTTTATACATATATTGTATATACAGTATATTGAAATATTATTTGTGCCAAAATGTTAAACATACATAGTAATACAAACACTCAATCCCCAGTGTTAGATTATCACATTTTGATCAATAACTTCATATTTACTTCCATTCATAGAAAAGAAAATGGGATTCTTATAACTTCTATTATAGTATGGCCTCCATTGCACGGAACAGCAGTTTAACCTGCAAAATAATATAAGAGATGTAAAAAGAGGCAGGTCTAATTCCTAGTAAAATATTAATAACCATTGTCATAAGATCATATTGAGGTTACCGTCTCCTGGGGTTAGACTGCTACACTCCAGAAAGATCGGCCTAGGATATCACACCAATCAATTGTTTTGGTGTGACTAGCCATGGCTAGTGTTATTCACCATATTCAATACAAACAAAACATAAATTAAAGGCCTTGCCTGTCTGGCATTAACTAAAAGCACAGAGACACCCTCTATCCTGTGAAGGATCTTGTGTCCCACACACATACAAAATATATAACTCACTGGCTACCATTTGCAGAGTCTCTCAGGAGGCATCCAACCTCCTCCCCAGTTCTGAGAGACTGGGTGGACTGCCTAGCAGCCTTTTAATAGCACCTCATCAGGTGCAACTCCTGATTAGCCAGCAACTTGCTAATTCTCTGGAGAACCTGAATTGGACATATTGTCACACCATACATAGCAAAACAGCAATTTAATAGATACCCAGGGGTTTATAAAGTGCATAGGATAATTACATAGTTCAATAACAATTAATAGCTGTACATATTTTGTTAAGTGGCTTCTGCATTCCGATTTAATGCCAACCATAAGTTAAAAAATAAGCATCAATTAATTCATATACTACTAACATTAGCTTCTGAGTTCAAATTTTATTCCATTTATAAGTTAGAAAGAAGAATTAATAGATACATATTGTCAATATTATTGTATTGCCTCGGATTTGCTGAGCAGCAATTAAGAGTATAAAAATCATGTACATAGATGTAAGATTAGCTATAAAATTGCCAGGGAGTGTGCAACTGTATACGACTAACGCAAATGGACGTACATTATTATTATTTATTTATTTATAAGGAGCTACAGTTTCTGTAACGCCAGATACAGAAGCAATTAACAAATAGATGAAGTAATAGATATAAGTAGCACAGATGAGTGAGTAATGCTAGATATATAGATGCAAAGAAATGTAGTTGGAAATCCGCGCTACCCTATTATTGTGCGTATGCTGCCGTAGGGAAAGAAGGAGAGGGAGTGGTCCCAAACCCCTGAGTAGATAAACATACCGTAGGGATAGAAAGAGGGGGAGTAGTGTACGAACATTTATTACAAGGACATAACGTTGAACATTTATTACAAGGACATAACGTTGAACATTTATTACAAGGACATAACGTTGAACATTTATTACAAGGACATAACGTTGAACATTTATTACAAGGACATACCGTCCATTACTCGGACCTGTTGATCCCAATATTTGAGGTTATACCTCGGAACATTTTATTATGTTGCTGATTGGGCTCCATTTAGCCCAGCACATGGACTGAACTATATTGTTGGACTCACTCTTTATACACACTGTATTGGGAGCTATTGCAGCTCAAGATTTGGAGTAAGGTATATCGCCCTTTGCTTTATGGTTTATCGTCTCAAAAACCTGAGACCATTTATGGCACCTTTTGTGTATTATTTTAATGTATTCAGTGCACTTGGATTTTGTCTTTGTTGGTTCAATACACTCGCTCCTCCTTGCTTACATACCTAGCTCTATTTATACTCTCTCACACATGCTCACATGTTTAGTTGTGCTTTCTATCTACTTACACGCACTCATGCATGCTTGCACACACTCTCTCTTCTCCTTAAATACATACACACACATGCTCACACATACTCACATTCCTCTCCACTTATACACACTCATGCATCCTTGCTGGGTAAACTATCATGTAATGTATGTAAGGATTATGTATACCGTATATATGATCTCTATAAAGTAAAAAAAAAATGTTCCTTATGTTTTTCTGTGTCTCTGATAACTGAGAGGAAGGATAAATGGATGGTGTGTCTTTACTTTTTAGCATATTAGCATATGGTACAAGGCGAATGTTGAAATGAGATCTTACGGGTGCATAGGTAATTTCGATGTGACGAAAATAAAGAATAAGCCGCAAATTGCATTTTGTCCCAATTAATTATGAGATTAGTTATTAGTAAAAATTTATAGCTATTGTGTTATTATTTTTAGGAGTAAAACAAACATTTCCTATCACATACATCACTTCTTGGACGAATTCTGTCCATCACCTCTTGTTCTCCCCTTCCAAGGTCCGCAACATCTGTGTCTAGTTGTTCACATGCTCCATTACTTTGAGAATGATAAGGAGTGGTTCGTGACTTCTGGATCCCATAGGGACACAGCCATAGGGACACAGCCCCTCCATGAAGCGTCTTTGGAAGCAGGCTCCTTGATCGGTGTGGACCCGCTCAGAGCAGCCATATTTCCGGATGAAATGCGCCACAATGGTGTTGGCAGCGGCCTCAGCCATTTGGTTCCTTATGGATATGACCATAGTAAACTTACTGAAGTGTTCAGTCATCACCAAATTATATTGTTGCCCACTTATGGATTCACTAATCAGTTCATAGTTGTTCATGAGGATATGCCTTTGGGCAGACTATTGTTTCAGCCGTGTGAGGCTAGGGATCACCAGCACTAGCTAGCTGCTTCTGATTGCACATTCACCTCTGAAGCTGATAGGTGCTTCCCTTATTGATCGTGCATATATTATATGATCTTCTCAGCGTATTTTAGCAAGATTTTTTATTTTTATTTTATTCATACATGAATACCTGCTGTATTTGAGAGGTTTTTTTAAATCTTATTCCAACCTAAAAGTAAATGCGCATGTTGCTATCAAAACAAAGTTTTTAAAATTGCGTGTAAGTGTTCTTGAAGCATGCCTAATGTACACCTGGCACAAATTGTGCAATTTATCCAACTTTGCATATTTGTAAAATTGCTCTTTTTTGTGAACATATATTACATCTGCGTTTTTGATGCAAATGCGTTTTAAACTCAGCATCAGTCCCAAAGTATTTTAAATAATTATGTTTTGTTAATAAAATATAATTATCCTTATTTATTTATATTTTATTTTGTTATTTTATCCTTAAATGAGAAGTCCACACATTTTTTACAAAGTCATGTTCCCCATAGTAAGATTTTTTCCATACTTTTCATATTAACTTTTCTACTCACTGTGGTAGAAAAATAAGCCTATATAAATTAGATAAACCTATTTGTGTGCTGGAAATGTATAGCATTGACATTCATCCACTCTGTTTGAAAAGATAGCAGTTATAGCTCTCATATATGATTTACCAGCATAATTCTTTCTATAAAATTAATTATATCAACAAAACATATTATCGAAGGTAACTCATTTTGTACATTTTCATAAATAATTTTGATATTTTGGAGAACAATATTTGGAACTTGGCCACAAAATCTATTTTGTAAACAAAAATGTTTCTTCATGTATATGTAATACAAAAAATATATAATTTTGTTCCCACAACATTTCTAGAGAGGGACAATGTGAGTGGATCACTTATAAATAACTTATGGTATAAATTTATTTAAAGGAAATAGCACAGGACGCTTATTTATATAATTGCAAATGTACTTATTTTTGATATTGTGTGTATTTTGGTAAAGGAAATATCTTTATTTCTGAGACCAGGGGAAGAAATTTGTTTTCTGTTTTAGAGGAAATGCATTATTTCTGAGGTATATACCTAATGCAATAAGTCTTTGTTGAGGAAGTCTTTTGTGTATTTTGGAGTAGGAAAATGACTTGTTTGGGGTTTTGTAACTTTTCTTTGAGGATGTGTATTCTGCAACTGTCTGAAGAAAGGACCCATGTTAATCTCATGTTAATTAGACCTTTTAATGTGTGAGGATCCAGCACCTGAAGACACGGGAAGGTTTAATTAGACTTGCTGTTAGATGTCCTGTGTCTAAAACAAGTTGCAGGAAATCTCAACAAGTTTTAGGATATAACAGATAAGTGTAAATATTGTTAGCTTTGCATTACATGTAGATCCATGTTTGGGTAAACAAATTGCATCCTGATTCTGAAAATACCTCAGACCTCAGGGGGCTGGCTTACTATGTGAGGCTGTGTCCAAAACTGTACAAAAAGCACTGTTTTGTATTGAAAATTGTTCTTCTTGTTTGATCCGACCTGCTCACTGGTACCTTCAACTAGGGTGAGCAAATAAACATCACTTGCTTCAAACACCTGCTTGGAAACTTGTCTATCCCTTTGACCTACAGATTAGACCCAACTCTAATCCGTTCCTGGCTGTTCTGAGATTTGGACCCAGCTTTCCGGTACCACCGCTCTGCCCGCTACCCAGCAGCTCTGGCCAGTGTGAGAGGCCAGGGGGGATCCATGCACAGCAACCCTGATCCACAAGCCAATTTTTGAACTAGTAAGTAGGGATTCTGGTTTTATTTCCTATTTTATTTACTGAAACTCATTTGTGCAATCTATTGTATGTCTGTTTATTACCTTTTTGTAAATAAGCCTTGGAAATTTTTTTCAGATTAAACATATTTTATCTAGCGTACTCTCCGTGACTTTTTGTGAATTTACGAAGCCCAGGGAGGCTCAAAGGCAACATATGTATGTGGTTTAAGTGTGAAGCATTAATAAGTGGTTCTGGTAAATATAAGGACACCATAATAAATCCTTCATGGTGTATTCATTGTTAATTAACTAAGGTAACACCAGTCACGGCCAGCTGATCAGATTGCTGTATCTGGGACAGGCTGGGCATTCGTGACAGAGACACTCACCTCATACTACTTGGGGCAGCACAGTGGCCTAGTGGTTAGCACTTCTGCCTCACAGCACTGGGGTCATGAGTTCGATTCCCGACCATGGCCTTATCTGTGTGGAGTTTGTATGTTCTCCCTGTGTTTGCGTGGGTTTCCTCCAGGTGCTCCGGTAGGTTAATTGACTGCAATCAAAATTGACCCTAGTCTCTCACTCTCTGTCCGTCTGTGTGTCTATATTAGGGAACTTAGACTGTAAGCTCCAATGGGGCAGGGACTGATGTGAATGAGTTCTGTACAGCGCTGCGGAATTAGTGGCGCTATATAAATAAATGATGATGATGATGATGATGATACTACGCACTGGCTACACAAAGCCTTTAGACAACTGGAGATATTCTAATACCACTGGGTACAATTATTATACCACATTCATAAAACTTCCCCAGGATTGGTTATTTTCTGTTAGATCAGAACTCTCGTAGGAATACTTTACACTAGAATTGGTGGCCATTACACACTGACCTTCTCAGATTAAGCCTGTGAGGCTGTTAGCTAGTGAGAATTCTTCTAAGTGAAATTCTTACAAGTGTATTAGCTAGTATAGTTAGAGATATACAAGAGATATTCTACATCTGACAAGAGTGTATTATCTGAGTATTCTAATCTCTCCTCTCATCCACAGGTAAATATCTCATTCTACCACTGCTCAAGCTATCTATAAAAGATCAATTGTGCAGATATTGTAGTTATATGGTAAAGATCTCAGTCTACCACTGCTCAAGCTATCTCTAAAAGATCAATCGTGCAGATATTATAGTTATATGGTATGGTTACCCTCTATTTGTTTATTTAATAATTTTATTACTTTGTTTGTAGTGTGTGATTAGTGGGGGTTAACTCATGAAAGTGGTCACATGGCTATTTGAACCTATTTAAACAGCAGTATTAGGCTGTTTAAGCCTGTGAGGCTGTTAGCTAGTGAGAATTCTTCTAAGTGAAATTCTTACAAGTGTATTAACTAGTATAGTTAGAGATTTACAAGAGGAGAACAGGAGGGGAACCTTTTACCTGCAAACACTGCTACATGAGGACAACACTCAACAATCAGCCCTGATATCCTCCACCACCTGGATTGCTAACTGCTTGGACTCTCCCTGCTGAATTGTTTCTCACACTTATTCAGGCCTGCTGCAGTATTATCACTTGGTGATTCCTCTTATGCTGCTTGGATTCCCACTTTTAATCCACACTGTTGCTCCACTTAGCTTGAACTTTGAACTGGCTCCCTCTTGTCCTGTGGATTTCTATAACCAGCTCAGTGCACCTTGTATTATGCCTTGTTTTATACTATTGCCTTCCAATCGTGCCTGATGTTACTGTTTCACATAACTGTTTTTTCTAAACCCACCCATCTGCTATCTCTGCTGTCCTTTCTGCTTCTTATTCCCTGACTCATACTTTACATCTCTTCTTCCTCTTTTCTCGCCTTCTACCTTTGCATTCTTTTTTATTCACCTCTTGTGCTCTCACCATTTCCTCACTACACTTGTAAGCCCTTACCATTCTTGATTTCTGAATTCTTTCAACTGTCTATTCCACACCTTCTCTAGCTTTATCATGATTTACTCCTCTCTCACTTCTGTCCTCTCCCTCTATCCCCCTGCTTCCCATGTCCAACCTTTCCATATTCTTCCTCCTCACTCCCCCCTCTCACTTCCCATCCCCTTCCCTATTTCACTCCTCTCATCTCTTCTGTGCCTCTGGGTCCCTGATCTAACATGCTGCCCCCTCTTATATCTTTTCCTCTCTTCTCCCTTTCCCCACTCACACCCTTTCCCTCTTGTCCCCTTCGCTGCTCTTCTCTCAGTGTCAATCTGCTCCTACCTACCTCCTCCCTCTCTTTCCCCCCAGCTAATCTTCTCCCTCACATCACTCCTACCTTCTGCCTCTCCCATTCATAAACCCCCTTATGTGCTCCATCTCCACTCCTCCCCTACCTCTTGCTCCCCTGCCCCTCATCTCCTGTCTGCTGACAAATCCCCTCTTATTTCTGCATCTCATCCAATTCCAACCCTCTCTTCATGTCATTCCCCTCGCTCCATATCATACTCACCCTTGCAGACGAGCAACCCCAACAATCTCATCCACATCTCTCCTCTTCCCTCTCTTCTACTATCCTGTGGTCTCTGGAATGCCAGATCAGTCTGTAACAAATTGACCTCTATACATGATCTCTTTATCTCTAGATCCTTCAACCTGCTTGCCATCACTGAATCACTGAAACCTGGCTATCCCCTGAGGATACTACCTCTCCAGCTGCTCTCTCTTTTGGGGGCTTGTCCTTCTCCCACACACCCAGTCCTGGGGAACAGCAGTAGCGTCGGCATACTTCTCTCTTCCTGCTGTTCTTTTCGGGTTCTTCCCCCTGAACCCTCCCTCTCTTTTTCCTCCTTTGAGGTACACTCTATCCGCCTATTCCACCCAGTCCACCTTCGTGTTGCTGTTATCTACCGTCCTCTTGGTCCTGTCTCCCAATTTCTTGATCACTTTGACACCTGGCTCCCTCACTTTCTCTCCTTTGACCTTCCCTCCCTGATCTTGGGGGATTTTAATATCCCTATAGACAATCCCTCAGACCCTGCTGCCTCCAAACTTCTCTCCCTCTCCTCCTCCCTTGGTCTCTCTCAATGGACCTCCTCTCCCTCCCACCGCAGTGGCCACTCCCTAGGTCTGGTTTTTTCACACCTCGGTACTGTCTCTGACCTCATTAATTCACCTTTTCCTCTCTCGGACCACCATCTCCTCTCTTTCGCATCTCTCTACCCCTCGCATCTCTCCACCCCTCTCATCGTCCCCCGCCCCCAAGGTTACTCTCACCAGGCGTAATCTTGACACAGTTGATCCTACCAGTTTCTCCTCCTCCCTGGCTTCGCTCCTCTCCCCCATCACCATCTTTCTTGCCCCGATAAGGCTGTCTCCTTCTACAATCGCACTCTTACCGCTGCACTTGACTCTGTCACCCCGGCTGTCACCGTCAAGCTTCGTCGGTCCCTACACAACCGTGGCACACTAAACTTACCCGCTATCTTCAAAAATGCTCCCGCAGTGTAGAACGGCTTTGGAGAAAGTCATGCACTCATGCTGACTTCCTCCACTTCAAGTTCATGCTTGCCTTTTATAGTTCGGCCCTTTCCCTCTCTAAAAAATCTTTCTTCAAAGCTCTCATTTCTTCCCAATCCTCCAACCCCCGTTGGCTTTTTGCCACCTTCAACTCCCTCCTCTCCCCTCCCACTCCCCACCACGCTCTCTGCTGTTGACTTTGCTACCCACTTCACCTCCAAGATTGAGTCTATACGTCATGACATTTCCCAGCAGTCCCTTCTTACCCCACCCTCTCCCCCCTCCATGCCCATTCTGTCCCCCTTCTCACCCTCCTCTGCTGCTGCTATCTCCTTTCTCCCCTCCCCTCCAGCTAGCTCACCCTCCTTCTCTTCCTTCACTCTGGTATCTGCAGATGAAGTCCATACCCTTCTCTCTTCCTCTCCCCCCTCCACTTGCACACAGGACCCAATCCCCTCCCACCTCCTCCGCTCCCTCTCTCCCGAAGCCTGCTCCCACCTTGCACACCTCCTCAACCTCTCCCTCTCCTCTGGAATTTTCCTCTCCTCTTTTAAACATGCTCTTGTCCCCCCCATACTCAAGAAACCGTCCCTTGATCCCGCCTCTCTCTCTAATTACCGCCCTATTTTGCTCCTTCCTTTTGCCTCCAAACTCCTTGAACGGGTTGTCTACAACCGTCTCACCTCCTTTCTTTCCTCTCACTCACTACTTGACCCGCTCCAATCTGGTTTTTGCCCCCTCCACTCCACTGAAACTGCCCTCACTAAGGTCACTAATGACCTTCTCCTCGCTAAATCCAATAGACACTACTCCCTTCTTATCCTTCTTGACCTCTCTGCTGCCTTCAATACCGTTGACCACGCACTTCTTTTGCAAACTCTCAAATCTTTAGGCTTATGTAACACTGTCCTTTCCTGGTTTTCCTCTTACCTCACCAACTACTCCTTCTCAGTCTCTACTCATGACTACATCACCCCCTCTTCCCCTAACCATTGGCGTTCCTCAAGGCTCCGTTCTTGGCTCCCTGCTTTTCTCCCTCTACAGCTCCTCCCTTGGTGTCATCATCCACTCCTTTGGCCTCCAGTACCACCTCTATGCTGATGATACCCAAATCTATCTTTCATCCCCTGACCTCTCCCCTTCCCTTCTGTCTCGTGTCTCCTCCTGTCTCTCAGCTATCTCATCTTGGATGTCCCAACACTTCCTTAAACTCAATATTTACAAGACCGAGCTTATAGTCTTCCCCCTTGCCAGGACTCTCCCACCTCCCCCCTCTCTATTTCTGTTAATAACACTACCCTCATTTCTGTCCCCCAAGTCCGATGCTTTGGGGTCATCCTTGATTCCTCCCTGTCATTTAAGCCTCACATTCTGTCCCTCTCAAAATCCTGTTACTTCCTCCTTCGGAATATATCTAAGATACGTCCCTTTCTTACCACGGAAGCCACGAAAACCCTTGTTCACTCGCTTATTATCTTTCGCCTTGACTACTGTAACCTTCTTCTCTCTGGCCTACCTGATTCTCGCCTTGATCCTCTTAAGTCTATCCTCGATGCTGCTGCCCGCCTCATTTTTCTCTCCCGCCGCTCTATCTCTGCCGCCTCCCTCCAACAGTCACTACATTGGCTCCCCATACCCTACATAATTAAATTTAAACTCCTTACCCTCACCTTTAAAGCTCTTAGTCAATCTTCCCCTCCCTACATCTCCAATCTCATCTCTACCTACACTCCTACCCGCCCCCTCCGCTCTGCCTCTGACCGCCGCCTCACTACTTCACTGGTCACCTCCTCTCACTCTCGTCTTCAGGACTTTGCCCAGGCTGCTCCCCTGCTGTGGAACGATCTTCCACGTTCCATCAGGTTAGCATCTACTCTCAAAGGCTTTAAGCGTGCCCTTAAGACTCATTTCTTTATTCAAGTCTATCAGTCCTCCAAACTTTCTTGTCCTGGCTCTCTCCCTTAGTTAGTACCACCCTTTATGTGTTTCCCCCTTCCCTTTAGGATGTAAGCTCTCATGAGCAGGGCCCTCTTTCCTTGTGTGCTCCTTCTACTGTTCCTTCACCCTCTGTACCTCTTGGCCTGCTTCGCTAGCCCTGTTTTCCCTGTTTTATTAAGCTTCGGCCTCCGTCTTGCTGATTTCTACCATCCCTTTCACTATCTGTCAGATATAATCTGATTTGCTTTACCCTGTCACCTGTGTTTGTATATATTTGTGTATCATCTTGTGTCTTGGTTCTGTTTTCTGTATATGTAATGTACGGCGCTGCGGACCCTTTGTGGCGCCTTATAAGTCAAAGATAATAATAATAATAATAATTATACACCCCTCATTCCCCATAATTTTCACTAAAAGTTGAATGCAACAATGCAAAATAATCCTGACATTTTGATTAAAATTCAATCAGATTCTTCCCGATCAGCAGTTGTTTGTGAAGCCCAAAAGACTGTTGTACAAGTGGTCTTTATAAATTCAGTCTCACATGTTAAGCAGGAAAGGTTTAGAGTAATCACGCAGCAGAATTGCTAGAACAATTTTACAATTTCACTTCTAACCCTATCACCAGGGATCAAAGAGGCTGTAAACGAGGGGAACCGAATTTACTACTATCTGTTTTTTAATAGCAAATACATAGGTTGAAAATATTATACAGAAGCAAATAAAGAAGGCGGGGAAACTAAATAAGCGAGAATTTTCTACCCTTGCTGGTGGGATTAGAGACCATGAGGGTAATTTTCTGGGACACTCTCAGGGTTTGTATGATAGTGTCTATTCTAGCTTGGCGCAGCTGCAGAGACAGGATTTTCCTTGCCACTGAGACCACTAATTCACCTTGAACTGCAACCTTTCTCTTTCAGACGACCCCCCCCCCTATGGACCCCTGGCTAGCCTCTGGACTTGCTATTACTTGAGTGCCCAAACTTTTTTCTCTAAGACTGTTTCTGCCATTGGAATCTATCAATCAGCATAAGCCATACATAGTCCATAATTCCTCACAAACAGATTTGCAGACTAACTATACAACTTGCACAATTAACATTGGTGAAATCTGCATATTAATTCTACTTTTACTTCTTCTGCTTGGAGCATTTAACCTTACATTGCTTTCTGGTAAGTCCAAAAAGTTTCTTTATAAGCCAATTTCTGTTGATGAAATACTGGGGTGAAATTAGCAAGCTGCGTGTTTGAAAAAGTGCACATGTTGCCTATAGCAACCAATCAGATTCTAGTTATCATTCATCAGCCTGGCTGTCACGCTGACAGCCAGGCTGAAGACAGCAACAGACAGCAGCGCAGACCAGCAGAGACGCGGTGGAGACCAACGGAGACTGGAAGACAGCGGGCCACTTGGTAAGTATGTGTTGTGCCACCGCCGCGCCCCCTGGTGAGCCCGGGCCCGGTACAACAGTACCCCCCGTATCCCCCTGATGGCGGCCCTGATCATCATCACCATTTATTTAGTACATTCTACAAAAAGACACCTAGGGGTAAATGTATGAACCTCCGATTTCTGCAAGTCGCCGGAAATCGGCGACTTTGCAGTGAAAATTTAAAGCGGCGATGGCTTTTTAAGGCAAACTTGCCTTTACAAGCCATCGCAGCTTTAAATTTTACCTGCAAAGTCGGCGATTTCCGGTGACTTGCAGAAAATGGAGGTTCATACATTTACCCCCTAGAATCTGATTGGCTGCTACTTGCAACATCTCCACTTTTTCAAACCGCAGCTTGATAAATGTACCCCCTAAAGTACAATAAGAACCCTGGTCAAGGAATGATAGTAGTCCAAAAAGTGAAGTCCCAAACCACACACTTAGCTCATTTAAGAGCGGCAGCCTCAAGAAACCTGCGGCCAGATGGTTAATCCAGATATGTAGAAGTTACTGCAATAGAAGTGTCACGGGCACTAGGAGTCTTTACCCAGGGATCACCAGGTGGTAGGCTTACCAGAGCAATGTAGATGGTAATAGCAGATGGTGGTAGCAGGGTGATCACGGAACAGTAAATAGCAGATGATGAGATGCTCAGGAAAGTCTATGACTAGCAACACTGGTAATATGGAGGTAATAGTACACGAGGGACTGTATGGACAAGGACACGTGAAGTTAGTCAGTGGTCTGCGATAGCAAGTTGTACCACTGCTATAGTGAGGAGGAATGTCCAACAGAAACGAGGAGGTGATGAGAGTCAGCGGTCTGCGGATAGCAAGTTGTACCGCTGTCTGAGTGAAGGAATGGAATCCAAGTGGAGGTATCCGGGGAGTCAGTGGTCTGCGATAGCAAGTTGTACCACTGCTATGTGAGAGGATACTGGAACAGGTGAAACTGGAAACAGGGATCAGTGGTCTGCTACTAGCAAGTTGTACCACTGAATATATATGTGAGGAGGTGCACGGGGAGAGACTGCAACACAGGGTAAACACGGCACCTTAACACGATCCACAGTAATATGCACAATATAGATATATGAATGACTGAACAGCACTGCAAATATGGAAAGTCTCTTGAAGTAATCCGGAACAAGATAGTACAGTCAATGATGGCAACAGACTCCGCGGATAGCAGACTCCAGAGGAGAACCAACACAGTCCAGCAAGATATGCAATACACCAGCACAGTCAATGAGAAGTATGCATACCGTGGTTCAGAAGGAGGCAGTCAGACAGGAGTGCAGCGATACCTGAGCGGCAGGAGGCCGGCAGGATGAGAAGTCCCTGGATGGAGGAAGCAGAGGTCTAATAGGTGCAGCGCACAGGTAAGTAAACCAACAGGGACACGAATCCACAGGAATCGGTAGAACGCGGAACTGGACTCTTGGAGGACCCAGGAGAATGGTGATGACCTAGCAGCAGGATAGCGGATGAGACACGAATCCAATGCGGACAGGCGGGTAGAGACCAGTGGAACACAGGAAGACGTGGAGAGCGGATCAGCAGTAGATGGACGACTAGCGCTGGCAGCAGCAGCAGGACTCTGCGGACACACGGAGGTAACCAGTGGCAACCAGCAGATGCAAATAGCGATGGAACACGGGTGAGCAGAGTAGACCAGGGGCTGTTGATCACGGAGGGTAACGGATGGCAATAATAGCAGCAGTCTCGAGGAAACACGGGAGAGATGAGATGAAGACTGCAGTGCACAGAGGCAGCGGATAGGAATCAGCTAACAGTCACGATGATGAAACACAGACGAGTTGCAAGCTAGAGTCTGTAGTGCACGGAGGCAGCGGATAGGAATCAGCTAACAGTCACGATGTGAAACACAGACGAGTTGTACGCTGGAGACTGTAGTGCACAGAGGCAGCGGATAGGAATCAGCTAACAGTCACGATGAGGAAACACAGACGAGTTGCAAGCTGGAGACTGTAGTGCACGGAGGCAGCGGATAGGAATCAGCTGACAGTCTTGATGATGAACAGGTGAGTAGATGTGGAGAGTGGCTGAAGTGCACGGAGGCAGCGGATAGGAATCAGCAAACAGTCACAATGATATGAGATAGAGTTGAAGTGGCTTAGAAGACTGTAGTGCACGGAGGCAGCGGATAGGAATCAGCTAACAGTCACGATGATACACTTGATGGTAGAAGTGGTATGGGAACCACAGTAGTAGAAGTGGATTGGAAACCACAGAGGTAGAAGTGGTTTGGAAACCACAGGAATCAGCAGCGCTGAATACACGAGGAAACACAGGAACACCTTCAGAGACTCATGGGGAATGAGACTCCAAGATCAGGCAACGTGGTGTTGACCACAGGTGCTTAATATAGGGAGTGTTGCCTGATCTGCCAATTAAGTTAAAGGGACATACACTGAAGGGTAGAAAAGGGCTGCGCATGCGCAGACCCTCAGGATGGAGGACGGCCACGGTTCCTAAATGTCCGGGAAGAGGCACTCACGGTCCGGTGAGTGACAAGAAGCAGGTAAGGCGCTCCAATGTGTATTATCAGATCTAAAAATGGACAAATAGGTATTAATCTGCGTTCCGTGAGGATATAATCAATGATTGGAGTAGAAGGGGGGATCTTCTTCAGAGGCTATATCCCCAAATCAGATTCCACAGGATTGTAATTTTCCTCAGACCATAGGCACATATCAAGTCAAACACATAGATCCTCTGTTCGAAAACATGGGGTAAAGGAGTTAGCGCTGGTAAAGACCGTGGCTTGACGCGTTTCAGCTCGGTATATAGAGACTTCCTCGGGTGCTCCTGATTGACTGTTTTTGGTGCTCCTGAGGAAGTCTCTATATACCGAGACGACCAGTACTAGATATTTCTCTGGTTGTATACTTGGTATCAGATATAGCTCAGCTTCGAGGACATGGCGCTCAGCACATTATATTAAGCACCAGATATGGTTTGGCCTTTATACTTGGCACCAGATATGGCTCTGTATATGATATGGCTCAGCACATTAGAATTGACAGCAGAACTTGAACATGTTCCCAGATTTTAGACAACTTTGCTATGTCCTGCTCATAATGTTAGTACTCTGGAGCTTGCCCTGGTACCTATGGCTCCCTGGCCATGTTACCTATTTACTGAGTTGGATCTGAACACAGAAGCGTGGGCATACATATGCAGCAGTGAACACAAAGCAAGGCAGTCTTCATGAATCACTAAGGAAAGCTTGCAGGCATGATCTTTTTAAAGTAGCAACGTGTTAGGATTGAAAAAGCTCATTGTGGGCTGGAAAGGATCACACGTTACCTACTGTATTCTAAAGAAACTTTTTCATGAGGTCAGACAAGCCTTTAGAAAGTACCTTGCATTCATACCATATGCTTTTCTAAAACATGGTTTATGGTTTATATTGTATTTATACATCATCATCAGCAATTATTCATATAACGCCACTAATTCTACAGCGCTGTATAGAGAACTCACTCACATCAGTCCCTGCCCCATTGTAGCTTACAGTCTAAATTCCCTAATATAGACACACGCATACACAGACCTAGAGAGACTAAGGTCAATTTAATAGCAGCCAATTAACCTACTGGTATTTTTTTGGAGTGTGGGAGAAAACCAGAGCACACGGAGGAAACCCACGCAAACATGGAGAGAACATACAAACTCCACACAGATAAGGCCATGGTCGAGAATCAAACTCATGACCTCAGTGCTGTGAGGCAGAAGTGCTAACCACTAAGCCACCGTGCTGCCCATAGAGGACATAATGGGGACATAGAGGACATGGAGGACAAAATTGGCTGGTATACGGTGATATGCCATACCATTATGTCATCTACAGCTTTCATTGTAAAATTATCCAATTCCATTCACTTACATTAGTACAGCTGCTAAATTTCTAATTCGACCACTGATTCAGATACAGAACCCTCATGTAAGGAATTAGGGCTGATGGAATTTTTTTTATAGCACTGAAGCTATTGTATTTCTTTATTTTATAACATATCATCTCATACCACAATAGTCGATAATATCTACGTATTTAGAATAATGCCATCCATAGTAAGATTATTTACAGGAATGGATGACTTAATCTTAGGTTATTTAGAGAGCCACATAATTATGTGATATTCACTTCCTCTTGTATGTGAACTCTAGACCCATAATTACCTTATAAATACATTTAATACTGCACCTTCCAATGTCTGTTAAACGTTAACTTTGTCTTTTAAGAAGGTCTCGCACTGCACATGATGATAGTTAGTCTTCAGCAGACATCACTCTCCAAACATGACGTGCACCGAGAATTGGACGACCTGCAATGGATTCTCACTCATGTTGCTGGCCCTGTTGGCCATCGCATTGAACTTGACTCCACTCGTTGCTGATTACGTAGAAGATGGGAGACTCTTCTATAACCCAATCTCATGTTATGAGTGGTGGCTTCCAGGATTGATCGGTGGAGGGTTACTTGTGAGTATTAATTAAAAGGATTGAAACCACTTATAGTCAAAGTAAGAGGAAATGGAAGTGATTTGTTGACAAAGGCTGTTACATTGAAACACTGGGCACATTTTTGTTTTTTAAAAAAAAGACAAAACTGCAAAAATTTAGGGCAGTGTGGATAAGAACATCTACAATGTAAGAGACAGGAAGGGCATTATATATATGTATAAATAGTTTGAAAAGCGAAGAAGGATTTTGGTCCACAATATACATGCAAAGTAGTCAAATATCTATATTATGTTTGACTTTGTAAGATCCTATAAGGTGCCCATACACAGGATTTTGGTTTCAAACTGAGCAACCGTTGTACATGTGTACGTGTGCGGCCCCATCCTATACAGTAAAAATGAGATTGTAACACATCTGTTCAAACTGCTTTTAGAAAATCTTCTGATTGAATGATCTCCATGGGCATGTGTCTGAGGTCATCTACCCACCTGTAGATAATTGGGTTAATCTGGCCACAACTATTGCTATATAGGGTAATTTGCTCACCGTTTGTACAGTCCAAAATGAGTATGATGTCTGATAAAATCCAGTAATAATTGATGGGATCATTATTGGATAATTCAGTTGCAATGCATGTCCATCACCTGTACTTTCAAGCACATCTATACTAGGCGCCCATAAAGCCAAAAATCATCCGGGTGAACTCTTGGGTATTGTCCAATTTGGCCACTCAAGTGTGTGGCTAAATTAAACATTGATCCTGTTGCTGTCGCTCAGCACTTGTGCTGAGAGGCAGGGTCAGCCTGTGTGTGGCCACCTTAAATGCAACCAGTTTCCACTGTGTATTGGTTCATTGCAATTTGATTAAATTGAAATATTGTAAATTTTATTAAATATATAAAATTTGGCAGAGTGTGTGGTATTACTGCTCACAGATATTATTGGATTATAATGCTCTGACCTATCCAATCATACTGTAGTATGTCTCACATAGAAGGGGGCTCTTTCATCTATTTTTGAGGCAAGGTTTTAGGCAAATAATAGTAGTAGAGATATTTTGGTTGGTGGTGCACCTACACCAACCCCCACATACAATATGCCACAGGTAGGTTGTCTTTACTGTAAACAACCACTCTGTATTCTATAGGAATCAGAGCTCACCTTTTGCTGTTAGTTTTTCCAATCACATGATGCTCTCCACAGCTGAAACATCGGTCACAACAAAATGCTTTCTTTCTTAAACTGGAACTAAGTATGAAACCACACAAAATATAATTCCAAATACATGGGAATATATCCATTTTATAATTTCACCTTTTGCTGACTGGGAGCTGCGAAATAATTAAATGTAGGTTGTATATTATGCTGACCAGGTCAGATGATTTATCATGTACATATGCAGCATTACAATATAATAATAAATACAATATTAATTCAATCAGTGCTGCCCTTATAGATGTATGTGTTGAATGTCTCTGTGATTTATCAGCTCATATGGTCAATCTACTGTATTACCCTGTGCTTACTGTATTGTACTCTGCGTGCTATACTGTACTGTGCTGTATTGTACTGTGCTGTCCTATACTGTACTGTTCTTTACTGTACTGTATTACCCTGTGCTTACTGTGCTGTATTGTACTCTGCTGTGCTATACTGTACTGTGCTGTATTGTACTCTGCTGTGCTATACTGTACTGTGCTGTATTGTACTCTGCCGTGCTATACTGTACTGTGCTGTATTGTACTCTGCGGTGCTATACTGTACTGTACTGTTCTTTAGTGTACTGTATTACCCTGTGCTTACTGTGCTGTATTGTACTCTGCTGTGCTATACTGTACTGTGCTGTATTGTACTGTGCGGTCCTATACTGTACTGTACTGTATTACCCTGTGCTTACTGTGCTATACTGTACTGTGCTGTATTTTACTCTGCTGTGCTATACTGTACTGTGCTGTATTGTACTCTGCTGTGCTATACTGTACTGTGCTGTATTGTACTCTGCCGTGCTATACTGTACTGTGCTGTATTGTACTCTGCCGTGCTATACTGTACTGTACTGTTCTTTAGTGTACTGTATTACCCTGTGCTTACTGTGCTGTATTGTACTCTGCTGTGCTATACTGTACTGTGCTGTATTGTACTGTGCGGTCCTATACTGTACTGTACTGTATTACCCTGTGCTTACTGTGCTATACTGTACTGTGCTGTATTGTACTCTGCTGTGCTATACTGTACTGTGCTGTATTGTACTCTGCTGTGCTATACTGTACTTTACTGTTCTTTACTGTACTGTATTGCCCTGTAGTGTACTCTACTGTGCTATACGGAACTGTACTGCACTGTGCTGTTCTTTACTACACTGTATTGCCCTGTGCTTATTGTGCTGTACTGTACTCTGCTGTGCTATATTGTGTTGTGCTATACTTTACTGTACTATGCTATATGGAACTGTATTGCCCTGTGCTTACTGTGCTGTACTGTACTGTGCTATACTGTACTGCACTGTGCTGTACTATGCTGTACTCGCAGGGGGATCTAGAAAATAATGTTACCGGGGGCGACTTAGGGCGGGGGGGTGATTTAGTCCCCTTTTTGACAGCTAAGGCTGCTCCAATTGTTTTTAAAACACAATCAGAGCAGCCGGGCAGCTCACTCTCCCTGCCTGTCTCTGCCGAACGGACCTGCACATAGTGTGCAGCCGCCAGCAGCAAGCCCCTGCTAGTGGGGCGATTCCCTCGATCGCCTTCCCCCCTGGATCCGCCACTGGCTGTACTGACTGTGCTCTACTGTGCTGTGCAGTACTGTACTTACTGTGCTGCAGTGTACGTTACAGTGCTGTGTGGTACTGTACTGGGCTCACTGTGCTGTACTCAGCCTCGGACTGGCCTGCTGGCCAGCCGGACTATACACCGGTAGGCCCGGGCGCGATTAAGCCCCGCCCCCTCCACTGTTGGGGCTGAGCTTACCGGAGGTCAGATGTCTGATGCATAGGAACATAATTGCAGCACATCAACAAGTAAGTGCTAATCACTCACTCTACTTGAAACCAAGTTATGAAGCACAAAGAATAAAAAAATTAAATAAAAGCTTCATACTTGATATATTTTCCATTGTTTCAGTATTCCTTTTGACCTGTAAACACCCTGCTTTTCAACACCCTCATTATCTGCATTTCACTTTATTACAGATTGTAAAGGGAGGGAATTTACCCAATTTTGTTACCTTTAATCAAATGAAGGCAACATTAACCATTCAGGCTACATTACTTTCCTATCAAAATCTGCTCTAATCGGATCAGAATCAATCTGAAAGAATGTAAATTGTGCATCAGCCATCAAGAATAATGTGTTTGAATCAGATTCAAATATTCTACCCAATCACCAAACAACTAGATATTTGGCAGATTTTACCATGTTGCGTGTGACCTTTATTTCTTATTTAAAGAGCATTCACTCTGACATTAGAGGTGTAAACCTGGACTTGCATACAGCATTGCTATGACGGAGCTGGCACCCTTGCCTATCTTTGTATGGGAAAGCTTCCTATTGCTAAAGAGATAAGGCTGAGAATGGCAGCCAATAAGGGCAGTGCAGCATCATTTCCCTATTGGCTGATCACTCCCCATCCACTACACTGCTACCAGATTCATCTCTTCACCCCCTTTATGACCTTATTATGTCCTGGGTTTGTTTCCCATTATCCTCTCCCCTCTATCCCCCCAATTACTAACTCTACACCTCCATCTCCCCAATTTTTGCTAGCCGTAGTAAAAGTTGGCGATTGAATCGGCCTTACAATGGTATAAATGGTGTTGTAAATGCATTAGTTTTTTCTCACATTTCAGTAAGAGATGAGAAAAGTTAGGCCCTGATCTACACACAAGAGGTCTGTACAGTACAGCAAAAGGGAAATGCATAAAGGAATACATTTATTTTCCAGCCTTATTTGAGGCTGCAAGTTATCAAGGTAATGACCTGACAACAAATCTGTTCACTTATATTGTACTTAAGGATGAGTGGGCTCGGATTTCTCTAATCCGAACCCACCTGAACAGTGCGAATCCGACGGGATCCGAGCACTGTTCGGGTATTTCCGGCGCCAAAAAAAATGAAACTGAGGCTCTGACGTCCGAGTCTCGCGTCGGATCTCGCGAGACTCGGATTGCATAAATTCCCTGCTCGCGCCCGGCATCTTCGGTCGGGCTCAGATCATTGAAGAGGGAGGTTATAGGTTTAGTGGTGCTCCGTCCTGTGTCCTGTGTCCTGTCACTCTGTCCTGCTTAATATCCAGTGGTTACTTGGTCCTGTGCTCTGTCCTGCTGATCAGTCCAGTGGTTATTTTTTACAGTGCTCTGTCCTGCTGAGTGCAGTGGTGCTGTATCCTGTGCTCTGTCCTGCTGTATCCAGTGGTGCTGTGTCCTGTGCTCTGACTTGCTGAGTCCAGTGGTGCTGCCTGTGTCCTGTGCTCTGTTCTGCTAAGGGCATAGCTATTTATAAATTATTCAAAAGTTGTAAAAAAAAATTAAATTTTTTTTAAAAAAATTATAAAAAAATAATTGAAAAAAAAGATAAAAAAATTAGTTAAAAAATACTAGGTACTGCTATTTAAAAGTCAAACTACGTTCACTGTTGCTGCTGTACCAAAAAATAATAGGTACTGCTATTTACTATTTATTTTTTTATATACTGTTCATTATTTCTGTAGTTCCAAAAAATAGGAACTGCCAGTTCTATTACTATGGTCATTGTTTGTGTAGTTCCAAAAAATAGGAACTGCCAGTTCTATTACTACAGTCATTGTTTGTGTAGTTCCAAAAAATAGGAACTGCCAGTTCTATTACTACGGTCATTGTTTGTGTAGTTCCCAAAAAATAGGAACTGCCAGTTCTATTATTACGGTCATTGTTTGTGTAGTTCCAAAAAATAGGAACTGCCAGTTCTATTACTACGTTCATTCTTTCTGTAGTTCCAAAAAATAGGAACTGCCAGTTCTATTACTACGGTCATCGTTTGTGTAGTTCCCAAAAAATAGGAACTGCCAGTTCTATTACTATGGTCATTGTTTGTGTAGTTCCAAAAAATAGGAACTGCCAGTTCTATTACTATAGTCATTGTTTGTGTAGTTCCAAAAAATAGGAACTGCCAGTTCTATTACTACGTTCATTCTTTCTGTAGTTCCAAAAAATAGGAACTGCCAGTTCTATTACTACGGTCATTGTTTGTGTAGTTCCAAAAAATAGGAACTGCCAGTTCTATTACTACGGTCATCGTTTGTGTAGTTCCCAAAAAATAGGAACTGCCAGTTCTATTACTATGGTCATTGTTTGTGTAGTTCCAAAAAATAGGAACTGCCAGTTCTATTACTATGGTTATTGTTTGTGTAGTTCCAAAAAATAGGAACTGCCAGTTCTATTACTATAGTCATTGTTTGTGTAGTTCCAAAAAATAGGAACTGCCAGTTCTATTAATACGGTCATTGTTTGTGTAGTTCCCAAAAAATAGGAACTGCCAGTTCTATTACTACATTCATTGTTTCTGTAGTTCCAAAAAAGGGGAACTGCCAGTTCTATTACTACGTTCTTTGTTTCTGTAGTTCCAAAAAAGGGGAACTGCCATTTCTATTACTATGTTCTTTGTTTTTATAGTTCCAAAAAAGAGGAACTGCCATTTCTATTACTACGTTCTTTGTTTCTGTAGTTCCAAAAAATAGGAACTGCCAGTTCTATTACTACATTCATTGTTTCTGTAGTTCCAAAAAAGGGGAACTGCCATTTCTATTACTACGTTCTTTGTTTCTGTAGTTCCAAAAAAGGGGAACTGCCATTTCTATTACTACGTTCTTTGTTTCTGTAGTTCCAAAAAAGGGGAACTGCCATTTTTAATACTATGTTCTTTGTTTTTATCTGTGCAGTGGAATTCAGAACTGTTGAGGGTGATATATTGTGGCCCCGGTACCAAATTGGGTACCGGGGCCACTCCACTACGCAGTCCAGATAGATGCGTATCAACTACATTCAGTGTTGGGGCCAAATCCAAAATTAATGAAAATGACCTGTCATCGTCAAAAACAATAAGTATTGACACGCTCGAACTACACCCTGTATATGCTGCAGAGGATGTAGGAGCAGGCAGCTGTGCAGTGGAATTCAGACCTGTTGAGGGTGATATATTGTGGCCCCGGTACCAAATTGGGTACCGGGGCCACTCCCAGGGGCGGATCTAGAAAAATGCTGTACCCGGGGCGAGATAGGGAGGGGGGGGGGGGGATTTAGGCCCCGCCCCTTTCTAACATCTTAGGCTGCTGACGGCTGCACACTATGTGCAGGTCCGTCCAGCCGTGACAGGCAGGGACAGTGTGCTGCCCGGCTGCTCTGATTGTGTTTTAAATACAGTCAGAGCAGCCGGGCAGCACACTGTCCCTGCCTGTCACGGCTGGACGGACCTGCACATACTGTGCAGCCGTCGGCAGCAAGTGTCTGCTAGGGGGGGGGGGGGGGGGGGGGCGATCGCCCCGATCGCCCCCCCCTGGATCCGCCACTGGCCACTCCACTACGCAGTCCAGATAGATGCGTATCAGATATTAAACTACATTCAGTGTTGGGGGCAAATCCAAAGTTAATGAAAATGACCTGTCATCGTCAAAAACAAGAGGTATTGACGCGCTCGAACTACACCCTGTATATGCTGCCCACTCCACTAGGCAGTCCAGAAAGCTACCTCGGTGCAACGTTTTGGACTAAAAAGAATATTGTGAGGTGTGAGGTGTTCAGAATAGACTGGAAATTAGTGGAAATGATTGTTATTGAATGTTATTGAGGTTAATAATAGCATAGGAGTGTAAAAAAAAACAAAAAATGGATTTTAGCGCTTTTTATGCTTTTTTAAAAATAAATCAGAACCCAAAACCCTAAATCAGAACCAAAACCTTTCGTCAGGTGTTTTGGCAAAACAAATCAGAACCCAAAACCTCAAGCTAATCAGAACCCAAAACCCAAAACCCAAAACCCTAAAAGTGCCCGGTGCACACCCCTAATTGTACTACAAATTATTAGCTGTCCTTAGTTCTATTGCTGCTCTGGCATTAGAGAGGTTAAGCAAACGCAATAACTATTCAATTAATTTGTCCATGGCGGCTGCACACATGAAAAACTGGTGGCAAATCCAACTGGAAGCTAAAAAGTTTATACTGCAGCACAACAAATTAGTTTTAAAAAGTACCGGTAGTTATTTGCTTTGCCCTTAATTTGAATTGAATCTTCTGATGATATGCATTGAGTAAAGGGGAGGAGGAGTGTGCCGTCTTCCTGGTATCACGGCCGCCCAGAGGAGCAGGATGCTGGAGCTTTCCACACAGGTAAGTGAGTGCCCTCCCAAGCCAGCCAGCCTGTCATTTTTTTTTTCACCAGAAAGGAGCAGAGAACCCCTGAGGGAAATGGGGGAATGGAATCAATACACATACTGCAGACCCCATCTAAATGGCACCCTATTATGAATATATATATGGTGTGTCCGGTCCTATTGTGGGTTCTTGTTTGATCCCAATATTATACCAATATACTACACTATTGTGCGCCTCCTCCTCCATTTTTCTTTTATATATATATATATATATATATATATATATATATATATATATTTACCAGGTGTCCTTGTTCTTTACGTTGTAAGTTTCCCTCCATGGGCTGACCACACCCCCTTGACTGGCAACACCCACTCTTACAGTTGGCCACACCCCAATGTAGTGGGCCCCTATCACTACATTCCCCCGGTGGGCCCTTCATGCCCCAGTCCGACACTGGCTGTACTTACTATGCTGTACTGTGCTGTGTTCTACTCATACTTGTCTTCTCTCCCAGAATGTCTGGGAGGCTCCCAAATTTCCTGAAGGTTTCCCAAACTCCCGGGACAGTATGCAATTCTCCCTTCTTAGGGAAGTGGGCAGGATGGGAACCTCAATGATGCGATTCGCAGGGGCAAATCATGCTTTCGGCCAAGCCCGTCCCCTTCTGTCTTTCAGCCATGTCCCCTTCTCCGGGATCTCCCGGAGGTAAAAAAATTAAAAGTCGTCAAGTTTAGTTCTACTGCACTGTGCTGTATTTACTCTCCTGTACAGTATTGTACTCTGCGATTCTTTACTGTACTGTATTGCACTGTGCTATACTGTACTGTGAGTTACTGCTCTGTGCTGTGCTATACTCTAATGTACTGTACTGCGCATACTGTGCCGCACTGACTGCGTGGTACTGTACATTCTGTGCTGTAGTGTACTTTACTGTGTTGTGTGGTACTGTACTGTGCTTACTGTGCTGTACGGTGCATACAGTGCTATACTGTGCTGTACTGTACTGTGCTATATTTTCTGTGCTGTACTATATTGTACTCTGCTGGTACTGTACTGTGCTTACTGTGCTGTACTATATTGTACTCTGCTGGTACTGTACTGTGCTTACTGTGCTGAACTATATTGTACTCTGCTGGTACTGTACTGTGCTTACTGTGCTGTACTATATTGTACTCTGCTGGTACTGTACTTACTGTGCTGTACTATATTGTACTCTGCTGGTACTGTACTGTGCTTACTGTGCTGGATGGTGCATACAGTGTTATACTGTGCTGTTCTGTACTGTACTGTGCTATATTTACTGTGCTGCATAATTAATCAGAGCAAAGAAAATGTCATAGAAAGATACTTATCTCTGTCTATTTTTTTGGGTGAGACATAAGCAAAAGTGTACAAAGATATGCTTTAGTGCAAGTCGTTCTTTAATCTATGTCAATGATGGGACACTCTCAGAAATGTTGCAGAATATGCCCAATGCTCTCTCTATTATAAATATACATATTTGGCAGCTGTATCTTTTTTTTAGTACATAGTCCAAACGGGGATTTTCAAGTTTAGTTAAGCATTATTAGTTTCTGTGCTGAATCTTTCGTTATCTCTGTTTACCACATAAAACATACGTAATTATGACCTTACTACACTAAACAGATTAAGATTTATGTGGCTGAAAAAAAGTGAATTGCCAATGTGCTATAAAAATGTCATAAATTAACTCATTAAAAAGCACATTGATTACCAAAACCAATCCCTGTATTTCCAGCTTATAAAGCATTTGTTAATGTGTTATATCAGACTCTCAGGCAGTTACTGGAAGTTTTACTTGAGGAGTAGTTTCCTGGTTAATAACCCTGAAATATTTATCGGGCCTGCCACAGTAATAAAAACAAATAAGGGTTGTCAAGCACAGCGCCCTCTATCTGTCACGTCTATCTATGGCTCATCTTCACTGTAAGGCCCTCTGTTTCTACTTCATTCACTCTTAAGGCTATTTTGCATTCATTCACAATGGGCAATATGTATTAGAGGAAAGATGAGCAGCCACAAGGAAACTCTCCTCACATTTCAATACAATTCACTGAAAATGTAGTGTAATGAGTTGGATTTCTTTTTACTTTTTATTTTGATAAACACGAATAAATGTAACAAAACATAAGGTAGACATTATTTAAACAAACTCTGAGTTTTTGACAATGCGTAAACATATAGGAGGATCACAGCTTATCATAGGGAACCATTAGCTCCACAATGGTGCTGTTTTTTCACTGGTGTAAATGTGTATGCAATGACGTATCTACCCCCAAAAAACAGCTAATGCAGCTGCTATAGGACCTGGGGGTGAGGGCGGGCTGGTGATACTAGTCAATCGGTTCCTTAACCCCCAGCTCTGCTCATACAAAAGTGAGAGACCAGCCCCAGAGCAACTTCAGACGAGCACATATCTTTAAGCACCCCTCCCACAATTTGTTATGGGGTGCTCACATGTTGCACCTCTTGGTTCAAGTATAAGAATTTTGTCCTGCTTTTCTCCAGAACAGAATTTACTATTGGCTGACCTGTGAATCCGGTATTCCATAAAGGGCTATTATTTTTAGTTCAGTATATATTATACAAAACTGGCCAGATGTCCTAAATTATTCCTAAGAGGTGCTAGTGAGAGCATATTATACTATAATGTATGGTGCTGATACTAATCTAAAATAAGGTTTGGCATGATAAAAAATTATACACATCAGCATCTTTTGTTGTTTACTTTTAAACCGGAAAATTGTATGTGGACAGGTACAGTTACAGAACTATTAGTCCTGGATGCAAAATGTACTTAGTTATATGTCTGTGATGAGTGTACTCTCAAACTTTTGTTTCCCATAGGTTTTACCAGCTGTGTCAATGAGTTTAGCAGCAAGAAAGAAAGGCAGCTGCAATTCCAGAGCAGGGGTAAGTACACTGACAACCCGCACCTTCATCCAATGTATGAAATGCAAACTAAGCTGTTAGAGTAAAAGTAGTGATAAATTGTACAGGGAATAAGCAAAAATGTATTGTATATAGTGGTTCTGGTCTCAGACCTAAAAGGACTGAAATTTTCACAGAGCAGATAAGCACATTTAAAGACAGCTATTAAAGTTTAAAGTTGTCAAAAGAACTAAGCATATAATATATGGGATAATGTACATCATAGTTGCCTACTGCTCCGCAATGTATGGGAGAGTGATTACTGCATCAACGTGGCCCCGTCCTCTTCCGTAATAGGCCAGAAATGATTATGTCGGGGCTAAGTGATGCGATTCATTGAGCCCCACCGGCACACGTCCACCTCCCCCCGATCTCCCGCATTCAATCTTGCCAAAGTTGGCAAGTATGATGTACATCATAATGTGAAATATAGGGATATTAGCATTCACAGAGGTATTCTGTGTACATATAAAAGCACAAGGCCACACACTTCTGAGGTGTCTTGGAATATCCTCAGATTTTGCAGTAAGGTGAGCATTATTATTTATAAACATATTATAGTGCCCACGTATTACACAGCGCTTTACAGAGAATATTTAATCATTCACATAATTCTCTGCCCCAGTGGAGCTTATCGTCTATATTCCCTACTACACACAGACATACACTTGGGTTAATTTCGTCAGAAACCAATTAAACTACCAGTATGTCCTTGTGTATGGAGCTCAGGAGCATTTACAGTGAACCTCTCTACCTGGGAAACCGGGCTCAGATAAGAGCACTATCCTAAGATATGATGAAGTAGTCACTATGCTACAAAGAGAACGCTTCTAGGCATGGCAGTAGCAATTCCCTTCTTCACTCACTTAAGTTACTATTTTATTTCTCTATTCTCATACCTCCCAACATGTGGGTAGGTGGCACCAGGCTAGAGAGCGTGGCCACATAACAATGGGGACACACCCTGGGAGCGTGCCTAGCGCATTGATGCACTAGGCTGCCTCATTCTCTCCTCCCCACCACACACCTACATTGCTATACATACTGGTGCATTACTCACCGTTACTCACCCATGCACAGCAACAAACTGGACGGTGGGACAGAGTCCTCAAATTGGGACTGTCGTGCTTAACTCAGGACGGTTGGGTAGGTGTGTATTATTTCTGATTTGTATTATTTACTGCTTATTATGCTTCTTTTATGTAAAAACAAAATGTAGAAATATCTGTATGCAAGCACTAAGATTGGTCTCTGTCCCTCAGATGCTGTCCTCCTCTCTGCTGAGTCTTGTTGCTATTGTAGGAGGAGCTTATTGCACGGTGATAGCCATCTACGCTATTAGTAAAGGTCCTCTGATCTGTGAAAAGGGCAGTAAAAGCTTGGAACAATGCGATTATACACTGAATGATCTCAGGTAAATGTACTATCCATCCCTCTGTGACAGTCAGCAGTCACTGACCTGTTGGCTTTGTGCCATCTATAATCTCAAATATAATTTATAACATTCTAAAAAATGTAAATGAGGAGAACAGATATATATATTTTGCACCATTTCTAAGATGACCTATGTCTGAGTACAAAGTGCTTGTTCTGATATTGGTCTGCGCTTATTACAGTTCTTCATGATAACTGAGCCTCAAAACCTGAAGTTGTGCATTCATAGTTGACGCCACAAATTCATTCATTCATTTAGATAAACAAATTAACAGCAGGTACCAACAAGTTTATGAAGTGCCTGTCCGCTACTACTGTTAAGTATTTACTGTTCACTAAAAGCATTTTGATTTGCACATATACTGTGTGGTACTTTAAATTATTGGTATCACTTTAGTGCAGTGGTTCCCAAACTTTTGCAGTTCGCGGCACCCTTAGAGTCTCCAAATTTTTTCAAGGCACCCCTCCAAAATAATTATTGAGCAGTCCTGTTTTAGAAGTAGTTGGGTCAAAAAATTGTAATAAGTATTTAGGTCAGGACAGAAATATTTATTTAGTTGTATGCAAAAATGCCCCCTCTGCATCCAGACATTCTGCCCTCAGGTACTCTGCCCCCTCTGCATCCAGACACACTGTCCCCTCTGCATCCAGACACACTGCCCCCTCTGCATCCAGACACACTGCCCTCTCTCACACTGCGCCCTCTGCCCTCTGTCACGCTGTCCCCCTCCTCTGCCCTCTCTCACGATGCCCCCCTCCTCTGCCCTTTCTCACGATGTCCCCCCTCCTCTGCCCTCTCTCACGATGTCCACCCTCCTCTGCCCTCACTCACGATGTCCCCCCTCCTCTGCCCTCTCTCACGCTGTTCCCCTCCTCTGCCCTCTGTCAACCTCCTCTGCCCTCTGTCACGCTGTCCCCCTCCTCTGCCCTCTCTCACGCTGTCCTCCTCCTCTGCCCTCTCCCACGCTGTCCTCCTCCTCTGCCCTCTCTCACGCTGTCCTCCTCCTCTGCCCTCTCTCACGCTGTCCCCTCCTACGCTGTGTCCCCCTCCACTGCCCCTCTCACGCTGTGTCCCCCTCCACTGCCCCTCTCACACTGTGTCCCCCTCCACTGTCCCTCTCACGCTGTGTCCCCCTCCACTGTCCCTCTCACACTGTGTCCCCCTCCACTGCCCCTCTCACGCTGTGCCCCTCCTCTGCCTCGCTGAGCCTCTCCTCTGCCTCGCTGTCGCACTCCTCTGCCCAGCTGTCGCACTCCTCTGCCCAGCTGTCGCACTCCTCTGCCCGCTGTTATACTCCTCTGCCCGCTGTTACACTCCTCTGCCCTGTTGTGCCCCGCTGTCACCCTCCTCTGCCCCTGTTACACTCCTCTGTTCCCTGTTACACTCCTCTGTCCTGTTGTGCCCCGCTGTCACCCTCCTCTGTCCTGTTGTGTCCCGCTGTCACCCTCCTCTGTCCTGTTGTGCCCCGCTGTCACCCTCCTCTGTCCTGTTGTGCCCCGCTGTCACCCTCCTCTGTCCTGTTGTGCCCCGCTGTCTGCCCCGCTGTCCTGTTGTGCCCCGCTGTCACCCTCCTCTGTCCTGTTGTGCCCCGCTGTCTGCCACGCTGTCCTGTTGTGCCCCGCTGTCCTGTTGTGCCCCGCTGTCTGCCCCGCTGTCTGCCCCGCTGTCCTGTTGTGCCCCGCTGTCCTGTTGTGCCCCGCTGTCCTGTTGTGCCCCGCTGTCTGCCCCGCTGTCCTGTTGTGCCCCGCTGTCCTGTTGTGCCCCGCTGTCTGCCCCGCTGTCCTGTTGTGCCCCGCTGTCTGCCCCGCTGTCCTGTTGTGCCCCGCTGTCCTGTTGTGCCCCGCTGTCCTGCTGTGCCCCGCTGTCACGCTCACTCTCACTCCTCTGCCGCGCGCCAGCCATAGAATAAAAAGAAAGAACACAGAAACTTACCAATCTGTCGGGCGCCGGGACCCAGCAGACTCTTCTCTCCCGCAGCAGCTTGTTACTGACGTCCATATTCAGTAACAGCTGCAGGAGAGAGGAGTCTGCTGGGTCCCGGCGCCCGACAGATTGGTAAGTTTCTTTGTTCTTTCTTTTTTTCAATGCTTGGCCCGCGGCACCCCAGTGACAGCGCCGCGGCACCCCTGGGAGCCGCGGCGCACAGTTTGGGAACCGCCGCTTTAGTGTCTAGCTTGGAAATATGGTTGAGGACAAGAAAAACAAAGAACAGAGAGAAAGACATCTGGTTAGGTTAATATGCACACACATTAATAGCATGTATGAACAAATTGTGGAGAACATTTGGATGACAGCTGAAGATGTACATGAACAGTAACACTTATCTCTTTAAATCTAACATTACCTATTGTTCTCATTTTCCCCAGGAACATCCAGAACCTGAATTTTGAGCTAGGATGGTTTCTAAATGATACCTGCATACCCACCTCAAGTGACGTCACACCCACTTCAAGTAGCGGCAATGTGACAGGCCGGTGGTTCATACAGGAGAGGATACTGGATTTCGAACTGGACCTGCAGATTAATGAAAACACACAGAAGATCATCCACATCACAGTGTTTGTGGGTTTAGCTATCATTGGGCTTTTAGAGGCTATAGTCTCCATTAGTCAGATAGTAGCTGGACTCTTCGGCTGCATCTGTGGAACCACCAAAAGGGAAGATGATGATTATTAAGATAATATCATCTACTAAATGAAATAAATAAGATTACATTTTTCCATATATGTTCTAAAATGTAAAACTGTTCAAATATATTATGTTCCCTGTAAATACAGTACAGTAAATGTATCTTCTAAAGTATGGACATATAATTTAACATTGTGACTTTGAGATCCAATGTGCTATCCAATTCCAAAGCACTTTGTATTCTGTTCTTGCAAGTTACTCACTTCCAGATAACATTGGTGACAGAACCATGAGATTGCAAAGTCTACTGCTTGTCATTTGTCTCTCCATGTGTAATTAGGTCCAGCTACATTTGTGACCACCTGTCCCTCTTGCTGCATCTCTACTTGACTGACAGTGAGAAGATAGTGAGACCTGCAGCAAGTGTAGCCTGTCCGTCCTATAGGGGCCAGTATGAGTAAACCAGGTTAATAGGACAGTGCTGTGCTGTATAGTGATATACAGGGCATGGCCTCCACAGAGGTATTCACTATAGAGATCTAGGGCAGGAGTTCAGTCTTGGAAACTCCTCCCCTAAAGAGTTTTGAGTGTTTTGCATTAAATTTATAGAAGGAGACATTTTGGAGTTTTTTATTGCAAAAGTTAATTAAATAGGACAATAATCTATGCAACTGAATGATTAACAAAGCTATTACATCATAGCATCCTGCAAGGTTAGCAAACAGACAAGCAACTTCTAGATATTTGCTTAAGGCTTGTAAGATTAGCAATCATATTATACCACAATGCTTAACCAATCATCTAACACTACTATACTTAACCAATCGTAACACACCACAGCAACTTTACAGACAGACATATTTTAGTATAATGTTATATCAACCTTATGTTGTATGATGAGTTCATACTGAAGCTCCTGTTTTATTCTGCTGTGCGGTACCTTGGTGAATGAAAGCTTTACTGAAAGATATTATTTAAGTTTGAAAACCGTTTCAATTTCCAACAAGGTGGATCTAAGTATGTCAGAGGCAGTACCGTACATAAATGTTCATATCATACTTGCTTACATTTTGATATCTCCCTCTGGGAGATTGTGGAGGAGAGTCAGGTAGCAGGCAGAGAAGGTGTGTGGTGACATGATGGCATCATGGACCCACCCCTGCTGTTCAGTGCCACGATTTGCTGCATTGCCAGCCTCCAGCCCAGATCCAGGAAATGTCCGCTCTTCCAGGAGTCAAAATTTTAGAACAGTAGGTAAGACTTGTGCCCCACAATCCCCATCATGAGTTCTCTTCTAATTTTTAGCATTTTAATTTATAACATTCAAACAATAAGAAATGGTAATAACTGCATTTGATTCAGTGACTAAGAGAAGTTGTGCTGTACAATTGGGCAATAGTTACAAAATTCTATGGAAAAATCTTGGGACTGGCCCTGGAAATTAGGTAGAAATTGCAAGTAGCGCTCTGTCATACTGACTGGTTGACTACAGCCTGTACACATTACAGGAGATCCTGTACAATGCTCAAAGAGGTAGGAGCGATTACTTTATATGAGGTGCATTTTTGCTTATTAAAATATCAAACTTTATTGGTATACAATCATCATCTTCATCTACAATTATTTATATTGTACAGTGTAAGCACATGGAAATACAGAGATGTTTTCATAGTGAATTAATAGTAAACGTTCTTTACAGTTCTATATGTCATCTATTTATTCCTGTAGCCAAGTGTAAACACATTTAGAAATATATATTCTCAATAAAGTCTCATTTAGTTTCCTTATGTGTTATGTGTAAATTTCTTAAATCGTGTTTTATCCACCAGTATGTATAGTTATTTTGCCTATTTCTTATTTATATATATATATATATATATATATATATATATATCTAATATATAAATGCTTAGTGGCGTCTGTCTGTCTGTGTGTGTGGAAATAAAAACCCAAGTTGCAGCGCCACTTGCTGGGCAGAGTTATACACTGACCTACTAAATTCTTAGTGTGTGTGGGAAAAAAAAATTCAAAAAGGGCTGAAATTTGGTAGGGCTCAAACTCATTTTCGTGAGGTAATTTTACCTCATGAACACACATGTGTAGAGGCGTGCGTTAGTGTGTGTGTGTGTGTGTGTGTGTGTGTGTAAAAAACTATTTTCTCAGAAAGGGCTCATCCAATTGACCTGAAATTTGGTATACTGACATTATTTGACAAAAAAAATAGAATAGTCAAGTCAGTTAACTTCCATCATCCCCCCTTCCCCCCGTGGGAGGGGTAGTAAAGGCTAAATTTACGAGTTGAGGGGTCAAACTCATTTTCGTGAGGTAATTTTACCTCATGAACACACATTAAAAAGGCCGCTTGCGTCGGGAACTAACGCTCTTCCCCTGAGGAGGCCTGGGCTAGGTCCTAATGCATGACAAGAACCTTTTTAAGACCTTAAGTAGCTTGATTTGATTAGAATGCATGAGTATCATGCACGGGTTAACTTGTGTGTATATATATATATATATATATATATATATATATATATATATATATATATATTAGCTGTAAATAGGAGATACATAGGAGAAGTAGTGGTAAATATGAGATACATATACCTAAGTTTCTATCATCTGTGGTTTAAAACGCCAGGGAGAGTGTGTTTGTTTGGAATGCAAGTTTTCAAACAGCTGTCTGGCTTTGGTAAGCCGATATAAGGGTTCCTGGGCTTATGATTGAAGAGAAGGAAGGGATCCATTTATAAAGCCATTTTGGGTCTTCCAATCTGCTACCCAGTTGCTTGCTAATCAGAAGTTGCACCTGTAAAGTGCTGTTAAAAAGCTGTGAGGCATTTCCTTCAGTCTCTCACTACCTGGGAACAGGTCAGAGGCCTGCTGAAAGATACTGCCTTTATTGCCTGTGTGATAAAGTATGGCAAGCATTGTACTGCTGAATCAATCTTGCTGTTTATTTGGGAAGTGTCAGGATAGCATAAACAGCAATTTTCATCGCAAATTATCGAGCAACCCTACATCTGGCTAAACAGTAGTTTTCTCACTACTAGCCGGCCACTAACTGGCATCGGTGGCCCCGCTCACAAATACAAACTGTGTTTTTATGATCCACCTCCGCACTACAAAATCAACCACAGCACGCAACAAATTAATTACACCCATGTGGTACACCTGTGTGTGTATGTGCTGAAAGAGCAGGCCAGGGAAAATTTAACCTTGGCTGCAGCCTTCTCCTGCAGGCTAGCTGGGTTTTTACCTATTTTCCTATAGGATAGGTGTGACAAATAAGCCTCTTTGCCACACCTGTGAGTTCTGTTATTTTGTGTGGGAAGGACATTAGGTCCCTCCACCATAGAGAGGGAATTCTCTTTATTGTATTCGGTAGAGCCAGACTGGCTAGAAATTTTGTTTATGTTTTTGTTTATTTTTGGAGCTGCTAAATAAAGCTAGCTGTGGCTACTTGAACCAAAGCACGGGACTGGTGTGATATTATTTGGGATGTGCAGCCGTTTATAAAGTGGAAACAAATTGATTGTCTGATCTAGTTGCTTAAAATGAAAATACATACATTTATTAATAAAACATTACTTTAAAATTGAGTTACTCAGTGCTGCTAGCGTGTTAGCTGGAGATTTCATGAATGAAATCTATATTACTTATCTACAGAGGGCAGTTTTTATACTAGTCAAACAATGGGATCAGTTAACAAACATACATAAATTACTACAATGTTATACAGCCAAAACAAGTTAATTATAATATGCTTGTTCTCTCTGCAGGGGCGCACTGAGGATTGTCGGGGGGGGGTTCTCCCCGCCGAGCGAAAAAAAAAAAACCCACGAGAGATAGCTGCTGCGCATGCGTCCGCAGCTCCGTTTCGCCAGCGCTGTCCTTTACAGCAGCCGCGGCGCTGTCTAAGAAGCGTCTGCGGCGGTGCTGTATACAATACAGCACCGCCGCGGATGCTTCTTTGACAGCACCGCGGCTGCTGTATAGGACAGTGGCCACTTAGTTAGCGCAGGGGGGGGGGTTTCTAGAGACTCAGTAACCCCCCCTGCGTGCGCCACTGCTCTGGGTGGGTGAAATTGCGTCTTTGTTTTCATCCATCAGGCAATGCTGATATCTGGCTGTTTGGTCAATTAATCACAGGCTAAAACCTGATGCACTGATGGTGGAAGTTGAACGCACATCTAATGCTAAAGCTAGGTACACACTACAACAAAATACTAACGATACGATATCTTTACCAATTTAACTAACGACAAAAAAAAGCCCCGATCTGCATGTTGATTCAAATGTACACACTACACCCATTTACCTCCAGTTCTGTGCTGTCGTCATCATCATCATCATCATCATCATTTATTTATATAGCGCCAACATGTTCCGTAGCGCTTTACAATTGGGGACAAACATAATAAACTAATAAACAAACTGGGAAAAACAGACAAAGAGGTGAGAAGGCCCTGCTCGCAAGCTTACAATCTATGAGACAATGGGAGATTGACACATGAGGTTAAGTCTACATTTTGCATTTTGGCCCAGCCAGACTGCAAAGGTAAAAGTGACTCATAAGCTAAATGAACCCGTCACACAACAATGTTGGTCAGGGGGCAGCCGTCCCGCGTAAAACTGTGTAACAGGCTAAAGGTAGCAAGGTTAAGAGGGTGGTTGAGGAATATTATAAGCTTGTCTGAAGAGGTAGGTTTTCAGAGAACGCTTGAAAGTTTGTAGACCAGAGGAGAGTCTTACTGTGCGAGGGAGAGAATTCCATAGAGTGGGTGCAGCCCGAAAAAAGTGCTGTAACCGGGAATGGGAGGATGTAATGAGGGTGGATGAGAGACGCAGATCTTGTGTAGAACGGAGTTGCCGAGTTGGGAGATATTTTGAGACAAGAGAGGAGATGTATGTTGGTGCAGCTTTGTTGATGGCCTTGTAGGTTAGTAAAAGTATTTTATATTGGATTCGGTACAAAACAGGCAGCCAGTGTAGAGACATACAGAGTGATTCAACAGAGGAAGAACGATTTGCAAGGAAAATCAGTCTTGCCGCAGCGTGCAAAATAGATTGTAGAGGTTTGAGTCTGTTTTTGGGAAGACCAGTAAGGAGGGAATTGCAATAGTCAATGCGGGAGATGAGGAGTGCATGAATTAAGGTTTTTGCAGTGTTTTGCGTGAGATATGTGCGAATTCTGGAAATGTTCTTTAGATGTATGTAGCAGGATTTAGATATAGAGTCAATGTGGGGAACAAAGGATAGGTGTGAGTCAAGGATTACACCTAGGCAGCGAGCTTGTGGGGTGGGATTTATGGTCATGTTATCAACAACATGTCATAAACATCGACTGAATAGTAGCAGCATAGTGTCCTCTCCTGGTACCCAGCTAAACACATCAAACAACCTTTTGCAGAGTATTGGCAGCGGAGCATTCTCGGAGGTGAGACACCACCGGAACAATCACAATCTTTCCCTTGAAACTCTAACTCATCTAAATGACAGTTCTACCATTAAGCGCCCAACTCCCTCAGACCTTGTGTGATTAGGGGATAGCCGTTTGTAGCATGACAGGTACAACGTGGGGTCCGTGCTAGATGCGTGTGCACAGTCTCTGTTATAAATCACTGCAACACACTCTGAGCTGTCCCGTGGATTATCTATTATATCCGCTGTCAAAGCCCAGGATGAAGGGTCCTCTCCTCACCTTTCTGGACGACAGTCGTGAGAATGCATACACACTGCTGGATCGTAAGCTGGTCGGAATGGCAAAAATCAAAACAGTACGGCCAACCAAATGAGACGATGATCGGCACTTTGGGACGACTTTCGATCTTTGTGTAAGTATTCACACTCACACGATATCTGGCCAATCAGTAGTTTATCTTCTGATTGGTCTGATAATCTGCTGAAAACAGTGTATTGTGTACCCAGCTTAACATAACTGTCATGGCTTTAGTGATCTGCTGTGCAATGGGATGCTAGCTGCTAGCTGGTTCCTCTAACAAATGCTTCACATGCAATTGTGTAAAACTATGCTGCTTACTCTCCTTGCTCCCCTTCTGCATAGATGTATCAACTCCATCAGCAGCAGGTGTAGCGTGCAAGGGTGTATCTTGGGAATTATGGATTGCATTAGGGGAGTCAGTTGGAATTGGAAAATTGGATGCTGGACTGCATACTAATAATGAGGAGGTTGGTGATGAAGGTGGTGATTTGGCTGGTAGCTGATGCTCTGCTGCTTGCCACATTTGGAAACACAACTTGAATGAACTCTCTGCAAATGATGTAATAGGCCAAGAGCTGTTTTCTTTGAGATTGAATTTACTAGTATAGATCGTAACAGTAAAAATACTACTACTGCCAGTACTAGTTGCCAAGTACCACTACTGCCAGTACTAGTTGCCAAGTACCACTACTGCCAGTACTAGTTGCCAAGAGGAGTAATGGTACTTGAACAAGTTGTAGCTAATTGTAGCTGACTGTTATGACAACAGGGGAACGCCCAATGAGATAGGGAAAGGAGGTAATGTTATCTTACAATTTTTATGACACTGCTCCACAATCAGGGCCGGACTGGGACTAAAAATCAGCCCTGGCTTTAAAGTCCACAGGCCCACCTCAGTTTTAGCAGGAAAGAAACCGAGGTGGACGTGTGCGGCGGCACCGAAAAAGGCGTGACCACATTGTGTTGTGGGTGTGGCCAACATGGGGCAATGATGCATACAATAAAATAAAACATTACATTTATCACGCCATCCCCCGGGGCACATTATGACACCCCCAGCCCACTGTACTTATCTATGCTTCTGGTGCTGCTGACATCCATCAGGGTGGGAACTTCCTGTAGAGTGAGCAGGGAAGCTCTTAGTCCCACAAGATTACCAAATCTTGTGAGACTTAGAGCTCCTCGGCTTGTTCTGCAGGCTGTGTCCTATCCAGAGACTTGGAGCAGCTATCCGCTCCCTCCTGCTAACCAGAGCTGGATTAACGCTTGTGGGGCCTGGGGTATTTAAGACAGGGAGCCCCTATTATGTATCATTTTAGACAAATGTTAGACAAATACACAGGCAATACTGTGTGCGATACTGTTAGTTGCACGCAGCTCTGCCTTCACAAGCAGTACAGTGTGAAGCGGGACATACCTCCCAACTGTCCTTGTAGTCGGACCAAATCTCACTGAACGAGACAGTCACCAAAATTCGGGACTTCCCCACCAGATTCAGGATAGTTGGCAGACTGTCCTGCTCTCTCCTACCTGTCTTGTTACTTTCACCACCTGTGGCTCCTGGTCAGGCCCGGCGCTCCCATTAGGCAAGGTTAGGCACTTGCCTAGGGCGCCGGGCTCTGGAGGGCGCCACAGATTAAAAATTTCTTTAAAACTGTGCGGCGACCGCTGACCATACCTTTCATGGCCGCCGCACAGCTTCAGATACATCCACAGGGAGGGGGGAGGGACTATTGATCATCACCACCGACGCCTCTCTGCTCCGTCTCCTCCCCTCCACTCACTGACTGTCGGGCCGTGACATCATCATCGATTGCGCCGATTTTGAAAATGTGCCTAGGACGCCAAGGACCCTAGCACCGGCCCTGCTCCTGATGTCTTTATTTCAGTTGCTGCTTCTCTGGATACTGGAATGTTGGAGGCCCTATTTGGAAAAGAAATGGGTACATGTAATTTAGAAAATTCCAACCAGCCCTGGTGTTTAATCAATACATCCCATGTTTTATAATTAGGCCTCCCTCCAGCCCCAACATTAAAATACTAGTATTCACATTTAATATAAATAGCTGCTTCTGCTGATAAATAAACCTATTTCCTTCCCTCCAAACAACCCCAGCAATAAATGAAATAGCATTTACGTTTAATAAATATACCTATTTCCCACAACCATCACTGCCATTTTTTTTCCCCAAACAGCCCCACTTTCAATTAATAGCCCCCAAACCACTCCAGCATTAAATTAAAGGTTCAATCACCCTATCTTAAATTTTTAGGCCCTATTATAAAATTAACCCACATCATCCCACAAATAAAATAAAACAAATTAAATAATTAGCCCACCTAAACTCCACCATTAAATTAATAGCCTACCTCCCACATTATATTAACATTCTCCTCCTTCCCTCATGCCTGAGTACATGCCCCCAATTGATATTATGCCACACAGTAGTGCCCCAAAATCATATTATACCACACAGTAGTGCCCCAAAATCATATTTTACCACACAGTAGTGCCCCAAAATCATATTTTACCACACAGTAGTGACCCAAAATCATATTTTACCACACAGTAGTGCCCCCAAATTATATTTTACCACACAGTAGTGCCCCAAAATCATATTATACTACACAGTACTGCCCCTTAATCACATTATGCTACAATAGTGCCCCCAGTTGAAATTATGCCACAATAGTGCCCCCAGTTGAAATTATGCCACACAGTAGTGGCCCAAATCCTATTATCCTGTATTTTTGTGTGGCACCTTTTCTCTTCTCCCCCTCCCCCCCCCCCCCCCCTGTTACTGTGTGGCACCTTTTCTCTTCCCCCCCTCCCCTATTATTGTGTGGCACCTTTTCTCTTCTCCCCCTCCCCCCCCCCCCTGTTATTGTGTGGCATCTTTTCTCTTCCCCCCTCCCCTATTATTGTGTGGCACCTTTTCTCTTCTCCACCCCCGTTTTGTTTACTTACCTTCTCCGCTTCTTCTCTGTTTCTGTCTCCTGCCAGCTCTTCGTCAGCTGCCTTCCAGGACCTGTACTGATCACATGTGCCGTGCGCGGCACATATGACCAGGAAGTGTCGGTGCACTGACCATCCAGTACACGGTCAGTGCACTGACTGCTCGAACCGGCCCATCTGACCATCGGCCCTTCTGGCATTTGCCAGAAGTGTCAGATGCCCAGTCCGGCCCTGTCCACAATATACTTCTAATTTATTTAAATATTTTTTTGGGGGGGTTGTGCTGCTCAGAGTCAAAGACAAGAACACCCTGTTTACTTTTTTGGGGTGAGCGGATGCACTGACCCTGTTTTTTCCCCACTTAATATAAATGTCACTGAATGACTCTTACCAACTTCACAGGTATTGAAAAGTAGATTAAATTGTAAAATATAGAGTTTTTTGGGGGTCTGCAGCTGCAGTGATGCTCACACTCAAACACACTTAATAAAGATGTCACTGACTGCCCCTGACAAATTTTGCTTTGAGTACAAGTGAAAACACTATAGATTTTAGAAGAAAGAAATATGTGAATATATGAAGAAATATCTTAAGCTAGAGCTGCCGTGTGCAAACTGCACCAAGTACACAATTATTCATGGTTTCCTGGGATAGGACAAATTGGGAGACAAATTCTTATGTATATAGGTGGTATTTCTTATACTTGTTGTGGTTAACATCAGTATTAATATTTTCATGAAATGTTTAACTAAAATGCTGAACCAAATGATAAGCACTTTAAGCCAAGCATATTCGAATCCACTCAACTTGAAATGTCTAACTTGAACAGAAGGATCATCTCTGATGCCAATCTACCTCCTTTGACTTATTAGTCTTTCATAACAACGAAAACTCTTATAACTCATCCACCTGACTTGTTGTTAGCTTGTAGAGGAAGTTGATAGTGCTGAAAGTTTTACTAATGGAAATCTTTTTGTAATATTTAAAATAAACAGTGATATACTCCTCAAAGGGCCTCCAGTGTTATGCAGCCCAATGTACATATATGAATTCCAACTTAAATCAAAGCATACAATCTGAAATATATGTGCTTACACTTTCAGAAGCAGATACAGACATGTGGAATATTGCTCTTAGCTATACAGTCAAAATTAATAATTTAAAAGTCTTTCACAATGTGCCTTTAAATAGAAATTTTGCATTTTTTTTCTGTCTTTTAATTGATATCTTCGTCTTTCAGTGTCGTGCAATTCATCCACTGAAACATGAGGGGGGAAAAAACAAGAAACATAATATAGTGTACTATACTACGATCCATATTGTTATTCAATATACAGATCACACTCTCTCGTCCTTCTCTATCTCAGCACCTATATTTACATCATCATCATCATCATAATCATCATCACCATTTATTTATATAGCTCCACTAATTCTGCAGCGCTGTACATAGAACTCATTCACATCAGTCCCTTCCCCATTGGGGCTTACAGTCTAAATTCCCTAACACACGCACACACCCACAGACAGACAGACACAGACACAGAATAGGGTCAATTTGTTATCAGCCAATTAACCTACCAGTATGTTTTTGGAGTGTTGGCTTACAATACAAGCCATACCTACTTTCTATATTATTATTCTATTGTAGATAGAATAATAATCTAGAAAGTAGATAGCCATCTGATAGCTGGCAGGGCATGATGGGACTTGTAGTTTCACAACACCTGGAGAGCCAGTGATTGGCCAGGCCTGTTGTATTGTTATTGGTGACATGCCGGCGGCAGTTGGAGATGGCAGCACGTTAGATCAGGTCTGTGTCCACCTCCCACATAATCATCTGCCCACACATATAAGACATCTAAATACTTGTGAAGACAGCGGGACATTATTGTGGGGGTGCCAAGGAGTGTCATCATCACACCAAGGACAAGGATGTACCATCTTCATTCAGCTGCTGGACCCAGTGAGTATAACCGTCATTGCTGGCAAATGTCATAGTACCAGTATATTCTATTGATCTCACACATTCAATGCCCTCTATATATAATTAAAAGGCTAAATACGTAATGTGTGAACAAGTTTAACTGATTTTCTCGTTGAAGAACATCCATGTGTACAAAATCCTTGAAAAATATATTTGATTGCACAGCAGCCAGTTGCTAGGAACACAAGTTGTGATTATCCACTAATCAGAAATATAACTTCCCATTATCCAGTTACAAGATGCAGGCAGGTTGAGATTGAACAGCTTTGATTAGACTGATCATGTGACTGGTTTACATCATAAACAGCTGTTGTGATGTCACTCAGCCTGGGTATAATAGTTAGTGCTTGGCACAGAATAGTCAGTTATCATCTGCCTGTGAGCCAGTGTGTATTGTACACTGTATAGTTACTGTTTATTTCAGTGGCTGCCTCTAGTAGATATTACATTTCATTGTCTAAGGTAAGCTTATATTATAATTGTAAAACAAGTCTATTAGCAAAGATTTACGTGTGGGTTAATGTCAGGGAGATCTAAAGACTAGAATTAAGACTCTTACATTGTAGCTAAAATGTTGGTAAACTTTCTTTTTATGTGTATATTATTGGAATGATTTTACTCAGGATATCCTGCACTCATCCTTGTTGAGGTGGCCATATACACTGTAGTTTTGCAGTCTAATTAGGGTGTTTTAGATACAATTAGTCCGAAATTGCAAAACTCATAGGTTTGTACAAACTACAATGTGTTTTTATTAATCTACATCAGAAGATCTGTGTAGCCACGCTCAAAATCAGGTCTATTGGGAGCGATACACTTTTTCTGCACACTTGTAACTCGTGTGGCAGCGGCCTTGATGCTTGTTCTGCCAAGATAAAATGAGATAATAACCTCATATTATAGTACCTGCCAACTGTCCTGATTATCCCAGCACAGTCCAGGCTTTCAGCACCAACATAGACGTGACCTCAAATAAAATGAGCATGCATATACCACCCAACTTTGATGCATTACAGAGCAGGACATCCTTCTCTATATCCTCACATATATTTATAAACCATACCTACTCTCTATATTATTATTCTATTGCAGGACTGGCCAACTTGCGGCTCTCCAGGTGTTGTGAAACTACAAGCCCCAGCATGCTTTGCCAGTAGATAGCCATCCGATAGCTGGCAGGACATAAGGGGACTTGTAGTTTCACAACTCCTGGAGAGCCAGTGATTGGCCAGGCCTGTTGCATTGTTATTGGTGGCATGCGGGTGGCAGTTGGAGATGGCAGCACGTTAGATCAGCTCTGTGTCCACCTCTCACATTATCATCTGCTCATGAATATAAAACATATAAATACTTGTGAGGACGGCAGGACATTATTGTGGGGGTGCCAAGGAGTGTCATCATCACACCAAGGACAAGGCCATACCATCTCCATTCAGCTGCTGGACCCAGCTAGTATAACCGTCATTGCTGGCAAATGTCATGGTACCAGTATATTTTATTTATCTCACTCATTCAATGCCCTCTACATATAATTAAAAGAATAAAGGGACTATTTATGACCCATCACATATTGCTCGTGTTAATAATCTTTTCTTTTCACAATGATAATAAATTAACTAACATGGCAATTTATTAAAAATGATAAGCCTGGTCTGTGGCTCTGATAGGATAAATTAAAAGAAATGACAGTTTCTGACTAAAAATTGTCAGAAATGGCAAAACTCATAGGAGTGTACCAACCCTACAATGTGTTTTTATTAACCAAAAGGTCTGTGCATGTGTTTTATTTGCCAACTAGCCAGTAAAAATGGAACAGTGTCAATGTTAATAGAGCAGACACATAACAGAGAGGGGAAGGGTAGTTATTTTTACAGAATAGATAGTAACCATAGTGTGTCTCTAAAATAAAAATATGAAGCTGTTGGTGGAGGAAGGTAGCGCTAATTAGAATGCAGTTAGTATACTGAACGTACTTCATAGCTGTTAATTTAACAGGTAAAACACATAAGGAAGCACGGGCAGCACGGTGGCGTAGTGGTTAGCACTTCTGCCTTACAACACTGGCGTCATGAGTTCAATTCCCGACCATGGCCTTATCTGTGTGGAGTTTGTATGTTGTCCGCGTGGGTTTCCTACTTCATAGCTGTCAATTTAACAGGTAAAACACATAAGGAAGCACGGGCAGCAGGGTGGCGTAGTGGTTAGCACTTCTGCCTTACAACACTGGTGTCATGAGTTCAATTCCCGACCATGGCCTTATCTGTGAGGAGTTTGTATGTTGTTTCCTCCGGGTGCTCCGGTTTCCTCCCACACTCCAAAAACATACTGGTAGGTTAATTGGCTGCTAACAAATTAACCCTAGTCTGTGTGTGTGTGTGTGTGTGTGTGTGTGTGTGTGTGTGTGTGTGTGTGTGTTTGTTAGGGAATTTAGACTGTAAGCTCCAATGGGGCAGGGACTGATGTGAGTGAGTTCTCTGTACAGCGCTGCAGAATTTGTGGTGCTATATAAATAAATGGTGATGATGAAGAGTTGGTTATTTTTTGCTACAGAATTTAAAGAAAGTATAAGTAACAAAATACACAAACCAACAGTGTTTCTCCATCTGGGCAAAACTTGTCCAGACAGGGTCCTGAATAAAAGTAGCAATGTGAGCTTCCTAATGTGCATTTTATTTTTTTGTATGTTTAGTCCATCAACTCTTGTTACATATGAAATGATTTGATGTGTTAGAGTGTGCATTCTGAAAACATGCACGTTTTTTTATTTCATTAAAAAACTGTTTGCATTTGCTAAATACAGTCAAGAGGTTTTCATCTATAGGAAATAATTGAGTAACATACTTTGCAAATTTGCATCACTTTACAGACTGTTCACAAGGAAATATGTACCACTAGAACCACACAGTGATTTGGGAACGAGTTAATGGGTACAGGAGAAGGAACAAGAAGGATGAAGGATGATGACAGAGAAGATAGGGATATATTTAAAGTAGAGATGCTCACTGACCCCCGTGTTTTGGATTTGTTTTTGGTTTTGGATCTGGACTACCGTCGTGTTTTGGTTTTGTCAAACCGCCATTGCGTGTTTTGGTTTTGGTGTTGGTTTTGTTTGGTTTTGTTTTGCTATTTTGTTAAAAATCAATGTTTTTGGGTATAAACTAACCAAATTTAGTGCTCCACCGGTTTTTTGGATAAGTAAGGTAATTCTAAAGCTAATAAATTAGGAAGAAAACAGTTTAATCCCTGGTAGGCCGTCCTTAATTCTTCACACAAACCTGATTGTCTTCCTCTCCATCTTAGCCTATTGGCAATGCAGCCATCGTCTTTGGGTGTATATTACACCCTACACTTATAGTTAAATATCTAAAGAAATGGACAAAGGCAGTTTGGTTTCTGTCTCTATAGCCCCCCCCCCCCTCGACTTGTAGTTGATTAGAAAAAAAAGCAGCCTGCATAGACTGAACAATAGAACAATATAAAAAAAAATGGATCAAGGTAGTTTGGTGGCTGTCTATGACCCCCGCCCTCCACTTGTAGTTGAATAGAAAAAAAGCAGCCTGCATAGACTGAACAATAGAACAATATAAAAAATAAATGGCCCAAGGTAGTTTGGTGGCTGTCTATGAACCCCCTGCCCTCCAATTGTAGTTGAATAGAAAAAAAGCAGCCTGCATAGACTGTAGAATTAGATTATAAAAAGAAATGGACAAAGGCAGTTTGGTATCTGTCTGCATCAGCCCTCCCCCCATTCACTTGTAGTAAATTAGAAAAGAAGCAGCCTGCATAGACTGAACAATATAAAAAATAAATGGACCATGGTAGTTTGGTGGCTGTCTATGACCCCCCCGCCCTCCACTTGTAGTTGAATAGAAAAAAAGCAACCTGCATAGACTGAACAATATAAAAAAATAAATGGACCAAGGTAGTTTGGTGGCTGTCTATGACCCCCCCCCCCCACGCCCTCCATTTGTAGTTGAATAGAAAAAAAAAGCAGCCTGCATAGACTGAACAATATAAAAAATAAATGGACCAAGGTAGTTTGGTGGCTGCTGTTGACCCCTCCCCCCTCCCACCCTCCACTGGCAGTTGAATAAATAAAAAACAGCCTGCATAGACTGAACAATATAAAAAATAAATGTCCCAAGTTAGTTTGGTGGCTGTCTATGAACCCCCCGCCCTCCACTTGTAGTTGAATAAAAAAAAACAGCCTGCATAGACTGTAGAATTAGAATATAAAAAGAAATGGACAAAGGCAGTTTGGTATCTGTCTGCATTAGATCCCCTCTCCACTAGGAGTAAAATAGAAAACTATTCAGCCGTTATATAATATAGATTATAAATATAAATTGAGAAAGGCAATTTGGTATCTGTCTGCATCATAATCATTAACATCATCATTAGCGCCCTCGTCGCCTACACAAATCTGTCGACTACACAAATCTCCCCCTCATCCTCTTCTAATTCCTCACTTGGTGTATCACCGGCTACACTCGGGCTGTTCAGGCACACATCAGCAGAACTGCTGAAAGGGCCCTTCTTTATGGGTACATTATCAGAATGCTCACGATTACACATACCACTGGTGGATGGACTCTCCATAGGGATTGGTGCCATTTCTGATTCAGAGCATACATTATCCTCTAATGCCTTACTGTTTTCTTGCAGCTCGACTTTGACGCATAAGAGTAGTTGTGGACCACTTTCAGACTCCAAATTACTTGGTCTTGCTTGGTCACGAGTGACCGTACAAGAAGAAGGCTCGGTAACATTTTTGGATCTGCCACTAATAGAGAAAGGCGAAGGCCTCATTCTTTCTTTGCCACTGCGTGTGTAGAATGGCATGTTGGCAATTTTTTTTTTTATCGGCACTTAACTTTTCCTCAGTTACACTTATTTTTCGCTTCAACACGGTAAATCTTTTTTTGGTGTGTGTTTTTTTCCCAGATTAAAAGACTATGTACTTTTACATCGCCTTTCTCAGATGATGTACTGGGAACACTACCATCAGGACTCGTGACAGAACCTGGTTGCTGATTCTGCTCATATGTGGACTGCTTTGAATCCATTTTAATGAGCCCAAATCACTTGTAGTGAAAAATATTGTATTAGATAGATATTGCTGACAAAGATGACTTTTTTTGACAGCCAGAAAAATGTTGTGTAAAACACTGATGAATATGAGACACCCCAAAAGCACTTGGAGTGCCCAAAGAAGAAAAAAAAACCCTCCTCTATCCTCCTCTATTAGTTCTCTAATAATTGCAAATTGTATTAATATTATAATTGTAGAGATTAGTATAGAAACAGTTATGTGTACACTAATTGCTCTGTCCCTGCGCTAATATAGCCTGTGACCTAACCCTGCTCTCTCCCTCTGTCAAATGGCGATGGATTGCTGTGGAGGCGGGTATTTATGCTTTTCAAATCTTGCGAGAAGCGAGCACAGAAATACGAATACGTCACGATGACGTTTTGCCTCGATTTTGATATCTTAATGGGTGGGAGAGCTCGGCTCGGTACTCGGATAGGCTAAATTTGGGTGGATTCGGATCTCAGGGAATCGAGTCCGCCCATCTCTAATTTAAAGTGTAGGAATGTAATGTCACTAAGATCCTCACTCTATTCAATATCTATATCTAACGCAGGACAAATGCAAAACAGTAAAATACCTGCATTGTCTGACATTCAATATATTTTACATAGAGTGTTCATGACAGTATTTTTGTTTATTTCGAACCAAAAAGCACGTTGAATTGTTGTTGTTGTTGTTGTTGTTATTGTTTACAAGTAATTACAGTTATTTTTAAAAGTATTTGTTTGTTTTCTCAATTTCAGCCACTCCTGTCCCAAGAAGAGGTACAGAGGGATTGGGAGGTAGGAACCTCTTCTTCGGGTCAAGAGTGTGCTAACCACTAGGCTGGGAAGTCATATAGGTTTTGGGAAAGATAGATAGGGACAATGTGGTCTATTTTTTTTTTTTATACTGCTACGTACAAGAATAAACATATTGGAAATTGTCCGCAGATGCAACCCCAGAAAGAGTAATCGATCTTACTCTGAGCAGGCTGTATGCAACAAGAAGGATTTATCATTCTCCATTTTCTGCAGTAGCGGTCGCCACCTTCTGTCGGTAATGAGGTTCTGTTTTCCGATTCCTGTCCGTGCTGAGGCTCCTTGCGCTGTCCTTCTCATCCTGCGGATCCCTGTGCTACCTCTTGTCTGTGCAAGGGTTCTGGTAGCTGCCTTCTACATTTGTTGAGTTTCTGGGTTGTGTCTTCCGTCAATGCAGAGATTCTGTGGACCACATCCTGTCCTTGCTTAGGGTCCAGTTGCCTCTTCCTGTCCATGCTGTGGTCCCTTCAGCCAAATCCTGTCTCTGCAGGGGTTGCAATCATCACCATCTGTCCATGCTGAGTTTTTGGCTGCCACCTCACTTTCATATGGAAACAGGTCCCAGCCCAACTGCACAGTGATTTAGGAAAGATTTGATGGGCACTGGAAGAAGAACGAAGATTATGATCTCAGAGGAGGTTGGAGTATTTTTGATATATTGCATTGTAATATCACTAAGATCCTCACTTTATTGGATATATAAATATGACTAGTACAGGGCAATATATTATGCAAAGCAGTAAAATGTCGGCATTGTCTTACTTCCAGGTCATTTTGCATAATGTATTCAAGGTAGTATTTTATTTCTTTCGAACCAATATTCATGTGTTTATTTGATGTTGATATTATTTACAAGTACAGTTATTTATCAATATATTGGTTTGTTTTCTCAATTTCAGCCACTCCTGTCCCCAAGAAGAGGTACAGAGGGATTGGGAGGGAGGAGCCTCTTCTTGGGGTCAAGAGTGTGCTAACCTCTAGGCTGGGACTTCATATAGTTTGTGGAAAAGATAGATAGAGGCAATGTGCTCTATTTTTTTTAAAAAAAAATTTATACAGTGACTTACAAGAAAAAAATCTTAGGGAAATTGCCAGTAGATGTAATCCCAGAAAGAGTAATCGATCTTACTCTGACTAGGATGTATGTAACAAAAAGGAATTCCCAGATTCCATTTGCTGCAGTAGTGGACGCCACCTTCTGTCAGTAATGAGGTTCTGTTTTCCGACTCCTGTCCATGCTGATGTTCCTTGTTTTGTTCTTCTCATTCTGTGTTTCCGTGTTTCACCTCTTGTCCGTGCAAGGGTTCTGGTAGCTGCCTTCTACTTTTGTTGAGTTTCTGGTTTGCAACTTCTGTCAATGCAGAGACTCTGTGCACCACATCCTGTCCTTGCTTAGGGTCCAGTTGCCTCCTCCTGTCCATGCTGAGGTCCCATCAGCCAAATCCCATCTCTGCAGTGGTTTCGATCATCACCATCTGTTCATGCAGAGTTTTCGGCTGCCACCTCAGTTCCATATGGAAACATGTCCCACTGCAGCTGCATAGTGATTTGGGAAAGATTTGATGGGTACTGGAAGAAGAACAAAGATTATGAAGCATGATCTTAGAGGAGGTAGGAGTATATTTAATATATTCCATTGTAATATCACTAAGATCCTCACTTTACTGACTATTTAAATATGTCTATTACAGGGCTTTATATTATGCAAAGCAGTAAAATGTTGGCACTGTCTTACTTCCAGTTCATTTTACATAATATTTTCAAGGTAGTATTTTTATTTCTTTTAAACCAAAAATCATGTCTTCATTTGTTGTTGATATTATTTACAACTACAATTCATTTTCAATGTATTTGTTTGTTTTCTCAATTTCAGCCACTCCTGTCCCCAAGAAGAGGTACAGAGGGATTGGGAGGGAGGAACCTCTTCTTGGGGTCAAGAGTGTGCTAACCACAAGTCTAGGATGTCATATAGTTTTAGGGAAAGATAGATAGAAGAAATGTGCTATCATTTTATTTTTATTTTTTTTATACTCTGACGTACAGATAAAATCTATGGGTAATTGTCAGTATATGCTACCCCAGAAAGCGTCATTCATCTTATTCTGATCAGGATGTATACAACAAGGAGGAATTCTCAGGTTCCATTTGCTGCAGTTGCTGGCGCCACCTTCTGTCGGTAATGAGGTTCTGTTTGCCGACTCCTGTCCATGCTGATGTTCCTTGCGCTGTCCTTCTCATGCTAAGGTTCCGTGTGCCCCCTCTTGTCCGTGCAAAGGTTCTGGTAGCTGCCTTCTACTTTTGTTGAGTTTCTGGGTTGCAACTTACGTCTTTGCAGAGATTCTGTGCGTCACATCCTATACTTGCTTAGAGTCCAGTTGCCTTCTCCTGTCCATGCTGAGGTCCCGTCAGTCAAATCCTCTCTGTGCAGGGGTTTTGATCATCACCATCTGTCCATGCTGAGTTTTTGGCTGCCACCTCATTTCCATATGGAAACATGTCGCACTCCAACTGCACAGTGATTTGGGAAAGATTTGATGGGTACTGGAAGAAGAATGAAGATTATGAAGTATGATCTCAGAGGAAGTAGGAGTATATTTTATATATTGTATTGTAATATCACTAAGATCCTCACTTTATTGTATATTTAAATGTCTAGTACAGGGCACTTTTTTATGCAAAGCAGTGAAATGTCGGCATTGTCTTACTTCCAGTACATTTTAAATAATGTATTTAAGGTAATATTTTTATTAGGGGTGTGCACCGGCCACTTTTAGTGTTTTGTGTTTTGGGTTTTGGGTTCTGATTAGCTTGAGGTTTTGGGTTCTGATTTGTTTTGCCAAAACAGCCCCCTCAAGGTTTTGGTTCTGATTTAGGGTTTTGGGTTCTGATTTTTTTTTTAAAAAAAAGCATAAAAAGTGCTAAAAACCAGTTTTGTTTTTTTACACTATTATTAACCTCAATAACATTCAATAACAATCATTTCCACTAATTTCCAGTCTATTCTGAACACCTCACACCTCACAATTTTGTTTTTAGGCCAAAAGGTTGCACCGAGGTAGCTGGATGTCTAAGCTAAGCGACACAAGTGGGCGGCACAAACACGTGGCCCATCTAGTAGTGGCACTGCAGTGGCAGACAGGATGTCAGTTTGAAAAACTAGGCCCCAAAGAGCACATAATGCCAAAAAAAGAGGTGCAAGATGGAATTGTCCTTGGGCCCTCCCACCCACCCTTATGTTGTTGAAATAGGACATGCACACTTTAACAAACCAATCATTTCAGCCACAGGGCCTACAAAACTGTGGCTGAAATGATTGGTTTGTTTTGACCCACACAAAACGAGCTGGCAAAGAAAAAAAAGAGGTGCAAGATGGAATTGTCCTTGGGTATGTTGTTGAAATAGGACATGCACACTTTAACAAACCAATCATTTCAGGGACAGGGCCTACCGAACAACTGTGGCTGAAATGATTGGTTTGTTTGGGCCCCCACACAAAAAAAGCTATTCATCTCTCCCTGTACAAACTAAACTGGCTCTACTGAGGCAAGATGTCATCCTCATCCTCATCCTCTGATTCCTCGCCCCCTTCAGTGTGTACTTCCTCATCCTCACACATTATCAATTTGTCCCCGCTGGACTCCACAATCACAGGTCCCTCTGTAGTCTCTGGAGGCCAGTGCTGGTCTTGATTGAAGAATTGATAATTCATTTTTATGAACATCATCTTCTCAACGTTTCGCAGAAGCAACTTCCTTCGCCGCTCACTGACCAGGTTCCCCGCTGCACTAAAAACTCTTTCAGAGTACACACTGGAGGGGGGACAACTCAGGTAAAATAGAGCCAGTTTGTACAGGGGCTTCCAAACTGCCTTTTTTTACTGCCAGTAAGAATAAGGACTGTCTGACATGTCTACTTGGATGGTGTCAGCAAAGTAATCCTCCACCATTTTTTCAATGGTGACAGCATCCAATGCAGCGACAGTAGACATGTCTGCAATGGTTGGCAGGTCCTTCAGTTCCGACCAGATGTTCTCAGCAACCCCGCCAGCGGGTCGTTTATGAAATCTCAGCTGTTTCCTCGCAGTCACAGGTGTGGAAGAAAATGAAGGATGAGCTGTTGGCATGTCACGGTCCTCTTCAGAGGACAATCTCCTGACCAGCAGGTCTTTGCACCGCTGTAGGCTTGTGTCCGCCGGAAACAGAGGCACAACATACGCTTTAAACCGAGGATCGAGCACGGTGGCCAGAATGTATTCCTCTGACTTTAAATGAGTGACCACCCTCGGATCCTGGTAAAGCGTACGAAGGGCTTCATCCTCAAGAGCTACATGCTTTGTGGAATCGCAATGCTTTAACAGCTCCTCCCTCACTTTCTCCAGCTGCTTCTGCAACAGCCTGATCAGGGGAATCACCTGACTCAAGCTGGCAGTGTCGGAACTGACTTCTCGTGTGGCAAGTTCAAACGGCTGGTGAACCTTGCACAACACGGAAATCAGTCTCCACTGCGCTTGACTCAGGCGCATTCCCACTCCTTTGCCTATGTCGTAGGTGGCTGTGTAGGCTTGAATGGCCTTTTGCTGCTCCTCCATCCTCTGCAGCATATAGAGGGTGGAGATCCAGTGCGTCACAACCTCTTGTTTGAGGTGATGGCAGGGCAGGTTCAGGCTTTTTTGATGTTGTTCGAGTCTGCGGTAGGCAGTGGCAGAATGCCGAAAGTGTCCAGCAATTTTGCGGGCCACCGCAAGCATATCCTGCACACCCCTGTCACTCTTCAGGTAATACTGCACCACCAAATTTATTGTGTGGGCAAAACATGGCACGTGCTGGAAATTGCCCATATGTAATGCCTGCACAATGTTACTGGCATTGTCCGACACCACAAATCCCCTGGAGAGTGTAAGTGGGGTAAGCCACTGCGAGATTATTTCCCTCGGTTTCTCTAAGAGGTTGTCAGCTTTGTGCCTCTTATTAAAACCGATGATACACAACGTTGCCTGCCTTGGAACGAGCAGGCGTTTTGGAGATGCTGCTACTGATGCTGCTGCTGCTGTTGCTGCGGAAGGCGATGCATCTACCCAGTGGGCTGTCAGTCATATAGTCCTTAGTTTTCCCTGAACCACTTGTCCACATGTCAGTGGTTAAGTGGACAGTGGGTACAACCGCATTTTTCAGAGCACTGAGGACACTTTTTCTCACTTCTCTGTACATCCCGGGTATCGCCTGCCTAGTGAAGTGGAATCTCGACGGGATATGGTACCGGGGACACAATACCTCCATCAACCGTCTAAATCCCACTCCACTGATGGCGGACACCGGACGCACGTCTAACACCAACATAGCTGTTACGGCCGCAGTTATCCGCTTTGCCATAGGATGACTACTATCGTACTTGGTGCTCATGGCAAACGACTGTTGTACAGGCAACTGTTTAGTGAAAGACGTAGCGTTCTTACGACTTCCCCTCTGGGAAGATGACTGACTACCAGCAGCAACAGCAGCAGCGGCAGTAGTAGGCGTACCGCTGCAGGATTCCTCGGATGATTGCCGGATTGAAGAGGACTCAGTCTGGCTGGTGACATGGCCTGCAGGACTATCTCTGATTGAGATCGTGGAGAAAATTGACGAGGAGGGTGTTGCTGGTGTGGATACAACAGGACCAAGGGATTTAGGTGTCCCTGGACTGCTGACGGTCCTAGCCACAGGTCCTGAACTAAACACTGAATTATGAAGGTTCTTCAGGTGACGTATAAGGGAGGACGTCCCTAGGTGGCCAAGATCCTTACCCCTGCTTATTTTAGCTTTACATAAGGTACATATGGCCATACATTTATTGTCCGGATTGGGATAGAAATAATTCCAGTCCGAAGAGGTGGATTTCTTGGTCTTCTGGCCAGGCATGACGATGGGCTTTTTCTTCCCATGGACAACAACTGTTTCCCCCCTGGTGCCTCATTTAAGATAACCACATCAGCATCCTCCTCGTCAAGTTCCTCCTCAGTGCGAGCTACATCAATATCCTCCTCCTGGTGTACAACATTCACACCTTCATTAGCCGAATCTGTAACTGGACTGTGGGTGATCCTTCCAGCATATGCAGAGGGCGTGCTGCAAATGGTGGAAGGAGCCACCTCTTCCTGTACAGTGATGGGAAGGTCAGGCTTCGCAACCACCAACACCCTTGCACTCGCCTTGGGGATTTGTGATGCCATCTCTTTAGAAGGCAGAGTTGTTTGCTGTGTTGTTGATGACAGCTTAACTCTCTTAAATTTTTTATAGGGGGGAGTGAAAGGAGGGCTTAGATCCTTGGGTGAAGCTGAACCACTAGTCATGAACACGGGCCAGGGCCTAAGCCGTTCCTTGCCACTCCGTGTCGTAAATGGCATATTGGCAAGTTTACGTTTCTCCTCAGATGATTTTCATTTTCTTTTTTTGCTAATTTTAGTAAACTTTGGCTTTTTGGATTTTACATGCCCTCTACTAGGAGATTGGGCATCGGCCTTGGCAGACGATGCAGCACAAGAGAGCGTACCCCTAAACCACACACACCCGGCAAAGGCTTTAAAAATTATATGACAGTACCACTGGACTGGAGTTATACAGCAGTACAAATTCCTTTATACTGCAGGAACAGTGAACGTAGTTTAATATCTGGTACTAATATTTCTGGACTGCAGGAACAGTGAACGTAGTTTAATCTCTGGTACTAATATTTCTGGACTGCAGGAACAGTGAACGTATTTATATATTGCAGTACTAATATTTCTGGACTGCAGGAACAGTGAACGTAGTTTAATATTGCAGTACTAATATTTCTGGACTGCAGGAACAGTGAACGTAGTTAAATATTGCAGTACTAATATTTCTGGACTGCAGGAACAGTGAACGTATTTATATATTGCAGTACTAATATTTCTGGACTGCAGGAACAGTGAACGTAGTTTAATATTGCAGTACTAATATTTCTGGACTGCAGGAACAGTGAACGTAGTTTAATATTGCAGTACTAATATTTCTGAACGGCAGGAACAGTGAACGTATTTATATATTGCAGTACTAATATTTCTGGACTGCAGGAACAGTGAACGTAGTTTAATATTGCAGTACTAATATTTCTGGATTGCAGGAACAGTGAACGTAGTTTAATACTGCAGTACTAATATTTCTGGACTGCAGGAACAGTGAACGTATTTATATATTGCAGTACTAATATTTCTGGACTGCAGGAACAGTGAACGTAGTTTAATATTGCAGTACTAATATTTCTGGACTGCAGGAACAGTGAACGTATTTATATATTGCAGTACTAATATTTCTGGACTGCAGGAACAGTGAACGCAGTTTAATATTGCAGTACTAATATTTCTGGACTGCAGGAACAGTGAACGTATTTATATATTGCAGTACTAATATTTCTGGACTGCAGGAACAGTGAACATAGTTTAATATTGCAGTACTAATATTTCTGGACTGCAGGAGCAGTGAACGTATTTATATATTGCAGTACTAATATTTCTGGACTGCAGGAACAGTGAACGTATTTATATATTGCAGTACTAATATTTCTGGACTGCAGGAACAGTGAACGTATTTATATATTGCAGTACTAATATTTCTGGACTGCAGGAACAGTGAACGTATTTATATATTGCAGTACTAATATTTCTGGACTGCAGGATCAGTGAACGTAGTTTAATATTGCAGTACTAATATTTCTGGACTGCAGGAACAGTGAACGTAGTTTAATATTGCAGTACTAATATTTCTGGACTGCAGGAACAGTGAACGTATTTATATATTGCAGTACTAATATTTCTGGAATGCAGGAACAGTGAACGTAGTTTAATATTGCAGTACTAATATTTCTGGACTGCAGGAACAGTGAACGTATTTATATATTGCAGTACTAATATTTCTGGACTGCAGGAACAGTGAACGTATTTATATATTGCAGTACTAATATTTCTGGACTGCAGGAACAGTGAACGTAGTTAAATATTGTAGTAATAATATTTCTGGACTGCAGGAACAGTGAACGTAGTTTAATATTGCAGTACTAATATTTCTGGACTGCAGGAACAGTGAACGTATTTATATATTGCAGTAGAATTTTTTTTTTACTTTTTTTATAATTTTTTTTATAATTTTTTAATAACAATGGACTTAGCAGGACAGAGCACAGGACACAGCACCACTGGACTCAGCAGGACAGAACACAGGACACAGCACCACTGGACTCAGCAGGACAGAGCACTGGACAAAGCACCACTGGACTCAGCAGGACAGAGTGACAAGATACAGCACCACTAAAAAACCCAACCGCCCTCTTCCCTGATCTTAGCCCGACTGAAGATGACGGCAGCAAGCGGGGAATTTATACAATCCGAGTCTCGCGAGATCCGATGGCAAGATTTTGAGTCTCAGCCTCACTTTCACAGTTTCTCCCCGCCGGAAGTACCCGAACAGTGCTCGGATCGCCCTCGGATCCATACTGTTCGGGTGTGCTCGGATTGCGATAATCCTTGCCCGCTTATCTCTGATGTTTATTTCTTTCGAACCGAAAATCATGTGTTATTATTATTATTATTATTATTATCATTTATTTGTTAGGCGCCACAAGGTTTCCGCAGCGCCGTACATAATACAAACAGGAGACCATACAGGGTGACATAGTACACAGCAATAAACACAAAGTACCAATACTTCAGAACTCCGAGCAGACATATGAGCGAAGATGGAGTAGAAGAACAGGTATGGAGACAGGAGGGGAGAGGGGCCCTGCTCATACGAGCTCACATCCTAAGGGAGGGTGGACAAACAGGTACAGGAGGGAGCCATTAAAGTAAGGGGGAGAAGGGCGGGGCTGGTGGAGAGAGGGGAGAACAAGAGAAGGATGTTTGCGAACGTGCAACGAGGTAAGGGTTAAATGGATTGTTGGTAGGCTTTGAGGAACAGGTGAGTTTTGAGTGCCCGTTTGAAGGAGCACAGACTGGGTGAGAGACGGATGGAGCGAGGGAGGTCGTTCCAGTGGAGGGGAGCAGCTCGGGAGAAGTCTTGGATTCTGGAGTGGGAAGACGTGATCAGAGTAGAGGAGAGGCGACGGTCGTTGGCCGAGCGCAGGGAGTGGGCAGGGGTGTGAATGGTGAGGAGGTTGGAGATGTAGGGGGCAGTAGACTGGGAGAGGGCTTTGTAAGTGGTGGTGAGGAGCTTGAAAAGGATCCTGTAGGGGAAGGGGAGCCAGTGTAAGGCAAGGCAGAGAGGGGAGGCGGAGGAGGAGCGGCGTGAGAGAAAGGTGAGTCGGGCGGCCGCATTAAGAACAGAGCGAAGGGGGGCGAGGTGGGAGAGGGGGAGGCCAGTAAGGAGAAGGTTGCAGTAGTCGAGGCGGGAGATGATGAGAGCATGTATGATGGTTTTGGTGGCATCTTGTGAGAGGAAGGGCCGGATGCGGGCAATGTTACGCAGCTGGAAGCGGCAGGTTTGGGCTAGAGATTGGATGTGGGGGACAAAGGAGAGAGAGGAGTCAAGGGTGACACCCAGGCAGCGGAGCTGGGTGACAGAGGAGATGGTTGAATTATTAACCACGATGGAGAGGTTGTGGTGAGAGGGGAGCCTGGGGGGAGGGAAGACAATTAGTTCAGTTTTAGAGATATTAATTTTGAGAAAGCGCGAGGACATCCAGGAGGAGATGGCAGAGAGGCAGTCAGATACACGAGAGAGGACAGTGGGAGAGAGATCAAGAGAAGATACGTAGAGCTGAATGTCGTCAGCATAGAGGTGATACTGAAGACCATAGGAGGAGATGAGAGTCCAGAGTGAGGAAGTGTAGAGCGAGAATAGTAGGGGGCCGAGAACAGAGCCCTGGGGGACACCAAGCGGGAGAGGGGAAGGGGTAGAGGCAGAGCCAGATGTGGAGACAGAGAAGGTGCGGTTGGCGAGATAAGAGCAGAACCAGGCGTGGACAGAACCAGAGAGGCCAAGAGAGAGAAGAGTTTGCAGAAGGAGGGGGTGATCCACAGTGTCAAAGGCTGCAGAGAGGTCGAGGAGGATGAGTATGGAGAAGTGACCCCTGGATTTGGCTGAGAGGAGGTCGTTGGTGACTTTGGCCAGGGCGGTTTCAGTAGAGTGGAGGGGGCGGTAGCCAGATTGGAGAGGGTCGAGGAGGGAATTGTCTGAGAGGTAATTGGTGAGACGACAGCAGACTATCCGCTCAAGTAATTTGGAGGCATAGGGGAGAAGTGAGATGGGGCGATAGTTGGCGAGGGAGGTGGGGTCAAGATTGGGTTTTTTGAGGATAGGAGAGATGAGAGCGTGTTTGAATAAGGAGGGTACAACACCTGAGGCGAGTGATAAGTTGAGTAGGTGTGCAAGGTAGGAGCAGGCAGTAAGAGAGAGAGAACGAAGGAGGTTGGAGGGGATGGGATCAAGCGGACAGGTGGAGGGTGGAGAGGAAAGAATAAGGGAGCGAACTTCATCGCCAGATGTGGGGTGGAAGGAGCACCAGAGTTGCGTGTTGGATGGGGGTGGAGCAATAAGGGCAGGGGGAGAGGGGGAGGAAGAAGAGATGTTAAGTCTCATGGCCTCAATTTTGGAAGAGAAAAAAGTGGCGAAGTCAGCAGCGGTAAGGGAAAGTGGGACTGGAGGAGGGGGGGGAGAAAGGAGGGAGTTGAAGGTTGCGAAGAGGCGGCGGGGATTAGAGGACTGAGAAGAGATGAGGGATTTAAAGAAGGTGTGTTTAGCAAGGGAGAGGGCAGAGCAGAAAGAGGAGAGGATGAATTTGAAGTGAAGGAAGTCAGCGAGGGAGCGAGATTTCCTTCAGAGGCGTTCGGCAGTGCGGGAGCACTTTTGGAGGAAGCGAGTGAGTTTGGAGTGCCACGGTTGAGGAATAAGGCGGCGGCAGCGGATAGGAGCTGCGGGGGCGACAGCATCCAGGGCAGTAGTGAGTGAATGGTTGTAGAGAGAGGACGCTTGGTCTGGACAGGCCAGGGAAGGGAGGGGAGAGAGGAGAGAATCAAGAGAGGAGGAGAAAGAGGTAAGGTCAATCGCTTCAAGGTTGCGTCTGGTGAGGGTGACTTTCGGCGGGGGGGAGCAGGAGAGGAGGACAGAGTAAAGGAGAGGAGATGGTGGTCTGAGAGTGGGAAGGGAGAGTTTGAGAAATCAGAGAGATCGCAGAGGTGAGAGAAGACTAGGTCAAGGGAGTGGCCAAGACGGTGGGTGGGGGAGGAGGTCCATTGGGTGAGGCCAAGGGAGGTGGAGAGGATGAGAAGTTTGATGGTGGCAGGGTCAGAGCAGTTATCAATAGGGATGTTGAAGTCGCCGAGTATGATGGAAGGAAGGTCAGAGGAAAGGTAGTGGGGGAGCCAGGCAGCGAAGTTATCCAGGAAAAGGGAGGTAGGGCCAGGGGGACGATAGATGACGGAGACGCGGAGTTGGATAGGAGAGAAGAGACGGATGGAGTGAACTTCGAAGGAGGAGAAAGAGAGGGAAGGTACGGTGGGAATGACCCGGTAAGTGCATCAGGGGGATAGGAGGAGGCCCACTCCACCTCCTGGACGCTCGTCCGGTCTGGTGGAGTGGGTGAAGGAGAGGCCCCCATAGGAGAGGGCAGCAGGTGAGGTGGTGTCAGAGGGAGTGAGCCAGGTTTCAGTGATGGCAAGAAGGTTGAGAGAGTTAGAGATGAAGAGGTCGTGGATGGAGGTCAGTTTGTTACGAATGGACCTAGAGTTCCAGAGGGCACATGAGAAGGGGAGGGAAGGATGAGGGGAGATGCGGATAAGGTTGTCGAGGTTGATGGAGCGAGGGTGGGGGTGAGAATTGGACCAGTGGGGGGGAGTGGGGGAGAGGTTATTGGAGCCCGGGAAAGAGAAGGGACCATGAGAGGAGGACCGGTAAGGGTGACTCGGGGAGAGGATGGGAATGGGAAAGGAGCGGGGCGGCATAGTGAGAGATGTGTGGCAGGAGTGAGAGTGAAGAGGCAATGGAGGCAGGAGGAGAGTACTCGAGTAAAGTCAGGTGACACTAACGGAGCGTGGAGAGACGGGAGGTGAGTTGCACAGAACCAGACGGAGTGAAACAGAAGGGCAGTGGTATAGCAGTTCATTTGTTGTTGATATTATTTACAAGTAGAGATGCTCACTGACGCCCGTGAAGTGGTTTTGGTTTTGGATCTGGATTAGCTTCGTGTTTTGGTTTTGGCAAAACCACCCTCATGTGTTTTGGTTTTGGATCTGTTTGTTTTTTAAAAAAAAATATGCTAAAATCACATAATTTTGCTCTTTTTTTGATCCTACTATATTATTAACCTCAATAACACTATTTTCAAGTCATTTGCAGTCAATTTTGACCACTTCACAGGTCACAATATTATTTTCATACACGTTTGGACAAATACTGCAGCGACCTGCAGGGCCATCTTAACAACATTATGGGCCCCTGGGCAAAGCAGTGCACTGGGGCCCCTAGATATAGATATATAGATGTATACAGATACAGATATAGATATAGATATATAGAGATAGAGATAGATAGATGTACTTGCTCAGTGACCCTTGTAGGTTTTTTTTTTGCAGGTTTTTTTCTTTTGCAGGATTATTTATTCTCATTAAGAGCCTGTAACAGATTCTGGATACTATATTACTAATCTTGATTAGCGCTGGCTTACCTGAGGTGCGGAGTCTAACGATCTCCCCGGTGTTCACCAAGAACCGCCGCAAGGCGGGGTGGGCTTCGCTGCCAGGAGTCGCAGGTCGCGGTCCCCAGGTTCGCCTCAAGATGTAGTACAGCGGAGTGAAGCGGTGGTAGCGGAGTCAACGAGCCGGTTCGGTACACAGGAATGGAGTCAGGCAGAATCAGAAGGCAACTCGGAGTCAACAAGCCAGGTTCGGTACACGGGTCACAAGAATAGGAGAATGGTCAGCAAGCCGGGTCGGTACACAGGGAATAGAGAGCCAGGGAAGTCAAACAGGCAGAGATCAGCACACAGGAGACACAGGAACAGGAAGACACTGCAATCCACGAAGAGCAGGAGCCAGGAACAGGTAAGTGTTGCTCTGACACTCAGCGAGTGTCAGAGTAAGGTTTTTATACAGACGGGGATTCAAAATCCCCGCCTCTAGGTTGTGGTCATGTGACCGCCTCCGGGTGCGGTCACATGGTCCGAATGCGGAAGTGCGGCTGGACGGAGCGGCGGGGATAAGGTAAGTCCGTAACAGTACCCCCTGCCATAAAGGTGGACTCCGAACACCTAATAGGGTTTCAAAGGAAATTTTTTATGGAAGGATCTAAGTAGACGGGGAGCATGTAGATCAATGGCTCTTACCCATGAGCGCTCCTCAGGACCGTAACCCTTCCAATCCACCAAGAACTGTATGGCACCCTTGATCCGGTCAAATAGTTCAGAAATCAGTGGCAGTGGATACCGATTTTTAACGGTAATGGCATTCAGGCCTCTGTAATCAATGCAAGGGCGGAGGCCCCCATCTTTCTTTTTTACGAAGAAGAAGCCAGCCCCAGCTGGGGAGGCAGACTTGCGGATGAAGCCCCTGCTTAGATTTTCTTGGATGTACTCCTCCATAGCCTTAGATTCCGGGAGGGAAAGGGGGTAAACACGGCCCCTGGGAATGGGTTTACCAGGTATCAGATCAATGCCACAGTCCCAGATTCTGTGAGGAGGAAGTCTAGTGGCCTCTTGTTGACAGAAAACATCAGAGAAGGTTTGGTATGGCTCAGGCAGGAGAGTCACAGGAAATTCTTGGGTACGTCTGGGACTATTCGGGGGAACCACTCTCTGTAGGCAGCGAGAGAAGCAGGACTGTCCCCAGGACAATATGTGACCAGATTTCCAGTCCAAGGTGGGAGAGTGGGCACGAAACCAAGGAAGTCCTAGGATGACTGGGTTGGTAGATCTCTGTATTACTAGAAAAGAAATCTTCTCCCGATGAAGTGCTCCTATCTGAAGTAGAAGAGGAATAGTGCGTACCAAGATGGACCCCTCAGGGATTCTTCCCCCATCAATGGCCATCAGAGAGATGGGTTGTTCCAAGGCTTGTGTGGGAATAGCGAATTGTTTAACTACTGTGGCAGAAATGAAATTTCCTGCGGCCCCGGAATCTAGAAGAGCCGACTGCGGGAAGGTCTTTTGTCCTAACTGAAGGGAAATGGGAATAGACAGGCAATCATTACTATTGGGAACTGACTGACACTGAGAAAAGAGGCCCAACGACACAGCTCCAGAACTCGTTAGGCCCTGTCGTTTCCCGAGCGTTTGGGACAAGAACTCAGAAGATGGCCACTCTCACCACAATATAAACACAACTTGTTCCGAAATCTCCTCTCCCTCTCTTCGGCTGATAGGCGGGTCCTCCCAAGTTGCATGGGCTCTTCAGGGGGAAGAACAGGGGTCTGGAAGTTGGGGGCCAAGCGAATCATGCTACGCCGCGACTGTTCCTTCTCGGAATTACGTTCCTTGAAACGCAAATCAACTTTGACACAGAGGGAGATGATGTCGTCCAAAGATGTAGGGAGTTCCTGGGATACCAACTCGTCTTTGATTCGGTCTGAAAGGCCCTGCCAGAATGTAGCTACTAGAGCCTCATCATTCCAGCGAAGTTCAGAGGCCATGGTTCTGAAGTGGACCGCATACTGCCCCACAGACTGGTTTCCCTGGCGGAGTCGTAGTAAGCCGGAAGCGGCATTGGACACCCTTCCTGGCTCATCAAATATTTTCTTGAAGGTGGACAAGAAGAGGTTGAAGTCATGTAGAATGGGGTCGTCCCTCTCCCATAAGGGGGAAGCCCATGCTAAGGCTTGACCGGACAATAACGAAATCACATAGGCCACTTTCGTTTTTCCGGAGGGGAAGTTCCCAGGTAGAAGCTCGAATTGTATAGAGCATTGATTTAAAAATCCTCTGCAATTTTTAGGGTCTCCATCGAACTTAGGTGGGTTAGGTAACCGTAGCTGCGAGGAAGAAGCTGCTGCTGCTGCCTGAGGTACAGGGGCCACTGCCGGCCCAGGTGATCCACCAGCCACTAGGGTGTTCTGGACAACATCCAAGCGAGTGGATAGGCTATTGAGGAATTTTAAAAGTTGCTCTTGGTTAGCTTCTTGTTTATCCATCCTTCCTACTAAATGCTCCAACAGATCTTTAGCTGTGGTATCCATGGTCAGAGCAAACTGTAACAGATTCTGGATACTATATTACTAATCTTGATTAGCGCTGGCTTACCTGAGGTGCGGAGTCTAACGATCTCCCCGGTGTTCACCAAGAACCGCCGCAAGGCGGGGTGGGCTTCGCTGCCAGGAGTCGCAGGTCGCGGTCCCCAGGTTCGCCTCAAGATGTAGTACAGCGGAGTGAAGCGGTGGTAGCGGAGTCAACGAGCCGGTTCGGTACACAGGAATGGAGTCAGGCAGAATCAGAAGGCAACTCGGAGTCAACAAGCCAGGTTCGGTACACGGGTCACAAGAATAGGAGAATGGTCAGCAAGCCGGGTCGGTACACAGGGAATAGAGAGCCAGGGAAGTCAAACAGGCAGAGATCAGCACACAGGAGACACAGGAACAGGAAGACACTGCAATCCACGAAGAGCAGGAGCCAGGAACAGGTAAGTGTTGCTCTGACACTCAGCGAGTGTCAGAGTGAGGTTTTTATACAGACGGGGATTCAAAATCCCCGCCTCTAGGTTGTGGTCATGTGACCGCCTCCGGGTGCGGTCACATGGTCCGAATGCGGAAGTGCGGCTGGACGGAGCGGCGGGGATAAGGTAAGTCCGTAACAGAGCCGTGCCTATGGGGCCCCCTTGCCCGTGGGGCCCCCGGGCAGCTGCCCATCGTGCCCAATGGAAAAGATGGCCCTGGCGACCTGGCTGGATGGTAAGCGACAGAGTAATGACTCAAACACACGGCAGTTCCTACCACATCTAGGACACATTGGCACACAGCAGTGGCAGAAAAGAAAAGTGGTGCAAGATGGAATTGTCCTTGGGCCCTCCCACCCACCCTCATGCTGGATCTTAAAAAGGACTTGCACAGTTTAACAAACTGTTAGGAACGCCTCCAGCCGGCACAACACAACCCGGAATCTACTCTGCCAATCAGGTGTTCACTGGAGCCCCTGATGGTGGGGACAGACTGGGCCGCAGACTGACAGAGGGTCGTGAAGTGTGTACCGGCTGGGGAGAACCCAGGCAAGCAGAGTGAGGTCCACGCAGAGGTCAAAGGCCGGCAGCAGACAACAGTATCGGTGAACAAGCTGAGGTCAGGGGTCACAGGCGGATAGCAGAAACAGTAAACAGGCCAGAGATCAGGGTCACAGGAAACACAAGCGAAGTCCAATTCAAAGCCAAGGGTCATATACGGGAAATCAGTAGTGGTATCAGGATACAGGAACAGGAGCAAGCAGGTCAGCAGACTGGAGCACAGAAGCTATAACCGGCAATGAGGTAGCAGACCTCATTGCCTTAAATAGTAAGCCCAGCCAATCAGAGCCTAGCTCTGGCAGAATCCAGCCCCCTTGCACCTAATAATTAATTAGCCCGCAGGCAAGTAATCCATTAAGTGCATGCGCCCGGCTACTCACCACCGAGACGCAGCGATGAAGCGTCCATCCGTTGCCCCGGCAACGGCCGGGTTATGGGCGGAAGTGATGTCCCGGTCGCCATAGCGACGGCCGGGACGTGGGTAAGTGAGTTGCGGCGGCAGGGCACCACCGCGGCTCGTAACACAAACCAAGCACTTCAGCCACAAAAGTGCCACTCCTAGTGACTGAAGTGCTTGGTTTGCTGGGGCCCCCACAAAACAAGGTAACAATGGCTTTAACCACCTAAGGTAACAGTGGTGTTAATGAACTCTACTGTGGTAAGATATTGTTGTCATCATCCTCAGCCTCATCTCCACCCTCATCAGTGTGTACATCATCCTCACACATTATTAATTCATCACCGCTGGAATCTACTGTTACAGAAGTCTCAATATTTCGATGTATTTGGCGGGGAAGGCCTTCCACGTGGAACTTGAAGTTAATTTTTATGAACACCAACTTTTCTACATTTTGAGGAAGTAGCCTCCTACGCCGATCGCTGACAAGGTTCCCGGCTGTGCTGAAAACTCTCAGTACACACTGGAGGGTGGGCAGCTTAGGCAGTACAAAGCGAGTTGGTACATGGGTCTCCAAATTCCCTTTTTTTCCTCCCAGTATGTAAAGGGACTGTCTGATGTGTCTATTTCTATGCCGTTGTGAAAATAATCCTCCACCATCCTTTAGATGTTGATAGTAGGATTAGGTGGAGTTACGCACAGGTTTCACGTTTTTTGGTCAATTCTTTTAGAGCAGACTAAATGTCAAAATTTGGTTTCTGCATCATCCCTGGGTCTCTTGGGAAAACTAAGCTTTTTCCTAGCAGCAGTTGAGTGAGAAACTGAAGGAGGGGATGCCATCCTGTCACGTAACACTTGAGCTGTAATCTTGCTCACCAGGAGCTTCTTGCATCTCTTCAGATCTGGGTCAGTTGGAAACAAAGAGAAAACATAGGTCTTAAACCGAGGATCAAGCACAGTCGCCAAAATGTACTGATCCGATTTCAAGATTTTGATAACTCTTGGATCCTGGCAAAGCGAATAAAGTACTTGATCTACAAGTCCAAAATACTTAGTGGAACTGCTTTGTTTAATCTCCTCCTTAACTTTTTCAAGCTGCTTTTCCAAAAGTCTAATTAAGGGAATAACTTGACTCAAGCTCACAGTTTTTGAACTCACTTCACAGGTGACTACTTCAAATGGTTTTAGCCCCTTGCACAACACGGAAAGTATTCCCCACTGCACTTGACTAAAATACACCCCCCCCCCCTCCTTTCCCAATGTCATGGCTTGTGGAGTAAGCGTGGATGGCTTTTCGCTGATCCTCCATCCTCGGAAGCATATACAGGATGGAATTCCATCTTGTCACCAGCTCTTGCTTCAGTTGGTGGCAAGGCAAATTAAATTGCTCTTGTAGCTGCTGAAATCTTCTACACGCTGTTGCTGAATGCCGGAAATGTCCAGATATATTACGGGACACAGACAGCATCTCCTGCACGTCCCTGTCATTTTTTAAAAAGTTCTGCACCACTAAGTTTATTGTGTGAGCAAAACAGGGAATGTGATGGAATTCACCCATGCTGTAATGCTCTGACAATATTGGTGGCGTTATCAGAAATGACATATCCTGAGGAGAGTCCAAGCGGGATAAGCCATGTTGTAATGACATCCCTTAGTTTTTGTAACAGATTGTCAGCTGTATGTCTCTTAGTGAAGCCAGTGATACACAGAGTAGCCTGCCTCTGACAAATGTGACTTACTTGGGTACATGCTGCTGCTGTTCCTGCTGGTGAAGGCGAATCACCAACCCAGTGGGCTGTTACAGTCAAAAAATCTTTAGTTTGCCCAGTTCCGCTTGTCCACATATTTGTGGTTAAGTGTACAGTGGGTAGAATGGAATTTTGCAGCCCAATAATAACATTTTTACGAACCTTCTGGTAGAGGTGAGGAATAGCTTTTCTACTGAAATGATGTCGTGATGGAATTTGGTAACGGGGACACAAGACCTCAAGTAACTGTCTAAAACCAGCTGCATTAATAGTGGATATTGGACGCAGATCTAATACGAGCATAGTCGCCATGGCGTCTGTGGTCCGCTTTGCAACTGGGTGACAGCTTTCATACTTGCTTCCTCTTGCAAAGGATTGTTTAACAGTCAGTTGTTGTAAACTACTAGTAGTATTCTTCTTGGTCTGCTTCTGGGATGAAAATTCACCCCCAGCAGCAGCTACAGCAGCAGCAGTGGGACTAACGCTCTAGAATTCTTCAGAGGAATCCAGAATAGTGGAGGAGTCATCTAGCCTTAGCAACTTGGATGCAGGACTAACTCCGATCACTACTGAGGATATTGATGAGGACGGTGTTGTGGGTGTAGATTGCAGGCGTCGGGATGTAGGTGAGAGAAGGGTCCTAGCTAATGACGGACTGCTTGTTGTTATTTTTTTACCATAACTTTCAGATTTTCCCAACACCTTGCCATACATATGAAGTGGCTTTTTTGGTCTTATGTCCAGGCATGACATTGGCCTTCTTCTTATCACGTGCCAGAACTGCTTCCACTGGTGCAGGACTTACACAAACAACATCATCCTCATCAACATCCTCATTAGCGCCCTCGTCCACTACACAAATATCCCCCTCATCCTGTTCCAATTCCAAAGTGGCATCCTCAATTGGTGTATCACCGGCTACATCAGCAGAAATGCTGAAAGGGGCCTTCTTTATGGATACACTATCTGAATGATCACGATTACACATAGCACTCGTGCATGGACTCTCCTCAGGGATTGGTGTCATTTCTGAATCTGAGCATACATTTTCCTCTAATGCCTTACTGTTTTCTTCCAGCTCGACTTTTACACATAACAGTATTTTTACACCACTTTTGGAGTCCGAATTACTTGGTCTTGCTTGGTCACGAGTGACCTTACAAGAAGATGCCTCAGTAACATTTTTAGAACTCGCACTCATAGAGAAAGGCAAAGGCCTCATTCTTTCTTTGCCACTGTGTGTTTAGAATGGCATGTTGGCAATTCTTTTTTCAGGCAGATAACTTTTCATAGATTCCTGCTCTTTTCTTCTTCACCACGGTAAAAGGTGTTGTTTTTTTTATGTTTTTTTTCCTGAATTCAAAAGACTATGTACTTTTACATAGGCTTTACCAGATGACGTACAGGGATTACTATCATCAGGACTGGTGGCAGCATCTGCTTGCTGCTCCTGTTCTTCTGTGTACTGCTGTGAATCCATTTGGATAACACCCTACACTTTTTGGTGCAAGTTCAGAAAAAAAAACCTGCAAGGACTAGTATATTTGTATTTCAGCAATGACAAAATTAGAAACGCAGCTTTGTCTTTGGGTGTATATAACACCCTACACTTATTGGTGCAAATTCAGAAAAAAAGCCTGCCAGGACTAGTATATTATATTTGTATTTCAGCAATGACAAATTCAGCAATGCAGCTCTGGCTCTTGGGTGTATATAACACCCTACACTTATTGGTGCAAATTCAGAAAAAAAGCCTGCAAGGACTTGTATATTTGTATTTCAGCAATGACAAATTCAGCAATGGAGCTTTGTTGAACACTGCTACCACCCTCCTCAGGGGCAAACGCAGGATTTGTAGAGGGGGGTTTCCACACCATGCCACCAGTGGGCGTGACAAGCATTCATGGGGGTTTGGCTATAATTTTAGACAGTGCTTGGCTGCTATCAAACTATTCCTATCCCCATAATATGCATTGGCAATGCTACGTGCACTACTGTTAGTGCATGTAGAGCCGTGTTAAGCGGGGGCAGGGTCCAGCCACCTCAATAATACAGTGCCCCAGGCTTGTATGGGGGTTTCCAGGCACTAGAAAACTCCCCCTCGGTTTGCCTATGCTCCTCTTTCACTTCTGTACGTTTGCCTGACCAAACTGCTCTACACTCTATCCTACCCCTTCTGTATCCCTCTCTCAAATGGCGCTAGATCGCCGTGGAGGGCGGTATTTATAGATTCCAAAACTTGCGAGATTTGAGATCCGACGACGTAACAATGACACTTTTATATAAAGAAAAAGTCTGCGGCTCTAGCGCTTCACTCAGTGTGCAGCCCTGTATATGTAACAAGAGATTGATTGGGAGGAATCATATACAGCATTTGTTTGGGGCATATACCTACCTAAACTGTGTAAGCGCATAACCATTGGGGTGTGAAGCAGGAGGGTGATTGGGGGTGCACCATCTTATTAAGACACGTATTCCCCCATAGAGATTATGTTCCCCATTCATTTGTAACTGTATCACGCTATGAGAAGTTTTGTTTGTTTACAGTTTCGTTAATAGCACAATATAAGAACAAGACTAAGGTTCGATTGAAACATAAGGAGGTGAATTTTAAGGGAGCGCTCAGTGTATGTATAAATTCTTTGAATTGACGTAACAATGACGTTTTGACTCGTTTTGGAAACCGAAAAAGCGCGAAAGTACCAAGCCGACTCGGCTCTTTTCAATGTATTTGTTTTGTCAATTTAAGCCACTCCTGTCCCCAAGAAGAGGTACAGAGGGATTGGGAGGGAGGAACCTCTTCTTGGGGTCAAGAGTGTGCTAACCACTAGGATGGGAAGTCATATAGTTTTTGGGAAAGATAGATAGAGGCAATGTGATTTATTTTAATTGTTTTTTGGTTTTTTTTATACTGCTATGTACAAGATAAAACCTGTGGAAAATTGTCAGTATATGCTACCCCAGAAAGAGTCATTCATCCTATTCTGATCAGGATGTATACAACAAGGAGGATTTCTCAGGTTCCATTTGCTGCAGTTGCGGCTGCCATCTTCTATCAGTAATGAGGTTCTGTTTGCCGACTCCTGTCCGTGCTGATGTTCCTTGCGGTGCCCTTCTCATTCTGAAGTTCCGTGTGCCCCCTCTTATCTGTGCAAAGGTTCTGGTAGCTGCCTTCTACTTGTGTTGAGTTTCTGGGTTGCAACTTCAGTCATTGCAGAGACTCTGTGCACCACATCCTGTCCTTGCTTAGGCCCAGTCGCCTATTCAGGTCCATGCTGAGGTCCCGTCAGCCATCTTCTGTCTGTGCAGGGGTTTTGATAACTACCATCTGTCCATGCTGAGTTATTGGCTGCCACCTCCTGTCCGTACGGAAACATGACCCACCCCAGTTGCACAGTGATTTGGGAACAAGTTGATTGATATTGTAATAAGAACAAAGATTATGAAGGATGATCACAGAGGAGGTAGGAGTTTATTTAATATATTGCATTGTAATGTCATTAAGATCCTCACTTTATTATATACACTATATGGACAAAAGTATTCGCTTTATCATTACATCAACAGGGACTGTAATGACTGTATTCAAATACATATACTTTAATATGGGGTTGGTTTCCCTTTTGCAGCAATAACAGGTTCCACTCTTCTTGGAAGGCTTTTCACAACATGTTGGAGTGTTTCTGTGGGAATTTGTGACCATTCATTCTGTAGAGCATTTATGATGTCCGGCACTGATGTTGGACGAGAAGGTCTGTCGCCCAATCTCCGTTCCAGTTCATCCCAAAAGTGTTCGATAGTGTTGAGGTCAGGGCTCTGTGTAGGCCAGTCAAGTTCTTTCACAACAAACTCATCAAACCATGTGTTTGCAGTCAATGCTTTGTGCACTGGAGCACAGTCATGTTGGAATAGAAAAGGGTCTTCCCCAAACTATTGCCACAAAGATGGAAGTATAGTATTGTCCAAAATGACTTGGTATGCTGAAGGATTAAGATTGCCCTTCGTCTTTTCTTTAGCTTTATCAATCCTAGGTATCCCTTTGCCCTCTGACCCCGGACATGTGCTCCTGCCCCTACCTATACCAGACCTCTCCTCTCATGCCCATAAACTTTTTAGATATATAGTTAGTGCAGCGACCTGCCAAATCCCATGCCCCCAACACTTCAAAATGGTCTGCGGTCGGATCTGGCACACCTACCAAATGGAACATATTACAAGCATCCTGAGGGGCTCCTCTGTGTCTTTCTACAAAGTTTGGTGCCCCTGGGCTTCATATCATAATCAGCCCTTGATCCAATTCTAACTAGTACCGAACCTGTGACAGGGTCATCAGATTAGACCATCCCTCCATATTTTTTGCGTGAATTTCCTTTTCCACACCCCTCACCAACCTCTCCCAGCCCCCCTCCCCCACACAACTCTGTACTGTACCCGTCTCTTCTTTCTGTCCCACAACCCCTTCCCCCCATGATTGAAATTGTAAAACCTTAACATCAAAATGGTACAAGACCAGTACTCCGCTGACTTCATATTGTACGAGCAATTTTGGGGAGTGTTGTGTGCGACACATTTATATATTTAATGTTATTTACTATGTCTTCTCAGAATTTTTGTAATTTTTTTGTGTACTTGATGTTATCAATAAAAAGTATTTTAAAAAAAAAAGTTTGCCCTTCACTGGAGAGAAGGGGCCTAGACCAAACCCTGCAAAACAGCCACATACCATTATACCTCCTCCACCAAACTTCACATAATGCAGTCAGGCAGGAAACGTTCTCCTGGCATCCACCAATCCCAGACTTGGCCATCTGACTGCCAAATAGAGACGCTGATTCGTCACTCCACAGAACACGTTTCCACTGCTCCACAGTCCAGTGTAGGTGTGCTTTACACCACAACATTGTTTGATAATGATTGAACTATACTGAGAATGTAACATTTGAGCTGGATAAAGCCTTCCAGTAGCCTTCCATTTTGTCATACAAGTGATATAAATAAAAATAAAAATTTCTAGTTGAACAATTTTTTTTTTCACATCATTAATGTTTCCCCTCAGTGCATTGAGATTTTCTTGGAGGTTTGTCATTGTTTCAGCTACACCTGTTGCATCACCGGATGCCTGATAACTTTTGATGTTTGACCCCTTCTTTCCTCGTTCGATGTTTTATCTGAAATGACAGTGATACCTATGTGAAGAAAGGAACCAAAAAGTAGTTACATTTCATGATTAACGGAACACAACATTTATTTTTAACACTCAATGGACTACTAACATTTGTTCACCTTGGACACTGCTTGAAATAACTTTGTGGTGATGTCCATCTTGGGCGTTCTGGGATGCCTTTGTCATGGTCCATACTAACTGCAGTGAAATATAGATGTAATATACTCACAGATAGGCACAGGGTATACAACATGACATTTCTCATGTTTATGATTGTTATTTACCTTCCTTTACTTCCTCTTTTATTTTCACATCGGCAATGTTTTTTCTCTGTTGATCTAGATAGTTGATCACACTCTCTTGAATACTAACTTTTTAATGTATGCTTGTATTTTTTTTTTAACTTCCATTGTTCCTTGTCTTAAAGATCAGACCATCGCTTCTGTATCTGGAACTTCTTTCTGCTTTTTCCCAGTTTCTCTCTTAACATATTGATCAATTGTTGCAATATTAATTCCTTTCTGTAATTTGTTTTTAAGCAAACGTAGTCATGTTGGTCCAGAATTCTGACCATCACCTCCATCGCCCTCTGAGTCATTGATTTTGCTTTTTTCCCATCATCCGATGGCATTCCTTGTTCTCCTTTCCCTTCCACTCCTCCATCGATATTTTCATCTTATTCCATCTTGTGATGTACCAGTGGCGACGGTCTGGCTCCTCTATGTTCGTCCAGAATATTCTCCTGCAAAAGTGGGCGTATAAAATTGGTATGAACCAATCACTGCAGCTCTAGCAACATAGTGGGCGAACTTTCGCCATTACGGTTCGTCCGCGGTGGTTGTTTTTGCAGAGCATTGCTACTCGTGATTCCAGTTTTGGTACTTTCTGAACAGATTTCTTGATTTATCTCCTTCCTTTCATCGCTATTATACCAAGGTAGGTACTTTATGTAATATCACTGTTTATATAGGACTTTTGTGTAGATGTAAATATTGCAATACATGTTTTGCCTATTTTCAGAGATTTCATCATGACAGCAGATAAGAAATAGAATGTAGAGCACATGAAGGATTTCATTGAGGCCTACAGATCCCATCCCTGCTTGTGGCAAAGCAAGTCCAAAGACTATTCAAACAGGCAGAAGAGGATGAAGGGTTATGAGTAAATGGAGAGAGTCAGCCTTCCTCACTATACGGACACAACAGCAGAATGTGTCAGAGAGAAGATACAAAACATATGTGCAGTGATCCGCAAAGAAATAAATAAGATGGAGGCTTCTAAAATATCTGGAGCAGCGGCTGAAGATGTGCACGTACTAAAGTTGTGGTACTTCGATCGCCTGAGGTCCACGGCAGATCAGGAGACTGCCAAACAATCAACTGGATACTTGACCCAGGGGGGGTCTAGTTCCTTATCTGTCCCTCAAGAAACTGAAGACATACTGTAAAGTGTCATAGTAAACACACATTCATGAATGTTTAACATTTTTATTAACATATTGCTCAAAATGAGTACTTCAATATAACATAGGATGTTAATGAACATACATTATAACATGCCATTCTGCCATGACATGGTACCTTCACTATTAAAATATTGTAAGTACTCCTCCCTGTCTCACTTGGCCTGTGCACATTGAGGCTTTTATGTCAAAGATAGTTGTGTAGAAACAACACACCATTACCACCTTGTCTATTTTGTAAAGGTTAATAGCAATATGAGAAATCCTGAACCTGTAACCTAATATAACAAACGCATTCTCCACTACCCGCCTTGCTTTTGGTCTTCTGTAATTTAATATCCTCCTTTGTGAGTGCTTTTTGGGGGAAAGGTTTTAAAATGATAACTTGTAGCGCAAATGCTTCAGCCACAAATACAAAATTAAGCCTAATTTAGTTTGGGTATGTGTGGGCAGATTAAGCCCATTTTTTTAAAATTTGTCATGGAACGGTATCTGTTCCAGTGCACCCTCATCAGCTACTTTGACATTTTTTCCAATGCCCACGAAGATGAATTCATATTTTATCATTTATAATACTGAAGAATCCCTTGTAATTGTAGAAATAGGAGCCTGTTATAGTGGATGGCATAATTCTGACGTTTCCCATCTATGCCCTGCCCCAATTTGAGTAATTCCACATTTCTTCAAATTCTTCAGCGATAACTTGCCATTCCTCAACCATTGATAGGAATGGTAGGAATTTAAAAGAGGAAGATTGTTGTCATGTTAAATCAATACATGCATCTATTGTTGTTGTACTTTTTTACTTTATATTTTTCTTACACGGTCATCTGCCTTCATTGAGGGGGGGTTTCTGATGTGGTGGAGGATACTGTGTAGACGCCTGGCCCCACCCAGCCCAGTTCAGAAGCCACCCATCAACACGGTCATCAACTTGGCAGGTGGGGAAAGAAAAGGCCACGGGAGGCGGAAAACACAGAGGTCATGACTCCTCGAAACTGGACTCAGCCGACAGGCTGGTGGAAGAATATAACGACGAGTATGGCCTGATGTGTGCGACAATAGCAAAATAGCTGAAAGCTTAGATGCAGAAAACAGGGCTGAGGCTGAGCATTTTGGTTATGAGGATGGGGCCGTAACCACTCGGCACTTTTTTATTTTTATATTTATTACACCTTTTGTTTGTCACCTTCACTTTTATGTTTTTTATGTTTCATGGAGTTTAGGGTGCGGCTAGGCCCTTATGGGCTCTGTCATCCCCGAAGATCTAGGGAGGGCTGTATGGCCCTTAGGTTCCAAACCCCCTGAACCCATTGTTTGCCCTTTCAGGGGGTTAGCCCAGTTGTCGAGTCCTGGATGAAGCTTTGGCAGATCCCAGGGGCTAAAGGGTCCTCCCTAGCCGTGCAGCGAAGGGGGTCCCCCTAAGGTACATTTTGGTTCCGGTGGTTGGGGACTAGGGTCCTTCCTCTATAGAGAAGGGCCATGTACGGCACCCTTGTGCACGGTTTTAAGTTTACACTTTTTTTTGAGCACTTGGGCACGAAAGCACGTTTCCAGGCTTTCAATAGAAAAAATATATACACTCTAGTAATAGGCCAGAAAAATACTATATATATATATATATATATATATATGCCATAAATCCAGCTGTAGTCAATTGCCAGCTATATGCCTAGTTATAGTAATATGTCTAATAAGGACAGTAAAACATAATTTTTGTAACACTCACCAGTAGTATCACTAGCTGCAGTAATAGAGATATATCAGTATCGTGCTTGTAGTATGCCCGGCTATAGTAATGGCATTGTAAATTACCCAGTTACATTGATGAGCAGTGTAATATACCATCTACAGCATACACTGAAATCTTAGTGGGACCATTTATACATAGCAATATGCCAGAAATAGGGCAAGTCCTAAGCTCATGCTCCCACATGCCACTGCTTGCTCCCATGTGTTTGTCCTGATCCTGCTGACAATGGTGCTCAGTCACTGTGACATGAAGGTGGGAAACAGCAGCTTCTGTTTGGTCATCACAATTAGAAGCGAGCGGTGTGATCACTTATAACACATCAGATGGCGGTTGCCATTACAATGACTTCTCCCCCTTTACTTTCTAGCATGCGGGTGGCTGGCTTGGATAAAGGAAGGTGATAATATGAACACAAAAAAACTATAACTAAAGAATGACCCAGAGCAGTGCTGAAGAGAGTACAGGCCTGTGCTCCAGATGCAGGAATCTGTTATCTACAGTTCCAAAAACTAAATTGCAGGTAAAAAAAGGAAATAATCACAGCTGCTGGTGTCAGTGTCATACAAGCAGACAGAACACCATGAACAGTGTGGGAAATGACAGGAGAAATGTTTAAATGTAACTTATTATATAATAGATGCGGTGTTGTAAAACTTGGAAATATCTCTTATCTGTGTAACCTCAAGTACTAAGAGTTCTGTATAATAGATCCCACATCTGTACATTGCATATTTTGTGTACGGTAAAAGAAATAAAAGCACTTGATGCTTTAAGTGATGTGACAGTAAACCTGTTATACGGGTTGAAGAAAAACAGAAAATAAAAAGAATTGCTGAAAAAGGGCTTAAACCTGTCCACACACAGGCTGATCCTACTGCTCAACTGTTTAACTTGGTCACACATGTGAGTGGCGAGTTTGGATGAGATCTGGTCAATTGTTCAGATCCTTAATGGCTCCATTGTAGCCCGTTAGTACAGTTGAAAGTTAACCACACATACAGGCCAATTGCAGTCATCGTTCAACTGCATTTTATGCCATGGTCTATAATAATCCTTTGAATTTCAAGATCATGATCAGGGACTGTGGTTGTTTTCAGGCCACTCACACTTGCATATCACAGGGTGTGACTAGCTCTACTCTTAGTAGAACACTGAACTAGAACTCATAGTATCAACTGAAGCCACTAGTGGGTAATTTACTCAGTGCAAGTGTATTTATTTCCCAGTGTGTCTATGAAGACATGATTAAAAGTCTTTGTACAGCAAACTTTAAACCAATCAATGTTTTTATTTGTGCATTAATAGGAGGTGGTGTGGTTACTGTGTTCTAGAAAAATATCCACTTGTAGCCATTTAGAATGCTAAATGATAAAGTGTCCCTTTCATTATAGGCAAAATATATATTAATTCATTAGAAAGCAATCAAACATAGTTACATGCAGTTTGGACATTTTTCTTCCCATAAACCTGTTTGTGTTATATACCTTAACAAAGACATATTGACATGTGTTGCACAGTCTGAAACTTTAGCCTATATTGTAAAAAGACACAGAACACTTTTTACAATATTACTGTGAAACAGAGTCTGTTACTTTAAATCTGCAATCCCACATAATTTTTTATTTTTTTTTAAACCCAGCATGTTTTGTACCAGTATATCATGACTTTTTCTAGGATTTTCTCATATAATTTACCCTTGAAAAAGCTCTTTGTGTGGGAGAGATATATACCTGCAGTCTCTCAGTTGAATGTATTTGTATTTCAGGACTCAACCTCACTAGGAGAGGGGCACCTGATCTCTAGATCAGAGCACTAAGTCTATGCAGGGGAAGAATGGGGCAGGAGAATTGTGCTGTGAATGAGCATGAGTAAGTTCCAAAAGATCTCTGCCCACTATGTTCTATGCCATATGACTGTGGTTGCTATGGTAGTTGCATGACATGTAGCAAATTGTAAATAGCAGCTTTAAAGTAAAACCCCATTTACCTCCTCCAATATACCAGAGAGATAAGCCTCACCCCCGCCAAAGAATTTCTTGCAGGATAAGAACAAAATTCATTCTTAGGAGGAGGAACTCTAGATGTAAGGAGGGGAGTGGTTGCAGTTCAAAAAGTGAATTGTCAGAATATACAATGATCAATCAGACTTATTTTTGAAAGTACAAAAGCTTGCTGCAAATAAAAATAATGTACTTAAAGAATTCTCCACTTTCTGTGGCAGGTGTCTAAAGTTAGCATTACCAATATCCTCATAAATGCAATGGTGTGATCATGTGCTGGTTTCTTGGTGCACCAATCAGACTGCAGAGCTAGGATGACCCCCTCCCTTTGGGAGGCACTGTATTGGTCCACTTGTATAGAACATGGGTCATGACATTCACTGTCATACGTGAGACAGGATATGTGAACAGATAAAATAATGCTATTCCATAATACACCATTTATTTAATTCACTTCAAATATCTATCTCCATTCAGGATATATTATTAATCGGTTAACTCATTTGTTAGCTATACATGAGAACGAAGTTAATCTATTTATATATCTAAACTAAAAATGTGATCTGTGATTATTGAAAGTGACCGTGTATGTAGATATCACAGAAACAATTAGACCAGGTTAGGATATGTAAGACTGAGCACAACTGAAAACTAGTACTGATAGAAGAAGTAATGTGCCTATAGCTATCATGTTTCTACTGCAGTCTAGAGAAGGAAACAAAAATTTAAATGGCTGCTTAAGCAGCACCAATTTTTTCCTTTGCCTCAGTAATTAAACCGTTACACCTAAGATTTGTGAATGGAATTAATTGCTCATCCATAGTAAACAAGTAGGTTTAGTCCTTTAAACAGGGTAGAAGGTTGGATTAAAACAAAACAACCAAACATAAACAAGACATTGTATACATTTAATCTTCCCCTTCTTTGTTTATAAAAAAAAACAACAAGAGTGAGAACCATCCCTGTGTAGCCAAAGATGGAAGAAAAGTACAACAAATGTCTACACAGCTGTTGGACAGACATACAACAACTGGAAGTTTTGACGCCACTCATCACTGATATCAGTCTGGACAGATGGAATCCTGAACCTGGACCTTGAGAGTTCTCAGTTGCTATGTCTCAGCTCTGATATAGAGTTCAAAAAGTCAGTTCCTATTAAGTGCCTGGCTATGCATGCAACGGTTATTGATTTAAGGAATGTATGTTCATTTTATCCACAATCTCCTGTCTGCTCGCAGAATAATCCCATGGACGCCTGTTTTCTGCAAATCCAAACATCTTTCGTAGGGCCACTCGGGCGGCCTCCTCTTCTGCAGCAATAATGGTCTCTCCGGGGCCTTCAGCAATCAGCTTCTTATCACTGTTAAAAACAATTGAAAAAAAACCAAAAACATTTATAACGCTAACTAAAGCAATACTAGGCAACATCTAGCTCTGAATTTAAGAAATACTAAACCAGGCCTGTCCAACCTGCGGCCCTCCAGATGTTGTGAAACTACAAGTCCCAGCATGCCCTTCCAGCTAGCAACAGGTTGTCTACTGGCAAAGCATGCTGGGGCTTGTAGTTGCACAACACCTGAAGGGGCCGCAGGTTGGACAGGCCTGTACTAAACCTATTTCAATATTTATATACATTGACTATAAAATGTATGATTTACACAGCTGGAAACTGCAATGTTTGCCCATTATTCTTTACAATATTGCTTGAGTTCCATCGGGTTGGATGAAAGCACTTGAGAACAGAAACTTTAAAATGATTCCACAGATTTTTAATGAGACCAAGATATGGACTTTGATTGGACCACTCCAGGACATTGCATTTTTATTTAAACAACTCCACTGTCCTGCTGAAATAAAAAACTTGTTCCAAGTCATAAATTTTCTGCAGTCTGCAAGAAACCTATCTCCAAGATTTATCTATATCTTACACCCTCCATTTTGCCAAGTTTCCCAGTGCCTGAAGAGAACCATCCCCACCGCCATGATTTACAGTACTAATAATGTTCTTAGGTTTACACCAAACAACCCAACATCAACCAAACTGCACAAGTGACCTTCTTGGCCATTTTTAGAGGACAGCTTATTCTAGACAAATCCACATTCTCCATTTCTTTGAGATGGAATTAAAAAAGTGCTCCACGTTATATCAGTGTCCAGATTTTCTTTAAATGTTCTTTCATCTTCATGATGAAGTTCTGGTTTGAAAATGCACCACCCAACTGTGGGACCACTCACAGACAGATGTGTTTCTTCTCAACTGAAATACTAATTGTTCACAAGTGGACTCCAATCAAACATGTGACCATAGAGGACAAAAGATTGCTCCAGGGTTTATTTAGTAAAAGGTGGTGCAAGTTTTATTTATTTTTTTAAATAAAGAAATAGTTTTAGGGGTTTTTTTTTTTTAAGGAAAGTACAAAAGGAGGTTAATGCTGTTTATAGACAATGTATGAAGATAAAATGTTTTTTTTACTAAGCTTTATCTACCGCTTCATTGGAAAGCAAAGTGTGACAGATTGTTTCTTCCTTTGTCATTTAAAACTGCTAGAGCTACATTTTACATATTCTAAACAATGACTGAAGTTGTCCAATTAAAATACAAAAAGCTCAAACTGCAAATCATAGCATGTCAGCAACATTTGTTTTGACATCATCTATGCATTAACCTGTAGACAGAACTTCTGTTACATAGGAGACTAACAAATGTCAATCATACTGCACTTCAGTCTCTGCATTGCCCCAGAGTGATACAAAATACAGGCCTCATATCCTGCACCACATGGGTGGAACAGACACACGAGCAGCACAGTGACTTAGTGATTATGAGTTAGAACCCTGACCATGGCCTTATCTGTGTAGAGTTTGTATGTTCTCCCCGTATTTGCATGGGTTCCTGCGGGTGCGCCGGTTTCCTCCCGGAAACCTCAAAAATAAGCGGACTAGCAACGCAGTCACCTCGATCAAAAGAAGACAAAACAACACTCACATGTGAGCCAAGCAAAACAGTTCATGAATTCTGAGGATAGTATTCTACTCCAGATAACCTCCCAGGGTATAAAACTGCCTTTGAAAGATGAGATGAGATGATAGCATATACACGTAACTGCTCTCACGAGCATACTTAGGATATTGCAAAAAAGTCCACAAGCTTTCTTGATATACACTAGAGTCAGAAAAATGGCCAGAAACATGTCCAGGAGACTTAAATAAGAAACTTCTTAATTTAAGATCCTTAATGAATCAGGCCCATGGTGGGAATGTCCTAGACTGAACAAATCTAGTCAGCTGTTAGAAAACTAATATATCAAATCACCTATATGTCCAACCCCACATATATCATGCTACCCTTTCCTATACCAGAGGTGGACGGCCACATGAATAAAATAATCAAAAACATTCTTAATGCAGCAGGCAGATTGCAGCTTCCTGGAAGAACCCAGATTCCCATACTACAGGCTGTAATTAGCTGTGTATGGTACACATATAGTATGGTGTATATTACTTAGATTCTTAAAGATTCAAACTGTATGCTTTGATAAAATATAAGGTCCATAAGCTACCTAATACAACACCAATTACCATTCAGGTAAAACAGACTGAGCCAACAGGAGTAAATACAAGCTAGATCTCAAACTATCCTTATTGCTGAAAGATTCCTCTCTTTTGGCCCCTGACTGGACCATTTCACAGTCAACAAGCAATAGCTAAGCTTCAGCTTGTTTCCTGGAACTTTACCTCTCACTCCTCACATAAAGACTCATGGAATTGGGCAGCACGGCGGCATAGTGGTTAGCACTTATCCCTTACAACTCTGGGGTCATGAGTTCAATTCCCGACCATGGCTTTATCTGTGAGGATTTTGTATGTTCTCCCTGTATTTGCGTGGGTTTCCTCCAGGTGCTCCGGTTTCCCCCACACACTTCAAAAACATACTAGTAGGTTAATTGGCTGCTATCAAATTGACCCTAGTCTGTGTGTGTTAGGGAATTTAGACTGTAAGTCCCAATGGGGCAGGGACTGATGTGAATGAGTTCTCTGTACAGCTCTGCGGAATTAGTGGCACTATATAAATAAATGATGATGAATTCCCCTCCTCTTGTTTACGTTCTCCCTAAACAATTATGATGCCTTTGTGATGCAGTTTGCACAGTCCTATATACAGGGGCTGGCTTGGCTGAGGGGCATCTGACGCACGGGCCGGTCCCATAGTGGTGGTGGTGGTGGTAGCAAGAGTGGTGGTGTGTTTTATATTTTAACATTTAGGTGGACATCCATGATAAGTATTTTGGGCCAAGATGTTTGTAAATCATATCATTCTATGTGGCACAAACACATTTATTTTTAAACACATTTCATCTAAATTCCATGTTAAAGAAAAGTGACTCATACTAACCAGTAGAGACCCACAAAGTACACAGGCAGTACAGTGCTGGCTCCAGATTGTTTTGTGAGCCTGGCTTCAGGAAGGGGTAGGTTTCTCTGGGACAGCTGCTCAACCAGCAAAGACATAGGGTCTATAACTGACCAGAAATCAAACAAATCCTTCCCGATCATTTGAGGAATCAGGAAATCCTACAGAACAAGAGAAAGTATGTTATAAATTGTTGAGAAAACAAAGTTGTACCTAATTTTATCAACACAATAAGATTTACCTGGAGAAACAACCCTGTTCTATCAGGGCCAGTGCTTTGCAGTAGAGCTCCAATAACTGCATAGAAGGTTCTCTGGATGGTTATTGGAGACAATGGACACTCAGAGCTCAGGGTCAGATCTTCAACGGCTAGATTTTGAGCTACATGACACAAAACCTGCTGGCTAGTGAGAGAGTCAACTAAAGCTTTTACACCAGTAAGAGGCAGATTTGGAAAGGCCTTCATAAGTGCATTAGTAAGGTATGACAAAGTGAAGGCTGAACCATCTTCTGCGAGCTTGTGATTGTCCTGCAGATACAAAGCAGCAATTTCCTTGTCCAGCCCCAGCTCCCGACGTCGATTTTCCTCTTCCACCACATAGGAATGGTTCACAAAAGCAGTTTTTAAAAGATCAATTGAGAAAGCCTCATTTACACGGTTGGAGAATGCCACGACTTCTGCATGGTAGTCAAAGTTTGGCTGCTGGGACCTGTAGATTTAGAACATACATTCAATACTATATGGTTTAATATTATATAATCAATAGGGCAGTTGCACCCCTTATACTGAAACTTACATTTCTTCGCTTTCTTTTCAGCTTCTGATACTTTAACTCAAACGCTACTAAAAATGGTGCTATGGGGACTCATATCTAGTACCTTAAGTGCTCTGTACTGCTGTAATATCAGAACTAGGAGGACAATTGTATTTTTCTCTTACAGATATTATATTTCAATTAATAAAAACATATCTTCCAGAAATTCAGTTATTATTCTGCAGAGAACCCCTTGAAAGATTGTACTAATAGTTTGCAGATTATTTTTATACTAGACATGTGCAAAACATTGCCCAGCTATAGCTACCTATTGATAGGTTTCAAAAAAACCTAGCTTTTATGGGGATTTATCTAGGTCCGTTCTAAAAAAAAAATTGCAGTCCTTTAGTAAACAATAATCTAAGGAGTTTAATTATAAGAATTAACTTCATTCTTCCTTGCACTGCTATGTATACACTTAGTACCTTTGTCACAATTTGTTAAGACTAATCAACTGTACAGTAGGTCTTCACTTATTTTCATACACATCTTAATCCTTGCATCCTCATTTTGTGGCCTTTATATTCATTAAAGATTATAATCAAATATTGTCATTTATAATTATTTACGACAATTCTTGTCACATGGTGGATAGTTTAAAAAAAATAAATGGTAAAATAATCTGCAGATTGGGAATCTATGACCTTGAACCAGAGATTGATAGTACTACTAATACTACTACTATTGGGGTCTGTGGCTGACAAGTGAACAAGAGACACTAAACTCACAACCACAGGTCTGAACATTGTGGTGTCCTGTAGAGAAAGGATTGGGGGGGGGGGACGGGGGGGGGGGGGGACAGGGAGATAGTGGGTGAAGGGGAAGAGGGTATAGATGGGTCAGGGAGGTGCCCTCACCTTGGCACAGGCTTCGGGGGACCTTCCAGCGCCGCCTTCCTCTCCAGAAATCTCAGGTAAGGACGCAGCCAGCGCTTCTTCCCCCGCACCGGGGTATAACAAAGCCCCGACACCGCCAAAGAGCGAAGACCTAATAACAGCGAGGACATGGCAATGTGGTGACAGGGGGAGCGGTGTTACGGTTACACACTTCCCCTCGGAAACCTGACGAGAGAGAATAGTTCCGCCCCGCCTAAAGTAACATTCATACGGTGCACAAGGGATACCCGGTGCAGGTACAGAACGGCTGCCAGCACACCGAGATACAGCCCTAACATTATAAGGCAGTATATATACCTGGGTGACCAGCACCTCTGCCCCATCCTTGTGGCCTTTATCACGTACCCATTACTGGAGGACTGTTGATTTTTACCTTGTTCGGGGTGTCTAAATCTCACAATAATGTGCTGCAGGGGCTGTCTGGACTGGGGGAACCTGTGCCATAGCAGGATTCCTGAAGTTTTTCTTTTTTTATTATTATTATAATATTTCTAATAGGCTGCTGAGCGGAGTCTCAGCCCTCGGGCTAAACTTTGCCATCCTGTGCCTGATGGACTGTATTCCATACTTGCCAACTCTCCCGGAATGTCCGGGAGACTCCCGAAATTCGAGTTGATCTCACAGACTCCCAGGAGAGCTGGCAAATCTCCCGCATCCCATAATTGCATGGCTAAAATGATGCAATTCGTGGCGAATCGCGTCATTTTGGCCCCACCCCCTGCATCAAAACGCCATATTTGTCATGAGGGGCGGGTACAAAATGATGCAATTGGCCACACCCCTCTCACGGATACGACTTGCCAAATTTTGGCAAGTATTCTGGGATTAAACACGACGTTCTTATGAAATAGTTATCAACTTCTAACATTGCTAGAGATTACCACATATCTGTCTTTTACAGCCATGCTACAGGAAAATGTTTTTATTCTTCATAGTGGAACAAGTCTTTACTGTACTACATACTTGCCAACTCTCCTGCAATGTCCGGGAGACTCCCGCATTATGCGAGAGTCTCCCGGGCGAGTGTGGCAATCTCCCGCATCTGGATAATTCTGCCCACTTCCTAGGGAATTAAGTCCCAAACGCCGCGATTCCCGGTGAATCGCGGTGGTTGTTTGGCCCCGCCCCCCGCTGTCAAATGACTCGTTTTGCGTCATCACGTCATGGGGGCGGGTCCAAAATGACGCCATTTTGGAGCCCCGCACCCTGTTACGCCCACCTCCTCCACAGGCTCCCGGATTTGACCAACAGAAAGTTGGTAAGTATGCTGTACTACTGTAGTATGTTAACGTGACCTAGGTTTATATGTCATCTATTTATATAGTACCAGTAATCACGCATATCTGTACATGGCAGTGACAACAGGTAGTTTACAGAACACACTGAGCCTGATGGTGAGTTTGGAGCAAAGCAAAGGAGCAAATTTGCACTTTGGCAAAACCATGTATGTTGCATTAGAGGGGAAGGTAATGCTAAAATGTAGGGACAGATTTATAGTTGGGATACAGCATGTTATAGATGATCATCCTCATTTATTTATTTATATAGTGCCACCGCCACTAATTCTGCAGCGCTGTCCAGAGAACTCACTCACATCAGTCCCTGCCCCCATTGGGGCTTACAGTCTAAATTTCCTAACACACACACACCTAGAGAGAGACTAGGGTCAATTTTGATAGCAGCCAATTCACCTACTAGTATGTTTTTTGGAGTGTGGGAGGAAACTGGAGCAGCCGGAGGAAACCCACGCAGGCATGGGGAGAACATACCAACTCCACACAGATAAGGCCATGGTCGGGAATTGAACTCATGACCACAGTGCTGTAGATTAACTTTAAATAGCTTTATTTATTTTTTTAACACTATCAAGTATTTAAGTGTAACATGAAAAAATGGCCAGTATTTTCCTAGTGTGCAAAAAAAAAAAAAGAAATCAATTTGTACCCCTTGCATTGTAACATGGTTTGTCCAGGTGCAAATTTGCTCCTTGTTTTTGCTTTGCTCCTATCTCAGTATCAGGCCTGTGTGAAAGCTGCTTTGATGGTTACAAGATGCTCCCTATCCAGCATCCACATCAGTATGATCAAGAAGAAATTAGGATGCCAATTACAGTTTTGTATGTGAGCTGTATCCCTCTGCTGAAGTCCTTAATCATGGTTACTGACTGCCTGCTTAACTAGGTTTTATGTGGACGCTTACCTAAGTAAGGTACAGGGATTATTAATAGTAAACAACTTTATTTAACAAGATTGTGACCACCATGCACCATTAAGGAATGCCCTAGTAACAGCGGGAGGCAATGGGGAAAGCAATGCTGGGATATAAAAAAAGGCACACACTCCCGAAATTTTTTATATTCTGTCTGCATTGGAATGTTGTCATAGCATCCACTTACATTTATTTGAATTGATCGGTTTCCATCAAATGCCATTCAAATTCAAACTGTTGCTATGCATATCTATGCATAGTGTTCAAACCGCTTGCTATATTGTGGCATCCAGGACCATAGAAAATAGCAACATCATGCAGGGCCCCAGTGACGTGAACATTAAAGGTAGCTTATAACTCATGTGGGAGACAATGCATATTAGACTATTAGTTTAGGTATCCTTTATCATACCCCCCCACCCCCTTGCCCTACCTCATTTGTGCGCGCCCACACACGGAATTCAGTTGGCCGCAATGTGTCTCCAGCACAGTCCACAGAGATACATCACCTTTGATTTTTTTATTAAAATCTCTGCTCATTTTCCCTCAAGTCCCATAGACATGTACAGGAAAATGAGTGGAGATTCTGTATCATATTGACCAGCAACGTGCGCATTCAGACATCGAGACGATGTCAGACAGACCGGAGAGGCTGAGATTGAGTTTATGAATGAAGATGCCAAGCAAACAGAACAACAGTGTCCACACCATATTTTCTGCAAGCTACATGGCTAAATATTCCAAAGGAAGAGAGACGACATAAAAATTGGCAAAAGAACAAGAATATTAATTATATCAATGTCTGTGATCTTATAGGCTGGAGGAAGCCAACTTGGTCAGACTGAGATGCATCCAATTGTAAAGCACTACGGCATATATTGGCGCTATATAAATAAATGATGATTAGTGTAAACCTTTATTTTTTATTTTATTTTTAAATCAGAAAAGCATGCACAGGTAATTATATATGTATTTCAATTCAGTCTTGATACTATACTATCCCTTCTGTAATAAAATACAAACCAAACTGTGTGGGATCGATTATGCCGGAGTACCGAGCAGCTGTTGTGTCCCACGACGGATGTGTCTCTACGGGTGATCGCCAAACAAATACCAGACTTGAATCTTTCTGGATGGATTGGTAGGGGTATTCGGACTCTAGGGGGCGTATTCAATTGTTTGCCGTGACCGCCGAAGAAACGAGCGCGTTAAAACTATTACCGTTTATACGGTAATTACTCGCTCAATTTCAGCTCGCAGCTCCCTAAGCAGCGAGCTGAAATTGAGCGAGTAAATTACTGTATGAACGGTAATTACGCGCAATATTACCGTATAAACGGTAATAGTTTTCGAGCGCTCGTTTTTCAGCGGTCACGGCAAAGAATTGAATACGCCCCTAGGACACTTGCTGGACTCGGGTGGGCTCTTCTCCTACTTACACCTCAGTGCCCTATATTCGTTGCCCAAAGGTGACTTTTACAAATACCTTCAAATCAGGCATCTATTAACTTCCTTACCATTGAGTATTCCGGCAATAGGCCCTCCTTTAGCCAGGTATTACTCCCCATTAACTAAAGGTAGTAGTAGAGCCAGTATTACCCTCTGGTATAAAACCTTATTGAGTCTTGATATCGCTCCTAAGTCTAAACCTCAGATTCAATGAGAATCAGACCTTCAGTTAGATTTGTCAGAGGAAGACTGGGGACATATTTTCACCAACTCCTTTAAAATGTCCAAGTGCCTTAATCACACTGAGATGTTGGTAAAATTATTGAATAGAATGTATGTTACCCCAAAACAAACTTCATAAAATCTGGCCTTCTATATCACCACTATGTTGGCGTTCTTGTTCTGAGCGTGGCGATATTTTTCATATATTTTGGTCATGCCCTGTAATAAGGCCTATATGGAATAAGGCCTTTCCATTGATAAGCTCAGTCCTTCGTCACTCGGTCCTCCCCACACCAGAGTTAGCTTTATTTCAATATTATCCCCCTTCTCTTCCCAGTTGGGATAGATATGTGACAGGCCAGATACTGATAGCAACCAAAGCAGCTATAGCCCAGGTCTGGAAGCAGCCTCTCCCCCCTACTCTGGCCAAGGTAAACTCCAAAATTAATTTCAATTTCGAAATGGAAACCCTGGCTGTCCCATATTCCACGTCAACATCGTCCCCGCTGATTAAGTGGAGAGCCTGGCATAATTATGTGACAGATGGGGAGGGAAATCCATCACATTCGCTTACCTCGCCCTCTAATGACAATGACGCTGGTGAATGATCTTTTGTTTGATGGTGTGTAAAGTATTAGTCAAGCCGAATGTATACAACGTATAGTCAGATGCATTTGATTTTGATGCTGTATTTTTTTTCAAGTATATTGTGTATGTGTTCCATCCCCTTTATGTACCCTTTCCCCTTTTTTTTTTTTTCTTCTGTACCCCTTTTGAAAAACCAATACAAATTTTATTCGTTAAAAAAAAAAAAATACAAACCAAAACTGTTTTTTATTTTATTTGTTTTCTGTACAGTTACATATTCACTCGTGTTTTATATGTATAGTTCACAAGCCAGGCATAAAAAATGCATTTAATAAAAGAGGAAAAGCACACAATCAAAACAAGAGATAAATAAGGTATAAAATAATTCTACACTCCTTCAAGAACTCAAGTGCAACCCAAACTAAAACCATGACCCACTGCGTGCATTGTGTGTTGTCAATTGCTAAGAAAACAGACATTTACAGTGTACTTATTTTTACATCTTTAATTTTACTTTGGGTTTTGTCACAAATTTAAAATGGTTTCATACACTGACAACAGGTTATACGTACTATACTACTTCTAAATAAAGCACTAAACGAAAGTTTTTGTTTTGTTTTTTAGATCCTTTTCATTAATGTTTATATCTGCACACATCTTTGTGAATGTCACGTTACTCAGAATGTACTGGGATATCCATAACTGTGGAGTAAATAAAAACCAGAGTAACAATTAGAAGTATTTGATAATCCCATACTGACGATTAAGAACTTCTCAAACAACATCCAGTTTTTCTTTACTCCAGTTTCATAAATGCACTCGTAGGCTTATTATTTATATTTAGCTTATACAATGTGGAAGATAACTATGGAAAAAAGATGCTACAGCAGACAGACTTCTTAAAGAACTGTTGGAGAAGGACCACTGTAGAGCTTACAAACTCTGGTCTTCAATCCCTCCAGTACAGAGTCTGTGAAAATGAGCTGAGCCACACACTAACCTTTAGCATGTTGGGGATGCCGTTTGAGACCAGGGGGTAAATGTATCCAGTTTCCAGTGGATATGAAAAGTGCAGATGTTGCCTATAGCAACCAATTTGATTCTAGCTGTCATTTATTTAGTACATTCTACAAAATGACAGCTAGAATCTGATTGGTTGCTATAGGCAACATCTGCACTTTTCAAACTCACTGGAATCTCGCAGCTTGATTCATTTACCCCCAAGTGGTCAAAAAAAAAAAAAACCTGGTATTTTATTTTGGCTTAGAAATATAAAACAGAGATGTCCGTTGGCTGCTTTTGATTCTGCCCTCAGTCCCTGTCTCTTATCAGGAGCACAGGTGAATGTATCACATTAGATCAACCAATTAGTAATGCATCTGTGCTCCTGTGAGGAGACCCGTACAACATGCACGATTGTCAGGTTTAAGAATGACTGCTGAAGTTAGTATTGCCATCAGTTCACTGTTCTTGAGTTGCACCTTGATCTCCATGTCTTCCAAAGGACATGGAAGCACAGCACAATTGAAATACACATACAGAAGTACAAGGTGCAACACGGATAACTGTAGCAATGCACAAAAATCATTAAAGAACACACATACTGGGTGTTTTACCCCAGATGACTTGCTCCAATAAATGGTCAATTTCCCCAAGACTGAGAAGTGTACAAGTGTAATACAATCCATCCAGTGCCCATCAGTACATATGTATAGGAAGGATAACCTGGCTCTCCCCTCCCCCCCCCCCCCATCCAGTGCCCATCAGTACATATGTATAGGAAGGATAACTTGGCTCTCTCTCCCCCCTCAGTCCATGGTGGCATTAGGTCTTTGCAATTGGATTTGATAAAAGCAGCAAAATCTAGAAATATTTACAGAACCTCACACTTTCTAAAGATAATTTTTCTGTATCCCTCTGTTCCTCGTAAGCACTCCTAATGCCTCATACTTACCCCAAACCCTTCCCACCAACGTATCACAGAAACATATAGTACATGTTCATAAGATTCTTAAAGGTCAGGAATGATTCTTGCATGCCATGTTTTAAAAAAAAAAAAAATATATATATATAAGCCTTGTTTTCAAAGACAGTAAAGATCCTTTTGATCAGATAGAGAATGAAATTACACATTTTACTTGAACCCAACCGCAGCCAGGACTGAACGCACACTTTGTTTCCCAGATGGGTGTGAACCAGCAAGAACAAGGAACATTGCTGCTGATTTCTTCCACCTAGATTTCGGTTGCTGGCTGCTGTTTTGTGCTGTGGACCCAGGTCTCCACCACGAGAGTTGTGTTACAAGGTTTGGTGGGTCACTTTGTATGTCTCTGTACAGTCCCTTGTGGGGACATCTGGGGTGTTCTTAACGTCTGAACCAGAACCAGCTGTTGAGAAGCCAGAAAGCCACAGTGATGGAGTACATAACCATCTCTCGCTTTACCCGCTCCTTGTTCTCCTCTTCTAGAAGCAGGAGGCGCCTGTTCAGCTTGATTATCTGTGGAATCAGGAAATTGTCAAATCAAATAAAATAAGATCATCCCACCCAAATTCTTGTTGTGTAATCTACTTAATGTCCTGTAGGCTGCGCCTCTAAGTGATCCTCCTGCTTACACAACCCCTCCCAAGTTATTTAAAGGAGCTGAGCAGAGAACTCCCACAGCTATAAAGCTGGCGGGAACCATTAGCACACGAATGAGGAAGTCTCATCAGGAAAGACCAAAATAACCGAAGTTGGTGCTTACAATATAGCTACATAACAGTTTGTAGGAGAGTAATGTATAAAAAGCCTTAAAAATGGGGGTTGTGTGCCTTCACTGCTAAGGACAAGTAGGACTTGCAGATATAACTCATGACTACGAAAGGTAAGTCATGGGGTATATCAATGAGGTCGTACAAATGACCTGTTGGATCCTCTTCAGTCTGGCTTTCGTTCTCAACACTCCACAGAGACTGCGCTGACCAAGGTTGTTAATGATCTGATCACTGCTAAGACTGAACGCCATTACTCTCTCCTAATTCTCCTTGATCTCTCGGCTGCATTTGACACCGTTGACCACTCTCTTCTCATACAAACGCTGCAATCCCTAGGTCTTCAAGACACAGTTCTATCCTGGTTCTCATCTTACCTCTCTAATCGCTCTTTCACTGTTAATTTCTCTGAAGCCACCTCTGCTCCGCTTCCCCTATCAGTTGGAGTACCACAAGGCTCGGTGCTAGGTCCTCTGCTGTTCTCTATCTATACCGCTTCTCTTGGAAATCTAATAAGTTCCTTTGGCTTTCAGTATCATCTCTATGCGGATGATACCCAAATCTATCTATCCTCTCCTGATATCTCGACATCTGTGTTGTCCCGTGTAACTGACTGTCTTTCTGCCATTTCATCTTGGATGTCCTCTCGTCAACTCAAACTTAATCTTTCTAAAACAGAGTTAATAATATTCCCACCCGCCAACAAGAGCATACCTGACATTTCTATCTGTGTTGATAACATGACCATAAATCCCACCCCACAAGCTCGCTGCCTAGGTGTAATCCTTGATTCACGCCTATCCTTTGTTCCCCACATTGACTCTATATCTAAATCATGTTACATACATCTAAAGAACATTTCCAGAATCCGCACATATCTCACACAAGACACTGCTAAAACCTTAATTCATGCACTAATCATCTCCCGCATTGACTATTGCAATTCCCTCCTTACTGGTCTTCCCAAAAACAGACTCAAACCCCTAAAATCTATTTTGCATGCTTCGGCAAGACTGATTTTCCTTGCAAATAGCTATTCCTCTGTTGAATCACTCTGTATGTCTCTACACTGGCTGCCTGTCTTCTACCGAATCCAATATAAAATACTTTTACTAACCTACAAGGCCATCAACAAAGCTGCACCAACATACATCTCCTCTCTTGTCTCAAAATATCTCCCAACTCGGCAACTCCGTTCTGCAAAAGATCTGCGTCTCTCATCCACCCTCATTACATCCTCCCATTCCCGGTTACAGGACTTTTTTCGGGCTGCACCCACTCTATGGAACTCTCTCCCTCGCACAATAAGACTCTCCTCTGGTCTACAAACTTTCAAGCGTTCTCTGAAAACCTACCTATTCAGACAAGCTTATAATATTCCTCAACCACCATCTTAACCTCACTACCTTTAGCCTGTTACACAATTTCACACAAGACAACTACCCCCGGACCAACATTGTTGTGTGACAGGATCATTTAGCTTATGAGTCACCCTACCTTTGCAGTCTGGCTGGGCCAAGATGCAAAATGTATACTTAACCTCATGTGTCAATCTCCCATTGTCCCATAGATTGTAAGCTTGCGAGCAGGGCCTTCTCACCTCTTTGTCTGTTTTACCCAGTTTGTTTATTAGTTTATTACGTTTGTCCCCAATTGTAAAGCGCTACGGAATATGTTGGCGCTATATAAATAAATGATGATGATGATGTTGCAACATTGACATTTTAATGAACACAAAGCTTAGTTCCAATGCATACATGAAAACTACATAGACATCACCATATAATCCGATTTATTTGATGCGCATCCTAAATATATTTACAAAACACATGCAGTCCACATGAGCAAGTTGGACATATAATGGCAAGAATGTACCTGTCGTCTAAGTGAAGCTGCATCCACTAAAGTTAGGTCATCTGGAGTTCCATCCATAGTGGCGTCGAGTGATGATACAGCATACCTACAGGAGGCACAATGTACACAATGGTTTTCATGATGAAGCTCTTACTTGGAAATGCGCTAAGCAACTGTGGCATCTAATATATTAAATCAGTTGAAACTAAGATTATGTTATTATGTTATTTTGTATTGATCAGTGGTAAGAGTTCCCAAATTAATCCATTTAAACATTGCAGACATGAACAGTTTTTGAATAAAAAAAAAAAAGAAAACAAAACAAACTGCAAAATACAATCCTTAACTAGTTCACTAGTTCTAGCATTAACTTGGCTGCCTTTATACTGGTCTCTCATTACAGATTTGTATCAGACACCCTTTCTGTAAAATGTATATGTTATATTTCAGTCCTCCCCCCTCAAATTACAAAGTGTGTCTCTTTGTACTAGAAAGCCTATTAATTTTAAAGTATGGTCTTCCTTTTTGTTTTCTGAATTTATTATAGGATACCAATATACTACACTAAAGTCGAAATAACCTATATCTTCCTTGATCTAGCTTTTAAGTTACAGTAACTAACAAGCAATAAATCCATACTGCTTTGGATCTTGCAATGTATTTGATTCTACCTGTTATTTTTACAGTTCCAGTAACGCCGCTTCTGTAATAAATATATTTGGGTCTACAGTACAGTATGTCCGGCCCCTCTAATGTAGGTGACCTCTGTGAGTTTAACATTTAATACAGAGTAAAAATACATTATTTAGGCTGTCTGCAATTTGGTTTTTTTCATTCACTTATGTATGTAAAGAAAGTTTTGCAACTTTTTTTTTTGTTTACAAACTGTATTTTTCTGTGGTGGAAGCAATACACTGGCTGACATTCAAGTACTACACGACAAATACATTTCAACGTAGAACATTTAACATGCAGCCTATGAAACAAAAGCAACATGCAGTGAATGAGAAATATTTGAATTCATGTGAAATAAAGGAAGCAGTTTATTTTAGGATTAATCACCTTTCCCAAGAAGCTTTTGCATGGATCCATTTACCCATCACATTAACTGATTGCAAGGGAGACTAAAGCGCCACTAAATTAATGATAAGCAGAAATCTCAGAATCGAAGCAATCTAGAATGAAAAGCGCAATGGATTACTGGCAGCACACTGGTGGTAATTGAGTGTGAATTACCTGGCATTATCATGATGAGGAGTGGGAGCAGAAGCCGAAGACCCTCCACGTAAGACTGGCCTGGAGAGTTCAGGAGGGAAACAAGGACAGAAAAAGGGAGGCGTGAAGACAAGTAGGACAGGAAACAAGGAGTCACTCAGAAGCTGTACATTGGGGAATCACAGATGCCCATACTGGTGCAGAAATATGGGAATGCACTACAAGGTCTGGCAGCGAAGGTATGAGGACAAGGAAGGGTTGACATTCACCTGCGGTTTTCATCCAGCACATCGAGAACCTGCTGATAAGCCCTGCGGGTGGAGGTCTGGATGAGCGACAGAATGCCACGGGCAGAGAAAAGATCTGCTCCATCTGCGGGGTGCGAGGGAGCAGGGCACGGGCGGCCAGTGGGGGCAGGTGGAGTCAGGCTGATCGGAGGAGAGCAGCAAAGAGAAACATAGAAGTCAGGCTGTGTGTGTGTGAAACAGAAAGGTGGACACACATGACAATGAAAAGAGACAGCTGGATCTAGAGAGGCTACAGTGTGAGTGGGTGGTAGTAGGAGACATGGAGAAAGACAGGAATGAAGGATATGATAAGTATGGACAAGATACACAGTTTTCTAGGAAAATAAAATAGAATCTGACTGGGAGGATGTATAGTGCTACTGGTAGAAAGAGAGATATAGGGTGGGAAAAAAAACAATAATTGTGTGTGTGGAAGGGGGGGGGGGGGGGGAGAAGAGACAAAACGGAACAGGAGAGAAAATATGAAATGTAAAGAGACAAACCCTAAGAGTAGAGAGAAGCCGGGCAACATGCTGTCACTGGGAAGCACTACAGATGGCAGTGCCATGCATTGGATACAACACAAGGGGAGAGAGTGAACAGCCAATCCGTGGGGAGCAGTAGTTTACAAGTCTCATTCAGTTGGTTTCCATAGAACAGATTATCATTAGAACTGTCCATTTTAAGTCAGAAGCAGATCACTGAATCAGTCGGGGACATTTGTTGCATGGTCAATGGAGCTTATCTTTGTGCTATACATAGAATGTTACAGAGAAGTATATATAGGACATATATAGAGCTTCTGTAGAGGAGCATATATACACCTCTATACAGAAGAATGAGCGGACAACATTCTCTGAGAAGCCAAGTTAACTACATGTTACAGCGAGCTCATCACCAAAAATAATGGGTGTAGGTTTTTAAACTAGTATTACAAACACTGCTCCTTGGACATTATTGGGTTACAATAGAATAACAAATAATTAAAAATGCAACAAATGTTAACTGATCTTTAGAGCACCACATGACTAGAAATACAACATTGTGGGCAAGTTAGAAGGAAATCGTGATGTCTTGACAAAGCTAAGACAAAACTAGAAAAAAACAAAACATAATATTCAAGTAAGTTATCTCTGAAATGCAGTACTCAAGATTCCCAACCCATACAATAAACATACCACACATCCATGCGTATATGATAAAAGCAATGGCACACAGGTTAAAGGCATTTGTTTATGCCCTTAATAAATAAAAAAATAAAGAACATGGCACTGCCAACACCAAAACACTGCAGACTGGCTTCAGTTTACTGAAGCAGCCAGGGATTTAGAAGCTTCATTCTTCCTTACTGAAATCCCCCCTGTGTTTCCGCTTTATAGTGACCAATTTTGCCTTTGTTATCTGCTGCTAATGATAAAACCCTGTTTTTTCATAATACCTCATTATGCGACAATGCTTTTTCTGTATGGCGGATTAAAACATAAAAGCATATACATTGTCAATAGGACTTCAATAAAGGCATTTACTTAAAAGGAAAACCAGGTGATTTTATTTCCCCCCAAACTACTACAACTACAAGGGTCTCACACACAGCTCTCCGCCTGCTTGTCCTATCAGATACATTACAACAAGGTGCAGATCTACCAGTATTACTAGGGAATAGGAAGCTTCCAACATGATGTGGAAGTTTGTAGCACTCAAATATATTAAGTAAATGTAAAAGTTATGCAGAACCCAAGACATGTAAAATGATGTCAACTAACAGCTTACCTCCTACTATGCCCTTTAATAAGTATACAACACTTCCTTATTTGAGCAGGAAGTTAATATACAAGGAAAACGGTTTACCTGCAGAAAACAACCTACTTATAAACATCTATTACGTTCTGAAAGGTTTTACACATTCATGAAACCATTTGCAAAAGAAAAAGTATTGGGGAGTAAGCGGATTTCATAGTACATAAAGAAAATTAGGAATTGTGCATCCTTTGAAATACAGCAATATTTCAACACAGTGAATGAGATTTCAACACGCTGCAAACAGACAGACCATAGAATTGGGGCCTAGCTGTACTTACATGGAGTCATTTCTGACAAGCTGCCCATTGTGACGTACAGTGTTTTCACTAACGGACCTCTCTCTTTTCTGACGCCCCATGAACCGTACCTAGGAATTGAATTCAGAAATGTTAGTAAGGGAGCTTTCACACAGCGATTTTGATCATATCGTCTATAGTAATCACAGCAATCACAGCAGTATATTGGCTCAAAGGCGATAGGTTCGGCCACTAGACAGAAATATTTGCATGGCAAAGAACAAATGCAAAGTTGTTCCAAGTTTGGCAAATAGATCAGTTCCCATTTTTTTGGACAGCTACAGGACCTGGCCTATTCTATTTAAAGCTTACAAGATATTGGAGTTTTAAATTTTTATTTTGGAGCACTACATGGCTCAGTGGGCCCTGGGTGTCAGGGCATACTGGCACTTTTAGTTCTACAAGCACCAGCATGTCCAGATTGATAATGGCAGCCTGGGGTTGCTGGGACCTGTATTTCCACAAACTAATATAGCGTTTACACTTAATTCACTTTCTTACTCCAAATTCACCGCTCAGAGGTGTGGGGAGAGCCCTAGTGCTTTCAGCACGGGACTGGGTACCCCTTGATGAGGCCGCACTTTTTTTTATTGCAGTCCCACTCCCTAGGAATTCCAACCCTGACCAGCCTGAGGCAGGTTTGCCATTATGGCAGGGGGACCACACTGCGGGTTCCCCTGCTGTATTGCCTACAGCCCTGGCTGGTTATGTTAAATTTGGGAGGACCCCACTGTCCCCCTCCCCCTTTGATTTTGCAACTACCAACACTAGGCTGGAAGAATAAGGGTTAATATCATTTGAAGGGGGGACCCCACACTTTTTTTTTTTTTAAATTAACTAATTATTTATTTTTAAATTGTAATGCCGCAGGACCCGGCGTCAGCACTTAGACTAGACCCCTTGCTGGTGCAGCAGATTCGGCTTTACTGTACATGACCTTCGTTAATCCACCCATTCCCTTCCCCATTCACGCCCATAGAATGTAGTAGGCCAGTTATGCACAGAACGATTTTGCAGAGGATACGCTCAAAACAGGCAGATACGTCCTTAATGACTCAGGCCCAATGTGTTTTTCACTTTTGTACAGGTTTATAGAAATCTTAACTTGCCTCTTCACTTTGGGGAGTGACTGGTGTGGGTCTTTCCAAATCCAGGAAGTCCAGCGGCCTCTCACTGAGGGTCAGAATACGAGGGGGAGTCTTTAGCGCTAAAGGTTCAAAAGGGGTTGTCTGAATAAGATCCAGATCTGGAGGCCTCGAGAAAGAGGACTCCTCACTTTGACCTGTAAAAGGAGTTTAACATATAAACACCAACTGAGATCAGAGAAAACAAAAATGGCTTAAGAAAGAAGTCAGCTTTAAACTGTGGGCAAGACAGAGAAACACTACAACTGATCTCCAGACCAATTAGCTTTCTAAATTTGTTTGACAGCTGTCTCACAAACAACTGACCTCGAGGAATCTTCGTACAGACAGGGTCCTCAGCAGTCTGTAGCTACAATATCTTTAAATTAAGGTTTACTAAACAGCTTTGTAATTGGTCAACAAAGGCTTACTATGCAAATATCACAAGATTCCACAGAGTACCATTTCCAGTTAATATTTTAGATGAATTTAGATATTTTAGACAAAAGCTACAACACAAATGACAATGAAGCTGCACATGATTAAAAAAGGAATCTCTAAAGTTATATTCAAATAAGGATGAATAGCTTCATCTTGGGACCAATGTGACCTTTCAAAAAGGAGTTGAGCATGTTATAGCAGAGAAGTGGATGTGGAAAATCTCAAACGCCTTGCTACAAGTATCTCATCATTAAACATGTGCGTTCCTTATACAAGATTTCTTTCTGAACTGTCAATTAAAAGGCAGTAATACAAATGTACATCAGGGGAGAACAGGACACACGCACCTGCCACTACAATTCTCTCAGGAACTTGCATAATGACACCAGACATAGGCATGTTGACCTGAGATTGGGGGTCAGATTCTGTGTTGTTAGAAGCAACTTTGAGCTTCTCTGGGACTCTCATTCTCTGACTGATGCCCTCTGTATATTCCATCTCATACTGCATACGATTAATCTCAGCCATTTCTGGTCCTGGAGGTGAGAATCCTGCACCGTTCATCCTGAAAAGATGGAGAGAGTACAAATACTTTACTGCTGTGATCAGAAACATGGAGCTCATGAAGGATAAATGTGTTGCTTGGCTGAAGATAAGTACAGGGAATTCCTGTCATGAATGTCAATGTTTATCAATGAAATTAGAGAGCATCTCAAAGCACTGAGCAAAGAAAGTGTGCCAATATCGATGCTCACAACATGGAAACTAAACAACTTAAAGATCCCCTGAGAAAAAGAGATTGCACTGATTGCCAGTAAAATGGAGTTGTGGGAAGAAAGAGTGAATATTAATGAGTTAGATTGTGCATCTATAACATTACAAAGAAGCAAGTCTTTCCAAATTAAACCATGGAGTCTGGATGTGTGTGTTGTAAGAATCATGTTACACAAATGAGTATTCTACAGTGCTTCCCCCAGCACCTATTTCCCGGGTGTTGCACCCAGCTGGTTTTACTTGCAGGTACTATGTGAGCACTACAGCCAGCAGTGTGCGTTAGATCACTGACCACCAGTCTGACCAGTCCCGGCAGGTGTGGACAATAATTTCCAACAATTTTCATTAGTGTAAAGTATTACACTGCACACAGCAGACTGCTTCTTAATGGCATTCGGCTGGCAAAATTTTCTGGGGAGAACACTGTACTCTAGCTATATTTAAATCTAACATATAAAAAACAATTGCTATGTTTTTGTATTATAGTTGGATAGTTATTCAAACATGAGAATAAATATTAAGCAATATAGACGCTAAGTGAATAACATGTAATGCGTGCAAATGAGTAACAAAAAAATTGTTAGTAATTAATAACAAAACATACATTAGACTGCTCCTTGTCCTTAGCACTTATTTGCAAGTGCAAAACCCTAGAACATAAAACAAAAAAAAACAGAAGAGCCACACATAGTGTATCAAAGTATGACATCAATAATTAAAATAAATAGCATGATGAGGCCACGTACCAAAAACAAAATTATGAAAGCTTATCGGGTGTATAGATGGAATGATTTAAGAATCTTTCTTCTCAATCTCTCATATAGTATTAGTAAGTCTCAAGGGTGGCTGGAACTGAAAAAAAATAGAGAATACAATAGTGTAGTATGCTTAGAACATCATATAATGCATTCTTATCAATATAATGGTGTACCAAAACTGATTTTGCTTTAGGACATATAACAATACACAGCTGCCAATATAGATATCTATGCATTATATGATGTTCTAAGAGTAGTACATACTACACTATGGTATTTTTTTTTTTTTTTTGAAACTTACTATTTCTATATAAGAGATTGAGAAGATTCTTTAATAATTCCCTGTAATCTATCTACACATCAGATAAGCTTTCATATTTTCCTTTTTGGTACACTGCCTCATCACATTAATTATCTGAACTATTGATGTCACACTTTGATACACTGTGTGGCATTTTCTGGTTTTTTTGTTTTAAGTTATTCAAACATGAAAAACTGAATGATAAAAAATTTATTTACCTTAATAATGACCATTATAATAAAATTAAAGAACTCCAGGAAATCAATACAATAATCTATAAACTACACACTGGACCCACACACTGACCTGATTAGGACATTTGATTATTTAACCATCCCACTGGTGGGGCCAGAAAGCTTTATACTGCACCACGGGCTGCCAGGCTGGGGGTTTTATTGCCCCCATATGACATTTTTCCCGGCATTCCAGGTCACCTGTGACAGTCACAGCCCATCCTAGCGCCCATGTAGGGGAGGATTACTGTATATTACAGGTAGAAGAAGGCAGCCCCCTCTATGAGCGGTGAGTACCGTCAGGAACCGTATACATATAAAATGTAAATCATTATTACTCACAGGCTCTTGCACTGAGGATCCGCCGCTGCCAGGAGATGGCTCTGCTCAGCCGCCGTACCCAGGAAACTGGCAGCCTCCAGTCACGTGACTGCAAGGGAACAGGAAGGGGTTCCGCAAGGAGAGGAGGAGGACGAGTGACGTCATTACCAACGTGACGTCGCTGTCAGCGATGGCCTCGGGAGCTGTCACCTGACTGACAGCTACTTACTCCGTACAGAATCCAAAGTCAGGAGACTTATCCCGTTATATACACAACTACACCTAAATGTAGCTCACCCCATTACCGAGTACCGATGACCGAGACCTGATGAAATACATTGTCTGATGTAGACAACTGTGTGACCAGCCACTGGGTGGCGCTGCAGGATTACAGGACGTTCGATTTAATCAAAAATGACAGATGTACCAAACAAGAGGATTGTACTTATAATGTGTTTTTCCCTAACTTCATTACTCTATAACATGTCTGTCCCTAATTTACTAGCAGCCTAATGTAAGTTCATAGTCATTTATCCTAAGGAATTCTCCTTGCCTTTAGCAGTAATTAGATAAGGTGCAATTTGCTAGTATTGGTTGTGCCGAATAATTGAGGGTTGCGTTGAGCCGAGTTTATAAAACACCAACATATTCTGCAGTGTTGTTCAACGGGAGATGATAAAAATAGATTTATTTAAAGACAGGAAAATAAAGGAAGAACAATTTTAACCATAATACAGTGCTCTAGCTGAAGAGTTGACAGAGGAGGTAAATGGAAACACTTGCACAGATGGGTGGGTAGAATATGCAAACATGGAAATGTGCTCGTTGTAACGTGAAGACATTGGGGGATATATTAACTAAACTGCGGGATTGAAAAAAAGTGGAGATGTTACCTATAGCAATCAATCAGATTCTAGTTCTCATTTAGTTAGGGCATTCTGCAAAATGACAGATAAATTCTGGCTGGTTGCTATAGGCAATAACTCCACTTTTTCAGACACACAGTTTAGTAAATATACCCCCTGTACCTTTAGTGGAGTTTTCCTGCAGCCGAGAGCATCTCACAGGAAATCATGCTTGTTTTCCCTGCAGTCCAACTCTGCAGGGAAAACATGGTGCAGTACAAAACATAACTGTTAATAGAGTTCTGTGAAACTGCCTCCATAGAGCTCAGTTGTAGAGCTATGGATGGACTTAGGGGCCTATTTATTAAGCTGCTGCAATAAGCTTGACTTTCTATTGCAGCAATCATTTATCGCCACAATTCATCAATAACATATCACGATACTTAGCTGCCTCAGTCATACTGCCCAGGAGTGGTAAGAGTTAACTTACCGCTTTGCCAGACCAGTCTTGGTGGTTATGCGCATTTGTGAGCGCCCTATAAATAATAATGCTGTTGTCTTCTCTGGAGATAACCTGGTAATACAGGTAAAATAATTTACGGTACAGTGAGTGAGAGTGATGGTAATTTCCATCGTAAAGTAGGCCTGAGTTCAAGAAACCAGTGCTAGGGAAGCAGGCCAAGAGAGTGATGGACAGTGCTATTGAAGACAGCAGAGAAGTCTAGAAGGATAAGAAGGGAGAAGTGTCCCTTTGATTTAGAGAAGAGGAGATCATTAGTAACCTTAGTGAGGTGTCACAACTATATTGCGTACCTGCTATTGTTGGCGCAACTCTGAAAAAGGTGCGGAGTCTTAACGTGCCCCTGGTATTCACCAGGGACCCCTGCAAGGAGGTATGGACTCCACTGCAGGGACACGCAGGTCGCGGTCCTTCCACAAGTCAACAGCGAGATACAATAAGGGGTTGTCAGACAGGTTGGGTCGGTAACATTCGGGTAATAGAAGTACACAGGGATATCCGGAGGGATGGAGAGGCAAGCCGGGTCGGTAACGATCAAGTAGCGCAGTACAAGGGGAGATCTAAAAGGGGTGGACAAACGGTCCGGGTCAGAAGGTCATAGGCAAACGAGGAAAAGTCAGGAACAAATGCTGGAACAGAAACACTGGAGGCAGGAAGACCTGATACTCTGGCACTGGTGAGGTAACAGGAAGTGCCTTATAAAGTGTTAGGAGCCAATAGGATGTTTTGTGGGCGGCCACCGAGACTATGAGTTGCCTAGCAACGGGCCGCGCATGCGCAGAGGGCCGCACTGAGGGGCCGGAACTTCTGCATCTGGTTGATCTCCAAAAGTTTTTGGAGAGTGAAATGAGTCAAATGAGTTTTATCCCAGGCGTAGTATAATACTAGAAAAGCCATTAGCTTAATTTACGCCGCCAACAAGACGGCGGTCCCTGCTCTGTGGTGGCCCTTGACACAGAAAAGGCCCTTGCCCTCAACATCCTCCTTGATGTTTAGCAATTTCAAATGGCAACCCCAGAAAATTAAGTTCCTGGCAATTTATTTAACTGAACATTATGGCAATCAGTTCTCAGATAATTTTACGCCCTTGATTGATACCTGGTTGCCTGGGTCTCAGATCTTATATCCTGGATAGGCAAAGTTGCAGCAGTGAAAATTGTCCTGCTTCCCAGGCAACTCTACCTGTTTCAGACACTTCCAGTTAGAGTCCCATTCACTACCCTAAGAGATGTACAGAAATCTCACTGTATATGGTCACATGGACGGCCAAGAGTCCGGTAGAAAATATTTTTCAGATACCCCAAGAATGGTAGCCTTGGCCGCTCTTGTCTGCATAAATATTACTTAGCTGCCCACCTTACCCAAGCAGTCCTAGGTCATGCAAACTCTCACATCAGAATGTAGGTCAATGTCGAAAGCTGACCTAATGAATTTGATATCCCCTATGCCCTCTTCTGGAAGGATTCCAAGGACCTGCCCTCATCATTGGAAATGTCCTCCACCCTACGATTTTCACTCTCCATTTGAAAATATTGTGCACGCACATTTAAACTTATAGACAATAGTCCCCTTTTGGCATCTGAATCAAGGAAAATTCTTAGAAGCTTTTCTTTAGATGGTTTAGATTAAAAGCAATATATGTCTCGGACCTTTGTTGGTGGAACTACGGCACTCTGACCCACATACGGCGGAGATGGTCCAAGATTGAGATCTTTTGGCGAGAGGTTAAGGATCTAGTAAGATTACCCAGATACAGGTCCCTCCAAACCTTTCCTATTAACTCCTCCATCAGCAATCACCAGAAGTACCAAAATAGATACGAAAACTTGCCAAACATATACTCACAGTAGCTAGATGTCTGATCACCCTGAACTAGAAAAAGCCTGACCACCTCCACAATTCCTGCTCTTATCAATAATGTTTGGCAGATATAGAAACTAGAACACATCACATGCATAATTCATGACCGTCCGAACCAGTTCTTGTTGGTATGGAATGCTTGAAATGAAGACCCTGGTGAGCAGATCATTCAGGCACACTGGTGCAAAACCAAGACCTACACTGTACATCCAAATTGAAGCAAATTGAATAGGTTTTATCATTTAGAGGCACAACATGGCTCATTTTCTCCATAAGTCATGTGTCGTGCTGCTCCACTAAATGAGGTTAAGCCTGACAAAATCTAAGGTAACCCACATATTGTGGGCTTTCACTTCAGCCAGAGCGAAGATAAAATCGCATTGTATATGAACAATTTCCTCATTATTTCCAAACCCTTGACCTTACTATCTAACCTGGTACCTCCAACACCACACCTCGGTCTTTGAGCCAAATAATGCCTGAGAGCTAGCTTCTGCACACTACAATGCCATGCCCACGTGGGGGCAGAGAATCTCCAATCTACAAAAATACTTTCTGGCAGCAAAGTTTGCCCAATGTGTTTAATGGCACTTGCTTCCCTAATGGTCACCAAGTGTTCTTCTCCCTCGTCTGGTTCCCAAAACACCAGTGCCCGTCATTTTCCCTTAACTTCCCCACCGTGGCATTCTTATTTTCAATATGGATCTACTGCAGCAAATCATTTTCTCTAGTTCCTACATTGACATCCATAGTACAGTTATGGGATAATGCTTTGTTCTTCCTCCTGGGAAAGATACAAAGTCCTTCAGGGAATGGTTGACAGGTAGCATTAGCTTCCTCAGTGCCTCAGTGTACTTACTCATACCTTAGCAATTCGCGTCAGTAAGCCCTGCCCCTTGCTGCCTGATGGCGCGATTACATCACCACGCCCCATCCTTCCCGGGGGGTGGAAACTAAAAGTAGGCAAGTATGAACAAAAGGTGCCATTGTGACGAAAGGTTCATAGACGAAATAACAGTAATCATAACTAGTCTGGACTTGTTTTCATGAGCAGGGTCATGTTAGGTTACATTATATAGCAGTAGTGGTATGCAAGACTTAAAGTTATAGATTAGACAAAAGTAATAATTTAAATTTAACTAATTAAGAACTAAATAACTTATTTTAAATCATCATTTCATAGGTATCGATTCATAGTTTTGAACGTGAGCAGGAAAATTTCTATTGAAATGTAATATTTCTAAACATTAGTTCAGCAATCTTAGACTTTGCTTTCAAAGTGAGGAGCACTGTGTCCTTTGTATACAGAAAAGGAAATTATGTAATAACTGAAATGCACAATACCGACCGCCTTGTAAAACTTGCTGCAGTATTAGTTTTAAACTATTATAGCAGTCAGTTTACTCACCAGCAATGTGCATTTTCATGAAATATGGCAGTGGGCCTTGAATGATGTAGTAAATATTAATTAAATACCTTTTACAAGTAAAATGAGCTCTGTCATACTAAGTGCATGACACAACAATTTACCATGAGCTGCATCTACTCAAATACTAAAAGACCATATGTAGACTACAAAATGAGTAAGAATCTCAGCATTTCTATAGTTCAATAAAAAGACATGTTACATAGTAAGGTTTAAAAAATGCACAGGTACATGAAGTCTAACCTTTCATAAACTAAAACCAGTTTGACCCAGAGGAAAGTAAATCAAAAGCATCCAGTGTGAAAGTGGCCAATTTAGCTTCACAGGGGGAAAAAATAGCATAGTCACGCCCCTTTATTCTGATTGGCTGGTCCAGTTTAGCCCCACCCCTGGTCTCAATGGCCCCCCACCCCCTTTGATTGGTGTCTTGGCAATTTAAAAGGTATGATTGTTCTGCTGGGGGAGGGGTTGACCTGATTGCCACCCTTTGATTCGCCACTGACCCCATATTGCCCTCTACTAGGTATAGCTACAGATACAATTTCGTGTTAGAAAGGCATCCAATTTTGAATGGATTGGATGCCACCTCTTTACCACCCTTACAGTAATTTGTGTCCCTTATGCAGATGGAGAAACCTTTTCTCATCCATGTACAACTGATAACCCTTAGTTACTTGTATGGTCCTTGGTATGAAAAGTTAATTAAATAAATCTTTGTCTTTATTTTTATTTAGATATATATACATATTAATTAGGTCACCGCCGAGGCACCTTTTTTCCAAAGTTAACAAACTTTTTTTCTAACTGCTCTTTATAATTTAACCCTTCCATTCTATTTGGCTTTTTTTTTTTAGTTATTTAAATTAATGGAGATTTGAGTGAAGAAGACAACTTGTAGACAATTACACTTAATTTAGAAATAATCAAGTGCTGTCAAATGCATTTTGTCAATAAGCCTGAGAGAGAATAGAAAAGGAGAAAGGGAACAACGGGGAGGTAGGAGGTGGGTGGAAGAATGCATACTGGGAATTAACATCCCGGAGCAAGTAAAATTGTGACTGGTATTAGTGCAGACATACCAATACTGCATCCAAGAGAGCCTTTCCGGTTTACTCGGGCATTCTTTGCTTAAGAGATGGAACCTAATCCTTTCCATATTCCTAGTTAGGTAATCTGTGCCGGATAGACCAATAAGGGTTTTACTGCTATAGAAACATGGGCAGCCAATCTATAATGGGATGATAAGTCCAGGGAGGGGATTCTCATGCCCAACAAAAATGATTGAATTAGGGCAGACAAGGACAATGGCTGAACGTGTCTCAGCCACTAGGGTCCAGAACTCATTCTCCACAATGTTCCAATCAGATCAAAGGGGAAGGCACATCTGCACTGCAGCCCAGAACTGATTGATGTCAGAAATGCAGGGAACAGTTCTTGCATAGGGAGACAGACCTGTGTAAGTACATGGCAAGTCTGAGTGATCGCAGGATGCAAGGCAGATTTAACCCTAATACAAGTGGATAGTCAGTAGTAAGCATAGTGGGTACTCAAGCATGTAGTTGATCTTCTAAGAGGCACAGTTAGCCAGATCTGAGCAAATAAAAATACTCAAGCAAAGATTTTAGCCATCTACTGCAAATGTATAGGCCCAAACAGGATCTAAAATGAATTCTACTGAGGCAATCCTTGCCACCTTGGGTAAGGACAAGTTCAATACAAGTTTAGGCACAATAGTGACCTCTGGTGGCTGCATGTGAAATCCTAATACCCGTTCCTAATAGTCTGCGCCAAGAGCACCTCTGTCAAAGTAGATCTCTGCTCATTCACTCCTCTAACATGACTCTACACGTTCCTCCTACACACCAGAAAACCACAGATGACCCCAGTTCCATTGAGATCTCTTGTTTGAAGCCAAGGACTCTTCTAATCATATTTCCCCCAAGAAAACTGTGCCCTCCCCTTTAGAAGTCTGTATCCATGAAAGATATTTTACAGTTCTCAAAAAAAAAAAAAAAATCATCTTTCTTGCATCAACTTCTCAGCCACTAATTTATACTCCTCAGCTCCCTCTGTGTTAAGATATAGCACATGGCAGTGGTAGTATTCCAGAAATTTCTACCGTGGAAGTTCTCGCATTAGAGTCTAGTTCCCTGCAATTATTTTCAAGGATCATTCATCTACCTCTAATTGGTTGCAATATTAGTAATTGGAGAATATGTGACAGGAGTGTTATATTATCTAGTTATTTGCACTAGACACTGTGGATAGCAAATGCTTTGCAGTGTTGGCTTCTGTGCCCACAGGGTGTGTTTTCAACTATTCTCCTGCCAACAACACTTCAATCTGCAAATAGTAAATTTTAAGTACTGCTCCTGTGAGTATGGTGCCAATTGCGCAATCAACACATTGGGCCTGATTCATTAAGGATCTTAACTTGAGAAGCTTCTTATCTCATCTCAGTCTCCTGGACAAAACCATGTTACAATGCAAGGGGTGCAGATTAGTTTTCTGTTTTGCACATAAGTTAAATACTGACTGTTTTTTCATGTAGCACACAAATATCAACTTTAAATTTCAGTGTACAAATAAGCTATCAAGTATTTGTGTTCTACATGAAAAAACAGTCAGTATTTTAAATGTGCACTCATTATGCAAACTTACTAAAAAAGAAACTAGCCTGGGGAACCACTTTAGAAATAAACAAATCAGTGTGGTTTCCAAGGCTAGCTACAGAGTGATGTATGTTTTCTGTATTCGCGCCTGGGGTTGAGAGTAAGGAAGCGGATGGTTAAACAAGTGGGCCAGGAACTGGAACACACCACATACACCCATACCCATACACGCCTTAATCCTAGGAAAGGGGGTGTTACACATTTTTAAAGTCCACTTAAAAATATGTGTTTACTTGTAGAAGTGCAACTGGAAGGTGCAGATTGCATCCCATTATGTGGGACTGAGTTGAGTTTCCAGCAGCTCTATTCAGCTGCAGAAATCAAGTCTTATTGTGGGGAGAAAAAGATTATGCGCTTTCCCCGTGAAGCAGGTAATACATCATCATCATCATCAGCTATTTATATAGCACCACTAATTCTGCAGCGCTGTACAGAGAACTCACTCACATCAGTCCCTGCCCCATTGGAGTTTACAGTCTAAATTCCCTAACATATACACACATAGACAGACCGAGAGAGATTAGGGTCAATTTAATAGCAGCCAATTAACCTACTAGTATGTTTTTGGAGTGTGGGAGGAAACCAGGGCACCCGGAGGAAACCCACGCAAACATAGGTAGAACATACAAACATCCCTAAGTGCTTCTTCTCCACCTCAACCGGCTCATCTAAATATGAGTATGAGGGGCACATACACAGTGACGCCGTGTACTTAATTGAAAGGCCAAACTATCCAGAGGGTATCATGGTCATACCCACAAATCCTCACAGTCCCTACTGGAGCTAATTCTTATTATATTGTAACTTTATTGTATTCTATTACTTTGTTTGCAAATTAAATTATCATCCTTTCTGTCAAAGCTACAAAAATGTTACATTCTATTTGGCAATTCTGTGTATAATATAATTGGAGATTTCAGAAACATTTTATTTTTCAACACTGCAGTTGAAAATAAGCTGTTTTTGGTATGTTACTAACTGTCAAACATTTGACTAATCCTGGTGCAAAATATAAAAATGTTTCAGCTGTGCTGAAGTACCGAACAGCATCTGGTTTCCCTTCAAACTCGTTCCCTGATCAGAACCAGACAAAAGTCAGTGTCTGCATAGACTTAATCTTGCTTAAGACAGTATGTATGTAAACAGGCTTGTGCTGGCTGTAACTCTCCTCCTGCATTTCAACTACATTCCCCAGCTAATCCCTTTACGCTGAGAGTTGTATTATAGCAGCAGCTACTCTGTTAATTGTAAATACAATGTTTGTATCGGTTGCAAATATCAGAAAGTGACATACGTCATCACAATATTCTTCATTGTTCGTATGCCCATTGCTGTATTTCATCACCATGTGCTTGATAGGCTCATAAATGTTATATAATCATTCACTATATCATATTAGAGGCAAACAGCATTGTATTTACTTGCTAAAAGTGGACATATTTGCTAAAGACTGTTTCCTTTCTTAATGTTTACCTGTAGTGCAAATTCAGAAATATATTGTGCTGGTATATTAGAATTTCAGCAGGCTTTTGCTTTAACCTTATGGGTGGTTGGGAAAATTCTTATAATTGTTCAGCCATAAGCCTGAGGCCGTGAGCAATAATTTATTTATCTATTTTACCTCCTGTTTTGTAACATGCACTTTTATTTTTGTGTTTTTTCACATGGATGGAAGGAGTGCGGTAATCCGTTATGGGCTCTGCATTCTGCGAAGATTTAGGGGGGGGGGGGGGGTAGCCCTGAGGCTTCCACTCCCTTGTCCCTTAGTTAAGTTTTAGTGGATCCCAGTGGAAAGGGGCCCCCCTGCAGCAAAGGGGGGTCTGAAGGCCCTTGCCCCCTAAGGGACATTTTGGGGTGGTCACAAAGTTTGCTGCATCCTTTGGCATTTTTTTATTTTTACACTTTTTTTTTGCAATTGTTGCACAAGAGGATCATTTCTGGGCATTCAATAAAAAAAGACCTGTCACCTACACCCAGTGGTATGAGCTGAACCAATATTCATGTGACTACAGCCTCTTAATTCCAGAGGAAACTGTGACATCATTGAGGTGTGAGGCACCGTGTCTCTGAGGCCAGAGTGATGTCACTAATTCATAGTGACCTGATACATATAATGGTTCAGCCCACAAAATGGCAGCTCCAGTGTGTGTAACCTTCTTGAAACATTATGCAAACACATCTGGCAATAAGGATTAAAAACATGTTTTGTATTACTAATTTTTCATTTTTCTTTGTTGTTGGCATTTTTTCTATTTTGTTCAGATTAAATCCAGCTGCTAAGTTAATAAGGAAATATTTTGTCTTCTTCCCCTCTGAAGGGGCCATATAGGAAAACAGAAGCAGACGTTGCTCCCCCTTTATGAATTCTCCTGTATTGGACATTTTCCAAAGAGCAATGCACGACAACCAGTGAAGAGCAATGAATTTACCATTTGCAAATCCTGATCAGTCTGAGACTGAAACAATGTGAATACATGTCCATCCTGTATTAGAACAATTGACTATGTAAGTGTACTTTTATTCAGCTTTGTCACTGCATTGTCACCCCTGGGGCTAGGCTACACTGGTAATTTTTTTAGTGACATGATTTCAAGAGAGTAATCTTATAACAGAGAATGCTCAATTTGTAACTCATTGTTTCCTATGTGATCTGCTACACGAGTAGTGCAATGATCTCCTTTAATTGCATAATGCCTCATTTTAATCATCTTGCATGAACTTTATCATCAATTATTTTTTGGGAGGTTTAATAAAGGTAAGTACCAGGGAACCTTGCATGAACTTTAGTTGATTAATCTCCTCCAAAAAGTTTTAAGGGGATGAACTAAGAATTGTCCATTCAGAAGATCTTAGTCGATTCTGGGCAGTAAATGCTTATTGAAATATAACACAAGATGATTTTTCTTTTTCCTCTGGGAGATTAATCATATAAAGTTGCACTGTGTTTTAATCCTTTCTTATCATTTTTGTTGCAAAACTGGCATTTATGGATATGTACTAAGGATACTAGTATTGCCATTATGCTGTTACTTGTATATTAATTTTGTGTTTACATTAATAATGTCAATCACGTATAGAGAAAAGTGATGTTTTGTGGAAACTGATAACTAGTAATTTGCGGCTAACCTTCTCTGCGCAATGTGCGTATTAATTATATTGTATCCTAATATCACGCAAGCCTTGCTGATAATATCTTTCCAATGCCGTGCTATTCAGTGTGTTTTATTTTCACGATTCTCTCAGTGAATATTCACGTGGAAATAAACTTGAAAATATGAAAGCGTGTTTTATAAGACTCCATGTAAGCACAGTCTCCTCATCATGCATGTGTAAGTGATAAACTGGTATTTTATAGAACATTACATCAGTGTTGCAATCTTAGCTCTACCTGCCTGGGAACTGTAATGAATGTGGATGAAGTGGATGATACGCAGAGCTAAGACAGTTGTGTAATAATGACTATTTCTTGTAAAAGTGTGATATGCAAGCAGGCAGAGGAGGTAAACGACTGGTATACATTACTGCTCACAAGGCTGTCTATTCATTGATACTCAATGCGGCTGCAAGACTCATCTTCCTCTCACGCCGCTCCTCCTCTGCCTCCCCTCTCTGCCTTGCCTTACACTGGTTCCCCTTCCCCTACAGAATCCTTTTCAAACTCCTCACCACCACTTACAAGGCTCTCTCCAACTCTACTGCCCCTTATATCTCTAACCTACTCTCCATTCACACTCCTGCCCGCTCCCTGCGCTCGGCCAACGACCGCCGCCTCTCCTCCACTCTTATCACCTCTTCCCACTCCAGAATCCAAGACTTTTCCCGTGCAGCCCCCCTTCTCTGGAACGACCTCCCTTGTTCCATACGTCTCTCTCCTCCTCTGTGCTCCTTCAAAAGTGCACTCAAAACTCACCTCTTCCTCAAAGCCTACCAACCATCTACTTAACCCCCCATCTCCTCCCTTTTGCTCGTCCTCCCTTCTCTCCTCTTGCTTCAACTGGCTCCTCTTGTGCCTGGTCTGTTTACCCTCCCTTAGGATGTAAGCTCGTATGAGCAGGACCCCCTCGCCTCCTGTCTCCATACCTGTTCTTCCGCTCCGTCTTTACTACATATGACTGACCGGAGTTTCTGAAGTATTGGTACTTTTTGTTCATTGTTCTGTATGGTCTCACCCTGTATAGTCTACTGTTAGTACTGTGTGCAGCGCTGCGGATACCTTGTGGCGCCTAACAAATAAATGATAATAATAATAAGAAGAAGAAAGTGGGTTGGACTTTTACAGATATATGCCAGCACTCGGCAGCATTCAGTGAGTAACTTTTGATTTACTTTCTGATTTTTGCACTAAAGGAAAGGCAAGACAATACTATTTAGTAGAGATGAAACCAAACCCGCCCGAAGTTCGGAAATCCGAGTACCGAGCCGAGCCGGCTCGGTACTTTCCTGCCTATTCAGATTCCAAAACGAGGCAAAACATCATTGTGACGTCGTCGGATCTTGCGATTTTTAGAATGAATAAATAGCCGCATGCACAGCGATCCAGCGCCATTTGAGAGAGGGGCAGAGAAGGGTTAGGTTGCAAGAAGGAATAGAGCAGGAATAGAGCAGTAAAAGAGCAGGAAGAGTGGAGGATGCATTTTTCCTAATTTACACTACAAGTGTTTGTGGTGTGACATATTTCCCTCTTCTAAAAATAACTATTCTCTGCCTGCTGAAATTGTAATATACCAGCACTATATATTTCTGAATTTGCACTACAAGTGTTTGAGGTGTGACATATTCCCCCCTTCTAAAAAAAAAATATTTTCTGGCTGCTGAAATTATAGTATTCCAGCACTATGTATTTCTGAATTTGCACTACAAGTGTTTGGGGTGTCATATTCCCTCGCCAAAATAAATCTGTATTTGCTGAGTGCTGAAATTGTAATATAGCACTGTATTTTTCTGAATTGGCACTACAAAGTGTTTGGGGTCTTAGTAAAATGGATTCACAGCAGTACACTGATTAGCAGGAGCAGCAAGCAGCTGCTGCCATGAGTCCTGATGTACATCATCTGGTAAAGCCTATGATCCAAGAGTTATTAAAATCTTGAAGTCGGATCACTATGTTTTGGCAACTGAGCTTGATCCGAGGTTTCAGACCTACATTGATTCTATGCTTCCAAATGACCAAGATCTGAACAGTTGCAAGGAGCTATTGGTCAGCAAGTTGTCCGCTGAACTGGGCCTTAGCTTGATGACATCTCCTCCTTCAATTTCTCAGGCAGTCAGACAGTCCCTTTCCATACTGGGAGGAAAAACAAGCCATTTGGAAACCCATGTACAAACTTGCTTTGCAATACCTAAACTGCCCACCCTCCAGTGTGCACTCAGAAAGAGTATTCAGCACAGCCGGGAACCTTGTCAGTGATCGACGTAGGAGGCTACTTCCTAAAAATGTGGAAAAGATGATGTTCATCAAAATGAACTACATATTCCACGAGGAAGGCCTTTACCGGCAAATACATCCAAGTGCTGACACTTCTCTAATGGCGGATTCCAGCGGAGATGAATTAATAGTCTGTGATGATGATGCACACACTGATGAGGGTGAGGATGATGCTGAAGATGATGACGACAACATATTTTTGAAACTTTCACTATAAGTGTAGGGTGTAATCTACCCCCAAAGAGAAAAGGGGCTTGGGGCATATCTATTTATCATACAGTCTTTGCAGGTTGCTTCTTTTTTAACTTTCACTATAAGTGTAGGGTGTAATATACAGTTAGACCCCCAACTGGCTTTTTACTTTAAATTTCAATAGCTCTTTTTAGTGCGTTGTCTGGCACCCTGGATTGGTGTGTGTCTGATAAAAAAAAAACCATCCCGGGGGGGGGCAGCGCTCGTTGACATTTACTAGCTGTGGATTTACCACACTTATCCAAGAAACAGGTGGAGCACTCGTTGCCATATATTACCTGTAGAATTACCTCACTTATCCAAGAAACACGTGAAGTGCTTGTTGTAATGTTTCCGAGATGTGCTAGGAACTGCCGTGTGTTTGAGTCATTGCTCTGTCGCTTACCATCCAGACAGATTGCTGCACTATTTGGTTCAAAGTGTATGAAAAGCATATTGTGAGCTGTGAGATGGTCAAAATTGAATGGAAATGACTGGAAATTAGTGTTAGTGAGGTTAATAATAATGTAGGTACAAAATAATACCTAAATTATGTTATTTTACCCCAGAAAATTGAATATTTTCTTCAGCATTGGTTTCTATTTATTATGCCTTAAACCATGCAGAAATGGCAGATTCTGCATGGTTTAGGCATAATTTAGTATCCTAGTTAACAAAAGCCTAACACAGGAAATCACATAATACAGCACTCCCCATAATTATCAATGGAGATTGCGGTCTGAGACAATTTATCAACTTCAAAAGCTCAGCTTTTTGGAGCTTGACTCTGCTGGCGTTAGCTGTTCTGTCCTATGGGGAGAGCATTGCAGGATAGGGATGTACGGATTCCTCACCGGCAGGCTTCCTGCTCTCCCCTCTGCTGAATAACTCTGCACATGCCTAAACTAAGCTTGTGCATGCGCAGTACAGACTCCGGGTCAGAGTTGTCGGTAAAGCAGAATCATCGATGCGACAGTCTCTTATCAGACGCTCTGTCCCGGCATGATTTCCTGATAAATGTCCGCGTTATATCATACCTTATTGTTGCTATAAGGGATTATAGTTAATGGGTTAAACCCAGTCTTATATGTGAACCAGCAGCTTAACCAATGACTATGTATGACAATTGTCCAATAATTGTTACTTCCATTCTTGCTGCATTTGGAACATTCATGAAACTCTTTGGTCTGCCCACTTATTGTAGTGGAAATCCAGCCACTGCAGCCATACAAATATAAACAACCAGAGATGAGACCATTGATAAACATGCTGGTTTGTAGAGATGCAAGGACACCAGTTCTGTAGTCTTTTAACTGTATTATACATTCATCAGATTATGTGGCAGAAAACAAGATGTTTTAACGATGGATCATAGCAAGAAAACTGGAGGCAAGATAAATGGAGAAATATTTAGAAAACATTTGATTATTCCCACCTTATGCTTTTTTAATTAAATTAGCAGTATTAATGGTGTGGCTTCCATTCCATTTATTTGGTTAATTTGTCTTATATATGTTATGTTGTTTGCTCTATTTTTATTGCTTCCAGTGTTCCCTATAAGAACACAATCTGGTCTGAAACTCATTTGTAAACATCTGTCTCAGTTCCCATCCTCCCATGCAATGATTAAATTGCCAATCCCTGTTTTATTAATTTAGAGTTAATCAGCTCTCAATTCTGGTCCACTAGATATCTCAATGGTAAAGAAAAATGGTATGTAAGGACGTGACCCCAAACCTGGGCCTGACCAGTGCAAGCATTTAATATTTTTTGACTTGTAAATGTGTGTGTACTGTACTCTCAGAGCAGTATACTGCAGGCAGCCATATAAGTGCCTATGAGTACAAGCCATTACACTGCTTACACATATATTTATTGGTCAATGCAACCAAACTGACCATCCATTATACCATCTAAAATTGTATTTGTTTGGGTTTAAACAGAACAATGAGCAATGTATGCATGGGGTCATGGGTGAACCTGGAAATGCAGGAGATGAAGAGTTGGACATACACTTGTCTAAATCTAGTAACCTGGTGTGGCAAAGTAGAACCTGATCATGGCATTTTGGTCAAACGCAAATGGCGAACTAGTTCACTGACCTGGTTTTATGGTCAATGTAAAGAAAAGCCAGACTGATACATATATAAAATCACAGTAACACTACACATTGATGTGAAAGATTTAAAAATATTATTTTTAAGAGCTGCAAAAAATGGTGGTGCTATAGAAAATAATAATAATGATAATATGTCTCTCCCCTGTGACATCATCACCAGCCTATGTGCATCTCGTAGGCTGGCAGCCCTTCGTTAATGTGAATTGGAAGGGAAAATAAATATTGAGCAGATAATCCATACTTTGGGAAGGTAATTATAAAGATTCTGTTTTAACAATCAACTAGACAGATATTTCCTAGTTGAGTTTTAGGTGGGGATGACAGATCTAATTTAGAGATTTAGAGTGTACCACCCCTTAGATTGTACGCTCCTTTGAGCAGGGTCATCTCTCCTCCTGTCTTCACCACTTTTAACTCTGCTCTCCAGCTACTTGCCCTCCTCCTCGAGGACTCTCTTCTCCCTGTCCCCTCTCGCTCCCTCCTCTCCCCTCTGGGGTCTCCCTGTCATCCGTGCCCTCCCTCTTGGACTCCATCATAGGCAGACCTTCCCCTCTCCCCTCCCCCGCCCCTCTAGCTGTGCTTTGAGCTCACTGAGTTACTGTGCTTATTGTTTCCTGTACTGTGCTGTCTCACCTCATATTGTAATTTTGTTTGTCCCTGTACGGCGCTACGGACACCTAGGGGTAAATGTATGAACGTGCGGGTTCTTCAACACCCGCGTGTTCGGCGATTAAATTTCAAGCGGCGCTGCATTGTAGAGGGTAAATGTATGAACGTGCGGGTTCTTCAACACCCGCGTGTTTGGCGATTAAATTTCAAGCGGCGCTGCATTGTAAAGGGAAGTTTCCCTTTACAATGCAGCGCCGCTTGAAATTTAATCGCCGAACACGCGGGTGTTGAAGAACCCGCACGTTCATACATTTACCCCCTAGTGGCGCCCTATAAAAATTATTAATAATAATAATAATAATAATAATAATAATAATACCAATCACCTGCTCACGGATTTGTGAGCTGACCCAGTATTAATGATAATGCAGATTATTTATTCACTAGTAACCAGTGACATAATTGTGATGGTAGTCATTTACCCATTTATCCAATGCAAACATGTATACATAGGCAGCAGGCAAGGTAAGCACAGCATACAGACACTATTGTGCAAGAAATCATATGATAAGTGTTGTGGAACTATCACACTGAAGGAAATAGTTGGTGTGACCAGGTCAGAATATTTCTTTATTCTTTACCAACATGGATATCCATCAATGACAGATTCGTACTGACAGGAAATATGACAGTAAGTAAATGCTCTCTCCCTTTCCAATACAGAGACTTTTTATGCCATATACTTGTGGAAATAACCAATTTCTATATGATAATACACATTACTAAGAACTACACAAATTCATATTTCTGACAGCTAAACAGCATTTCAAATAAAAATATCTTAGTGAAAGTGGAACTATCTGTATTTTATTCTGCTATCAGTGTGCAGAAACAGAAAATCATCAATGTCTGTTAGTTATATATCTTGTCTGTAAATTCCCATCCGTCTTTTACTCTTCAAGTTAAAATATTAAACGGGGCCCTAAAATAATTGATTCTACAATCCCGTATTTTGCTACAACATATATTTAAATATTCAACTGAGATACTTCAAGTTCCCTTTCTGTTTGTTACCCTTGGTGGGCAAAATGATTCTAAACATTATGTTTTTCTATGCACATCAACATTCTCTCACTGGTTACATTGCTTAGCAATAGAGTATTTAATAATGAGTCCACACTATGAAATTTTCCAACCAATGTTATCTACAACGATTGTTCCAATGACTGTAGAAAAAAAAACAAGTCCCAATCTGCATGCCAATTCATGTGTACACACTATACATGTTTTAAAAGATTTACCTTCAGATCTTTGCTCTTCAACTGTCAGAACCATCGGCTAAACACATAATGACTCTGCTGTAAACTCTATTAAAGGGCTAACCGTGTATGTTTCCGTAAACCTTACATCAACCTTAGAATTCTAAACATTCGCATGCAAATAAACACACGGAGACTTGTATAAGTTATTAAAAAATTGCCAGAACTTTTATTATGATTTTAACTTTAACTAGACCTTTGGTGGCGGAGAAAGGGCACTGGGAAACAACTCTCAAGCTGATAACACTATCACGAGTGGACTGGCGCAGACCGTCGTACGTCCACAACCACGGGGAACAAATCCCATCATAACTTGCGCTGAGTTGGCGTCAGAGTGACTGCCCCTTTAAAACTCACGCTGCCCTCCCTCACCGAGCCGGACAGGGACCCTCCTCACCGAAGGGCCAAAAAGGGAGTTACTGGTGCCTCAACGGGGGGCAGTGACCTACGACAACTACCTGTGCGCCCACAAATCAGCCGCTGAACGCAGTGCCTTCCTACCGCAACATAACCGAAAATACTACACAAAAGAGTGGGTGGGTGGGATCTCGTGCTGTGGAATGAGGCAGAACAGGAAGTACAGCCTACTATATCAATCAAGGTCCCTCCCACTGGAGCACACATTGGTCGGGTCAAACCTATGTTAACCCCTTCAGGTAAGTGTTCATATGCCTTATAGAGCAAAGAGCTCTGACCTATCGAAGTACTTTGAATCAAGAAAACTTACCTACCTGGTTGCATAGACAAAGGCAGCATTGCTACCTCACAGAGCTGGGATAATAAGCTGGTTTCTGGCTGTGAGTTTCTTCCCAAAGTCCAAAAACCTACTGGCATATAACTTTTACAAAATAATTTTCATGCTGAACTCTCAAAGTTCCCCAAAGCCTCATACTTCTATGGCTAAGAGACAACGCCAGAGACTCTTCAATTTCAGGTTGAAGATAAAGTATAGCTTTTATCACACATTTACAATGATGTGTTCCCTCTACTGAATAGGGTCAGCAATTCACTGTACCTGTCACAATTCTGAAACTTTTTTTTAGCACAATTTACAATTTACTATTTATCTGGTTTTTCATGTGTCACTTTTGAAATGTTTTTATCTAGATAATTAATTTCATTCTCAACGTTCTACTTTAAAATCTCTTGTTGTGGATGGAGTCTACCCTTCTCCCTTTACCCCCAGATCTCTCTGGGAAGCATATCCCTGATATAAACACTCTCCCTGGACTTCTAAAATATGTAGGTTAGAAACCTGGGAGTAATAATATACCTGCCTCCAAACACTATTCCAGTGTCTTTGTTTAATGATTTATATATATATATATATATATATATATATATATATATAAATATATATATATATAATCGCTTATTAACAGTACCTCACCTCAGATTAGAGGCCAAATATATGCTTCAGAGTTCAAGCAGCAGGCACATCAACTGTTCACAGGAGACTGTAACAGGTCTTCATGGTGGAAGCTACTACTTAAGGAGAGAAATAAGAATAAGATACTAACTTGGGCCAAGGAAACAGGCAGTGGACATCAGATCAATGTGATTCTGTCCTTTGTTCCAACCACAGTATCTCCATGAGATGCAGAGAAGGTGAGCGGATGATGTTTGGATTTGTGTTTGCCGCTGAAAAGGGTGGGGGGGGGGGGCGATGGTGTGGGGGTACTTTGCTGGTGACACTGTTGGCGATTGAAGGCACACTTAACCATTATGCTACCACATAATTCTGCAGTGACATGCCATCCCATCTGGTTTGCGCTTAGTTAGAGCTTAATTTTTTTTTCCAACAGGACAATGACAAAAACAACATCTCGTAGCTGTGTAAAAACTATTTGACAAAGAAGGAGTGTGATGGAGTACTGCATCAGGGGACCTGGCCTTCACAGCCACCTGACCTAAACCCAATAGAGATGGTTTAGGACAAGTTTGACCAGAGAATGAAGAAATAGCAGCCAACAAGTGCTCAGCATATATTGTAAGTCCTTCAAGACTGTTGGAAATGTATCCCGGGTGGTTACCTCATTAAGTTGGCTGAGAGAATGCCAAGAGTACGCAAATATGTTATCAAGGCAAATGGTGGCTACTTTGAAGAATTTAAAAATATAAAACATTTTTCATCACTGCATAATTCTATTTATTTATTAGTTTTTGATGACTTTTACTATTTTCCACACTTTAGAATAATAGTAAAGAAAAAATCTTCTATGAGTAAGTTTAACTATATACACACACACACATGTATATATATATATATATATATATATATATATATATTTTATATTACACATATATACAGTGTGATATATTAAGCAGCAAGTGAACAGTCAGTTCTTGATGTGTTGGAAGCAGGAAAAATGGGCAAGCATAAGAATCTGAGAGACTTTGACAAGGACCAAATTGTAATAGGTAGATGACTGGGTCAGAGCATCTCCAAAACAGCAGGTCTTGTGGTGTGTTCCCGGTATGCAGGGGTTAGTACTTACCAAAAGTAGGCTAATGAAGGACAACTGGTGAATAGGGTTATGAGCGCCCAAGGCTCATTAATGTGTGTGGGGAGGGAAGACTATCCCATCTGGCTCAATCCCACAGAAAAGCTACTGTAGCACAATTTGCTGAAACCGTTAATGAGGGCTATGATGGAAAGGTATCTAAACATACAGTGCATCGCAGCTTTCTGCGTATGGGTCTACGTAGGTGCAGACTGGTCAGATTGCCCATGCTGACCCCTGTCAAATCGCCAACAATGGGCATGTGAGCGCCGGAACTGGACCATGGAGGAATGGAAGGTGGCCTGGTCTGATGAATCAGGCATCATGTGGATGGCGCGGTGCAGGTGGGTCGTGTACAGGGCCGGATTTACCACTAGGCAACCTAGGCACTTGCCTAGGGTCCAGCGGTTGTCAGGGGGCCTGGCTGGTGGTGGAGGCGCCAGCAAGGGGAAAAAAATATTGTGTCCAAGGGAGAAAAAAAATCACGATTTTAGAGCCCCCCGGCCGCCTCCTCTCCTCCTTCCTGCTCAGCTGCGTTCCACTAAATGTTGGGAATGACATCACGCCCGACGGCATATTCACTGAAGACTCAGAGGAGCTGAGAGGTTCAGCGCGCTTGACGGGACATGGAAGAAAACAAAAGATGAGAAAACAGAAGAGAAGAAAGCAATATAAAAGGTAAGCAAACTAACGGAGGCACACTATAAAAAAGGGCAAACAAATTGTTCCCCAAAAAATTATGAAGGGGAACAGAGGTGATGTGAAGGGGCATAGAGGTAATGTGAAAAGGAGACAGAGGTGATGTGAAGGGGCACAGAGGTGATGTGAAGGGGCACAGAGGTGATGTGAAGGGGAACAGAGGTGATGTGAAGGGGCACAGAGGTGATGTGAAGGGGAACAGAGGTGATGTGAAGGGGCACAGAGGTGATGTGAAGGAGCACAGAGGTGATGTGAAGGGGAACAGAGGTGATGTGAAGGGGAACAGAGGTGATGTGAAGGGGCACAGAGGTGATGTGAAGGGGCACAGAGGTGATGTGAAGGGGCACAGAGGTGATGTGAAGGGGAACAGAGGTGATGTGAAGGGGCACAGAGGTGATGTGAAGGGGCACAGAGGTGATGTGAAGGGGAACAGAGGTGATGTGAAGAGGCATAGAGGTAATTTGAATGGAGACAGAGGTGATGTGAAGGGGCACAGAGGTGATGTGAAGGGGAACAGAGGTGATGTGAAGGGGAACAGAGGTGATGTGAAGGGGCACAGAGGTGATGTGAAGGGGCACAGAGGTGATGTGAAGGGGAACAGAGGTGATGTGAAGGGGAACAGAGGTGATGTGAAGGGGCACAGAGGTGATGTGAAGGGGCACAGAGGTGATGTGAAGGGGAACAGAGGTGATGTGAAGGGGCACAGAGGTGATGTGAAGGGGCACAGAGGTGATGTGAAGGGGCACAGAGGTGATGTGAAGGGGAACAGAGGTGATGTGAAGGGGCACAGAGGTGATGTGAAGGGGCACATGTGATATTGTGAAGGAGCAAACGTGATGGAGGGACAAAAGTGACAACTACTAGGTACGTTGGTTGTTGCTGCTAGGTACGCCCCCAATGATGCAAGTCATGCCCCCAATAATATGGCCGCACCTCCTTTGACGGCGAGCCGCTGCTGCGCGGCAGCACATAGCTTTTCTTCTCAGCTATAGGGGTATATGGTATGCTAAAAAAACATAGTGCTATGGATTTTTTCAGGGAGGGGGGCCCCCAACCAGTCTCTTGCCTAGGGCCCGATGAGGTCTAAATCCGGCTCTGGTCGTGTACCTGGGGAAGATATGGTACCAGGATATGCTATGTAAACATGGCAAGTCGGTCATGGCATTGTAATGCTCTGGGCAATGTTCTGCTGGGAAACCTTTGGTCCTGGCATTCATGTGGATGTTATTTTGACACATACCACCTACCTAAACATTGTTGCAGAGCAAGTATCCCCCCTTCATGGCAACTGTATTACCTGATGGCAGTGGCCTCTTTCAGCAGTATAACACACCCTATCACACTGCAAAAGTTGTTCAAAAATGGTTTGAGGAACATGACAAAAAGTTCAAGGTGTTGGCTTGGCCTCCAAATTCCCCAGATCTCAATTCGAGCATCTGTGTACAAAAAATACGTACACATACCTCCATATCTAGACTTTTGTTTAATATTGATTTGCATCCCCTTATGCCTGGCTAGGCAAGTTGAATACAGTAAGGGCGTGTGCACATAATTATATGTGGACGCATCAAAAGATATGTCTTTTAGGAGGTCCCACTCTTGCAGGTCCTGGAGGGCTGGAGCAACGAAACGCAATGATAATGGCGACTACCAGCAGCACGAGCTAGGCTCTACTGATCGTCTCTCTCTCCATCTCCAGCTGATAGTACTTCATTTATTAGTGTTGTTGCTAGAATATATCACATTACTTGTTTGACATTTCTATTTGGAATACTGTAGGAAAGATTATTCACATTTTATTTTTAAAGGGGTAAACAAAGTATAGAGGCGTTTGCATGTAATTAGCTTTAATATGGAATACACAACTTTCACATTTATTAATAATGGTCAAGGCATTTTCTCGTCTATATAACACGTTATTACATGTTGTCTACAAATAGGGTAATGTGACTTTGTATTTACTGCTAGCACTGTCAGGTCACATCTCTATGCTATGATTAGGTGTAAGTACACACACTTATACACCTGCAGTAAGTACTATTGTTTTCAGCTAGCTGCATCTTTAGATCCATCTGACTCAATCGGTGGTAATCAATATCACGGCTATGTAAAAACCGACAGTTTTAAACGATGCAACAATAACGATGGGTTTAATCGCGACAATAAAATGACATATAAGAACTTTTTCTGAAGTCTGAAATGACCGCCCACTGTAATATCCGAATGGGCTAAACAGCTACACTACCAAATTACGTAATTTACCATGGACAGAGTGAAAATGCCGCTTTTAAACCGGCACCCCATCCCGACCCCACCCCATGTATAATGGCATACAGGCGTGCAGTCCGAGTATTGCCGCCTTAGAAGCGGCATTTTCACTCTGTACATGTTAAATGACGTAATTTGGTAGTGTAGCCGTTTAGTCCATTCGGATATTACAGTGGGCGGTCATTTCAAGCTTCGGAAAAAGTTATTTCTTATATGGTAAGTAGTTATTTTATTATTATCGAGATTATACCCATCGTTATTGTCACATTGTTTAGAACTATGTTGGCTTTTACATAGCCGTTAACCCGTACCCCACCCGACTAAACATATACAAATCTGCTTTTTTTGCATTCTTTTCCTATGTACTTTCTAAGTTTGAATGCATCCAACTTTAAATGAGACTCCGTCTGTATAAACAAAGCCTGGAGTTCTGCTACGATGCCTCCATCTGAGTGAATACAGATAAACAATCATTGCTCTATGAACATGCCCAGATCAGGCTTGCTACTAATGTACAATTTCATTGTTTAAGAATGACCCATATATTGGGCAATGGTTAGGCTATTTTGTAAACTAAAAAAAAAAAAAAACTAACCTCTTGTCTCTAGTAAGCATTAATAATCTAATAAAAAAGTTATTTTCTCTATAAAGTTATAGAATGTGGAGTGTCAAGGAGGACAACCCTAAAGACAGTTAAGGCAAAATGTGAATTTTTTCAATAATTCAATTAATACATTTTTCCAAAACTAAAGATGGCCCAAATGTCCAGTTCTACTGCTCAGCCATGTGTGTGACCACTTTGCAGGTGGAAGATAACCACCCATACACACCAATAGTGGGCATCAGCAGACCAGATTTGCAAGCGGATAATAATGAGATCCATGTGGATCAATCACTGGCACCACCGCTACCGAGACAACCAAGGTGGTGATAGAGCGCCAATTTCCCAGTGATGTGTGTTACCTGCGAGACTGTGTGCAATGTATTCTTGACACTCTTTGTACAGGAAGGCCACTTGGGTGTCCAATATACATATTCCACTCTCTTCTAATGTGGTTTTATAAATAAACAAAAAAATACATTGTAATTGTACATTGTGTATTGCTTTGTGGCATTCGTTCTCATCATCAGAATTTCAGCAAGTCCAGGACATAAAGCCTGAAGTCGTAAAGTCATGGAGAACACATCCGACTCCCAGATTCCTTGCCCATGTTTGGTACGAGATTCAAGTGGTTTGTATCAGTTTCTATTTACATTTGTTAAATCCTGAAATTGAAGTTTTGTTTGAATTCCATAATAAAGGAGCAGTTGAAGCACCAGAGTACAACATGCCATGAGCATGCTCTACTAGCGGAGAGTGATTATCACAGGTAGTCCTAGTCGATAGTATCCCTTACCTCATGAACATGTAGATGAAAATTGGTTACGCTTACAAAATGGCTGCCTCCACTATGCCTAGGCAACAGGTACACTTTAAAGCTAGAATGCTAAGGTACAGTACTAAAAAAAAATCATAAAACGAACAAAGCCTAGAATGGAGTTGGATTTTATAATCCACCGATTATAGAACAATAAAATCGAATTCCAGAATAAAATGTCAGATATAGAAAAAAACTAAAATAAAACAAAAACACACAAAATATATAAATCACATTATGACCAGGGGTTGTAAGAGGGTAGAGAAAAAGGACAGACACAAGAGCAGTCAGCTTCACCACCATTTCTCAGAACATTCAGAAAAAAATTAAAATAAATAAATTCTAGAATAAAATACAACTTACACTGTTCTCGTAAATAGGTCTGTATTTTACTTTTGTAAAGAATACATTTTTATATGAAAAAGCAACACATTAACAAAACAAAATAGCTTGTTTTGGGGGAAGATTTCCTTGACGTTTATGCAAAAAAAAAATAAAAAAAAAATCATCTGAAGTTTTAGCAAACAGGACACGACACATTCACAGTGACCCCAAAAAGTACAGGTTTTGTTTAGCTATTATCATACATCTTATTAAGGAATATAATTTCATAAAATGAATATGTACAGAATATTACATAATCTGATATATTATCAGACCTTCATGTGGGAGCCCAATACAAAAATAAAAACTTTATTATCCAATGCGTGCAATTTCCATTGCAAATCATGACTCACTTAATAATCTTTTAGACGTTCTACCAACCAACCAAGTCACACAAAGCAATCCCAGATATAACTATGCTGTACTCTTCAGAAGTGTCGTACCTCTTGTCAAAAATGTGTTGTCCTCTTGAACAAGTAACTAGGCAGCAGATATATCTTTACTAAAGTGTATTAGCTTATTTATTTTTTGTGAGTATGTGGTAACAGACGCACCTTATACATGTACACAGTCCTAAGGGACAGGACGACTACATCAGGGACTTCTAGATGAGATAGAAGGGGGTGGGGTGTCCCAAGTCCTGCTGTGGACATAGATGGTGACTTTATGGAGGGATATAAAGAAGGTGGTACCGTATATTGCAGCATAAAGAGCGTTCAATCTGTGTAAGAAGCGGATGAAAAGGGAAAACTGTGGCTGGAAATTAAGTAGAAGTGAACAGTTTCTAGGTTTTCCTAATGTCACTATCTATGTACAGAGACCCACCTGGTGCCACTAGGTTCTATATGTGTATCTGTAAAGTGCTTGGTCCCATCTTAGGGGGCTCTTCCAGCTTATATGAATGAGAACTCTAACACTGTTAGACTGGACTGTAAACTAAAACATTTGGCTTTTATAGGAGCCCTCCTCAACCCCCATTTTGTAACGTACCTGTAGAATGCACTCTAAAAGCCTAACCAGGAGTAATACTATTATGGTAGGTAAGTAAGTGGTTGCACATATGATTTAAAGACAATATGATAACATGGTAAAATAAAAAATACTGTATACAATTCATATGCTGTGTAAATAAAAATATGCTTCTGAAAGGCTTAAAAATGAACATTTTATTTTTTCAGTCATAAAAACGGGGCTTGTTCCGATTCAGTTCATTTAACGTTTTCATTCCACTTAAAATAGTGATCCGTTCTTTTCTGTAAGGACAATGGATCAATTGGTTTCCAAGGCAACTGGCATTATTATTAGATCAATCAAATGGTTAAAAAAAACCACCAGGCTCCGATAGGAGAGGTCAGGGAAGTGTTGTCACATTTTTTGGGAAAGCAGCACTGTAACAGACACTTGATGAATGCAGCTCTGTCGATGCTGTAGTTACTCTGCAGGAAGCGGTCCAGCCAATGTTCCATGGTCCCATTCCCAATACAGACCTCTCATCAGCTGCTGCTGCTCCAGACTGTTGATGCCTAATCCGGGAACAGGACCAAGTGCATTCAGCCGTCATCAGACTCGAATCCCTGAGACGTCTCGTCGGAGGAGCTGTCCTTGTGGATTCGCCCATCGCTCTTCATGCTGTGGAAGGTTTTATTGAATGCCACCATCATAGCGTGTGCCAGCTTTTTGGCTTCTATCTTGCTCTCACACTCCACTGCGTGGCAATCCATCTGGAAGGTCAGGTCGTCATTGATTTCCCTGTATACCCAGGCGAAGATGTTGGGACTTACGTTATGATCTGCTGTGCAGTAGGCGATCCGTGCCACCTGGAACGTGTCCATGTGCACAGTAGCTTCACCCTTCAGATCTTGGTGATGGAGCCGTACCTGGAAGGGACGTATTTCAAGGATGGCGTTGGAGGGGAAGACATCTGCACGGGCCAAAGTGTGGTTTTTCCACAATTCAATCACTAGCTGTTCTGTGCATCCTGATGAGAACTGGACTCCTGTTGCAGATATTTTTCCCAGATACGTCACCTAAACACAAGAAATGTATTCAATAAGTTAAATCAAAACAGTCTACAGGAAAAAACAAACAATATTATTTAATATATTAAGCTTGCTTCAAGACCATGAACAGAATAATATCATACAGCATAAAAACGGTGTGACATCATAACGTCAATACTGTGGGCCTTAGGGAGAGCAAAGTAAAGCATAAAAAAAAAAAAAGGAGTAACTTTGCACCTTGACAAAGCCATGTTGCATTGAAGGGGGAGGTAAATTTAAAGTTATAGCTGGGGTACGGTATGTCCTAGGTCAACTTTAAATTTCAGTGTAAAAATAATGCTATTAAGTATTTGTGTGCTACATGACCAAAAAAAGTCAGTATTTTCCTTATGTGCAAAATAAACTAATTTGCATCCCTTGCACTGTAACATGGTTTGTCCAGGATCAAATTTACTTTTTGTTTTGCTTTCCTTTATGGCTCTATATATGTCTAGATAGACCCCTCTCAAAAAGGACTTGGGCGTATACAATCATAGGTAAATTAATCATTTACATCCCCCACTGTGCAGCCTGTGAGGTAATGCTTTTATCCAGCTACATACTGTAATATATACTGGTAATATAATACAGCACGGGTATAGTGGAGTGTGCTGGAGTCCATAGCCACCAGACTTTAGTTTGCACCATTCCTTCTTGTAGCAGACTAACTGAAGCTAAAATGTGATTGGCTGATATGGGTTTTTGTAACCCCCCCCCCCCATGCTAATTTCCTTGCGGTTAATATAATTGTCTAAATTCCCTACCACACAAACATACACTAAGGTCCACTGTGCCAGAAGACAATTAACCTACCAGTATGTTTTTGGGCTATGGAAGGAAACCCATGCAAACACAGGAGAACATGCAAACGCAACACAAATAGGGCCCTGGTCAGGATCAAACACATGACCCCAGCACTGCTGACTACTGTGCCACCATGCTGCCCAAAGATCATAAAGATTATGTATGTATCCTACAGATCACACAGGCGCCTCTATAAAGACACCGCTTTATGAGCCAAGTGCACATCTCTGAAGGGCCAACATTAACAAGCAGTAACAGTGCTGGAAGTGAAAGAGTCGTGTCACAAAGCCTCATCTGTTCAGGGTGCCCTTTCCACGGAGCAAGGAGAGACAGGAAAATACACGGACGAAACAGGGATAGGTTTAGCTCTGCCAACACAGACATGTTCAGCTGTGAGAGAAATGCACAAACCGATCCCCATTCAGCCTATAGTGGGCAGGGTTGGCAGGCACCAGGGTAATGACAATTTAAATTCCTTTGGTTAGCTCCTGTTGGCACAAGCAGAATGGCAGCGATACATCAAATACCTCGTTCCAGACAGCACTTTATGCTGCAGTCAGACAGCTGCTTAGACTGGAAACCGTCACTTACACACAATGGAGGGAGCATTATGTGGCCTAAACCAATATTCATGAAATGCAGCCCAACCATTCCCTGGAAGCAGATGACAACAGTGAACATGAGGCACTACTGAAGTGATGGGAAGAATATTGGTTCAGCTCACAAAATGGCTGCATCTATTGTATGTATGCACATAATAGTCTACATTTACAGTGCTATTTGGCTGCAGAACAGATTCCAGAGGGATCACACATCCCAACATGCACTGTGGCTTGTAGAACTACCTTAAGCCATTCATACCAACTGCTTTATGCAGTTACCAGAATCATTTTAACCCAAGAAGGAATTCATTACATTAAAAACATAAGCGGTACCTAGTCAGCCTAAAACAATAACCACAAATACTAAAGAGGTGAAACAAACACAAACATCAGCAACTGAAAAAACCCCTTTGCCAAATGAAAGCACACCTACCACTTTCCAGACAATAAGAAATCTATAGATGTGGAGACAACACATTGACACATTAAATATTAAACACACTGGAACTTTCTCTGCTCTATGTGGCGCCATCTTGAGGAGATTGCACAATTGTCGGCCCTGTGTTGAGAGTTCCCGTACATGTACAATATCAATGCCAACTCTATGGGAGAGTGCAATCACCCTCTTGAGTCAATAAAAACATCCGTGGCCTGCTCCAAACCAATCATATTAGGAGCGTTATGTTGCATATAGAGGAGAGTCTTTTAAAAGCCTTTACAGGGCATTTAAAAAAAGTAAGTGTATTACCCATTAAAAACAAAATTTGCAAATATTTTAAATGAATGATTAAAAAGAAAAACATTAGGCACAATCATTGCTATTTTAGGAATTATGGCTAAAGATGTATCCCATGCTGACCTTCTGAAGAAGCTTAATATTGCTTACTGATACAGGCTCCTATTACATTCAGAAGGCACCAGATTCAGGACTGAAACCAGCCTGTTGATGTTACGTACTTTAAAAACACGTTAAACTCAGACATTAGGTCAGTTTCCGCTACTCATCTGTTTCCCCTGTTAATAAATACTTCCAAGGCTGAGGACAAACAGACGTTATTAACCCTATGAGGCACCCAATTGTTCATCCTCCAACTAGTATTGGCTCAATCTGGCTAGGAAAACGTTAAAAGCTGAGCTTTCGGCTGTGTAAGAAGACACAACCACAGAGCTCTGCACAAGACAAAAAAACCCAAGCATCTGGCAGCAGCTCCTGTGGAGCCAAAACATTGGATCCAGTTCTACATTCCAAGGCTAGACGTACTCAAATGCACTCAGCTATTAACCCACCCTGTGCCACTCTATCACCAGAATTTACTTCCACACCGACAGGCCATTTAAAGATAATTGAGAGCTGGCAAACAGCTCATGGCCTGGAGAGACTACAAAGCAAAATGGAAAGACATCAGTGTGAGGTCATTGAGTGGCATAGCTCCTACCACTACACTACCCTCTGGGTAGACGTTTGTCCCAATACAGAGAAATGTGGTTGTTTTTTCCTTCTTGTTATGGCCCTAATCAATCCTTGAATAAGAGACGAGGTGTAAAGGACACCAAATAATGCAAAAATAAAATGACCACACACACAGGATAATCCCGCAGCTCTACCCGATCACTGTCCAATATGGGCATAGATGTGGGTGGCCAAATCTTTATAGATTCAGCTGTTTGCCACTCTGTTCTCTCTGGACCAGTGGGAGGATTACACACACAAGGGGAATTAGCAGACATCTTCCAATTAGTTATTGGGCACATGTGTTTTGCAGCCACACATGGCCAATTGTACGACTATTGCTGGGAAGATCCTAAAGTGCTGTCAGCTTTGGAGCCTGTTCTATGCACACAGGTGAGGAGCTAAAATTCTGCCCATCGATTGACTAGGTAATAATTATTCCACATTGTGCCTCAATGAAATCATGTGTTCTAGTGAATGGACAGGTTCATGCTCATAAATAATGTCTCATCCAGGAAAATAGCTCTGCTGTGTCTGGTACAATTTAACAGGCTGTGTTAGGCGAACCAGTCACGAGAATCTGTTGATTCTGTAGCAGATTGTTTTCAAATTGAGGCCAAGAGTAACAGATATTCTGCAAAACACTCATCAAATTTCCAGAACCGTGTTGTAGGTTATGGCAGCATTGGTCAGGTCTCCTGGGCCTCATTTACATTGATAAACAAGACAGCACATGCGTGTAAGAAAGAGCACTCCCTTCTGTACTCTACACATATGTAGTAGAGAACTCAGTAGTTGGAGGTGCTAACCTGTCATGCTGTAAATGGCCAACAAGATGCGTCCTAACTGCAGTATCCAATTACATATAAACACCAGTTTAATCAGTATACATTAACAACATCCTCTCTCTAATCTGTTGGAATGGTTTGGGCAGGAACAATGTCAGGAATCTACTGCTGCTGGCAGCGACAGAGGAAGACGTGCAGGCAGCAGGAGTGTCTGTAACTGCGGTCACTCACACACAAAGAAATCAGAACTACTACACATCAATGCCCAGCAAATGTTGAGATCTATGCACATTATCATCATCATCATTTATTTATATAGCGCCAACATATTCCGTAGCGCTTTACAATAGGGGACAAACATAATAAACTAATAAACAAACTGGGTAAAGCAGACAAAGAGGTGAGAAGGCCCTGCTCGCAAGCTTACAATCTATGGGACAATGGGAGATTGACACATGAGGTTAAGTATACATTTTGCATCTTGGCCCAGCTAGACTGCAAAGGTAAAAGTGACTCATAAGCTAGATGATCCTGTCACACAACAATGTTAGTCAGGGGGTAGTTGTCTTGTGTGAAATTGTGTAACAGGCGGTAACAGGCTAAAGGTAGTGAGGTTAAGAGGGTGGTTGAGGAATATTATAAGCTTGTCTGAATAAGTAGGTTTTCAGAGAACGCTTGAAAGTTTGTAGACCAGAGGAGAGTCTTATTGTGCGAGGGAGAGAGTTCCATAGAGTGGGTGCAGCCCGAAAAAAGTCCTGTAACCGGGAATGGGAGGATGTAATGAGGGTGGATGAGAGATGCAGATCTTTTGCAGAACGGAGTTGCCGAGTTGGGAGATATTTTGAGACAAGAGAGGAGATGTATGTTGGTGCAGCTTTGTTGATGGCCTTGTAGATTAGTAAAAGTATTTTATATTGGATTCGGTAGAAGACAGGCAGCCAGTGTAGAGACATACAGAGTGATTCAACAGAAGAATAGCGATTTGCAAGGAAAATCAGTCTTTCCTCAGCATGCAAAATAGATTGTAGGGGTTTGAGTCTGTTTTTGGGAAGACCAGTAAGGTGGGAATTGCAATAGTCAATGCGGGAGATAAGTGCAAGAATTAAGGTTTTAGCAGTGTCTTGCGTGAGATATGTGCGGATTCTAGAAATGTTCTTTAGATGTATGTAACATGATTTAGATATAGAGTCAATGTGGGGAACAAAGGATAGGTGTGAATCAAGGATTACACCTAGGCAGCAAGCTTGTGGGGTGGGAATTATGGTCATGTTATCAACAGAGATAGAAATGTCAGGTATGCTCTTGTTGGTGGGTGGGAATATTATTAACTCTGTTTTAGAAAGATTAAGTTTGAGTTGGCGAGAGGACATCCAAGATGATATGGCAGAAAGACAGTCAGTTACACGGGACAACACAGATGTCGAGAGATCAGGAGAGGATAGATAGATTTGGGTATCATCCGCATAGAGATGATACTGAAAGCCAAAGAAACTTATTAGATTTCCAAGAGAAGCGGTATAGATAAAGAACAGCAGAGGACCTAGCACTGAGCCTTGTGGTACTCCAACTGATAGGGGAAGCGGAGCAGAGGTGGCTCCAGAGAAATTAACAGTGAAAGAGCGATTAGAGAGGTAGGATGAGAACTAGGATAGAACAGTGTCTTGAAGACCTAGGGATTGCAGCGTTTGTATGAGAAGAGAGTGGTCAACGGTGTCAAATGCAGCCAAGAGATCCAGGAGAATTAGGATAGTAGATAGGAGTAATGGCGTTCAGTTTTAGCAGTGATCAGATCATTGACAACCTTGGTCAGCGCAGTCTCTGTGGAGTGTTGAGAACGAAAGCCAGACTGAAGAGGATCCAACAGGTTGTTTGCGGAAAGAAAGCGTGTGAGGCGAGTGTAGGCAAGTCTCTCTAGAAGCTTGGAGAAGCTGTTCATTATTGAACAGATATTCCAAATGCACAAGAATTTGGGCTTTTTACAGATTTATACAAGAATCCTTTTTTATAGAATAGCCTTCTAGATATTGGAATCCTTCTTTCCTTTGTATATATATTTTTTTTATATAGTTTTTGATATACTTTGTATATGTGTAACTGAATTGCCTTATTTCTGTGAAAGCCTACACTACATGCAGGTTTAAATTTGTTTCATATGTTGTGGTCAGGCCTCCTTTAATGTATATTAAGTCTACAGAAAGTCTTCGAGTCTGTACATTATTTGCTTTAACATACCAGGCAACGGTCCCCGAAATTCAATTTTACGTTCTGGGTTTTGATTGGATTGGTTTTTTTTTTGTCATTGTTTACTTTTTTGTTATAATGGATGAAAGTGGCAGCAAGGCTCTTACAGGGCACTGTGTAGCTATTTAAAATGTCACATGACTAGTGGTGACCTATTAGATGCCACTGAACACTCCCACGTCACTTCACGTGTGATAGGGAGCCTCTGCAAGCACATTACATGGGAGCTTGGTGTAGCAAAAGACAGCGGCATGGGGTGAGTAGTGCAGCTTATTGGCACGAATATTGGGTGTTACCAATAATGGTACTCTTTTTACTTATCTTTTCATTTTCATTTTTAAGTTCCAGTTTGTACAGTGAACATGAAATGAAACTTGAGAATAAATGCTGC